>NC_137776.1:141200406-142400406 GCF_963455305.1 Plecotus auritus | reverse complement strand
TTTTAAGCCTCTTTTGATCTAGAATGCTCTCCCTCCTTGCTCTGCTATAACTTTTCCCCTCTTGTGATCAGCAAATATAATCTCTGTGTGTATGTGCTCCTGTGCATGTGTGTGCTTGTGCGTGTGTATTGGGCTTGGGCGGGGGGACGTGACTAAGGCTGAGTCTTTATGTATAACATGGGCTAATCATACAAAAGTATTTAATTTAAATACTGGGGATTTTTTTTTTTCCTCAAAGACAAACTGAATACTGTTTTGAATAGTATATACCATATTCTTGAACCTCACTTTTCTCATTTACGTAAGGAGAATTTTAATCCTTGTCCTGTCTATTCCATAGGTGTGTCATGAGGGTCAAACAAGACGGTTTGTGAAAGCATCCTGTTCACTCGTATGCACCTGTAAGTCAGCATTCTTTTTATTATTTCCTCCAGCTGAATGACGTTGAACCTGAGAATTAGCATAAGATCTAAATGCTGCTGAAAGCAGAGGGGAACAAAGGAAAAAAAGTCTTCTTATAAACTACTAATCTGCTTGTTTCTCTTTCCCCTCAAAATCCAAACCCCCAACCTACATCCATGGTAGTAACTTTTCTTTAAATTAACTTTATTCGGGTGGCATTGGTTAATCAAATTATATTGGTTTCAAGGGTACAATTCTATGATACATCATCTGTATATTGCACGGTATGCCTACCACCCAAGCTCAAATCTTCTGTTACCATATATTTGACCCCCTTTACCCTTTATTACCCGCCACCCCTACCGTAGTAACTTCTAAAAACAAAGTTTCAAATATGTAATGTGGGTTCCCTCCACTTCCGTCCAAACAACCTGAGCCTGGTAGAAGCAGCTGCCAGACGTGGCCAGGGGCAGGGAAGAGAGAGGCAGCCGGTGGGGCTGCAGGACCAGCTGTAACCTGTTGGCACCAACAGCCGTGTCCTCCCGCCCACCCCTTTTCCGCCCTCCGTGCGTCAGCGCCCCGCAGCGCGCGCCTGAGCCAAGGCGCTGCAGACGGTGTGATTTCCTGTGCGAATGAAAGTGCGAAAGGATGAACGGATGAAAGGATGACTGGTCATCTTGTCACACTGGTGACACCTAGGGTTTGGCTTTAGGAAACGCCTTTGGTTTGCCACCTGCCTCGTATTGGCAGGTTTCCTCCGAGAGCTGCTTTCCCCCAGCGTGGGAGACGCCGCGCCTGTGGCTGCCGCGGGTGTGGGCGCCTACTGTTTTACGTTTTAAAAGGATCTCTTCTGCCTATTGAATCCCTTTAGCTGTTTACAGTATAATGAGATTATGGGCCCCTGGGATCTCTGTGCTGGAAGAAAGGTCAAGGTTATTGACGCCAGCACCCACCCAATAATAGTCAAACATGCCCTTCACACTATTGCGTATGCGCAGTCAGTGAAGTGGTTAAGAGCAACACTTCCTGGGTTCACATTGCACCTACTAGCTGTGTATTCTCACACACATTACTTAGCGGCTCTGTCTTAGTTCCCTCATATACAATAGTATCTACCTCACAGGGTTGTGTGGGGACCAGCAGACTTTATATATCTCTATCTGCATCTGCATCTATATCTGTAAAGATGAGGCACAGAGGATTTGGGAAACTTGCCCAAACAACGATTAAATAGTTAAGTCAGAATTTGAGCTTGGGCCTCTTAAGCTCTGATATCTTCAAGGATTGGAAAATAACTCATTTTTCCCCTTGAGACTTTGGTCTTCATAGTGGTTGGCACATAAATTCTCAAATGATAGCAATTATTACTGTCGATTTTTTTCTTAGAAGAAAAGAGAGGAAGATAGAGATAGAAACATCAAGATGAGAGAGAATCATTGACCGGCTGCCTGCTGCACACCCTCCACTGGGGATCCAGCCCAAAACCCAGGCATATGCCCTGACTGGGAATCGAACCATGACCTTCTGGTTCATAGGTCAATGCTCAACCACTGAGCCACTGTGGTGGGGCTATCGTTAATTTCTATTAATACTTTATATGTTGCCAATGCTCTTTCTTTTTTTAAAAAAAATTTTATTGATTGATTTTTAGAGAGAGAGGGGAAGGAGAGAAAGAGATTTATTGTTCCACTTGTTTATGCATTCATTGGTTGATTCTTGTATGTGCCCTGACTGGAGATTGAACCCACAACCTTGGCTTATCGGGACAATGCTCTAACCAACTGAGCTACCAGGCCAGGCCTCAATGCCCTTTCGAATCACCTTTTTTCTCTTTTTAATTTTTTTTTCCTCCTTGCTGAAGCAGGCTTTACCTGATTTTACCTGTATACAATATCAGTAGAGTAATCTTGCCTCTGGACAGCTGTGTCCCACAGAAATAATAACTCAATGGGTACAGAAGCATTTGACAAAGGTTACTTTCTCTTGTAGCACAGGAACTTTTAGTCAGAATTCAGTCCCTTAGTGGTTCTGAGAGGAACTGCTCTTACTGTTTTTTTGCTCGGATCCTTTTTCTTCCTGAAGACTCAGGATAATTAAATGTCCATAGACATTTATTCTAACCCTCCACCAGGTGCTCGGCAGTAGCCTCTTCTTACACACAGCCGGGATGGCGTGCTCCGGAGGCGGGCTGTTCCATTTTGGATAGCTCTTATTATTTACTTTATTTATTCATTCATTTATTGGGAGCTGAGAGCTGTGGCAAACACTGAGCTGGGGGGTACAGTGGAGAGTAAAAACATCATGTTCTTCATAAGACAACCAAATTCTGCATCCTTGATTTTCTTCCTATTGATATCACTTCTGCCCTCTGGAGAAACAGAACAAGTTTAACTCCTGGTCCTCACAATAACCTTCTATATATTTGAAGATGATTTCCTAGTTGCCTGTGTGACTAAAATTTTTCTTCCAGGTTTTCCTTGTAAAAATAGTACTTTAGTTAATATTGGCAGATGACCTAAAGATGATGAAAGAAAGTGAGTCTTATTTATTTTTCTCTGAGTCTCAGTTTCCTTATCTTTGAAATAAGGATAATTATATCCAATAGGTAACTGAAAAATTGAGTTATTGTGTTACTTGTGTGAACTAGAATAAATAGGTACATGTATCAGTGCGTGTTAATAACATTAAGTATCTTGAACTGTATGCATATATGTACCAGGTACTCTTCTAAATGCTTCACGTTTAACTCACTGTCATAGTAACTCTGTGGGGTGGACACTGTGATTATTCCCATTTTACAGATAAGGAAGCAGAGGCATGGAGAGTTCAAGTAACTTGTCCAAAGTCACACAGCTAGTAAGTGGTAGAGCTGAGACTTGATCTGAAGCAGTGTGGCTCTAGAACCCTTGCTTATGTGTCTCTGGTTGGTAGCCATTTTTATATTGGGAGGGGATGAGAGAGGGACAAGAATCAAATGTGTAGAAGGTAAAGGGGAACAGAGATTGAACTTAGAGCCTGATTTGATCTGTTTTATTTTCTTTTTTAAAAATATATTTTTATTGACTTCAGAGCGGAAGTGAGAAGGAGAAATAGAAACATCAATGATGAGAGAGAATCATTGATCGGCTGCCTTCTGCAAGCTCCCTACTGGGGATCGAGCCTACAACCCCGGGCATGTGCCCTTGACCAGAAATCAAACCTGGGACCCTTCAGTTCGCAGGCCTATGCTCTATCCACTGAGCCAAACGGGCTAGGGCTCATCTACTGTTTTAAATAATTGTCTTCAGTTTGAAATTTAGTCTCTCCAGTTCACAGTCTGGCCTCAAAAGGGGCTTCCTTCTTCCCTGATTGCAGCTTCCAGCCCATTCAGCCCCCTACTCACACATGCTGGTTCTCTCTATACCTCATTGTGTGGTTCTTGGCAGCAAATATCTGTTTTCTTTCCTCAACACATCATTTGTTAGTTTCTTAGGTTGATTCAACTTACAAACATATTTTTTCACTTAAGGGTGGTTTTCTTGGTATAATCTGGTTTCTGGCCACTTATTTCTCCAAATCAGTCTGCTAACCTGGGAAATCACAGTTTCAACTCAAATCACAAACAAGGGGATAATTGCCTTAATACATATAGAGCTTTTACACATCAATGAGAATAAGAACAACAGCCTAGGAGAGAAACACACGAAAAGACACTCATCCTCAATTATTATTAGAGAAATATATGTTAAAGTTATGATGTTTTTCCCCAAGGCAAAGATAGGTACATATCTCTTCATCTGTATTTATATCTACAGTTGTAAGTTCCGCTGGTGAGACCATAGGAAAATAGGTATTCTCATATGTTGCTCTTGGTAAGATATATTGGCATAGACTCTATGAAAGTCAAAATCGTGAATGCGTACACCCTTTGTTTAGATCAGAGTTTCTCAACCTGAGCACTAGCGATCTTTTGGGCCAGATATTTTTGTCCAGTGCATTGCAGGATGTTTAGCAGCATGCCTGATGCCGACAATACCCATACCCACTAGGACAACTGAAGTGGCTTCTAGACATTGCCAAATATCCCCCGGGAGAAAAAAGTTGTCTCTAGTCAAGAACCACTGATTGAGGATTTTTATTGCTGCAGAACATCTATCCCAATCTTAGTGGCTTAAAATAACAACGATTTCATTTATTCAGGATTCTAAAATCCAGCTTGGACCCAGCTGGGCAGTTTCTCTGCTATTCTTGCCAGTGGTCACTCATGTGGCTGCATTTATTTGGTGGCACTGGCTGAACTCAGCAGGGGGACTGAGATGGCTAAGGTTTCTCTCTCTCTGCAGTGAATCCCGTCCTCCTTCCCCAGAGTGGTCTCTCAGTATAAGAAGAAAGTGAGGGCACGACACTCTCTTCGTGTGGTTTTCCAGCAGGGTAACCAGACTTCTTACATGTCAACTCAGGGCTTCCAAGCACATGGAAGTGAGAGCTGACTGGCCTTCCTAAAATTGTTGCTTATTTTCAGCCAAGCAATTTTTCTACATTTCTATGCAAAGTGAGGAATATCTCCAGAAAGCCACCTTTGTGACTTTATCTTGATTTATTTGGTATCTGGATAAGACTAGTTCAAGCAGAAATTATGCAAAATGTTTGCCATTGGCCTCTGCTGGGTCCACAGTATTCCAAGCCTGGATTCCCTGGTCCTCAGGACTTAACCTGCCCTGGCCCTTCCCTTTTCACCATCTTTCTTCCCAAATTTCTGTTCTTGGGGTTAACATCCTTTAGATCTTAGCTTAACTATCACTTCTCCTGTATTCTCTGACAACATTATCCGGACACCCCTTCCCCATCCAAGCTCCAAGCGGCCAGGACCACCTGTGCAAGTGCTTGGAAGCCTCTGCTTACATCACTGCCATTGTTGCCTTGGCCAAAGCAAGTCATACGGCAACATCCCGTGATTGTGGGAGGGGGACCTCACAAGAACACCAATACTGAGACGTGTGACTCACTGAGGGCCATCAGTGTATCTTCTATCCCTCCCATTATTTCTAATTTTATTTATCTCCTTTACAGAATTTATCACAATCTGTATTACCACTTGCTAATTGGCTCACTTGTCACTTGCCTTCCATTAGAGAGAGGAATCCCTGCTGAAGTACATTGGCATGTGCTGTCTTATTTGCCTCCAGACTCTATCAGTGTTTGGCATGCAGGGCAACAGTAAGTGTTTGTTGAATAAATAACTGAGCTCAGAGTTTTCTAAGCTGTGTTCAGCTCATTCACAGAAGACCATGTGACCATGGAGAGGGTTGAAAGTCCTCCCTTGGTTTTTAAGCACCTTGTACATGTTGACAGTGGTTTTCTGAAGGAAAAAAAAATGCTTCAGTTTAAAGGTGTGGTAAATTCTTACATCCAAATGGAACATAAAATCAGATTTTCCTACTTTTGTCATTTTCAATATTTTTCCATTGTACTCCTAGAAACTTGGGAAATATTTGATGGATTTTTGTTAGTTATGATATTTCAAGTAATCTTGATAATCTTTGATGTTCTTTTTTTTTTTTGAGGGCCGGGAAGGGATGTAGAAAGGGATTTGTGGAATTCAGATGGACTGCTGGTAACTTCTGAGAAGTTAACTGTGGATTTTTGAATTAATGGTGATCTCAAGTTCCCTGGAGACTTCTTTTGTTGCCCTGATATTTTGTTGCAGAGATATATTATTATTTTCTTGTCTTTTAGTTTTTAAAAATAACTATGGAAAATGCAGAAAGCTTTTATACAATATATTTTGGGGAAATTTGACAGCTATGAATTTATGCAAATAAGGTACTCCTACTCTTGCTTTTCCTTCCTGATTATTCTCCTTTGAAGAGCACACATAGGATCCTTAATCCTTCGAGGTAAAGTGGATTTATGCTTCTTTGCTGGTTGTCCAGAAGAGATGAGTAGTAAGGAAGGGATAAAACCTTGGAGATAATGGATGATTTCAGGATGTTGCTATCATTTTAAATTAAAGTCTATATACATACCCAGCTTTCTCAATTTTTATACAAATTCACTATTTAAAATCATTCAGTACACATCTATATGTGAACATGATGAAAAGAAGTTACATTTCTCAGATGTATTTCTTCAGCTTACATATATCATGTAGTCCTCATACAGCAAACATAAGATAGTGGTGGCAATATTGCATATAACTTAGGCATCGTAAAAGCAAATCTTAATAAAAAATATAGCAGGTTTGTTCTAGTTGAGTGACCCCAGGCTACTCATTTCCCTTCTCAAGGACAGTGTCCTCAACTGTGAGATGAGGCAATTGGGGAAATGTCCCTTCTGGTTCTTGGGTATGGGTGCCAGCTGCAAAGCAAAACCCAGTTTCGGCTCTTAAAATAGAAAAATACTAAGGATACTTAACAAATACTAAGGGTATTTGTGCAAATTTTGAAGATGTCAGATGGGAATCAGTATGGAATCAGGAATCACCTTTTTCAGGTCATGTTTTTGAAGGAGAAAAAACGAAAGAGATTTAATTCCTGGTTACCTAACAGAACTTACAGGCCTAAAAGAAATAAACAATATTTTCCCTCTCTCTGAAAAGACCGTGTCAGAGTTTTAGCTGTAGTAGAATTGCTTACATCACACTTTAGAGCAAGTGTCCAGAAAGTTTAACTGGAAATATATGGTCTTCCTAACAAGCTGATGAAGTGTGAAAATGAGTTAGTTGGATGGAAGGACATACAGAAAGAAGAGATGGTTTTGTATCTACTTGGCTGAGCCAGAGCAGAGAAAGGTCACACTAACATTCCGTAATGTTACTGCACCAGGTCAATGGGGGAAAAATTCTTCTAAGTCTTTTAATAAAGGTGAGGATGACAAACAGCATATCAACACCTTCCTAGTGAAACATTAGTCACCTGGAGAATCATTTCCACGCCCACACACCAAGTGTAACAGGGAACAAGTATGAACAGGAGACCATGATTTAAAAGCAATCTGTTCAGACCCTCATGGAATGAAACACTGCTTGTTGGAATTAGAAAGTTCTACAGCCTGAGAGAAAACGAAGGGGAGGAGTGGGTGAGAGTCAAGTGAGGTTTTGTCTTAAAAGGATTTGAGCTGGAAAACTTAAGCAAGCAGAGGCACTAAGTGCTAAACGCAGAGGTGCACAAACTCTTTCCCAATCTTGGTATTGGGTCCTTTCTGCTTTCCCACAGGCTCTGTAAACTCCTTTGTCATCCACTCTGCAAGGAGTGTCACTGTGCAGAGTGAATCTCTGAATCCTCAGGTGCCCAGTCTAGCAGTTGTGAGGAAGTGGGCAGGACAGGAATGGCCGGGGGAAGACCTGTTTAATAATCATAGCACAATGTGGAGCAGTTGTAGCAGATGTGTATACACGACCATCTGAGCCGAGGGGAGCCCAGACTGACCCTAGAGTGTTTATGGAGGGGGTGACATTTCATATAGTTCTTAGGAGATGAAAAGCACAGTGGCATAGGGTTGGGCCAGCCAGGGTAAAGGATGGGAGAATTGCATTTTAGAGATATGAGGAAAGGGAGACACCTATAGAGCCAGAGAGGTTTGAAAGAATAAGACACGTTTGGAGTGAGGCTGCTGTTTCCCACCATTAAAAAGTTTCAGTCCTGCCGAAACCGGTTTGGCTCAGTGGATAGAGCGTCGGCCTGCGGACTGGAGGGTCCCGGGTTCGATTCCGGTCAAGGGCATGTACCTTGGTTGCGGGCACATCCCCAGTAGGGGGTGTGCAGGAGGCAGCTGATCGATGTTTCTCTCTCATCGATGTTTCTAGCTCTCTATCCCTCTCCCTTCCTCTCCGTAAAATACCAATAAAATATATTTTAAAAAAAATGTTTCAGTCCTCGAGGTGATGCTCACGACATGTTTCTCATGGCCTTTTCCTCCAACTGGATCCCTGGAGCCCTCGGTTTCCTATCACCACAAAACAAAACAAAACAAAAAAAAGTCATTGTGAGAGTAAGATTCCAATTTAGCCAATCGTGGAGGTGACCAGAGGCATCGATAACACAATTTGCTGAACACTTGTGGGCTGTGTAGCTAAGCCCCTTACAGAATTACCAGATTTAATTCTCATAATGACTCCATGTGCTAACTACTATCATTATTCCATATTAAAATGAAGAAACTGAAGCAGAGAGAGGCTAGGCATCTTGTCTGAAGTTCTATAGCCAGAGGTATGGATCCTACTTCTAACCTAGGCAATCTGACAGAAGGGTGTCAACTCTGAGCCAGTGTCTTCTGCTTCAAGAATGAGTACTGCCACCACTAGAAAACAAAACATCGTCTGAACATCCCACTCACCCAGGGGCTTCTCTCCTCCAATGGAGAGGACAGCACAACACTGAGGGTGTCACATATTGTGTAAATGGATGACATGGAGATGTGCTGACCAGATCCGCTTTCAAGGGAGGACATGTTGCCCAGCTCTGAGTGCTGCTGACAGCTGGCCCTCGCAGGGACTGCTTCAGCAGCTGAGTCCCCTTGCCCAAGGTCATGCCACTCCTCAATGACTGATTCAGGAGGGTATATAAAGGTTTAGCTATGTGGGCCCAATACTTCTGAAGGGCCATGCTAGCTCCAGGGCCTTCAGGGGGTCGGGGGAGCCTGTTGTAGGGCCCACATTGCAGCTTAACTTCTGTGTCCTATCCAGCTTCCCCAGGTGTCTACCCCTTGAGTATCCCTTAATGAACATACTGCCACTGGATCTCACAGCCTGCTTCCCTGGGAACCCAATTGGTGACATTAATTCCACTGACCAGAGAAATCTCTGGCCTCTCACTTGTTCTGCCTCCTCTGCAACTTGCTTTCACATTAATTTCCTTTGATTTTTTTTTTCATGTTCCTGATCTACACTAATAAAAGAGAAACATGCAAATGAACTATCACTCCACTATGCCCACCAGCCAATCAGGAGGGAATATGCAAATTAGAAGGCCGAAGATGGCAGCTGCCCAGCTGCTCTAGGCATGGAGTGGTCAGGCGGGGCAGGACACCTGCTATGAGAGGGAGGGTGGGGGGCAAAGGGATCTACAGGAGTGGCACTCCAGCCACAGCGAAGACAAAGACTGCAGACTCCGTAGTCTGCAGCGCAGACAAAGAAGGCAGACTCCGGCCAGAGAGAAGGCCTGGGTCCCACGTGCCGGAGGAAAACCAGTGCTGGAAGCCAAGGGAAGGAAGCCCTATTGCACGAATCTCTTCATGCAACAGGCCTCTAGTAAATATATAAGAACAAAAGTCTATAAATGATCAAAGGTAGGCTACAAAAGATTAACCCGCTTTTTTTTTTGGGGGGGGGGTTAATATACTTTATTTAGAGCAGTTTTAGGTTCACAACAAAACTGAGCAGAAGGTAGAGATTTCCCTCTACCCTTTGCACTCTTCCCCCTGCACAGCTAAATGCATCCATTTTCCTTGGTTTTGGCAATAGATGTAGAATAAGGAAGTAAGACCTCTTTAAAACCAAAAACTTTCACTAAAATAATGTATATGAACCTAATTGTTATTTTCAATGTTTGAGGGATTCACAGGCTTGATTTCACTAGGCTCTTGCTGTGTGACCTTAGGCCAGCTCCTTAAACGTTTTCAGTCCTAGTGTCCTCGTCTCTAAAATTGGAATAATGATTAATTGGGAGGATTAGATAACATATCCAAGCAAAGTGCCTGGCACTTAATAAAGATTCATAAAATGGGCATTTTTCTGTAAATTTGGCACTGCCCAGGCCACAGGGTGTATTTGTTTCCTGTGCCTGCTGTAACACATTACCACAGGCTTGGTGGCTTAAAACAGTAGGCATTCATTCTCTCATGCCAGAGGTCCGGATTCAGTTTCACTAAGCTGAAATCAGGTATCACCAGGCCTTTTCTCTCTGGAGGCTAGGGAGAACCCTTCCTTGCCTCTCTTCCAGCTTCTGGTGGCTGCTGGCCTTCCTTGACTTGTGGCTGTATTACCCCAATCTCTGCCTCCACGGTGACATTATCTTCTCATCTCTGTGTGTCAAATTTCCTCTCTGCCTTCCTTTTATAAGGATACATGTGATTGCAGCTAGGGCCCACTTTGATAACCCAGGATAATCTCCCCAAATGAAGATTCTTAATTAAATCCCATCTGCAAGACCCTGCTTCCATAGAAGGGAATATTGCCAGGTTCTAGGATTAGGATCTGGTATCTTTGGGGGGTTATTTTTCAGCCTACCATACACGGTGACACAATTCCTGTCCCGTCTTTTTAAGGCATGGTCCTAAACATTTCACCTTTGAACCACTAAAATCATCCTTTGTTCCTTCCAGTTTGTCATTCAAAACAATCTGCCTTATTTTTTAAAAAAAATATTACTATTTTTTTAATCTCCACCCTAGGATAGGTTGATTGATTTTAGGAAGAGGGAAAGGGAGAGAGTGACAGAGAAAAACATCAGTGTGAGAGAGAAACATGGATTGGTTGCTTCTGATCAGGATCTAATCCACAACGTAGGTATGTGCCTTCCCGCCACCTTTTGATGTTCAAGACGTTCCAACCAACTGAGCCACACTGCCAGGGCCCATCTGTATTGTTTTTTGAGAACTTTCCTCCCTCTTCCAGAAGGGACAGCGGCTCCCAAAGTTGGGTGAATCTTTAAGGTCTCAGCAGTGAACCGCACTGCCATTTTGCAAGGCTTTAATTAATTCAAGGATGCTCTCTAGCACTGTTTCTCAAACTTACATATTCCAGGCCCTTCTGATTCCGTAGGTGTGAGGTTTGGGAATCCAAAATTTTCAAATGCCACAGGGACATCTTATCATCAGCTAAGATTTAGAAACATTCATTCCTACAAAGTCCTGAACCAATATGTTTGAAATAGGAAATTCTCCTTCCCGCCTGCTGGGTGTGTCATGGTTACATGACTGAGTTTTTAGTAAAAGAAAGAAAAAAGAAAAAACCCCACAGAACAGAAAAGTGAACAATCATATTAGGACTGTACTCACTGAAAGAGTTCCCTAACGGGAAACCTTCCAATTCCGAATTAAACAGGGAATGACGGCGGTCCGGATTTGGCAATTCTGCTGCTGTCACTTGCTCGGAACCTCGTGGGTCTGACATCCAGGCCGGGCCGCACCCAAGGCTGGAGCCAGGCTTTTCCTCCGTGACAGTAGCTCCAGCGAGGGGCGTGGTGGTGGTGGCTGGGCTACCCCAGCCCCGGTGGGGGCGGCCATACAGGGGCACTCAGACACTGGGGTGCGCCGGGGAGTGGCTTTCAGCGCCACCCCTGCAAGCGGCAGCCATTCCAGAGAGGCGCGGACAGGGGGCGTGGGGAGCCGGAGGTATATTTATTCTGCCTTTAGAACGGGGAGCTGGGGCCATTCAGAGCTGCCAGAAGGCTGGGTCTTCGGAAAAGGACTAAGAACCCAGCGTCGGTGGTTGGCCAGGTGGGGGCGGCAGTGGTGCGGTGGCCGGGCGAACAGAACATTTGCGGGAATTGTGGAAGTCCCTTTGGGGATGATGGGGCGCAGAGTTCGGTTCAGCCGGGAGCAATGAAGGTGCGGTGTCCAGCTCAGACATGGAGTGATGGGGACGCAGTGTGAGGCTCGGCTGCAGGTGATGGGGTGCAGAGGCAGGCTCAGCCAAGAGATAAAGGGGGCGTAGGGTCAGATTCAGCCCAGCGGGTGCGCGCGGCGTGGCAGGGTAGGAGCTCGCAGCTGCAGCCGGGGCGCGGGTTGGGGAGCCTTCCCCGGCGGCCGTGCCCGGGGGAGCGGTTCCCGGGCGCCGCAGAGACGGGCTCTAAGTGCCCGCGTCCCCGGCTTGCGCGGAGCCGGTGTGGCGGGAGGAGCCCTGCGCAGCCACCGCCCCCTCAGGCCGCAGGCTCCTCCTCTCCCTCCACCTCCCTTGTCTAGCTGCCCGCCCGCCCGCCTGCCCAATCCGCAGCCCTGGGCCCTGGAGAGCTGGGTCGCTTGTCTGGCCGGCGGAGGCAGAGCGCGACCCTAGCGAGCCGCGGCGCCCGCCGACTAGGGACAAGCGCGACTCCCGGGAACCCGCTCTGCCCCCTGCGGCCGCCTCCTCTCGATTGTCGCGGGGACGCTCCGGTCCGCGCCGCCCCGGCCGCGATTCTCCTCCTCTTCCTCCCGGAAAGTTGAGCGCCTTGCTCCGGGAGAGAGCGAGCCGAGGCCCCCTGCCCCGCGGCTCGGGTCTGGAGGAGTTGGAGGCGGAGGCGGAGGCGGAGGGAAGTGCGCGTCACTCCCGGGAGGAGAGTTGCACCTCCAGGCTGAGGCTGTGGCTGCCAGTTGCCTAAAAGCAGCGGCGGCGGCGGCGGAAGGCGCTGGGGTTCGGGGGCTCCCTGGCCATGGAGAGGAGAGCCGGACCCGGGGACGCTCAGAACTCGGCCCCGTCTCTTTGGACCTCCGAGTAGACACCTGAATTAGCCGACACTAAGCGGGGGAGGGAAAGGTAAGAAGAGGGGATCACCCGTCCCCCGCCCCGCCTCCCTTGCTGCCCCCTGGGGGCCACTGTGAGAGCGCGGACTGCGGTCCCCCAGCACCTTCCCTGCTCCCGGCCGTTTGGCATTTGGGCATTTCTGCTGAAATGGAAAACACCACCCCCACTCCCCCATTTCCCACTATCCCCGCGTGCCTCCTTTCCCCCTCTGTGGATTGGGAGGAACAAGATACCCCGGAGTAAATCCTCCGCATGAGAAAGGGTCTTTGGGAACCTTTGGTCTGTGATTTCGTTCGCTCCCTCTCTCTTTTCATTACGTTTTACGGGGAAGGAAACAATGGACCTTTGAAAGTCTGTGTGAACGGCCTCAAACTTTCTGGAGAGGTCTGGGCTGGGGGAATAAACCCCACAGGAAGCCGACTACAGTGAAAGGTTGATGGAATGCGTGTTGCAGAGTCTCGGCTTCAGTGCGCGCGCGTCTGCCTTTGGGGTGATCTTTGTCTCTTTACTATTCCCCGCGGTTGGTGGGCCCCCGCCCCCACCGCGCTTTCTGTTAGTGAAAGGCGAGGTTTTAAAATCCGTGCAGTTTAGCGCAGGACTCCAGTAATCCTGGCTTTCCAATGCAGAGTTGTGAGGTCTTGGCAAATGAGGGGGAATCGTGGGGACCCCAAAATGCTGCAGTTAATGCTAGTTGCTACATCCCTTGCAGTACAACGTAGGGCCTGACATCCCTGGATGCTCTCTGCTGGGGGTTGAAGTGTGTCACTAGACCTCGCTGTGGAGCAGAAACCCCTCACTTAAATTCTCCACGTGAGATTAGGAAAACAGACTTTGCTGCATGTCTCCTTTCATCAGCAGTAGGGTTTAAGAAATAGAATGCCTAATAACTTGAAGAACTTTCATTCCGAATAGGAGCCACTCACTGGCCTGTATTCACTCTCCTTGCTTCAGTGTGACAATGCATTTTGATAATTGCACGTGCTGAGCTTGTGCAGATGTTGTCTTCCTGAGCTTTTCCCAGAGAACAAAGTGAAGAGAATGTGAGGAAGGGATAGAGAGGAAGGTTTCACCTGAGCTGAGGGAGGCCTGAATCCTTGGAAATGACTGTGTTAGAAACAAACACATTTAAGATATTGAGCCCTAAGGTTCTTTGGTTGGCCAGAAAGGAGCTATTACTGTTTGTTTGACCCTTGAAGGGAGCTTGCAGTTTTCCAAGTTGTTCTGGGGATCACACTCCGGTTGTGTGCCTTTGATTGGCTATTCAAAGGGCTCTTTGGAGTTTGCATTTCTGGGCAAACTGAAGAAAGTGCATAACTTCCTCTGCTTAGTAAACATTGGGTGGCACCTTTTGGGGCTTGATGTTAACATCAGTCCCCTACGCTTTCTGTGAATCTGCACAAAAGGATAGGTCAGAGTGTGTGGGAGTGGAACCCGGAAGTCTGTCTTCTGGCTTTCAAGTCAGCCCCCCACCCCCATGTTTTTTATCTGATGAATGTGTGTTTATAGCCTCAGAAAACTGAGGTGAGAAGTGAATTCTGAGTCATCACCTGTTCTACTGGAACAGCCTGTGCCTGAGCAGCAAACTGAGGATTGGTCACTGTGAGTGTGGACAGGAAGTCGAATCAGTAACTTCTTACATGATTTCCTTTGTGACAACTAATTGAGTGAAGTCTCCCTTCTTGATCTAGCCTGCAACCCACAGGTTTTCAGAAGTCTCAGGTTGCACAACTGGAAACCAGAAGGGGACAACACATCTTTCTTGTTGCAACTGACCAAGTCAAGCCTGTTCTCTAACAGCTGCTTTGGAAATAGAAGACAGAAGCAAGGGGGTGAAGTAGTTGTGGGCCACACTGAAATGGAAACACTGTTAACTTACTAGCTGTGCCCCTCTGGGCAAGTTTCTGACATTGAGAATGATGATGTGATGAACCACACTAAAGAGGATTTTTATTTATTTATTTTTAAAATATATTTTATTGATTTTTTTACAGAGAGGAAGGGAGAGGGATAGAGTTAGGAACATCAGTGAGAGAGAAACATGGATCAGCTGCCTCCTGCACACCCCTCACTGGGGATATGCCGGCAACCAAGGTACATGCCTTTGACGGGATCAAACCTGGGACCCTTCAGTCCCCAGGCCGACGCTCTATCCACTGAGCAAAACCGGTTAGGGCTAAAGAGGATTTTTATTTTTTATTTATTTTATTTTTTTATTTATTATTTTTTTATTAAGGTATTATATGTGTACATATCTTACAATTGCCCCCCCCCACCCCACTCCCATACATGCCCTCACCCCCCAATGTTTTGCATCCGTTGGTTACTCTTATATACATGCATATAAGTCCTTCAGTTGATCTCTTATTTCCCCCACCTCTCCCTAACCTTACCACTGTAATTTGACAGTCTGTTTGATGCTTTACTGCCTCTGTATCTATCTTTTTGTTCATCAGTTTATAATGTTTTTCATTATCCCCAAATGAGTGAGATCATGTGGTATTTTTCTTTCATTGACTGGCTTATTTCACTTAGCATAATGTTCTCTAATTCCATCCAGGTGCCTACAAATGGTAGCAATTCCTTCTTTTTTATGGCAGCATAGTATTTCATTGTGTAGATGTACCATAGTTTTATGATCCAGTCATCTGCTGACGAGCACTTAGGCTGTTTCCAAATCTTAGCTATTGTAAATTGTGCTGCTATGAACATAGGGGTGCATATATCCTTTCTGATTGGTGTTTCTAGTTTCTAAAGAGGATTTTTAAATGATCCCTATGAAATTCACAGTTTAAGACTCCCATGAGATGCTGTATGTAAATGTGTACCTTGTAAAGTGCTGTGAAATATGAGTAGTACATCATCCACCCTCCCACCCACCATCCATTTACCAGTAACTAACATTTATCCATCACCTATTGTGTGACAGGCCCTGTGGAAGCAAACTGAATGCCCACCAGCTCTGGGGAGTGTTCTTATTGTTTGGGAGGGGGAGTTAGATGGAGTGGTTGAAGCTTGGGAGGTCACAGGGCCGACCATAGTGGCTTATCTATAAAGGAAGATGAGACAAACTCTGCTGTTGAAGAAATGAGTCTAGCCAAGGAGAAAAGGAAATGAACAATGAGAAGGCCCAGTAAGTGCGTGTTTATGCACAGAATTCTTTAAGAACCCAAAGGAGGACCAGAGATTTTTTTGGGGGGAGGGCATAGCAATTTGGTGAAATATAACAATTCCTAAAACAGACAAAATAGTAGAGACTGAAAACTCTATCAAAAGTACCATTTTGAAATGTAAAGATTGGAGGACTTAAAATCAGAACTGTGTTTAAAACAAGGCTCTGACAATTGCTAACCATTTGCTATTGGGCAAATCCCCTAATTCTTCACACTTCGCTTCTTCATCTGTAAAATGAGTTTAAAATACTCTATGGAATTCTTTGAGGTTTAACTTAGATTTCATATGCTGTGTATACAAGCTAGTGTCTTTTGGTATTAAAAGGTACTTTCAATATTTGTTCTTTTTAAAGCTATATATATATATATATATATATATATATATATATATATATATAAAATTGTAATTTAGTCTAATGGATCTTAGCCACTGATTTCTATTTTCTGAATAGTGCAATTCTTCAGACTTGAGGTTAGCTATTGTTACATGGCATTCCTCACTTGTGCAGGCATCCCAGACACTGGAAATCTTTTCATGGCGTTTGGGTTGTGAGCACTAATTGAAAGGATGGGCTGTCTAGTATAGTACATCAATTGAGAGGGTCTTGTCTGCGTCTGTTCTGTCTTCACCCGGCCTCTCAAAGCAAGCTAGACCTTCTGCTTTCCTCTAACCTAACTAAATGAATAAAAGGAAGACAAAGCTATGCATTTGCATTGTTGAGACCATAAAAATCACCCCTGCCAGCTGGGTAGTAGACTTATCGGGGTGATCACTTCATAAGGTATGTAAATACCTATTCGCTGTGTTGTGCACCTGAAATCAACATGATATTGTATGTCAACTGTAATTGAAAAGTAAATTTTAAAAATCATCCTAGTTTTCTCCGTTTGTACAGAGATGTAATTTTCAAGTACACAGTTAAAGAAAGGCTATTCTCAGCAGCAGCTGCTGTCGGTGAAACTTGAATATTTAAGCACTGCTTGCTTTAGTATACTTGCCTTTAGTATACTTACCTTGATTTTTGCCTTGAAATGAACTGAAGCTCATCTGACAATTTAATAAATTATCATTGATAGAAACCCATACTCAGACATTTAAAACTGTCATGTGAAATGTGACTTTTTTTTGGGGGGGGGGAAGCAGTATGAATATAAATCAGTTTTCAAATCAATGCTACACATGCTGAATCTTAGCATGTATTTTAAAGGGCCCTAAAAGTAATACTAAAACGAGGAAGTTGAGACCCAGAGAGGCTAACTAATTAGGTAAGGTCACATAGTAAATTAATGGCTGAGCAGGGACAAGAACCCCTTTGTCCCTATTTCTAGTCAGCATTTTCCCCCCTCCAGTATACTCTAACTTGTTACTGTTTGGTTTTGTTAGCAGTTTAGTGATTTTAATGGTGAAATATTTTGCATTTGAGCTTAGAAACCCATTGCACCCAAGTTTAAGGCAGATACTATAACTTCTTTTTTGTTTGGGAGAATTTACAGATGATATGGTGCATGTATGGGGTGATGTTACTTGTAATACATTTCTGTCAAAAAAGAAAGGAAGCGTAAAAATAATGTTAGCTTTACTTGCATATTCTATAAATAGTAAAGACATTTCAAATATTGTAGAAGTGCACTTTTTTTTTTTTTAAAGAAGCAAGTTCCTGGATACATTATTCAGATTTGTGTTATGAATCCTAGTGTAAAAGCATAAAACAATATGTTTGCATGTTCTTTTCTTTTCCTTATACTTGCTTTGGGAAGCCTTTAATGTTGGTTGTCACGAACTATATTTAGCAAATATTTTATTGCATTCCCAAGACATGCAAGGCAGTATACTGATTGCTGTGAGCAATACAAAGATGAATGAGGCATAGGATCTTTATTAAAACAACTCTTAAAAAAATGTGAAACAGGCTCGGAAGCTATGTAAAGACTTAAACACAGAATTGCTGTCTCCCAACAAATCAGTCCTTTGATCTAATAGGCAAGTCTGCTTCGAAACTGTTATTATTAGACTAACCTTTTAACCAGATTTATAATAAGACATTTGTTTTTAAAACATCAAAACAAGTGGGTAAACATTTTATATTTATCGGGACTCCCTCTTAGTTTGGATAAGAAGTAAAAATTGGGCAATATTTGATGGGATTTTATGTTATGAAAAGTTTGCCTCGGAGAGCTGTGATAGTCTTAGCTTTAATATGTTTTTTAAAAATGGCTTTAATGCTGCAATTGGAACATTGTTTCCTGAAAGGGTTGCAATTTCAGACAATCCATATTGATCCACTGAGAAAAAGAATTGTCCTTGTTGACTCTGAGTTTGATGTGTATCTTACAACATATGAACCTCCACCACAAATGAGATGTCCTGGTCATATTCTAGTACCAAGTTTCTCCAAAGAGTGAAATTGTTACTGATTTGGGGGCTCTTGCCTAATTATTGGGTTGTACTTGGAGACTATCCAGGGGTCCTCAAACTTTTTAAACAGGGGGCCAGTTCACTGCCCCTCAGACCGTTGGAGGGCCCAACTATAGTTTAAAAAAAAATTATGAACAAATTCCTATGCGCACTGCGGGCCCGGGACGAGTCGGCTGCTAAGCAGGACAGGCAGCGGCACCCGGCGGGCCGGATCAATGTCCTCGGCGGGCCGCATGTGGCCCGCGGGCCGTAGTTTGAGGACCCCTGCAAATTTTCTGTTGTCACAATGGACTCTACTAATAGTGACTCACTTTCCTGAAGAGTGAATAGCTAGTTTCTTCACGTTCAATGAGGTTGGGAATGAATCATTAACCTTTTAGGGTTGTAAAGATTAAGTTTAGCACAAAGATAAATGCCTGATTTCTGTTTCAGAAGGAATGAGAAAAATGAGTCATTGTTTGGTTTTCTTATTGTGGTTAAAAAAACACAACCACATGATATTGTTTTTTCATACCATCAGTGCCACCACTATAAAAAATAAACTTTATGAGGATTTAAAAAATACTGCACTTCATTAATGTAAAAGATGTGGCTTTAATTGTGTTTTTTAAAAATCCTCACCTGAGGATATTTTTTCCGTTGATTTCAAGAAAGAGTGGAAGGAAGGAAGGAAAGTGGGGGGAGAGAGAGAGAGGAGGGAGGGAGGGAGGGAGAGGGGGAGAGAGAGAGAGAAAGAAAGGAAGAGAGAGAAACATCAAGGTGAGAAAGACACATCGATTGGTTGCCTCCTGCACGTCCTGCACGTGCTCCAATCGGCGCTGGGGAACCTGCAACTGAGGTATGTGCTCTTGACCAGGAATTGAACCCGTGACCCCTTGGTCTGCAGGCTGATGCTTAATCACTGAGCAGAACTGGCCAGGATGCTTTAATTGTTTAACAGGTGTGTCATAATAGCCATTCCCCAGCCATCCTTGGCATACTCACAGACAGAATCTGGTAGGAAGTAGGGTGTATGAAGGTATAGCAGAAACGGTCAAATGAGCGAGGAATCATCTTTTCAGCCTGGTTAATGATATCTTTTGATTAATGTCATTGCTGCTTTTGTAAGTGCCTGCACTGATTTAGACACCACTGTTCTTACCATGTGGCCGGCCTTCACAGTGTATGGTTAGCTGATGGGTAACTTTTTCCATCTGCCGCGTTACCACGTCATCTGAGCGTGGCTTTAACCTTAAAGCACTTCTTGCTCCATGTTTGTGCTTGTGGCACTTGAGCTCATCACGCAGCCCCTCTTCGCCTGTTCTGCTGACCATATTTTCTTCCTGTTCAGCCATGGAAAGTCCAACCACCACTTTAGTGTGAGAATCACATGCCCTAGAACCGTGGTCGGCAAACCGCGGCTCACGAGCCACATGCGGCTCTTTGGCCCCTTGAGTGTGGCTCTTCCACAAAATACCACAGCCTGGGCAAGTCTATTTTGAAGAAGTGGTGTTTAGAAGAAGTTTAAGTTTAAAAAATTTGGCTCTCAAAAGAAATTTCAATCGTTGTACTGTTGATATTTGGCTCTGTTGACTAATGAGTTTGCTGACCACTGGCCTAGAAGGACAAGGACTCTGACTGACTGTTTTGTATTTTGGCCTGGAGCTCATTTGCAGGTGACTCTGCCTGCCACCCTTCATGAGGCTGTTGTTTTCCCCCACATTGGTCATCGCTGGACAGTCTGGTGTCATTTTAGTGGCAGAGTTCAGTGGTAGATTTCAGTTCACACGCACAAAGTAAGGAAGCTATTACCAGCAGCAGTCTGATTATATACATTTGGGTAAGTTTGCCAGGGCTCTTAAAACTTTAAACTCTTCCATTCATAGGGATTTAATAAACGCTGGTGATTACCTCTTTGGACTCACTAGCCAGTGCCTTTGCCCCAACATGCATGGTAATTATTTGCTCGGGTCATCTCCTGACCCATCAACGCTGGCCTTCCAGCTCCTTAAAGGGAGAGATCATGTGCATATTTTTGCACCATTAGGTCCCCATCATCTAGCAGAGTCCTTGTCTCATAGGAGATGCTCAAGCCTGAATGTGTTCTCCCTTTGGCAAGACTTTACCATTGGTGGTTAATGTTCTATTTAAATAGGCTGTGTGTCGTTGATATGAGAAATAGAACCCTCGAGTACTGATCCTGGCCCTGCCACGAATAGAAACTTTGCTTTGATCCTGGATTGGGTAGCTCTGGATCCCTTCAGTCTGCACATCTCGTTATTCATCTGGAATATTTCTTAGTTTGGAAGGCATGTCGAAACATACTCATTAAAGTTTCCTATTGTCACTGCATTTTGATGTTTGTGTCTCAGTAGATCATGAACTTTTGGTACGTCTGTACCTAATTATCAGACACATCTCTGTCCTCTTCCCCTCCCCCCCGCCCCCCGCCGTCCCCCCCTTCTCCTTACCTTTTAACATTCTACCAACATAACTGTCTTGGATCTTTCTTCTTGAGAAGTATTTTAAAGCTTTGTCCCCGACGCTTGGCAGAGAATTCAGCACTCAGGCAGCTCTGCCCTTTGCTGTGACCTTAATTAAATCAGCCTCCCTCGGGTCAGACTTTGGTTTGGGTTCTTTCTTTGGAAGGCCAGCTGCAAGGCTGATGGCTTGCCTGCGCCTGCCATTGTGTGTGTGCCTATGCACAGCCATCCGTCACTGTCAGCAGGTCCTCCCAGCCGGTGGGGGGCAAGGCCCACGGGGGATGGTCTAAGGAACATTGGGGGGAGGGGGGAGAAGAGGAAACCATAGCTTTCCAAAGGAAAGAATTAAGGAGAAAAAGGAATCTGAGGAATAGTCATGGGGAAAAAGTAAAACAAGTGAAAACAGAAGACAGGTAGGTAACAGGACCCTTTTCTCTCTCCAGTTTTTCAAGTTGAAAAACAGTCTTCCTCCAGGTTTGTTTATCCTTTAATTATTTTACCCAGACGCCTACATACTTTAATTTTTTTCGGGGTGGGGGGAACTGGGCAGAGTGTTAGATATTCTACATGGTCATCCTCTCTGCATTGTCACCCTGTTGGTCTGTCAATCTGTATTTTCCTCTCCTGCTTCTCTTTTGTTGCCCATGATAATGTTCTCCTGCCTTTTTGCTCTATCAGCCATTTTGGCTTTAAGGGTCAAGATTGCTTTGCATGGACATACTTAACAGATTTGAAAAAAAGAGACAGGGTTAATGAGTTATTTGTGGCAGAAAAATTAGACGTCTGCCTCATGTACCTTGATAAATGAGAAATATATGGATTAAAAGTATTTCTTAAAGCTCACTTAAAGTATTAACTTTAAAAACAGGAAAGTGTTTAATTGGTTTACTTTGGGCATTAGATATTATAAATAAACACTCTTTGTTTTGAGGAATCCATATTTTAACAGATTCCAGTATAAGTTGCTGAGGATATATTCACTTCTGTGATTGTTAACCAATTTGCTAATCTGAATTCCTTAAATACAGATCATTAGCATTTGTTTTGTTGTTTTTAACATAAGCAAACTCTTAGTATTTTTAGTTAATTTTTGTTTTCCAGGGATTTACTATATCTTGACAATAGTTTTCTAGCAAAGAGTACAATTGAGCTTAACTGAAAAGTGAATTTCTAAGCAGGAAAAAACTAATATCTTCTGATTTTAAATAATACTTATTCCAACTCACATACTTATTCCAGCTCAAAGGCTTGGTGCCCCCCCCCCTTTTTTTTTAGTAAGTGTAGTGTTTTTAGGATTCTGTGTTTGAAATATTCCTTATGATTTCTCTCTATTACATTCTAATAGAGTTAGTATATATTAGGAAAATTTCCTTTTGAAGGAGGAGATAATGCAAACAATACATGGTACCAAACTAGATGTCTGGAGTATATTGGTGTTTGTATATATTAGTAGCTTAATTTTGGGGAATATCATTTATCAAAAAGTCTAAATTCACCAAGTGGAGAAAGAAGGTAGGGGAATGGAATTAAAATTTCTCAGTCCCTTATCCTGTCACTTCATTGAGAGAGGCTTATAATGAAAGGTTGGTACATTCCTCTTCTATCTCTAAGCATTGGCCTGGGTATGATTAGCTTAGTAACTGTGAGCCAGGATCAAAATAAGTAAACTTCTGTGCAAAGTGTCTTATTTCTTGGGGACATGCCAGATAGTTACAGGTGATAGTGACTCATCTTGATTTGTAAGAGTTGAAAGAAAAAGACAAAAGGGCTAAGATAAATACGAATGCAGGGTAATAATGGAGAATGGGTCTTGTGCAGCAGTGTGAAGGCACTGTCCTGAGATTTGGGACTGTGCTTACACAAAACCAAGCGCATCTCTGAATGAAAGTAAACTTAATCTCTCCCCCATCTGTCTATTTTCTCCCAAATAGCTACCTACCATTTATGCTGAATTCCTGTGCAGGCAAGGATTTGACTGATGTAAGCTCTTTTAAATCCTGCCTGCACTTGTTATGAGAACATATTTTTGAATGAAAATAGCCAGGCTTGTAAGAATAGTCAGGATGCTGGCATAATCTCAAGTGTTTTTTCTTCTATGATCAAGGACATAATTTTTAAAACAGTATCCAACCTATAATTCTACAGGTTACTATCAAAATCATTGCCTTTTCATTAGGTGTTCAGTATGGTGGGGCCAGTATGCATGGCACAGCACTGAGCAGAGGAACCCTCTCTGTGTTGGGTCGGAGGAGCTGGATGATTGGGGGGACTGAGCATTACCATATTGCCTAGAGGGCAAATTGTCCTCGACCACTGTGTGTAAGTGCTAGGCATGCATGGAAGTGAATTTGTCTTCTATATTAGCATCTCAGCAGTTAGAAAGAACATGAAAACTTAGCTCTTTAAAGCACCCTTATTAGTGTTGAGTTACTGCTGCTATCTCTTATTGAGAAGACTTTCCAGACTTCCCCTTTGATGATAGCATTTATTGGATGTCAGCATAATGATAAAGTGGAATGGAACATTATCTCTTTTCCTGTGTGCCTACGGCATCTCATGGTGGTGTTAAACTATTACAAAGTATTGTGAAAGGTTGAGCTTGTCTGGATAGCTTGCTGCTCTTTATCTTTAGAATTCTGGTCTGGG
This sequence comes from Plecotus auritus, assembly GCF_963455305.1. Lineage (NCBI taxonomy): Eukaryota > Metazoa > Chordata > Mammalia > Chiroptera > Vespertilionidae > Plecotus > Plecotus auritus. Next base: position 142,376,892 of record NC_137776.1, on the reverse strand, counting down.
GTTGTTAATAATGCCTTTTACCCCCTAGATTGTAAACTAGGATTGAGTTTTGTAAAAATTAACCCGTTGACTTTTGGCTTGAAGTAGTAAATGTTCTCAGTTTTTCCCAAATCGGAACAACTGATATAGAGAGGTTAGACATATTTTTTAGAGGCTCTAAGAAATGTTGAAGAAGGATTAGATGGGAAATTCCAGTGTGTGTGTGTGTGTGTGTGTGTGTGTGTGTGTGTGTGTAAGAGAGATAGAGATCTACGTTCAACAAGCATTTATTGAGTACTTACTATGTGTAATGCCCTGTGGGAAGACTAAGGTAAGTAAGACATTCCTGCTCTTAAGAAGCTTGTAGTCAGTGTAGGATATTGACAGGTACATGGATAATTGAAACATAAGGCAGAAAGTAAGATGATCTAATAAGAGTTTTAAACAGAGGACAGGGAAATACAAGCAGGGAAGTTGTGGAATCCTGAGAAGGCTTCATGGTTGCGATAGCACCATGTTTGAACATTTTAAATGAGAATATCTCAATTTTCTTAAAATCACTTCCTTTTTTATAGTTCACCCCCGCCCAAACAATCATGCTCTCCTTTACTGTTTTTGAAATTTAAAAGTAATTACTTTCAGTGATTACTTATTGTAATGTATTACCAAATAAATTAATTGAATGCTCCTGCCAACTCTATAAGTCCCTCCCACCCTGAGTTACTATTTAAGGTTATACACTCTTTATCCAAGGGAATAATTTTATTTAAAATGACAGCAAGTTTTTAAGGTGTTTTTTGTAAGGGAAACTGAGAATTAGACAAAAGTATTAGGTTTTGAATGCTTCCCCTTTTTCAGCATTTGCATTTATACCTTGTAAGTTGGCATGATGCTTTCATATTCTTAGTTCTTTCATTATCTACTTTATTTTTTTTTGCCTAAATTCCCTGTGCCTAAATTAAATCATGCAAGTTAATTGCATGATTTAATTTTTTAAATTAATTATTACCAAAACTTTTGGGTTACCGCTTTTTACCATCCAGAGTAAATAAATACAAGAAAACTCTTTCAAGGAACATCTAAATACCAAAAATTATGCTTTAAAACCTTGGTGGAATTTATTTCCAAATTCAATATAAATGACTTGGGTTATCTCCCATTTTGGATTGTGTTTAGGGATTTAGCACCGGCTGTAATAGCTCCTAAAATATGTCATTAAATATGGATGAGTTCCTTCTATATGGTATGTGCTTTCCACTAGAAATGACAGGCAATGTAAATAAATTTACAGTGTATTAAGTAAAAACATTGGCCTGTAACAAAAATTTTAAAATGACACCTAATAGTACTCTCCTTGAAGTCTTGAAAGCCAGAGGAAACACTTCATCCTCTTTCCTCTATTGGGTTCTTGCTTTGTTCTCAAACTCAAGCAAGTGCCACAAGTATTAAGAGCCTTACGGATTGAAGAGTCATTGTTGAGAAAGCCTGGGATCCTGACCACACTATTTTCACAGTATTTCCTTGGTCAGTTTCTGCCAAAAATCAAGTGATTTCAAATTGCATTTAGGAATTGCATTTCTTGGGAATGCTGTAAATCTTTTATTTATCCTCCCTAGTTTCTACCACAATCCTCTAATGAGGACAAGATCTCATGATTGCTTATTGAATGAGGGAAATGTCATTTCCCCCCCATGAATAATTAAAATCTGTAACTAGCAATCAATATATTTTAAAGTAATTGATTCATAATACTATTCCTAATGTAAACTCATAAATGTAAAGTGAAATTCGAAAGCATTGTATGTGTATCTTATATCTTTAAAAATCGTAATAAATTGAGTAAATTAGCATACATATGATTTTTTTTTATAATAAGAAATGTATACTTAGAAAAAGAACGACTTTGCTGCTTACCCATTTATATGTTTTTCAGTAAAATAGAGCTAATGGGTTTAGAACACGTATGTAGGAAAACATAGTTTTGCAGAAGGGTTATGGGGAAAACACAACCGTGATTTTTTATTTCTTGACCATTTTAACTTGGGGTGGACACCATCTGAATTTTCATGGTGGGATACCCTTTTGTTTGTGTGAAGACAGAAATTATTCCCAGGGGGAGGGTGACTTCATTTTGCCTCTCTCTGCCTTTTATTGAATTGCCGGTACATCTGGTGACACATTATCTCCCACAAAAGGCCTCTCCAGCCTTTTAAGTAGCAACCTTTCTCACCCTGAAACAATGAAGTATCAGATGATTGCAGCCTCGAACAAAAGATTTCCACTCGCTTTAGACCATATTACAGTCCTGATTCCCTCCTACCCTGGCGAGGCTGGCACTCCAGAATTTCTGGTTTAGTCTTTTCTTTGTTAATAGACCATCATAAAGGGGACTTTCTTATCCTCTCTCATTTGTTCCAGCAGGATGTATCCTTTATTTCATTCTGTTCCTTGGCACAAGCAGTAGTTTCTTCAATAGCACCTTAAATCCCATTGCTTTCCCTTTGTCATGGAGCTTAAGCTTCATAAATAATTACTTTTGTTCAGAAATCACACCGCACAAACCGAGTGTTTTGGACAGGCACACTGACTCTGAGAATGTCCTTTGCCCTGTGTAAAATCAGCATCAATTCCTGATTAGATTTCCTTTCTGTCCCCATTAATTTCCGGGTCATTTGGGTCCTGGGAACACTTGTTTGTGGCTTCTCTAATGACCACATTTTGTGTTAAATGGATTTGCTGTAGTTTAGAGCCATTTGGAGGTACCCTTAGGACTAGGATCTTATTCATTGTTTTGGCAGAAATTGAGGAAGATTAATTTTAAGGGTATTGAATGAAGTCAAGTGACTGAGACACTCTAGTTGTTGAGGAAGGGAAGTAATGGAAGAGGTTGAATAGCACGTTTCTGAAGCCATTGAGCATGTTTTAATTATCCACAGTCATTGCAGTAAGAACAGTATGTGGCATAGCACCTCTTTCTTTCCTTCCTTCCCTTCTCTCTCTCTCTCTCTCTCTCTCTCTCTCTCTCTCTCTCTCTCTCTCTCTCTCTCTCTGTCTCAGCAAAGAAACAGTAAAATTTAATTTAAAACTTATTCTTTCATTCAAAAACGTATTACAGTAAAGTCTATAAAAAATGAAAAGGGGTGTCTTTTGTGTGCCTGCGTCTCTTAGATAGGAAAGAACCACGTATACTAGTAGTCTACTGAACTTTTGCATGAAGAATTTCTGAAATAGTACTATGCCCTTTCAGCACAGTTCTAGCTACATCCTTACGAAACGGATTCTTTGAAATTACTGCCTCTCAATTGCTTTGAAAGACACATTAGTGTAACTCTTCAGAGTCTGAACTCCAAAGTAAAAAACTTGGGCTTGGGACCTGGTTCTCCTGTATACTAGCTGGTAAACATTCTAGCTCTCAGTTTCTCGTGTGTAACATGGGGATAATGGCATCTACTTATAGATTTGTATTAAGTGAATTAGATGAGTTATTACACATAAGGAGTTTGGAATAAGACCTGGCAGTAAGTGCCTTATGAGTGTTAGCTATTTTTTAAATCATCTTAACCTATATATATATATATATATATATATATATATATATATATATATTATGATATATATATATATATAATATATATATATCATAATATTTGAATGCCTACTATTTTAAACCAAAATGTGAGGATTTAAAGAGATAATATAGACTTTAGACTTCCTCCCTAAATGAATTTACAGTATCTAGTTAAGAGATAATTCAGATAGCCCAGCCAGCATGGCTCAGTGGTTGAGCGTCCACCTATGAACTAACAGGTCACAGTTCGATTCCCAGTCTAGGCACATGCCCAGGTTGCTGGCTTGATCTCCAGTGTGGGGCGTGCAGGAGGCAGCTGATCTATGATTCTCTCTCATCTCCCTTTTCCTCTATCTCTCTTGTTGCTATCTCTCTTTTCCTCTCCTTTCCTAAAGTTATATATATATATTTTAAAAAAGAGATAATACAAGTAAAAATACGTAAGTTGCTTCATATAAGATGAATATAGTGGGGGAAATGGAACACTAAACACCAGTGCTTGTCTATTGGGAACTTCTAAGGGCCTCCTTGTGGCCCTCATGACATGAACTTCACAGTTCAGCTTAAAGAACTTAGAATAATGATACTCAAAGTATGACCACCTGCTTCTGTGTCACCAGGATATTGTTATAAAAATGTAAAATCCAGGGCTCTCTTTGCACCAACTGAGCCAGAATCACTGGGGTGGAGAGTCCAGGAATCTACATTTTTAACAAGCGTCCCTGGTGATTCTTAAGCACACAATGAAAATTGAGAACATTTGCCATAGAACAGTTACTCTCAACCTAGGTGCTCATTAGAAACACGGGGAGGGGCACATTTAAAAGATAAAAATGCTTGAACACTGACTTAATTGTTTGAAGTGTGGCCATTGATATTAGGGGGTGGTTATAATGTGCAGTCAGGTTGAGAAGCAGTGATATTAGAAGGTGATTAGTGAAGGTGATTGTTCACATATGTTAGGTGTTGGTAAGAATGTCCAAACCTGTAGAGAATTTTTATGAAAATATATTTGAACCAAACAGGATATACCTGGAAGCAATATCACCACAGACAAAAATATTAAAAATGCTTCCTAGAATAGTAGTTTTCAGCTTCTTTTATGCAGGGAATTTAAAGAAGATTACAAGAAGGTGGGAGGAAGCAAGGCTGGGATTAGAGTACAGGAAAGTTAATGATTATGTGCTCACTTGAGGGTGGCTCTGCCTGAAGGATCTGAAAAGGGGTGTTTCAAAGGGGTGTTAACCTAGATGCACAGAAACAATGGACAGGGATTGCTTAAGGCAAAGATAAATCTCTTACTAAAGAGGTTGATATGCCTGACCTGCCTGGTTAGGAATTTATGATCAGGTCACCTTGTGAGGTTACTTTTCATAGAATCCCTTTTTCTGCCACACAGGGATGTAAGTGGACTTGGTATTTTCAAACAGTCATTCCAGTGTTTACCAGGGCATGGGGAGAAGGTAGAAATGGGGAATTGTTGCTTAAAGGCTACAGAGTGTGTTTGGACAGAGTTCTAGAAATGGATGGTTATGATGGTTGTGCACAATCTGAATATACTTGATGCAACTGAATTATACACTTTAAAATGATTTAAATGGTAAGTTTAATGATGACTGCAATAAAATATACTTTTTAAAAAGCCATTCTAATTCTCACATTTCTTATTCCCCCCCCCCTTTTTTTTTTGCAGTGACAGCGTATCATGCATGCCACTAATTCCAGGGGACGCTCCCCTGCTTTCCTGCAACCTCAGAATGGAAATGGCCATCGCTCATCCGGCTATGTTCCAGGGAAGGTTGTCCCACTGCGTCCCCCTCCTCCTCCAAAGAGCCAAGCTTCAGCCAAATGTCCCTCCATCAGACAGGAAGCCCGGGCCAGCTTTGCTTTCTCACCTGAAGAGCAGCAAGCCCAGGGAGGAAGCCAAAAGCAGAAGAGGCACAAAAATACTTTCATTTGCTTTGCTATCACTAGCTTCTCATTTTTTGTTGCACTTGCAGTCATTTTAGGAATATCCTCAAAATACGCTCCAGACGGTAAGTGCCTATGTGTGTGTGTGCGTGTGTGTGTGTGTGTGTGTGTGTGTGTGTGTGTGTGTGTGCGCGCGCGCATGTGCATGTGCACATGTGCTTCCAGAACACTAGAGGCCTGGTGCACGAAATTCGTGCATGGGGGGGGTGGTGTCCCTCAGCCCAGCCTGCACCCTCTCCAATCTGGGATCCCTCTCACAATCCAGGACTGCTGGCTCCCAACTGCTTGCCTGCCTCTGCCTGATTGCCCCTAACGGCTTCTGCCTGCCAGCCTGATCACCCTCTAACCACTCCACTGCCAGCCTGATCGACACCTAACTGTTCCCCGGCTGGCCCGATTGCACCTAACTGCCCTCCCCTGCCGGCCTGGTCACCCCTAACTGCCCTCCCCTGCTGGCCCGGTCACCCCTAACTGCCCTCCCCTGCTGGCCTGGTCACCCCTAACTGCCCTCCCCTGCAGGCCTGGCCCTCCACAACTGCCCACAACTGCCCTCCTCTGCCAGCCATCTTGTGGCAGCCATCTTGTGTCCACATGGGGCAGCCATCTTTGACCACATGGGGGCAGCCATCTTGTGTCTTGGAGTGACGGTCAATTTGCATATTTCTCTTTTATTAGATAGGATATCCTAGAAGAAAAAAAACGGAAGAAAACAGATTAAGATTAAAACGCTCTTTTATCTTAAGTTAGCTCTAGCTAACTAATATGTAATTAGTTAATATAAGGTGTAACCACTGAATGAGAGCAATTGTCAAAGGAATCTACTGGAAATGATAAAATTAAAGGATGGCTCTTCCTTCCTATTTTGTCACTTTGTCCCAGTGCTCAAGACATTCTTGAGTATTTCTTTTTGAAATGGTAATTTTAAGAGTCTTTACTGAATTCTTATGATAGCACAATTTCATCCTTTGTGGGAGATAGGCCTTCATTTGCCAAAAGTTTTTAGTGATGAAGATCACTAACTGGAATGATAAACTATGTTTGATTTTTTTTTTTTTTTTTTATACATATAAGTGAAGGCCCTGGTCAATAGGTTGGAGCGTCATCTCGATGGACCAAGGTTGAGAGTTTGATCGCTGATCAGGGCACATACAAGAATCAACCAACGAACACATAAATAAGTGGAACAGCAAATTGATGTTTCTCTCTCTTTCTCTTCCTTCCTCTCTCTTGTTCTCTAAAATGAATAAGTAAAAATTAAAAATATACACACATATATGTGAAAATAATTAAAGTTGTGTTCTGTGGTTTGCAACTGGCTAGGGGGACTATTCCAAAAGAGAAGCCTCGAACATTTTTGAGGAACAATGTCTATCCTAAAAGGAAAACATCCATTAGGAGGTGTGATTTCTGAAATATTTGTCTAAAAAATCACTCATTACTTCATAGTTAAAGATCATGTAGGGAGGTTTTAATTTCTTAAAGGCCTTTGCTTTCCAAGTTGGTAATATATTAATATTTTGGGTGATTTTGAAAAGTTCATTGTCAGTCGGCCCAAATACTATACCAACAAAGAACGGCCTCATAACAGAATCCCGTCCATCCATGTGAAATTCAGAGGGCTCTGTGGGAGAAGAAGCACATGTAGCAGCCTGGACTGGGCATCATAGTTATCTGAAATTTTTTAGTCTGCAACATATTTTTGTCAAATTAGATGTCTCCTTAAATGGCTATAACATTTGAGAAGCATTTTACCATTTAAAAGACTTACAAATATTATTTTGTTTAGTGTCCATGGGTGATTTAGAGGTTTATAGACTTTAAGGTCCTGGGGAGAGGTATGTCAATACTTCTAAGTATACCTGAGTAAGAGAGATGTTCATATCAACATCTTTTGTTGACCATGCCCTTAGACTGATCACATTATGAACTTGTAATGTTGCTTTTCATTGCACATGGCATTGACTTTCCTTCCCTTTTCTCCAGCAGAATAACCAAGATCACTGCTGTTGATTTATTCTTTCTAAGTAATTTGCAGTAAAGGGATGCTAGGTTAGTGGAAAATCAGCTGAAATCTGTGGCTTTAACTGATGTTTTCATATTCCATTTCAGACAGTGAATTGCTGATGTGGTTCCTTGAATCAACATTCTTTAGTTTCATATTTTGGCAGAATATCAGTGGAAAGATCTGGTATGCTTAAGTATTTCAGTGTCAGCCTCACTGTGGTTGTTGCTCTTACATAACTTTGATAATGCACCCACTGCTCAACAAGTGGGTAGCCAGGAAGATGGGGCAGGCCGAGCTATTTTTCAGTGCTTTCTGCAGACCATACACTTTCTCATTAAATAAACGTTACTGGAAGGAAACAGCCTGGAGTTTTTGTTGATGGTTCCAATGAAGCGTGCTCTCCTGGGGAATAATTATAAACAATTAAGGAGAATTATGTAACGATTGTAGTAGCCTCTGGATATCAAAAGACTGGATTTCCTCCTCCATAGCTGGGTACAGTGTTGTTACATGGGACATACATTCGCATCTGATATAACATTTTGGAGAATTCCAGCTAGATGTTTTATGGCAAGAGAGGGAGGTAGAAGAAAAGTTGAAGAGATCTTTAATATTAAGTTAGAACACATTCAAAAAATTTCTTGTTTCCTCCATGGGAAGGAAAGTTTAAGGATTATTCTTAGTATAATAGTGATGATCAGTGATTTACCAGAATTAAATATCAGTGATTATGAAGCTGCTATGAGAAAAATTAATTCCATGAAATAATTGTCAAGGTCTTAACTAGCAGGACTAATAATAGCTTGGAGGGCTGTGGGCTCATTACTGTGTGTGTGTGTGTGTGTGTGTGTGTGTGTGTGTCTATATATATATATATATAAATTTTACAGTATTTAGTATAGAGTGGACAAATGGATCCTCAATAAATATGGTCATTAGTTAATCCAAATTGGTGTGATGCCCCCCCGCCGCCCCTTCTTTCAAATTATAGCAGAAAGGAAAGGTCTCATGCATTAAATACCTGTGGCATTACAGAATACTTTTATCTTTTTATAATCACCTATTCAAGAGGCAAATTCTCATTTAGTAAAGGGCTACAGGAAGTAAAGTAAACCTCATTTCTTAAAGGGGAACTTTCCTATCACTCAACGTGCTGAGTAATCTTGGGTTTGGCTTCTCTCATCTGTGGTTTTCTCCCCTCTGAAAATGCGAAGTCATGCCTTTGGCCATTTGCCTCTTGCAGCTTTGTTGGGAAAGAGTGGTACATGTCTAAAGATAGTGATACTTATCAGCTACTGCCTTGGGAGTAGAAGAGGTGCTATTATCACCTACTAATGAATCACTGTGCACAGGAAAGAACTTGGGAAGACCTCATATACATATTGCTTAGCAGTTTCCATTTTTTATTTACTAGTATGTTTGTTGTGAACATCTTTTCTTTTCTAAAACATGCGGGCCCAAGGACAATTCAGTTTTGCCTCTTCCTGTTGATTGCATTTCCAGAGTAGATGATTCAGGAGAATGCCATTTTGACTTTGTGGAGTTTGACCCGAACTAGATGGTAGCAAGTTAGCTTTGTGGTGAAACCTTTTTCCTGTGTGGAGGAAGTAAAGGATTTGATGTATCTCTGCTGGGTGGGAAGGGGTGGGGTCTCCATCCTATGGCAAGAAATTCAAAGATATCAGCCCATTAATTTCAGATCGCAATACATGATGGTAGTGCTTTGATTGGGCTAAAGGTATCCTTCCATTTTGTTGGGTTGATGGGATATTGATGTTGCATTGTCTTACAGAGAATTGCCCAGATCAAAACCCTCGTCTCAGGAACTGGGATCCCGGACAAGATTCTGCAAAGCAAGTTGTTATCAAGGAGGGAGATATGTTCCGTCTGACCTCAGATGCCACAGTGAATTCTATAGTCATTCAGGATGGAGGCGAGTAATGGTTCCTGTCTGTGGAATAGCTTGCTGTTTATTATGGGGCACATTTGATGTTCTTTCTATAGAAACTGTTCGTAGCCTTTAGGATATGGTGTTACTCTAACCTCGGAGACATGCAAAGTTCCTTAAGGTAGAACCATAGAATTCAAGAGCTAGAAGGGCCTTAAAAATCACTCAAGTCAACATGCTTGATTTATAGAAAAGGAAACAGCTCCAGAAGGTGTATTCTCATAGCCCAGTGGTCGGCAAACCGCGGCTCGTGAGCCACATGCGGCTTTTTGGCCCCTTGAGTGTGGCTCTTCCACAAAATACCACGGCCTGGGCGACTCTATTTTGAAGAAGTGGCGTTAGAAGAAGTTTAAGTTTAAAAAATTTGGTTCTCAAAAGAAATTTCAATCATTGTACTGTTGATATTTGGCTCTGTTGACTAATGAGTTTGCCGACCACTGTCACAGCCAAATCTTTGTTACAGCTGTGGAGAGTAATGAGAAAGTTAACAGGGAAAAATGAGATTCATATTTGTCGGCTCTTCAATACTATTCTGGAAAAGATTTACCTCTAAAGGGAATGGATTGAAATTCATAAGCATGGGCATTTTTAGTGTGCTGAAATATGAGCTCTTCATTTCTTCCTTGACTGTTTTGAAAGCAGGTTTAATTTTTTTAATGAGACTTTTAGTGAATTCTTTTTAAACCCAACTTAATTGTGGAAGAGTTCTCTCCCCCCCGCCCTCCCCCCCGCCAAGTGAAATCTGTTTCTCTGTATGTCAGAAAGATATTTCCGAAGTGGGCTGACACCAGTGTTGTTCTCTGTAGGGCTGCTTGTATTTGGGGACCATAAAGATGGATCCAGAAATATTACTTTGAGGACTCGTTACATCCTGATCAAGGATGGTGGGGCGCTTCATATTGGAGCAGAAAAATGCCGCTATACATCCAAAGCGACAATTGCCTTGTATGGCAAGTCCGATGAAGGTGAAAGTATGCCAACATTTGGCAAAAAATTTATTGGTGTGGAAGCTGGCGGGACACTGGAGTTACATGGGGCACAGAAGGCGTCGTGGACGTTGCTGGCGAGAACTCTGCACGCCTCGGGCCTGACCTATGGCGCCTATGCCTTTGAAAAGAACTTTTCCAGGGGCCTCAATGTGAGGGTAATTGACCAAGACACAGCCAAGATTTTAGAAAGCGAGAGGTTTGATACCCACGAATACCACAACGAGAGCAGGCGTCTTCAGGAGTTTCTGAGGGTCCAGGATCCGGGACGGATTGTTGCTATAGCTGTTGGAGATTCAGCAGCCAAGAGCCTGTTACAGGGAACTATACAAATGATCCAGGACCGGTTGGGAAGCAAGCTGATCCAAGGACTGGGCTACAGGTGGGCATACCTTTGTACTTTCTTCTCCAGCTCTGTGCGAGAGTCTACATGTGACAGGAGAGCGGGGGTGGACACAGTCACACAACACACCACGGCCTGACCCCAGGTCAGAATGGTCACTGCCATGGAGGACTGGTTGCCTCTTGCTTTGAAACATGGGCCTGGGGGACAGGATACTGGTTACAAAAGCTCTTTTCTTGGCTTTGGCTTACGAAGCACTTGGTGAACTGTAGCATCAGGCTTGCAAAAAGAAGAGAAATGTGGCCCGGCCAGGTGGCTCAGTGATTGAGCTTAACCTATGAACCCAGAGGTCAGGGTTCGATTCCCGGTCAGGGCACATGCCTGGGCTGTGGGCTCGATCCCCAGTGTGGGGCATGCAGGAGGCAGCCAATCGATGGTTCTCTCTCATCATTCGTGTTTCTATCTCTCTCCCTCTCCCTTCCTCTCTGAAACCAATAAAAATATATTTAAAAAGAAAAAAAGAACAGAAATGTGGATGTGGTACTAAAAAATAAATAAATAAAAAATCATGCAGTGTAAGGACAATTTACTCTTCTATTTCATTACCTTATGAAGTGTGTCCTATGAGACTCAGGCTGATCAAGGCACTGTAGGAGTTGAAAGGTTAGGGCCCAGGTTTGTGCTAATAAAAAGTCTGAGTGGGGTGGAACACGTACAGTTTTCTCTTTTGGAATCCTTTGGTGGTCATTTGGATCAACTGATTTGCTTGATGCAGGTCCGGGGAGGCATATACGTGAGGCCAAGCTGGAGGGCTAGGAAGTTCATCCAGAGAGTAGGGATCATTTGTACTATTTGTGGTTCTTGTGCCATATTCTAGTTGACCGTGATTTCCTAACACATCCCTGAGCTGGCTCAACATTTAATTCAAAAAACAGAAGTTTCAATTCTGCTTACTGTTCTTAGTAAAGTCAAGGAATATCTGCAGTGAAAAGTAAGAGGATTCTAAAACTCACATATTAAGACGATCTAGTATTGTGTTGATGGTTGGTTGATCTAGTTATTATTTTTTTCCTTGGAAATCTGGTTGTTGGAATGAAATATTATCTACAGAAATTCTGGAGAAAGTTAAGACAAAGTGAGTAAAGAAAAGGGGTCTGTAATGTTTTAAAAATGCTTTCTGTTCACCCAGGGAATATGTAAAAGTTGCTAAGAGCTGGGTACCCATAGATATTTGATGAAATGACACCCTCTCAGCCTTCCTTTAATCTAGTGGATAGACAGAGACCTGAGTAGATGAGGACTGAACAATAAGACACTTGCTGCATCTACAGGCTACAATGGGAGTGTAGTAAAAGGAACTCCAAAATTGGCCTGGGTTAGTCAGTGGAGGCTCTCCAAAGGCGAGGATGTTTAGGAGTGTGCTGTCTACGCGGTGGAATGGAGGTCTTTCCAGACAGGGAACAACGTGCAAAACTTCAGAAGTGTTTTTTTTTTTTTTTTATATTTTATTGATTTTTTACAGAGAGGAAGGGAGAGGGACAGAGATTTAGAAACATCGATGAGAGAGAAACATCGATCAGCTGCCTCCTGCACACTCCCTACTGGGGATGTGCCCGCAACCAAGGTACATGTCCTTACCGGCATCGAACCTGGGACCCTTGAGTCCGTAGGCTGACGCTCTATCCACTGAGTCAAATGGGTTAGGGCTTCAGAAGTATTTTCAAACATTTTTTAAAATTAAATATTAGAGGCCTGGTGCACGAATTTGTGCACGGGTGGGGTCCCTTCTGACCGATAGGGGCTGTCTCACCCAGTCCCAATCAGGGCCGGCCAGGGGGAAGGGCCTCGGGAGGTTGGCCAGATGTGGGAGGTTGGCTGTGGGAGCGCACTGACCACCAGGGCGCACCTCTTGCATTGAGCATCTGCTCCCTGGTGGTCAATGCGCATCATAGCTACCAGCTAGTCGTCTGGTCATAATGGTTGCTTATGTCTTTATATATATAGATAATATACATACAGAAAAGTGCTCAAAATAAGAATGTAGAGTGTAATGACTTAGCACCATGTGATAACTGGGCCGCTACCACCCAGTTTGTGAAATAGAACACTGCCAGTGGCCCAGCCTGTTCACCGATTACTCCTTCCACTCGCCAAAGGGAACCAACTGCCCTGATTTGGTGGAGAATACGAAAGTGTTTGAACTTCATATAAAGGAGGGCAAATAATATATCATATTTTGTGTCTGGCTGCTTTGCTCAACTCTGTTATTGAGGGTCATCTATGTTGTTGCATGTAATGCTTGCTCATTGTCATTGCTGTTTATCTTCCGTTGTATGTTTATGCCACAAGGTATTCACGGCTGGCTATCTGGGTGGCTTTCCAGTTTGGACCTCTGTTGTCATAGGTGCTTCACTGAATGATCTTTTACCCACCTCTGGATGCACATGTGCACGTATTTCTATAGTTCCTAGACCTAGGAGTGGAGCGCCTTTTCAAAGTTAGACCCCCCTCCTTTGCTTCCTTATCCAGTAACGCCAGGGGTTACAACTTTTGTTTCTTTATGCGCATCATTGTTCTAGGTCAGTGTGATCATTAGCCATGAATATTTTGTTTGACTTCTTTATTTTATTTATTTATTTTTTAATTCTCTCTACTGGTTTCTAAATTCCCTGAAAATATAGCTGCTGATTTGGCGGAGGAATCCGTGTTGTGATCCTTTGCCAATGTTCCATGCTTTGACATTATCTCCAGTGTACATAAACATGCCCCTTTGAAGATAATGCTTTGGTGCACTGACATTTTCCTCAAGTGGAGGAGGGAAGTAGGAGTGTTTTGGAGATAGTGTCAATAGAATACAACATTGTTTTATAGTTGCTGAGGCAGTCCTGGTAAATAGAGGAAGCCTCTGCTGTTTTTCCTCTCCTTCCCTCTCACACAGGAGATAAGACATTGAGACATTCTTCATTTGATCCTTTCTGCTGTGTCAAGGAATATAAATAGAGCTATAAAGCGTTGTCAGCCAAAGAGGAGCTAAATCCAGGCAGGGGTGGGTGTGGAATTTATAAGGATGTAGGCATAACTTTGGTTAACTTTTATCTGTGACTATCTGGCCATCTGTCTAGCATAGATTACATTTGGTGTATTTTTTAGAGAAGGAAGTTGACATTTTTCTTTTCATGTTTTAAACCAGGAGTCTTAAGGTAATTTTTTTAGTTTTTTTTTTGGATTGATTTTTGGCAACAAGCTTAAGCAAGTCCCTGGGAGGTTTATCCCAATATCACAGAAATAAAATGGTGTTTTCAAGAATACATTGCTTTTAACAAATAGACATGTAGTATGTACAGTCCTTTGGATAGTAATTGTACAGCTTTAAGAATGCTAAGAAACAATTCACCGAGTGGTTCTCAGCCTTACTTGTACACCTGAGATTTAAAAAATTTCTGATGCTCAGAGCCCACCCTTGGTCACTTACTTCAGGATCTGTGGAGGTTAGGTCCCCAGGCAACTGATGTGCAGTTGGGGTTGATAACTACTGCTCTGTGCTCTGACCTCCAACTCACGGGTTCTCAGTGTGGTCCCTGGACCAGAAGCCTCCGCATCACCTAGGAACCTGTTAGAAATGCAAGTTCTCAGGCTCCATTTCAAACGGGGTGTATCTGAGCCATCTGATTTAACAAGCCTTCCAAGTGATTTTTGGGACTGCTGACACCAGAGAACCAGCGCTCTAACTCAGTGATTCTCCAGTGTGGCTGCACTTGCAAATCACCTGGAAAGCTTCCACAATTTACTAATGTGCATCCCATCTGTTGAGATGATGACTGCGTTGGTCTGTGCTGGGTCTGAGCAGAGATGTGTTCTGAAAGCTCCCCATGTGATTCTATTGTGCAGCTAGATTGGAGAATATTGCAGAGTCGAAAAGAGCAGGTTTTGTTTATTTATGTATTTATTGTTATTGATTTCAGAGAGGAAGAGAGAGGGAGAGAGACATTAATGAGAGAATCATCGATCGGCTGCCTCCTGCATGCCTCCTACTGGGGATTAAGCCCGCAACCCGGGCATGTGCCCTTGACCGAAATCAAACCTGGCACCCTTCAGTCCACAGACTGATGCTCTACCCACTGAGCAAAACTGGCTAGGGTGACAAGAGCTGGTTTTAAAAGAAGGAAAAATAAATGGGTTCGTGGCCAGAAGGGTGGTGAATGACATGGGTGTATACTGAAGATGGAAGTCAGTCATTAATTCAAGTCAGTCACCGGTGTTTCACCTGTTACAGAGCTGGGTAAACAGGGTTTTAAAATTAATGTGCATTTCCCTCTGTGACGCCATTTACTTCACAGTCAGCGTTTGCACTTGTAACCTCACATAGAGGAAAAGGTGTAGGGGCTGGCAAAGAATGAAATATGAGCATCAGAGGACACCTGATCTGCCATCTGTGCCAGGGATCTGGGTCAGGACCATGACAAATCATCAAATGCACGGCTCTTTTTCCTTCCAGGCAAGCTTGGGCATTGGTTGGTGTCATCAACGGTGGAAGCACTTCTTGCAATGAATCCGTGAGAAACTATGAAAATCATAGCAGTGGAGGAAAGGCTCTTGCCCAGAGGGAGTTTTATACTGTGGATGGTCAGAAGTTTGCTGTGACAGCTTATAGTGAATGGATTGAAGGTAGGCAAGCACGGTGTATACTTTTGTAAGACATGGGTAAGTATTGTGAAAGATTGTATTTTTTAAAGTGATCGCGTATTCAAATGACATTCCAGTAAGATTTCTTAGCTGATTTGAGAGTAAAACCAACAGTTTCCCTACTGTATTTGGTCTTTTAGACTCCAGGGTTCTTTCTAGATTGGGTACCACCAACTGGACTTTGTGTGTGGTTCTCGAGCCTGTTTAGTGTGGCTAACTAGTGAAAATAGATTTGTTTCCTGGATGTGATGTGATAAGCTGTCTTTGTTTACGCTCAGTGACAGTGAACATGATCTTGTACCTTGCGTCTTCTCTTTCTGTACGTTATGTCAGTAAAATTACCTTTGAATACATGTTATACAAAGTAAAAATGAATCTTTTGCCACCTGATTCAGAGGTAATTATTTTGGTGCAAATAATCTAGTATTTTTTTTCTTATGTGTGTTCCCTCCCTTGGTGTTCATTTTGTTTTAACCTGTTTTCCATATTGCAAAGGTACCTCATGTCTTTATATTTTCTTCAATATACTTTCAATGATAATCCATCTTTCAGAAGAGCTATAATTTGTTTGAATAATACCTCGTACTGGCTATTTAGGGTGCTTCTGACTTTTTTCTCTTAATGATATTCACTGTGTAATTTTTTTTTTACTACCCACGTTGCTGCCAGATTTTGGCTTTAGGTATACATTGGCAGCTCTGTGCTTGCCCATCACCTTTTCCCCCCCAACCAAATATTATACCCAAGCAAATGTGAAATGAGTGAGTAAGAGGTGTTTCATTATACCTTTAATTATCCAGAAAGGCTTAGTTTAGACTGGGCTCATACCTCTGTTTTTAAAAGCAGAGTAACGAACGTTTTTACTAAAATGGCTTTCTGGAGACAGAATGCCTGGATTCATATCCCCGGCCTTTCACTTACTCTGTGATGGTGGGCAAGTGGCTTTAACTTCCTAACCCTCAGTTTCCTCATCTGAAAAATGGGGATAATAGAAACTGCCATATAGGGCTGTTATGAGTATCAAATGTGAAGAATATGACGTTTTTAGCACAGCGTGTATAATAAGCACTCAATAAATGTTACCTATTTTTTTTTTCTATGAAATATTTCATCCTTGGTGGCCTTATGCCTAAACATTTTCTAAATACATTTCTTAAGTTGATTTTAGAGAGAGAAAGAGAAAGAGAGAGGGGGAGAGAAAGAGAAACATCTATGTGAGAGAAAAACAGCAATTGGCTGCCTCCTTCACGCACTCTGACCAGGGATCTAACCCAAAATCTGGGCATGTGCCCTGACTGGGAATTGAACTGGCAACTTATGGTGCACAGGACAATACCCAACCAACTGAGCCACACCAGCCAGGGCAATATTACCTATTTTAATGATGATGATGCAAACATGACTTGGGTTATAAATGGTGTATTTTGTATGGTCATTAAAGAGAGTCTTTTGCTTTAAAACAGAGTTCGCGTTATGAAACGGGTTTTCACACATTGCCTCAAAGCAACCTTCTGGGTTTGGGGAGATGGTATTATTATGGACGAGGAAGCTGGAATTAAGCTCAGCTTTCTGCCTCCAAGAAAAAGCAGCTTTCTGGCAAAAGCATGGGTGGGTGAGAAGCATTTCTTAGTAGGAATTTGTGTGAAAAGTTCAGTACAACAGCCGCCAGTAAGATTCCAGGCAAAAGATAATTACTGACAAACCTCAGTCAACACTTCCTGTGTGGGAAATTTTGTTTTCATTTCCACGTTACTGATGACTGCTCACTTCTGGAGAAGGGTACATGCTAGCTTTCTGTCGCAGATTGTTGTTTGTGTCTCAACAACTCCTACTTTCTGGAAGAGAGGCCATTTCTCTGCAGGAAGCAGGGGGAGGCACTTACTTCCTTTCACGCCTCCAGTTCCGTAGTGCTGATAGCTGACAGGAGATCATCCTAGACAGGTTTTTCTCCTAAAGCCAGGAAAAAAGTGAGGAATAATACAGATCTTCCCCACCCAACCTTCTGGACTCAAAAACAGAAACAGAAACACAGAAACAACCCACCCAACCTTCTGGATTCAAAAACAGAAACAGAAATACAGAAACAAATTCTAATGATCACTTAAGTCAAAACGTATTTACCAGTTTTTAAAATTTTTTATTGATTTGTTTTTTTTAGAGAGAAGAGCGGGAGATAGAGAGAGAGAGAGAGAGGGAGAAACATCGATGTGAGAAACATCAATCAGTGCCTCCCGTGCATGCTCCCCCTGGGAATCGAACCCACAACCTGGGTATGTGCCCTGACTGGGAATCGAACCTGTTGCCTTTTGGTACACAGGACAACGCTCAAACCCACTGAGCCACACTGGCCAGGATAATCTAGTTTTCTTAAAAGCATTTTTGCTTAAAATCATCCTTGTCATCTTTTAAAAGCATTATTGAAATTTACGTAAAATTTTTACGAAAAAAGTTAATATTTAGTTGCCCCTTTTTAGATAATTTTTTTTGGGGGTAGAATATGAAATTTTGGGTAAGGGTTGTTGCTGCCATGAAGTTTTTATGACCTTTGTTCTTTACCTGTCTGTTTTGATTCTTGGGAAGGCAGAATAATATGGAGGTTAAGAAATTGGGCTCTATCATTTTTTGGCAGTTATTCAAACTCCCTGACCTTTGGTTTCTTCATCTCATACATATAATAGTACCTATCTCTCATAGTTGCTTTCATGAAAGGTTATTATATTTGTGAAGTCCCCAAAATTTTAGCTATTGTTATTGTAAGTTTTTATTTGGACAACATTCCATGATGAGCTTAAGTATCTGGACACAATAAACATATTAAAAATGCACTTTACATTTATAAAGTATCTTTTTTTGGTGCTTGGTAGACATAGAAAAGCAAGGTAGATCACAGTCTAAAACCTAATCTGACTTAGTCAGATTAGGTTTTATCAGAATAGATGGCTCAAGACTATAAGGAAAACTGTATTATTCCTCGTGCCATGTATGAATTTCCATCCTTTTGATTTCCCTGACGTAGTAGAGGTGTTTTTTCACTCCTGTCATTGTCCTTTACAACATCGGTTGCCAACTGGTGGTCTGGACCACTGGTGGTCCGTGAGGTCCAAAAGGTTAGCGACCGCTATTTAGAGTCACTGTCTTAAAGGAGCACCCGCTCAGCATCTTACATTCTGGTCAGGAGTGGATGGGCTTTCTCCTCATGGCAAGGATCTGTGTTTGCATCTTTCATTCATTAATATCTACAGAGTGACTTACACATGTTGACCATTAGTAAAAATGTGCTGACTGTGTTTATCTTGACTGTTGATTTGTTCATCATTGAGAGGGTCCACATTAGGAGAAAAAAACAAACTCCTGCTAATGCATCGCTTTCTTTCTTTTTGGTTTAGGTGTTTCTCTTTCAGGTTTCCGGGTGGAAGTCGTGGATGGCGTGAAGCTTCATCTGCTTGATGATGTCAGTAGCTGGAAACCTGGAGACCAGATCGTGGTTGCAAGCACAGACTATTCCATGTACCAGGCTGAGGAGTTCACGCTGCTCACCTGTCCCGAGTGCAGCCGTTTCCAGGTCAAAGTCAAAGGTATCAGGCTGCGCAGAATGCTTTTTTGGGAAACACTCTTTTCTTGGGATTTGATTCCTGGAGTTATATGTTCCCTCCCCAGTCACCATCATCACCACCATCACCATGTTTCATGCCTGTTCCTTTTTTAATAAAAGATGAAGGCATGGTGGATCGATTGTTTTCCAAGGTCCTTTCCAACTTCTTTTTAAACTGTCAAGTAATAGTAAACCCAGCCATTCGACTAGATTCATTTTTCAGTGGAAATTTATCTTCTTAATAAAAAAAAAAAAATCTATGGTTTTTGAGTGCCTACTTCCTTCGCAAAAAGTAGATCTTATTAATATTTAAAATGGAGCCAAAAAGGTATTTTAAGAAGACTGTATTTCCTCTCATAATCTTCACTTGTACATCTTTTGAGGGAGAGCAGTGCCCAATGAGATTGTCGCTGTAAACCGTTTAGAAAGAATGGCTGACATTTATTCTGATCTGACAGTCAGCAAAGCTTCTTCCTGCATTGCCTCATTTATGGGCTTCATTGTGTATTTCCCTCGTTATGTTGCTTTCCTTGCTTCTGTGCTCAAGAGCTCACGGAAACTATTTGGTAAGTACTCACTCAGTGAGTAATTTAGAGCTTTGCAGTTTAAGGGAAACTTTTTTTGCTTTAAAATAAAACAGGATGATTGGATCGCTGGGCACTTGTCCTCTGTGTTTCAGTGTTGTGCTTCTCCTTTTCGATAACACAGGGCATAAGCAGAAAACAGAAAAACGCAGAAAACTGCGATACCATCTGGCATTGATTTTGTTTGGAAATTCCCACTGTTGTTAACAAGTCTACATGATAATGAATCTCCATGATCTCAACTCCTTGATTTACTTTTATTTTCTCCCTTGAGTTTATATAATAAAAAGATCAGAGAGGAGCTCATTATTAAAGAGTTTCTAAATTTCCCATCAAAGTGGGAACTTAAAGGAATGCATAATATTAAAATAGGAAGACGGGGGGGTGGGGGGGGAAAGGTGGTTGTTTTTGTGCTGTTAATGTGCAAATGCAGACTACTTCAGCTGTGAAGTAGAAACAAAAACAACTCACACCCTGTAATCAACATTGATAACACCATTAGTTTTTCTGGACTCACTGTACATTTGGTTTTTCAGGTGTCCTCCGGGGGGTGGAACAAAAGCTTATGGACAGGGAGAGAGAATATGGATTCTTGAGTAGTTTCCAGATTATTGATTCCAGATTAAGGGAGGATTGAGCTACTTCAGGGAGGTGCAAGCTCTGTGTGTGGATTTGACAGTTGGTCAAATTGGGTGGGTGGTTCAAACAGATAATCACTAATACCCTTGCTTCCTGTGATTCTGTGGTTCTGAGGTATTAAAGGATGGAAGCAGACAGTAACGTTTGATAATGTCTTGGGGTTACAGAATAGCGCGACTGTCTTTTTGACATAAGTTCCATGTTTTCTTTGTTCTAATATTATTTTTCCCTTGCCCACATCAACCAGAAACCCCGCAGTTCCTGCACATGGGTGAGATCATAGATGGTGTAGACATGAGAGCTGAGGTTGGAATTCTCACCCGGAATGTTGCAATCCAAGGAGAAATGGAAGATTCGTGCTATGGTGAAAACCAGTGCCAGTTCTTTGATTATGATACCTTTGGGGGACATGTCATGGTAGGCAGAAGGATTTGATGCGTTCTTTGAAACCTTGGTTGCTAAATATATTTGGAAAAACTTTAAAGTTTTGGAATGAAATCATAAGGATATTAAGAAGAAATCATATTTTTTTTTCTCTATTGAATGACAAAGAGCAGATTTTAGGTAATTAAAAGAAAGTTTATATCTTCATGTAGTTGACCTGGACCTGAGGTTAAACTGTTTAAGAATTGCCTTATGAAAAATTAAATCAGTACATTGGGAAGAATGAATTATACAGAGACAAAAAATAAATCTTGGTATGAAAGGATCAATTGGTTCTTTATAAAACATGATTAAGCAATATACACATACAAACTATGTTTCTGAAAAACTATCTTTTATATGCAGATTTTTATTCTGTAAAAGTATTAAGCACTTACTATGTGGTAAGCTTGCTCTGTATCCTAATTTATTGAACTTCTGGGCTGCATTTTGGCTACATGTGTTTTAAAATCAGTGTTTGTGCAGTAAGTGGGCTACGCTTATTAGCAACATTTCTGTTACACCAATTTCTGAAATGTTGGTCAGTATTATTTCTTTGTTTTCAGTAGTATGATTGAAAATCCAGTGTTTAAAAATATCGAATGCCCTAATTGTGGATCACAGGAATTTTTTAAAAGAACTGAAGTATTCACTATTATGCTAACAAAAATATTGAGGACCAATTTAGAACTATCTTTTTCAAACTATTGTGGAAGTTATGGAATAAAATAACAAGAGGAGACTGGAATTGACCAAAATATTTGAACAAATCAAAACACACATACAGAAATCATCTGCAGCTTTCCTGGTTACATTTTCGTTTATTGTTAATGTAAGGTGCTATTAGTCCGTAGCCCTTTAAAGCAATCACTTAAGCAAAGGAGGAGCATTTGCTAAATTATTAACTGGGGACCCGGTAAAATAGGATGCAAAAGATAGTAAATGTTTTAACATGTATGTAATCTTTTTCAGACATTTCCAATGAAACAATATATTTTGCTACTTTCCTGTAATGAAATGTATCATTTAATTTTGGTTACCATGTCTTCCAGATAAGGAAAAATTTTACTTCAGTCCATCTTTCTTATGTGGAATTGAAACACATGGGCCAGCAGCAGCTGGGACGGTACCCTGTTCATTTTCACCTATGTGGCGACGTGGACCATAGGGGAGGTTACAGACACAGAACATCTGTGGACGGACTGTCTATTCATCACAGCTTCTCCCGGTGCATCACCGTGCATGGGACAGACGGCTTGCTGGTGAGCAAGCTCACATTACGGGGGTGCATATTATTGAAGTAGTTACCTCTCCTTAAATCTCATGACTTCTCAATTTTATGGAAGTGAGCTCTGCACCACATGCCTTTACTCTGTTTTGCTTTTACAGAGAATTCTGTTTTTCCGTGTGAAGGAGGCTTCCTTTTTTAGCTACCCAAATTATTCTCTTAAGAGATCAATAAAACCTGACATTTGACTTTGCCCCTTCAGATAAGATGAAAAGTTCTTTTTGCATTTGTACCCAGCAGGCTACACTGAATAGTACTTGTTACTTAAACCACATTTACTTAATACCACAATCAATCTTGCTACCAATGACATTATACACTTATGTTTCTGCAGATAAAGGACACCATTGGGTTTGACACACTGGGTCATTGTTTCTTCTTGGAAGATGGTGTTGAACAGAGAAATACTTTGTTCCACAATCTGGGACTCCTCACCAAGCCAGGCACCCTCCTTCCCACTGACAGGAACAACTCCATGTGCACCACAATGCGAGAAAAAGTGTTTGGGAATTACATCCCTGTGCCCACCACTGACTGTATGTGAGTAACTGGCAGAGAGAAAAACTCATATGTGATGGTCAAGGTCTTTGGCTGTAGGGGAAGAAGTTTTGGGGGGAGTTTTTAGTGGGCAGAATATTTCATGATGCTTATTTAAATCACCTTAAAAAATGCTTTGCAGGGCTGTTTCAACTTTCTGGATTGCTCATCCCAACAACAATCTGATTAATAACGCAGCTGCAGGCTCACAGGTAAGTAAGACCTAAGTGCTTTCAGGTTTTTCTATTCATGTTTACAGAGTTCTTGTATATGGATGTGACATTATGGATGGAACTCCATGTGTGTCAATCTCTCTCCTACATCCTATTGGTTTCTGGTGCTACTTGTCTAGTTGAGAGCAGATGTGACTGAGATGCTTCTTCCATTTCTTCTAAATCAATTATGCCAGCTTGTATCATCCTGCAATGACCTTTTGAAGCCCCTATGTCATCTCAGCTCATCCCTAGCTCAGGATGTCTTATATTCCTCAGTTCCTTTAACATCTTGGAGCCTCCCCTCCACGTGGAGTCTTTGACTCACTCCTGTATGCAAGTTCCCATACATGTGTATTAAATTTGGTTATTTTTTTCTTGCTAATCTGTCTCATGTTTACCTTGAGGGTAGAGAAAAGTTTGTTCCTCTCCTACAATAGCTACTGGTCATAATTAAAACTATACATAATAAAGTATATATTAAAAATATTTTTATTGATTTCAGAGAGGAAGGGACAGAGAGAGATAGAAACATTATTGATGACAGAGAACCATTGGTCATCTGCCTCCTGCACACCCCACACTGGGGATCGAGCCCACAACCCAGGCATGTGCCCCAACCGGGAATCGAACCATGACTTCCTAGTTCATGGGTTGACACTCAACCATTTAGCCACACTGGCCAGACTTCATTTTATTTTTTATCAGTGAAGCAATCAAGCATTTAAAAGAGACTTTATATTTCACTGGAATATTTGTAATAAAAAAATTGAAGTTAGTTTGAAATGCTCAATAATTTCTACATCATGAATTTTTATCAAGTCATGTCATTTAAATTTAGCTCAACTTGCCATTTTTGAGTTTTCACCTTGTTTAACTGGTGCTCACCAAATGAATAATAGACAGAAACGATGTCAGTGTTAAGTACCACATTGTAAAAATGAAAAAAAGACATGGCCATAATAAAAATTAAATAAAGAATTTTGCAACTGTCCCAATAAAATGATCTTGTCAAGGAAAAAAAGAATTCAGCTATGCCAGTTAGTATCTCTGTGCAGAGTAAGACAGATGCCAAATGGAGGAGAAGCAGTCAGCTAATCCCCAGGGTTATCATGTCATCTCCAGAGTATAATTTTAGTGTGTGATACATAGTCTTTCTGGGTTATCATATTTAAGTCAGGTGTGGCCCTGATCATTTCAGTTTTTAGTGTTGATGCCGAAAGAAAGCTTTAGCTTTTCTTCATGGGAATGGATTATTCTGTAGAAGACAGACAGTGGTCTCTCTGGTGAAGGGGCTCATCCTTTTGTTAATCGTATGCACTTGGGGATTTCATCTCCTTGGTAAAGCAGCTAACCTCAGCTGTGTGCCTTAAATTAACTGTGTTCCTTGAATTGTTTCACAAACAAGAATAACTTAAAAAGAACAAATGAACTATTTTTGGATGGCAGAAATGTCTCCTGGGTAAGGTTGGAGAAATTTACATTTACAATTGAGTCTGAATTAAAACTACTAATTTATAATATAAAAATGAATCTTCAGGACATTATACTATTACAATTATATCTGTGCTGAAAACTATAGTACAAAAAAAGTGGGCTTTACAGCAATACCTAAATATTCATATATTTATTGGCTATTAAGATTTTATTTTATTTATTTATTTATTTATTATTTATTTATTATTATTATTATTTTTGGTTATTAAGATTTTAAAAGGAAAGAAATGCCTAGCATTGTTTTTCAGGGAGTATTTCTTTGAGATGAATAGAATACAGGCATCTTTATGTGATGGTAGAATTCACATCAGTGATTTCCCCTAAAAACATAAAATTCTTATTTGATAGGCCAGATGCCTGGACATTTAATCATTTCAGGTTTTCATTCATTCATTTTTTATCAAATATTTGTCAAGTCCCACATGGGGTTTGCGTTGAAAGTTTCTCATTGGAAGATGAGATTTTGGGTAAAGATGGCCAATAGATCGATAAGCAGTTTCACCCCAGGATCTTTACAAATGAACAGCCAGAGTAGAGATTCCTTTCAGCTGTTTTCAGAAGTTGTGGGTTGAAGATTAAAACACATTGCAAATAGTCTGTGAAAGGTGAGGTTGCCAGAAACCTTCGTTGAGGCTCATGTTGAGAAAATAACAAAGGCCCATTTCATGTATGTTCTTCTTCCTTTTCATTTTGGGAATTTTTTCTTTTCCCCTCTAGAAAAACTGCTCCAGGGAAGCTCATGTCTTGGCAAGGGTTTTCCTCCCAAAGTCGACCAAACCCTTTCTACTTGTACCTTTCCGCTGCCTTTTACAGAGCTCCCTTTACCTGTTCTGACACCACAGTGTTTAACAGGAAACAGCTACTACCTCCTTGTTCTTTCCTCCACCCCCCAATCCACAAACTCCATTGTACCCTAGAGGTTTTGCTGTGCCCTCAGTTTATAGGGCTATGGTATGAAGAAGACAACCCTCCATGTCTTCTTCAATGGTCTGATTTGTGCCCCAAGGAGTAGAGGTGGTAAATACATTTTTCAAAACAGTTTTTCCTTTTAAAAAAATCCTCACCTGAGGATATGTGTGTGGTTGTTTTTTTTGTTTGTTTTTTTAAAAATATATTTTATTGATTTTTTACAGAGAGGAAAGGAGAGGTATAGAGAGTTAGAAACATCGATGAGAGAGAAACATCAATCAGCTGCCTCCTGCACACCCCCCACTGGGGATGTGCCCACAACCAAGGTACATGCCCTTGACCAGAATCGAACCTGGGACCCTTGAGTCCACAGGCCGACGCTCTATCCACTGAGCCATACTGGTTAGGGCTGTGTGGTTTTTTAAATGTATTTTAGACTGAGAGGAAGGAGGGGGAGAGAGAGAGAGAGAGAGAGAGAGAGAGCGAGAGAGAGAGAGAGAGAGAAAGAGAGAAACAGAGAGAGAAACATTAATGGATTGATTGCCTCTCCTGCCTCCTACATGCACCTGCCTGGGGATTGAACCTGAAACATTTGGTGTACGGGACAATGCTCCAATCAACTCAGCCACCCGACTAGGGCAGAACAGTTTGCTTTAAGACCATCTTTAAACTTGGGGGAAAATGTTAACTATTGCTTTCATTTTGGCGCATAGGTACATATGCTTTTCACAATTCATCTCCTCTCTCCCAAAGGACTTTTTTTTACAGCTAATATAGTACTTATTACATATATTTTAGTCCTGTCTGTATTTCCCATTAAATTATGAATTCTTTGTGAATAGTCTTGTACACCTGGCATATAGTGGGCACTAAATAAATGTTTTCCATATTTGAATCAGTGCCGTACTTTTTGGACTATAAGTTTAAGTTTCCACAGCCTGTTTTAATCAAAGTTCCATCATATGAAGATGTCTTTCACATTGGGCTGGTTTTCAATTGTCACAGGTATTAGGAACATTTCATTTCAATTTTTATATTTCATTTTGAGTGTCAAAATATTTCAAACTGTTCTGCTCCCGGTAAGGTCAGGAATACTGAAATTGAATAGACAGGGTCCAGACTGAGACAGCATCCTGATTCATGCGTGTGGTGTGGTGTTTTTTTTTTTCTTGGCAAAAATTTGCCTCGGGATAGGAAGGGCATTGGAGTTGTTTGAAAGAAGTCAGTGAGCCCTGCATGTTGGCGGATAGTTGTTTAATAGGTATGACTCATCTATTGATCAGGTTTGAAGGTAAACAGAAAAACCCATATTTCTAAAAGGCTGTGCTGTCCTGGTCACATGGAAGGAAGGAAGGAAGGCTTGTTTGCTTCTAATTCTGCACAACTTTTTAAAGTAGATAATAATGGGAAACTTATTTTGAAAATAAATTTTGCTGTCAGCCAATTATTTCTATCTTTTGTCCAAACCTGCAAGCAAAATTAAATTTGCTTTTTTTTCCTCAAAGCATGATAGCACTGCTTTGAAGGTGCTAGGTGGGTGCACACCTTTTTATAGTCAATTCCTAACCTGAAACAATGAATAGTTCGTGTTATAAAGATTAAACTTGCCCCTGAAGTGCTTAGTTTATGAGGGTTTTCACAGAGTGGCTTTATAAAAGGAGCTTTTAATGATCTTACCCTTTTAATTATAGGATGCCGGAATATGGTATTTATTTCACAAGGAACCTACTGGGGAATCCAGTGGATTGCAGCTGTTAATGAAACCAGAACTTACTCCGTTGGGTGTATTTTATAACAACAGGGTCCATTCAAGTTTTAAGGTAGGTTCCTAAGTTTTAACAGTTAGTACGTATGATTTACTGGGTAAAGGATAGACTACAGTGGTTACAACTGAGAAATGTCCGTTTTAGATATACCTTGTCATCAGAGATTAAAAAAGCAGACTCCTAACTCTTCCATATGAAGGCTATCTATACAGTTTTCTGTGTATGCACACAGGAATATACCCTAACATACACATGCTTATGCAATCTGAAGAACACACAGGAATATATGCTAGCACGCACATGCTCATGCAGTCGGAAGTCATAATAATGAACTTGATTCATGAGTCCTCGTCCTCTTCCTCCCTCCTTCTTCCCAGGCTTTAATGTCATTACATGTGTCTAGGGATGCACACCTTCAGCGGTCGCCAACCAGTGGTCTGCGGACCAGTGGCCCATGAGGTCTGAAAGGTTGGCAACTGCTGCTTAGATAATGTGCTTCCAAGGATTAAAAAACGTGTTTTTTCTCTCAGTGCTGATGAAGTGTCCTGTGGGTATTTAATACGAATTACGTGAATAGTGAAGTACTGTTGAAGAATGTTTGACCTAATTTAACATGATACAGGTCGAGTAAAGTAAAGGCCATTTAGGAGCTCCAGTTTCCATGGTATTTGGCTCTCATCCCTCACCGGCTGGTGATAAATACATCTGGCTCATTTTGTGCTCACAGGCACTTTGATATTTTCGCTGTATGATATGGTGCCCAGATTCTTTATCCTGATGCAGTCCACATCACAGTTCAATGGATACTTTCCCTTTATAGTACTCAGAGGATCTTTTTTTTTTTTAATCTTTGTTGTTGAAAGTATTACATACTTTTTTCCCCCCTTGACCTCTTCTAGCCCACCCCCACCCTCCACCCCAGGCCTTCACCACCTTATTGTCTGTGCCTATGGGTTATGTGTGTGTGTATATATATATATTTCATTGGTTACTCTCTTCCCACCCACAGAGGTTCCTTTAAAAACCTGAGTGTGTTATAATTTGAAGAGCTTAGAATCACTTGATGAAGACTTGGGAGAGGAAAAAAACTTTACACAGAGTTATGATTTTTGTGAGCTGACTCGATTAACGATAATAATTTTTGGTGAAAGTAGCATTTCAAGGTGGAAGTCTGCGAAGTTTTCTGATTATAGGTGGTACCAAAAAACACCTCATTCCAATTAATTTTTTAACGTCATGTATCATGAGCCCATATAGTTTTCTAGTTTATTAATTATATCTACATAATTATATCTAACTAATGAGTGTATGATTAGGTTTTAATTTGTTAAATTTGGGACTGACTATCCCAAATCTAGTCCAGGTCAGTCACATCTATGTGACTGCCTACTGAGTATGATTTGGGTATTTCAGGGACACATAAATAAAATGTGATAAAAACTAAAGTCCTTACTTTCATCAGCAGACCCATTCCCATCTGTGTTTCTGTGAACGAAACCTCTAGCCACCTAACTGCCCAGGCTAAAAACACATGAACCTTAATTACTCCTTCCTCCTCCCCCTTGGACATTTTATTCATTACTAAATGGTGTCAATACTGCTTAGTAAAGAATTTGCACTCTATCCGTTTTCCCCTGGTACTGTTGCCAGAGTCTAGGTCATCTTTGTTTCTCCTCTGGGTCACTGGGTTACTGCCATCGTCTTCTACCGTATCTCTTACCTCCTTTCCTGGCTCTTTCCAGTCTTACCCGTCTTGCATTTGGGGTGTTCTTTCTTAAAATGCAGTTGATTATATTGCTTTTATCAAAAGTCCCATTGTCTTGACTCTTTGCGCCTCAACTCTGCATCATCTGGCATTTGTGTCTTTCTCCTTCTTCCTTACCTTTCCTCCCTCCATACATTTCCTGTCAGCCCATCTAAGATTTCTTTGTTGTTGTTGCTCTCGGATGTTAATCTATGCCCTCTGTCATCTTCAGACTTTTCGTATAAATTACTCCATTGAATACTTGCCTCTGGGTTCTTTAGCTGCTTCCCACCCACTCCCTGCTCTTCATCCTCAACTTATCCTTGGGCATGGTTAATTCCTCCCCATCCTTCACGTTCAGCTGCAGGACTCCACTTCCTTTCTTATGTGCTGCCAGACATTTCCATTATCATGTGCTTCTCATATTGGATTGTAATTGTTCTTAATTGCAAGTCTTGCTGCCAGTTTGTATCAATAGTTTTGTAGTTAATGTGTAATATAATGTTTGGTGCCTACCACAAGGTAGGCACTACGTAAATATTTGCAAATGACCAAATGAGTTCAATTATTAAAATATCCATGGAAGTAGCTATTTTCATGAGAACCTGTGCTTTGCTGCTTATTCCTTCCCGCTCTTTTTTGTCATTGATGCAGTAATCTAAACCCTACTTTTATGAATCATTATATACTACATAGCTATAACTTGGGATTCCTATTTATTTTGGTCCATTATTATATTTTCCAGGCTGGCTTATTTATTGACAAAGGTGTCAAAACAACCATTGCTAGCGCTGCTGACCCCCGGGAATACCTCTGTTTGGACAACAATGCAAGGTAGAGTTGTCACTGTAAATCGCCCTCAAGCTCATTTTGCCAAAGCAAACCTTTCTGAGTGAAGCCATTGTGTTCCTTTCTCCAGTAACACATTGAAAATGAAGTTCTCAAGATTGGTAGGAGGGTTTTGGAAAAATATTTATTCTGTTGTCCTCGGTCCTGTGGCTGGGCTTTTTAATGCTGTCCCCTTTTCACAGTTTTACGTTGATGTTAGAGTTGCAGAAAGAGCAAGAAAAAAAGAGAGATGTTGAAAAAATGGGTCCAAATTTGGCCTAAAGTAGAACATGATTCATTGAAATACAAGTTAAGCTTAAATGTTTTATTGTAATCCCCGAAAATCAAGGCATACAGAATTTATGGTCCGTGGTCGAAATAGAACATTGATTGAGTCTGTTTCAAAGGGAAAGGTCTCAAAGGTGATGATCAAGCTAGTTCTGGGTTAGTCATTTGTAGTCTCAGATTCACCTCATAGCTGGGCTCTACGTTATTCTCCTTTATAACCACAGAACGTGGTTGGGATATGGATCAGCCTTTCAACCAAGTTCTTTTACATGCTGTATACGAGAGCCAAAATAAATAAAATGTCTCCAATAGAAATACGGTTTTCTGACCTGGAGATTATTATGCTAAGCAAAATAAGCCCGTCAGAGAAAGACAAATACCATATGATCTCATTTATATGTGGAATCCGATGAACAAAATAAACTGATGAATAAAATAGAGCCAAAGGCATGGATACATGGAGCAGACTGACAGGTTAGAGGGGAGAGTGAGGGGGGACGAGATAAAAGAAAGGGAAAACGTAGCCAAAGAACATGTATGCATAGCCGAGTGGTGAAGGCCAGGGGAGGGGTGGCAGGGATGGGTGGAGGTGGACAGTGTGGGGGGAGACGGGGAGATATCTGTAATAGTGTCAACAATAAAAATAAACACCTTCTCCAGCTTTCTGGAAAAGATGGCAACATAAAGTCATATTCAGTAGGAACTGTGTCAATGTTATTTTTTATACTTCAAGTTGATTGACCAACTTAAGACGTTGAAAGTGTGCTAGGGTCTGTTGCTAGACACTTAAGAAAAGGACGAAAGGCTTATTATTAGAAGCCACACTGTAGGTCAGAGGGGAAGCAGAGGTCAATGAGGCAATTTAGGTGTGAGGCAGGATGCTTGTGACACAGTGATAAGGCATGAGTGAGGTCAGGAGAAACCTGGGGAAAGTATACTTAGTAAAATTACTCATCGTTTCTTAAAGGTCAAGTTGAGCCTGAAGTATTTTGAAACAATGATTAGCATTTGAGAAGCTGCAAAACTGAGGGCATTATTCAATTAAACATAAGGTACTGATTGATACCTTATAGCTGAACAAGATGTGAAACTGAAGACTAGAAGAAACAAACTGAAGATGAAAAAGGAGCCCTGCTGGCGTAGCTGGGTGGTTGAGTGTCCACCTATGAACTGGGAGGTCACTGTTTGATTCCCGGTTCGATTCCCAGTTGGGGCACATGCCTGGGTTTTGGGCTTAATCCCCAGTGTGGGGTGTGCAGGAGGCAGCCGATCAATGATTCTCTCTCATCATAGATGTTTGTATCTTCCTCTCCTGCTCCCTTACTCTCTGAAATCAATAAACATACATTAAAAAAAGAAAAAGGAGCAAAGAGATGATGACAAATTATGAAACAAGAAGGGAATATTGCTCAGCTGGTGTGACTCAGTGGTTGAATGTTGACCTATGAAGCAGGAGGTCAAGGTTTGATTCCTGATTAGAGCACAGGCCTGGGTTGTGGGCTTAATCCCCAGTAGGGGGTGTGTAGGAGGCAGCCAATCAATGTTTCTATCTCTCTCTCCCTCTCTGAAATAAATAAAAATATATTTTAAAAAAAGAGAGAGAGGGAATATTATTTGACAAAACAAAGAAATCTTTGCTAGGTGGTCACTGCTACTTTTTTAGTTTGAAAGAGTTTATTATAACTGGTATGTGTTCATTGCTATTTTAGTATTAATAGAAAAATCCTAAAAAATTGACTCCCTTCCCTGCCTTAAAAAAATCTGTGTGTGGGGATGAATGGATGGACGTGGAAATATATTTTAGAATTCATTGATATTTTAATAAGACTCGACAATAAAACAATCTATTCTTAATAGTCCAAGAAGTTTTTTATAGGGTATGTGTATATGATATTATGATAATGGTACTTTTTTCTCTGTTGTCTATTAGTTCTCTTACCAGTTTTTAAATGCATACTTTTTTTTCTTTATTTTTATTGTTGACACTATTACAGATGTCCCCGTTCCTCCCCGTCCTTTTGCCCGCCTCCACCCAGCCCCTGTCCCCGCTTCCCTCTGGCTGTTACCACACTGTTGCCTGTGTCTATTGGTTTGCATACATCTTAGTAAGGAATTAGACTCCATTTGAAAGTTGTTATGGAAAACAATTGATTACAGAAGAGTGTAACAAGACATTTGGCAGCTGGTGTATGCATTTAATTTTGTTTAAGCTAATGTAAAGAATATGCCCAAATGCATTCATGAAGTCCAGACATGAGTAAAAATGATAAAACTCTAATGCAAGTGAGTAATAAGCCAGCCAGTGAATTAGACGTCGGGCCCATGGAATCCAGAAAATATTCAGTCTGTTCATCACAGGGGAAGTTGACTCAATAGTTAATCAGATGAGCCTTTCCTTATGTTTTCAAAATGTGAAATTACAGGAATCTAAAGATGGGAAATTTTAACTCAAGAAAATTCTTGGTTTGAGATTGGGAAATTTCATCGAAAAGTGTAATAGCATGAGAGCCAACAAGTACATTTAAAGCAGAGGACAATGAAGGGAGAAGGTTGGGAAGGGTGCTGAAAGTTCATAAATGAGGATGATGAGAAATTGGGAAAGCTGACCATTTTTTTGCACACCAAGTTGGGTAGAGGATGAAAAGAAAGGGTTTCCAAGGAAATGGTCAACAATTGATTTATATAGATAGGAATTTCAGAAAAAATGAGATGGCTGCAGCCGAGAATCAGATGTTTTATTGGTACTTTATTTTTGGCTTTCTTTTTAGAACATTGCGTAGTTTTCTTTCCACAACTCTTCCATCTGCTTGACATTATATAATGACTACAACGCTGTTTGGCAGCAACTACAATGCCAGAAGAGTGGGTGATGGCTCCGAGTCAGATTTTTTACCCCTTAGGTTAGAGCTGTTTAGTGTAAGGGGTCATATACATAATCTAAGGTGGATATAATGCTTTCCAGGCTGGTCTTTCTATCGTCCATTCTCTACAATCCTTACTCCAAGTAGCAGCTAGTGACCAGTTTTAAAAAAAAAAAGCAATCTGGTCATATCACTTTCCTGATTGCATGTTTCTGATGACACTTTTCATCACATCTATCTATATATGTTTCTATCTACTTACTTTATTGAGGTGTGGTTAACGTGTACAAAGTTGTGCATATTTAATGTATGTAACTTGCTGAGTTTGGGCATAAGTACACTCCCATGAAATCATTACCACCATCAAGGCCATAAACCTATCTGTTATCTCCCAAAATTTCTTCTTGCCACCTTTATTATTATTATTGTATCCTTTTTAAAAAATATATATTTTTGTTGATTTCAGAGAGGAAGGGAGAGGGAGAGAGAGATAGAAACATCAATGATGAGAGAGAATCATTCATCAGCTGCCTCTTGCACGACTCCTACTGGGAGGTAGAGCCCACAACCCGGGCTTGTGCTCTTGTCCGGGATCCTTCAGACCTCAGGCCAACACTCTATCCATTGAGCCAAACCAGCTAGGACTGTTATTATTATTTCTTTAATTTAAAAATATTTTTTGTAATAACAATACTGACCATAATATATACTCTCAGCAAATTTTATGGGATACAATATAGTATTTTTAGCTATAAGCACTATTCTGTTTGGTAAATCTCTAGAGTTTATCTATCTTGCATAACTAAAACTTTGTACCCTTTGACCATCACCTCCCTATTTCCTCCTCACCCCGTCTCTGGCAACCACCATTCTACTCTCTGCTTTTCCAGTTGCATTTAGAATGAAGAACTGCATCCTTGCCTGGTGCATGCCCACCTTTACGTCCTCTCCCCCTTGCTTCTCACTCTCCAGCCAAAGTGTTAGTTCCCTAAACATGCCAAGCTCACTCGTGCCTAAGGGCTTTTGTACTTACTCTTCTCTATGCATAGCTCTTCTCCCATCATACACATTTAGTGAGCACCTACTGTGTGCCAGCAACTGTTAGTAGCGTTTGTACAAATGATGTTTCTTGATCGTATGAAAAGCTCAACTTGCTAAATTGGTTTTGAAAAGCTGTTTCATGCTCTGCTGTCTGTCCTCCTACCCCCTCCTTGCAGCTTTGTAAAATTTAGAAATGATTTTCTAAAAAATAGGTGACCTTATGGTGTTATTTATTTGAGTTGTTACAGAGGACTAGAGGCCCGGTGCATGAATTTGTGCACCAGTGCGGTCCCTCAGCCTGGCCTGAGGGATCAGGCCAAAACCGGCTCTCTGACATCCCCTGAGGGGTCCTGGATTGCGAGAGGACGCAGGCCAGGCTGAGGGACCCCACCAGTGCACATTTGGGGTGGGGAGGGACACAGGAGGTTGGCCAGCTGGTGAGGGACCATGAGAGGGCTCCAGGGCATGTCTGGCCCATCTCACTTAGTCCCAATCTGCCGGACCACAGCAGCAAGCTAATCTACCTGTCGGAGCGTCTGCCCCCTGGTGGTCAGTGCACATCATAGCAAGCGGTTGAGCATCCTTAGCATATCATTAGCATATTACACTTTGATTGGTTGAACGGACAACTGGACGACTGGACACTTAGCATATTAGGCTTTTATTATATAGGATAGTTTTGACACCATTTTTTTTTTTACCTTTTCATTAAGGTCTTGATAAGTGTTTTAGAAGGGAGAAAAAGCAAAGTTAAATTTTAGTCTTTATAATTAATAAGTCAGTTAAATACAATGTATTTTAAATTTAGGCCTTTTTAAGATATTAAACCCAGTTTTATCTTTATATCTAAGATATAGCACCAACATACAACTAAAATAATAGTTTTAAGTTCAAATATATGTATGTTAAAATATATGAATAATTTATTCAGTAAGTTTATATTAGTATTATGGAGCTTAAGAACTCATGAAAACTTGCACGTTTTCCTGATCCAAGGTTTGTTTGTTTTGTTTCGTTTTTTAATGGTTTTAGTGTTTATAATGTTCTGCAATAGCTAGTCCATAATATGTTGATTTAAAAAAATAAGAAGATATGAAAGCAATTTTCATTTACATAAACATATATAAATAAATGTAATTATTTTTCCCAGTATTTGAAATACATGTATTTAAGTTGTATCTTAAGAGATTTTTGTTTTTTTTTTTTACTTCTTTGGTTTTGGTCAAATTTAAATCTTTTTGACACTTAAGTGTACAGTTGTAAATAGCTGATAGCCATTACCTTTTTTAAAAAGTCCTTTTTCTTCAATCCCAAGGTTTCGGCCTCATCAGGATGGTGACCCTGAAAAGCCACGCGTTGCTGCTTTAATTGACAGGCTCATTGCTTTTAAAAATAATGACCATGGAGCTTGGGTCAGAGGGGGAGACATTGTCGTCCAGAATTCAGCGTGGGTATTTGCTACAAAGTTTTATCTGGTGGCACTGGTGTATTTATTTTTTAAGACTATTTTGAAAAACCCAGTAGACTGAAAATACAGTGATAGTTTCTGGAATCATATTATTGTTACTAAGAGACAGGACAAGCTCCGAGGAAGTTTGCTAGCATTAACAGACTGCAAATGTTTGGAATAATCTCATTCGGCTGCTTTTATTGGACCTGAACTTGTCTGGTGACATGAACGTTTTCTGATGAGATTGAACAGAAACCGGGAATTTAACTTTATATAACAAGCAGAGCCTATGTCAGAGAGCTAAATAAAGATTTTGAAACCAGCTGGATTTTATTCCTTCCTCTTGGAAATTCCAGGTTTTTTGATGCTCTCTTACTGCCATTCAAAACAAAAGTTGTAAATTTCACCTTAGTAAGTGTGTTGACTTATGTCTTAACATGACTTGAGGCAGTAAGCATCTCACTTTTTTCCATTTGTATAATTTTGGAAGTCTGATGTATATTGACCTAAGATTTTGTGTTCAAGAGTCTAGAAAAACATTGTTTTCTGGCTGGCAGTGACATTAGCTTCTTGGCATTTTATCATCTCTGCCTGTTATCATGCAAAAAATGATATTATATTAAATCTGTAAAATAGCTTGGGTATTAATGTTGAAAAGTTTAGAAGAGATTACCATGATATAATTGTTTTTAAAAGTAATTATAAAAATAACAGTTCCAGGTAATACTTATATGCTCCTTGCTATGTGCCAACCATTGTTCTATCAGGGGTGGGGGATGGCCCATGAAGTCATTTGGTCTGGCCCTGCCAAGGTATTAGGGCTGTTAATTAAATGTTTGCCCAAATATAGCAGGCTCATTTTTAAGTTGATAATTTTGTATGGCCCGTGAATGATCTTATAAATATACAAATGGCCCTTGGGAGAAAACAGGTTTCTCAGCCCTGTATCTAAATGGTTGAAATTAATTAGTATGTGTAATGCTCTTAAGTGTCCTATGAGGAAGGTTGTTAATTATTTTTTTAACATATAGTTGAGAAAACTGAGGGAGAGTCCAGTTGAGTAATATGCCCAAGATCACACAGTTAGTCATTGGCAAAGCTGAGATTTGAACCAGGTGCCTTCACTGTGGAGTCTGTGCTTTTAGTTATTGGGAAGTGAAACTTATTTTTGTGGTCTGGAAGAATAAACATTGGAACCTCTTCTTACATGATGTGGTAAATTCAAGTCTTACGTTATCTCTGTTTTCTTACAGATTTGCAGATAATGGAATAGGACTAACCTTTGCCAGGTTTGTAATGACTTTTAAAAATTCTCCTCTGATTAATTAATTAATTACTTCTGATTATTTTAAAGCTGTAGGTAAAGTAACCCTTGATTTTTAAAATTTATTTAATTTTTTATGGATAACACACCATAATGTTATACATTTGTTATCATTAAAATAAATTAGTCACCTGCTTCCTGTTACCACTTGAGGGTCAAAAATACATTTTTAATGATCAATTGAATTCATGCCAAAGTAGTAGGTTAATATAGCTGGAATTCCTAAGAAGGGTAGACTTATGTGGGTTTTTTTTGTTTAGAAGAAAACACTTGAGCATTACATTAAAGATCTTAAAAATTATGGGAATAAAAAGGAAGGGAGTAAAAGTTGGGAGCACATGAAATATTTTCTTTCTTCGAAGTTGGTCAAATTTCTCAGTGGTCTTTAAGAACTGGACTTTTGTGTTAAATATTATTCTCCAGGTCAGTTACTCTCACTGCCATCTTAAACATTAGATTCTAATTGTTGTATTCAGGGCAAGTTTATTCTCTCTGTTCACAGTACTGTTGCTTGAGAATAAAATAATCAGTTGTTGCTGCTAAATTAAATTTCACTTATTTCAACCTAATTTGAAAACCACTCATTTACAATGCAGTTAATTTGTATTTATTTATAAGAGGTATGTTCACAGTTTAGAGGTACTTTCTGGTGATTCAGTATGTATTAGTAAAAGCTACTGGCTGCTTTGAAAAATTTTAGCTGTTTGAGTTATACCTTGCCTTTATTCGAGGGTCAATATGCATTTTCTGGAACTGTGTGGTTAATGGTTATTTTCATTTTAACAGTGATGGAAGCTTTCCAAGTGATGAAGGTTCTAGCCAGGAGGTATCTGAATCTCTCTTTGTTGGAGAAAGTAGGAATTATGGCTTTCAGGGTGGTCAGAACAAGTATGTAGGCATGGGAGGAATAGACCAGAAGCCTCGGACATTACCCAGGAATAGGTAAGCATTGCTTTGGCAGTGGAGAGTTAAATTGAAACAATAAATGAAAACCTAATCCTTCTGGAAGTTTCTGTAATAATTCTGCATGATTGGTTCCCACTCTGATATTTTCCCCAACTTATTATTATTATAACTGTTATTTTATTATCATTTAGTATTTGTGTATTACACTCTAAAATTCTGGAGCATTAATAATAATTCTGGATTTCACGAATAATTTTATAATGAAGGAACCTATCTTTTTTTTTTTCTTTCATTCCTTATTAAAGGCTTTATATAAGCTGGTGATTTTTTTTTCCCCTTTTTTTCTTGAGCCACAGAAAGTTGCCAAACCGTAAACTATGACATTAGGTCAGTTTTCCCTCAAATTGTGATGTTGGTTTTTAGAAATAGCCACTGGCAAAAGGAAATTACCTATTTCCTAGGAAATAGAGAGTCCTAGGAAATAAGGGCTGATAGATGCCAAAGCTGACTCCAAACCTCACCAGGGCTGCATAATTAAGTGTTTCAGATGTCGAAGGGGGGCCGGGGGTAGACTTTTGGCATGCTTTCTGTCAAAATAATCGGAGTCATTAAAAAAGCACTCAGCACTAGAAAGATTCTTCAGGGCTTTTAGGGAACTGTGAACCAATGAATCCATCCTCCGTTCTGAGACACAGTTCATAGTTGTCCTCATCTTCCTGGTGAGAAAAGGCGCTGGAGAAAAACTAGTGTCAGGCTTTGGGGAGCCCCCGTTCCCTTAGTTACATACACATCCCATGTGGACATTGGCTGGGGTGGGTCGGGGGCATGGGGGCGGGCGGGGGTTGGTGGAAGGGCTTTACCAGCAGAGGATGACCTGTGCTTGGCCCCTCTCCCCTTGTGCTCGTCGTTGGAGAAATACTTCACTTACTGCCACGCTCTGGGTAGAACTCCTGTGAATAAGACCCATGGAAGCTACTAGGAAAGGAAATTCATGGAATTTTAATAGCTCACATTTATTAAATGCTTATGATGTTTCAGGCCCTCTTCTGGATACTTTATTATTCACTTAACCCTCACAGAGCCCAATGGGATAGGCATTGTTATCATCCCACTTCATAAATAACTTAATAAAAGTAGCTGAGGTGGGATTTCAGCCCTGTTACTTGGGCTTCAGTGCTGTGCTTTTCACATTTAGGCTACCGCTGCCTCTTTCAAGTGTAGATAAAAGAAAGAAGAGCTGTATTGGCTGGGGTGTGGGCTGCAGTATGATGGCAGCCGCGTCAATTCCATTCTTTTTATTTTACATGTTGGCCTCCAGTTTTATTTCAAAATGCTTATTGCTTCCTTGCTAAGGAAGATTCTCCAGAACAGATTCCTCATTGGTCAATGGATCCAGTTTTTATTTTACTGTGTGTGTACAACCTTTTCTAGGGAAGAGAACCATTTGGGGATATAGCCTTAGAGATACATGCAGATGCATAGACTTTTAGTAAGGCCCTTTGATGTTGTTGCTAGCGTATATCGTAAAACACTGCCAAGTTGTAATCTAATTCGTTGCTATAGAAATCCTCTGCAATGCCATCAAAGAATTTAATAGTGGAGAAAACTAAGGGATACAGAATATTATGGGTTTTATACATTAATTATGGTTAATAATATATGATTAAGGAGTTTGTGTTTGAACAGAAAGGAGGACAATGAATAAAACCAATTTCTCAATCTAGCTAGCCTTTTTGACATCAAAAGCCTTCAGGAATTATACTTCCATACTTTTAGGTATATCATTTCACCTTATTACTGTCATTTAGAGGCTTGAGAGGAGGTTCTCTCTGTTTAAGCACAGATTCATTTTTGTTCTCACATTAGAGATTTTGGAACCAAAACTAAAGTATATAAGTTACCGGATAAAAGGCCTTAACTGGTGGACTCAAGGAAGCAAAAGTCACCTCTTCAGAGAGGCCTCCATTCTCTCTAAAATAGCTTCTCTCCTACCCAACTTAACGTATTACTCTGTGTTGTCTCCATAGCACTTATCTGAAATTATCCTTTGTTTGCCTTTTTGCCTTTCCCACTACTGTGTACATTTCAGGTGATCAGGTATCTTGTCGTGGTTACCACTGGATTCTAGAATTGTGTTTTGTGTATACAGAATAGTCACCTGTCTTTATAAAACAAGTAGTCAGTGAAGTGCTGCTCAGGGGACGGGTCCATGTGCATTAAACAAACTCTTGTTTTTCAACAGGACATTCCCAATTAGAGGCTTTCAGATTTATGATGGGCCCATTCATCTCACCAGGTGCACTTTCAAAAAATATGTGCCAACTCCAGATAGGTATACCAGTGCTATTGGCTTCCTCATGAAGAATTCCTGGCAGATAACCCCCAGAAATAACCTCTCCCTTGTGAAGTTTGGTCCACATGTGAGTATGTTCTTTTGGGTCCTATACAGTTACTGTGGTGGGAGGAGGAGGGGTAGCACATCCCCAAAGACAAAGACAGAAACAAAGGATTCATACCAAGTCTTTATGACTGGGGGCAGAAATACATGCAAAAGAAAGTTTTAAAATTTGTTATTCTTTCCGTCCCGTTGAGTTCAAGGTGAGAAGTCCCAGGTGATCCGGGGTATTTTTTAATATTCAAGTGATATCTTGGAAAGGAAAATAACCTTAAGTTGATGGCAGGGATTGTAGCATTTCATAAGAACAAGAAGGACATGGTTTGGGGAAATTCAGTGTAATGATCCAAGAAGAGATTTGGGGTCTGCCTGGAATTGTACTTGTCTGGGGTCTACAGCTGGGGACTACAGGAGAAACGTGGGGAAAGAAGAGGAATACTGGGTGGTGTGAAACAAATTGTTTTATCCAGAGGCTTTCCTAGTGCTTGGCTCCTTGCCCCTGTGCCTGTTGTTGGGAAATATTGAATGTCATTCTGTGCTAGGCTCAGTGTAGGACTCCTGTAAGACCATGGGAGCTACTGGGAAAGGCACTTCACGGAATTTTAATAGCTGACATTTATTAAATGCTTAGGACATAGCAGACCCTGTTCTAAATACTTTATTATTCGCACTAAGAAAATACTTAGACTGTGTTTTAATTGGGAACTAGGAGAAGACATATTGAACAGGTAACTAAAGCACTTGAAGAAAAATAAAATGATTAACTAGCTTTGAAGTTAGAACTTAGATTTATATTTAATTAAGATATAATTTATATACAGAAAAATAAACATATCTTAAGTGTAACATTTATAATTTTTTAAAAAATCTTTATTGTTGACAGTATTACAGATATTCTTTCTCCCACCCCCCCCTTGCTCCCACCACCCGCTTCCTGCCCCACCCCAGGCCTTTACCACTCTAATGTCTGTGTTCATGGGCAATGTATATATGCATATAAGTTCTTTGGTTAATCTCTTTCCACCCCCTAAAGTTTATAATTTTTAACAAATGTGTATGACTGCTTAATTCCCTTTCCCACAGTTCTAATTTCTCTTATTGCAGATTAGTTTTGTCTGGTAAGCAGGTAATAGTTTTAACTGGAAGAATAGTTTTAACATCGAAGATGAAGTTTAACATTTGCTACTTGAACTCCACAAGGCTTTGGAAAAATTTTCCCCCCAGGCATATCATAACTAATGGACATCTTTGATTGACTGGGTGCCTTGATGGACAACTATGAACTGTCACTCAGGACTGTTTTAATCTCCAAGCAGTTGGAATGGATAT
This sequence comes from Plecotus auritus, assembly GCF_963455305.1. Classification (NCBI taxonomy): domain Eukaryota; kingdom Metazoa; phylum Chordata; class Mammalia; order Chiroptera; family Vespertilionidae; genus Plecotus; species Plecotus auritus. Next base: position 142,335,796 of record NC_137776.1, on the reverse strand, counting down.
GCAGTAGGATCCTTGCAGGGGGTGCTGACTAAGACGGCAGGAGCCCTCATTTTGTGATGTCCTTGTTTTTCACCACCCTCAGGTCTCTCTGAATGTCTTCTTCGGAAAGCCTGGCCCCTGGTTTGAAGATTGTGAGCTGGATGGTGACAAGAACTCCATTTTCCACGACATTGATGGCTCTGTGACAGGATACAAGGATGCTTACGTGGGAAGAATTGACAACTACCTGATCCGCCATCCTAGCTGTGTGAACGTTACCAAATGGAACGCGGTGATCTGCAGTGGGAGCTATGCCCAGGTAGGCCAGGATGCGTTAGGATGCCTCCTTCCTCGCCAGCTCCTGACATCACTGCTTCTGTGAGGAGTGCTCTTCAGCTTTTCAGCGTGATTGACACTCTCCAAAGCATGATTTTCTCTAGAAACAAAAAGGCGAAAGAGCCAGCTGGTGTTGCTCAGTGGTTGAGCGTCAACCTATGAACCAGGAGGTCATGGTTCGATTCCCAGTCAGGGCACATGCCCAGGTTGCCGGCTCGGTCCCCAGAAGGGGCGTGCAGGAGGCAGGATCAATGATTCTCATCGTATGTTTCTATCTCTCTCTCCCTCTCCCTCTCCCTTTCTCTCTGAAATCAATAAAAATATATATTTTTTAAAAAGTGAAAGAAAAAAATTCAGTAGGAACCATGGGCTCGTAGAATTTTATTTCAAGCTCCCCCACTTCAAACCAACGTGGAAATACTATGAGTCCAACAGGGGTGAGGTGATTTGCCTTTGGTTAAATATGGTTGGGATGTAGCTGGGGTGAGAACCTATCTTTTCCGAGGCTTAGGCCAGGTTTTCTGCCATGCTGCAGCTCTGCCCCAGAGAGGGAGCTTTACTTCCATTCAGGGTTATTATCACTGCTAAGTATGGGAATCTGACTTGTGGGGCAAGAAGATCAGTATCACATGGAAAGTGAGATGTTTCCAGAGACAGAGCTAGGAATTGGAAATGAGTGGACAAGGAGACATTCAAGGAAATTCTTTGAGTTATATTACGATATAATATTTATGAAAATAGGAAAGGGATGATATAGACCGTGAAACACTTCGTTGGAAACATTAACCTAGTGTGCATGTGTTAACTGGGTGCCCAGTAGAAGAGGATGGATTAATTTGGGAGGTAGTACGTTAACAGCACAGATACTTGAGCCAGACTGCCTGGATTTGAATCCTGGCTTCATTTTTCCTTAAATATGAATTGAGCAATTTAATAACCACTCTGTTCCTTTGCACAATGAGGGTAATGCTGGTGAGAAGATAGAATGCATGGATATATGTAAAGCATTTAGCCAATGGCTTGGCACATGGTATAGTGTTTGCTGCAATGAGTATTATTTGAGGAGCAGAACTCTATGTTGCGACAATTCGTTTAATAGTGATATTTGGGTAGATAGAGAGGTTGCAGATGGGGGTATCAGTTGCCCAGAATTTTGAAGGAAGCAGTTTTATAACACTAGACGGTTGAGGGAGAGAAAAGATAAAGGAAAAGGAGAATTAAGAGCATAGGCAGGAGAATTAGGGAAGAGCGAGGGATCTTCCAGGGGGAATTGGGCTCTGATAGTCCCAAAGCAGGAAAGAAGCCTGCCTGTTGGTTTGCTGCTAAATGCTCTTATTTATAGGGAGGGTTCTTCTTGGGGAAGGACCAGCCTGTGATGAAGGCCCTTCCTGAGCTCTGGCTACTCTGCCTGTCAAGGGTGTGTTCATGGGTTCCTGCACTTCAACTTCTTGAGGCTATTGTGGTTTCTACCACTAAAACCTGGAATGGGAGCTTCTTGGAGCAGAATTTTTCATTGCTCTTCTGATTTTGAATCATGACTGCTAAAGAATGCTATGACTCTTAAGTTAAAAAAAACAACACACTTTACAAAGATTTTTATCGATAGATAAGACACAAGGACTTAAGGATAAAGACTGGAGAGATTTTTCTGGTTTATTTTAATGTAATATTAGCTTCATTGTTGTGGGCTTTCTTATTCCCATTCATTTTAGTCATAATCATCCCCTAAAATTAAGTTGACTCATCAATACCCAGGAAGCGATAGAAATTCTAGAATTAAAATAAAACTAAAAAAGATTTTAGTCCTTTGTAGCTGCAGTTTTAAATTTCTTGCGAGCCATGTGTATGCAAGGTTACATTTGTGTGTCTGTCTTAAAATGGGGTGTGCTCACTAATGAAAACTTTGTATTTTAAAATTATTATAAATGGGTCTATAAGCTCTTTGGTTTATGATGTAGTTGAGACTTGAACCTGATCCTTCTGTCTTACAAACCAGGGTAGTAATTCTATTTTATTTGGAGATGAAGAAAGAAACAAGTCATCTGATACTTCCCAGGAGGCTCTGGGATGATAGGACTACAGGTTAGAAATTTTCTCCTGAGAATTTGGAATTTGAGCTGGGAGCTCAGATCTGCAGCCATTTGTTGTTGTTACTGAGCTGATGGATAATACTATGTGTTTATAGGCAAAAGATAGAAGCACCTGGACCTCAAGGCAAAACAAACGTTATTTAGCTATTTGTAAATTGATGTTAATTGATTATCTGCTCTTTGCTGACCCAAGGGGTAAAGGTGCTTAGGACGAAAGATGGTAACATAAGGAGAATTGAGGTTACATGTGCTACCTCAAATCCTTGTTGGATTTGGAGGAAGGCAGGATATATATATGTATTTATATAACCTAACATTTATATAACCTATTCTATGTAAACTATATTTAATTATATATAATATAAACATTTTAGTTATATATAACAAATTTATTTAAATAAATAACATGGACAATATATTAAATATATTGAAGACACTAGTCTCAAAATATATATTTCCTATCTCTTTATTCTAAACTTTTAAGTGGTATTAGTAGAGAAGAGGACTATATTGAAGTAGTCAAACATAAATGAGAGTTTAGAAGATTTACTGTTTCAAAAGATGTGTAATTGAGGAATCAGTTATGGACAAAACTGTAGGAATGACCAAAAGAGAAAAACAGAGAGAAGTATTGTGGATTAAATACAATATTCTGCAGATGTTTTAATACTTCTGAGGAAATCTGTTACAGGATACTCATTTGTTTTTTGGGTTTTTTTTTGTTTCTTTTTTTAAGAGGGAGAGGGAGAGAGAAGAGAAGAGAAGAGAGAGAGAGAGAGAGAGAGAGAGAGAGAGAGAGAGAGAGATCATGTGAAAGTGGAACATCTATCGGCTGCTTCCTGAATGTCCCCTACCGGGAATCGAGACCAAAACCCGGACATGTGCCCTGATCAGGGATGAAGCAGGCAACCTCTTGGTGCACAGGACAATTGCCCAATCAACTGAGCCACACTGGCCAGAGCAATACTCATTTGTTTTAGGAAATTGTTCTGAGGTTTGTTTTGAGGGAAGGCTTTGTTTTGGCACAGCAAGGAGCTCATGCCACTGGAACAAATTCAGGACTTTCAAATTTGTCTCGGTTTAATATGTTTTTCCAGTTTTTGCAGAGTACTTTATAACCCTTTTTCCTTTGAAAAATGACTTCTTGGGCTCATGTAGGTCATGGAAAATTGCAAGCCCAAACTCTAAGGTATTTACATTTTCCCCTCTCTTGCGTTCGAGGAAAGTCTCTCGGATTTGAGTAGAGGGTATCCATTTTCACATTAATTTACTAATTTCTTATATGTGCATTCTTCAGATTGAGAGATTTTTTTGGATAGGCTGCATAAACCACAAAGGTTTTATATTCTGATGAATAAGCTGGCCCGTTGTGGTGGAAGAGATGATGACGGTCTTGGCTAGCAGAAGGCATGGTCTGCTTTTACCATTCCAGTTTAAGCAAGCTTCATTGTATGTGTGGCTTAGGATGAATTTGGCTGCTCCTCATTCAGTCTGGCACAGATCACAGAATCTCTCTCTTGAAACTAGAGACACTTGGCTTTGTGCTGGAAATGCTTGTTTGGCTCTCTAAGTGTTCATGCTCTTCCCCATGATTCTTCATTTATTTTTTGAAGGTCTATGTGCAGACATGGAGCACTCAGAACCTGACAATGACCATCACACGAGATGAGTATCCATCCTACCCGATGGTGCTTCGGGGCATTAATCAGAAGGCTGCCTTCCCCCAGTACCAGCCAGTGATCATGCTGGAGAAGGGCTACACCATCCACTGGAACGGGCCAGCGCCGAAGACTGTATTCCTATACCTCATAAATTTCAACAAGTATGTTCCCAATACTGTTATTTCACATAGCTGAGCAAGTAGGAATCTAGTGGAGAAAAATAATAACACACCACCTTTGTAGCAAGTAAGGATGCCGATTTCTTGTACTACATTTCTCTTATGGGGAGACTATGTGTATATCTATATATTTAAATATATTTTATTGATTTTTACAGAGAGGAAGGGAGAGGGATAGAGAGTTAGAAACATCAATGAGAGAGAAACATTGATCAGCTGCCTCCTGCACACCTCCTACTGGGGATGTGCCCACAACCAAGGTACATGCCCTTGACCGGAATCGAACCTGGGACCTTTCAGTCTGCAGGCCAGCACTCTCTCCACTGAGCCAAACGGGTTAGGGCAGGCTGTATATTTTATGTGGATGGAATCAGAAGATTACACAAATTGAATCCTTCTGAAAGCATTTCTGTTTCTCTGTGGTCAGGGTATTGTGTGCAGAAAGCCATTTAACAATAGGGTCTCGTATTGTCTGCTGAATACTTTAATTTCCCTTAGTTGGGATGGGAAGAAGTTCTATGTGTTGTTCCAATTGAGCACCGAGTTACCTAGGAAAGAAAAAGGTTTTTGAGGCCAACGTTAGATTTGACGGAAGAGAGAGGTGTGGTTGATTAGTAATGTCTGCTATGGTAAGAGGTGGAAGAGTAGTGGCATGAATGCCAGGTATTTGCCACTCCTGCCTGATTTCTATCGCTTCTTGATTTCCCAGTTGTCTGTCCTAATAATACTATTTACAGTCGAAGGCTCTATTTGTACATTAATTTATTCAAGCGTTTACTGTGTACCAGAAGATGATGAGGGAGAAAAGTACTTGCCCTCCAGGAGCTCACAGTATACAGGTAGAAAAAAACTCAAGAAAATCAATAAACCGATACTGTTTTGTTTTGTTTTTTAAATATATTTTATTGATATTTTACAGAGAGGAAGGGAGAGGGATAGAGAGCTAGAAACATCGATGAGAGAGAAACATCGATCAGCTGCCTCCTGCACACCTCCCACTGGGGATGTGCCCTCAACCAAGGTACATGCCCTTGACCGGAATCGAACCTGGGACCCTTGAGTCCGCAGGCCGACACTCTATCCACCTAGCCAAACCGGATTCGGCCCGATACTGTTTTTAAGTGGACAAAGAATAGAGCACCTAATTCTAGCCTTGGGGGGTTGGGCCTGGCTGTGCTGAGAAAGCGATACTAAACGATCTGTCTTGTTACAAAGGCAACAGAATTGGAGAAGGGCTAGTTTGTTCGGGGACCGATGGGTGCAGTGCCATGGGAGCGTAGGGTGTGACAGGAGGTGAAACCAGGAAGGAGTGATTGGCCTGGTAGGACAGAGTTAAATCAGTCTAGACATGTGTGGTGGTTAACCAGTGGGACTCCATGAAACTGTTCAGATATGTACCTGAAAAACTGAAATGGCTTATTCACCTGACTGGTCATAAAGTGCTGACTTTTCTGAGCACTCTTAAAACACACAGCTGAAATGAAGAGGTGGACCTAGGACATGCAGTTCTAAGTAGGTCACTTCCAAGGACTGGTGAACCTGGTGGATGCTCTTATTCTGAGCTGTGAGGTTTCTGGCACAAGCTCCACACAGAACCATTCCTGTTTTCCCTGTGACACTTGTTGCTACTTCTCTATGTCCTTGCTGGAGAGTTGCACCTCTACCTATTGAGTCAACCAAGCCCAAAGTCCCAGGACTCATCCCTATCTCTTCCTTTCCCCTTATTTCTTCATCTCGTCAGTGACCAAACCCCATCAGTTCTGTCTTTAATGCCGTTGATATCACTCCATTTTTTTCTGCCTCCGCTCTTTGTGGTTGAGTTTAGGCCATTATCATCTCTTGTCTGGGTCCTACTGGGTCTCCCCACCTCCACTCCGTAGTCCACATTGTGTCCAGGGTGAGGTTTCTGAAAGCCAGTCTGGTATTATCACTCCCGTCAGTGAGCTGCAGAACAGTCAAAAAAACAAATGAGGTTGGAGAGGACTTACAAGAAATATAAAAACTTATATCTGGCAGGTTATGAATTTTAGGCGAGATACTACAATCAAATGCTGTGTATAGGGTTCTGGTCAGTGTCATGCGTAACTTTTAAACAAATACCAAGTGAAAACGTTATAAAGTGAAAAAAAGGCCGAACCCAGAAGTTACAAAAATCCACATGGGCTTGGAGCTCAGTCAGACTTTCCTTGTTTAATTAGCTGAACGTTTGCAAAAATTACATCATGGACAAGAGGAAGAGATGGACCATCTTATTTTCCAAATTTAATAAATTATAGAGAGGTCATAGATTTTGTCACTTTAAAAGTTATAAAGGCTAGACTTATTCATTAAACAAAATATGGAAAATACAGAAAAACATAAAGAAAATTGAAATAACCTATAATTTTCTTACACAGGGTGAGGCATTATAAACAATTATAGTGTCTCTCTCCACCCTCAAGTATTTTCTGAGCATATAGAGATATCAAAATTTAACTACTGCCTTTCCCCATAGATATTTAGGTTGTTTTTCTCCTGCCCACTCCCCCTTTGCTATTATAAATATACCACAGAGAACATGTTTTAATGCATTTTGGTCTGCATTTCTAATTATTCTTTAGTGGTTTTAGTGGGTGAAACCTTTGTGAACAATTTTAAGGCCCTGTTACTTACTGTTTAAAAATTCTTTTAAATGATTGAAAAGTTCTGGAAATGGGTAGTGGTGATGGTTGCACAACTTTTGAATATACTTAATGCCACTGAACTGTAGAGTTAAAATAGCTAAAATGGTAAATTTTATATGGTGCATATTTTACCACAATTAGAAAATCCCCCCCCCAAAGCAAATAATAAAAAATATTAATTTTATGTCTAACGATTCTTAGGTAAGAAAAAAACATAGTGGCAATTTGGTCATATACATCAAAGGTTTAAAAATATACATACTTTTGCCCTGACTGATGTGGATCAGTTGGTTGGAACATTATCCTGTGAACTGAAGGGTTGTGGGTTCGATTTCCAGTCAGGGCACATGCCCAGGTTTGGGTTCAGTCCCTGGTTGGGATGCATGTGGGAGGCAGCTGATTGATGTTTCTCTCTCTCTTCCTCTCTCTCTAAAGTCAATAAAAACATATCCTCGAGTGAGGATTTAAAAAAAAAAAAAGAAATACACATACTTTTATATTCAGAAATTTTATCACTAAGTACTTACCCTAATGTAGTAATAAAAGATAAAAATGTATTTATGGACAAAAAAATTCTTTGGAAAGATTTTACTAGTGTGTACTTCTACTGTCTGGCTAGTGGTGTTTCATCCAGCTTGCTACATGTCCAACCATCTCAATTTTATTATTCACTCGCAGTGTCAAAGTCCATCTTATCCAACTTCTGTTCATATTCCTATAAGTCCTGTCAAAACCAAGAAGTTTCTATAAGCCATGTGATTGTTGTAAAAATATTGATAAGAGAAATTGGGGAAACATTTAAAGGTCAGGGCTCAGGACTTCCATCATTAGTGGCTCAATGCACAGCAGAAATTTAAGGAGGAGAAAATCATGGCTAGTGTTTACATATGCTGTAATGCCCCAAATATATTGGCTCAAATGTGAATTCATGTTTTAATTTTCTTTTCTTGATAGGAATGACTGGATTCAAGTTGGCCTCTGCTATCCATCAAACACAATTTTTCAGATTACTTTTGGCTTTTTACAGCGGCATAATGGCTCATTATCCAAAATGGAAGATTATGAGCCTGTGAATTCACTGGAAGAATTGCAGAGGAAGCAGTCTGAGAGGAAATTCTATTTTGACTCCGGCACGGGGTAATTCAGTGCGACCAGCAAATGAGAATTATTGCTGTTTTTCTTTAATGGAGAAATTACTGGTTCTTCAGCCTAACTAAGAATAGACTATGATGTGATGGCTCTCTAGACAAGCAGCTGATGTGGGTAATTCTCTGCTCATCGCTATTAGAGGCTTAGAGAACTAGAATGACTCATAATTATAGTTGGGCAGTAGGAATTGAGTGAAGATGTTTGTTGTATACCTATTAAGGCAATTTAGAAAGAGAAATTATCCTTGTCAATAAAGAACCAGTAGGCCCAATAGAAACTTAAACTAATTTCTTTCCTATAACAACTCTTTTTAGATGATTATTTGCATATGATATAGTTCATATTTCAGTGAAAGCTCATTTTTCTCTTCCTTAAAGCGCTCTCTCTCAAGTTGACCTTGAGTTTTTAAAAATCACTGTGTAACCGTGGCATATTTGCTTTCAACTTTCTCTAGGCTGCATCTTTCCACTTTTTAATTCTAATCCTGTTCACCTGGGGTCCTGTTGGCTTTGTCTGCTCTTATCCAGTTACAGTCTCTCAGCCTTTGGGTGATGGTAGGCTCGATCTCCTGTACTCTTCCAGCAACTAGCATGCTCCTTAGCCATTCCTTAAGCTGATATTGCTCCTACGCCATTGTCTAGGCACCTTAGTAAAGACACTAATGTAAATAAGATGCATTTCTTCTGTGAATGCATAGTCCATTGAAGGATGTGGGCATGTAAAGCAGGTGATTGGAGAGTGAAGAAATTAAGTGCTAAAAGCCCTATTGTGGGATATTCAGTGTGCCTTTTGAGGTGACCCAAAAGTTCAGCCTAAGGTAACCAGTGACATCCCAAGAGCGTGACACTGGGACAGACTCTTGAATGAGTAGGAGGAGACGAAAAAGAGATGGGTGAAGAACAATGTGGATGGATGCATGGAGGCATGGAAGAATGTGGCATGGCATGTTTGGGGGAAGACAAAGGTTCAAACTGGGATGAGGATGGCAAGTTTGATTTGGGGGAACAAGGTTGGGGGTTCAGGCAAGTGCCTTGTTAGCCTTTGAATGAGATGCAACTTATTTGCCCTCCAGGGCCCCTCCAGCAGTCAGTGTGGTCAGCTTAAATCTTTTTTTTTTTTTTATCATAGTTGTCTTTGATTTTCAATTTCTAATTAGACTTAACCTTCTTGGGCTTTTACTCTATACATGACAGTACGTCCACATTCCCAGTTGACTTTTCACAAAAATAAACAGAACAACCAAATTTGTAAGGACATTCTGGTGATCACAAATTAATGATTAAATGTGTAAAAAGATGGGAAATGTGTCATCATCTGGGTATTTCTAAAATCCCTCGGTCTTTGGGATTTTAATTTTTTAAATTACATTTATTTTGATGATTTTGATTGTCAGAAGGTCCATGCTAACTAGGCTTGTATCATTCCTTACATATATAGGCTAAAATTACTGGATGTTGGGACAATGGCTGATTTTTACCTCATAATTGCTACTTGACCTCATATTAAAATGTGAATTTTTTACTTCAGTAATTGATTACATTTGATCAAGCCTTTAGAACATTGACTTCCTTTGCTCTAGAACCGTGGTCGGCAAACTGCAGCTCGCAAGCCACATGCAGCTCTTTGGCCCCTTGAGTGTGGCTCTTCCACAAAATACCACGGCCTGGGCGAGTCTATTTTGAAGAAGTGGCGTTAGAAGACGTTTAAGTTTAAAAAATTTGGCTCTCAAAAGAAATTTCAATCATTGTACTGTTGATATTTGGCTCTGTTGACTAATGAGTTTGCCGACCACTGCTCTAGAAGGACTAGGTTTGCTGACAGATGTTGGACTGCTGCCTAGAAGTTACTTTTCCATTCATCTTGGCAGTAGGAGGATAATTCAGAGTCTGTGGACTGCTCATTTCATTTGATTTTGGCCAAAGTACAGACAGAAGGACCTCAGGCCCATCTGCTCTTAGTAAATGTCGCAGGAATTGATTTGAAACCATTGCTTTTTGAATTAACTTGAAGCCAAACGAAACACAGTTGCTGTTCTTATTCAAATTTTGTGCCATAAACCAAAATGATTTATAAACCAAAAAAAAAAGAAAATAAAAACATGCTGATTTATCAAATTCTAAACTCAATGCAAGTATAAAGTTTTCCAAGGAATTCTTGAGCCAAGCCAAATTCCATCCTCCCAAATCACCTGTTGAACTTAATTCAAACCAGAAATCAACTTTCATATCTCCTACAATGATTGAATCAGGCTATCAAAATATTTTCTGAAGGAGTATTGAATTTGACTTAGGGGCTTAGGAGGATAGAAAGGAAAGAGAAACAACTTTATTAGTTTTATAATGTAGTTTTCTTTTAGGGAGAATTTACCTTATTAGAGGAATATACCTTTCGGCCATGAGTTAATTTGAGGAATTTTTGTAAGTTTTCTGGAGGCAGTTTAACACCCAATGGATTGCTTTCTGTTTTGTACAGGTTGCTGTTTTTGTATCTGAAAGCCCAAGGCCGCAGGGATGGCCACAGTTACTGTTCATCTCAGGGATGCGAAAGAGTCAGGATCCAGGCGGCAACAGACTCAAAAGATACCAGTAACTGCATGGCCAAAGCATATCCCCAGTATTACAGGCAGCCGTCAGCCCTCAAGCGGATGCCAGCCATGCTCACGAAACCCTGTCAAGGCTGCGGGACCCGCCAGGTAAAGGAGTGGGCTGTGGCCTGAAAAAAGGTTGGAAGGTTCTTTGTAGTAGGCGCATTTTTGGGGGAAACATCTATACTGCCAATTTGTAAATGTTGCATGGTTTCTCCTGAACTTTGGCCCATTATAGAATGTGATGCTCATAAGAAGCAACCTTGTCAAAATTATAACAAAGATACCTTCCTTCTCTGATACATCAGTTTACCCTGTGTGACTGGATTTATTGGCTGTCATCTTTTCTTTCTCACATGTAATTCTGCTGCTCTGTTGTTTCTGGGTTTACATGTCAGGGATGTAGAAAATTCTTTGTTTTATTGGCAGTGTGAAATTTCTCTTCTGAAAATGTAACTCCTGGAAATTGTTTTCTTTTTTAAGGTGGAGAGCCCCCCCACTTCATCTTGAAGCAAATGCTATTTATTTACCTGTAATTAAAAGGAAAAGCTGGCTTTAGTTAGTTAGAAGTGAAATACTTCTCCTGAAATATTTTTAATTAGGGATCTTGAAAAAGCATTGCAATGAAAGGAAACCCAAAAATCAGGCACAGTGTTCCTTCCGAAGGAAGTCAGATCAATTCCAAGTACAAAAGAGGTGTAGCATTCATTAATAGTTAATCTTTATATAAACAAATATGGGTTAAAGGAAATGGTTCTCAAGTTGCGGACCCCTAACCAGCAGCAACAGAAGCACCAGGGGACTTGTGAGAAATTGGAATTCCTGGGCCCAATTCCAGTCCTGCTCAACCAGAAATTCCGGGGGTGGGACCCGGCAGTCTGGGTGTTAACAAGCCCAGCAGGGGATTCTGATATGTGTCCACATTTCATTGGGCTAGAGAATTTTTTTAAAAGCAAGAATTGCCACAGAAATATACATACTGCATTTAGACCTGATAATGCACAAGATTACTAAAGGTTTTCAAACTTCTCTTCTATACTCTCCTCAGTCCTGGGGTGACTTGAGTGCCAATTCAGAATACTGGTCTGAAAAGAATCTTTAAAAAGATTTGTGACTGTTTGCATAAAGTGTTTACAAAGATGTAAATACAAAACACTTTTATTTAGTCATTTGTAGAATTTATTTTATTAACAAGATCACAATTATTTGAAACTGTTATTGTTCCAGAAAACAAGGAACAAAACCTTCTCATATTAAGCATGTATCAAAAGCTAGAATTACAGGTTAGAAATAGGTATAAAAGTTCAGGAAAAAAATAGTTTGCCCTGGCTGATGTGGCTCAGTTGATTGAGTGTCGTCCCTACACCAAAAGGTTGCTGGTTGGATTCCCACTCAGGGCACGTGCCCAGGTTGTGGTCTCGATTCCCGGGGTGTACAGGAAGCAGCTGATTGATACTGTCACTCACATTGATATTTCTCTCCTCCCTTTCTCTCTCTCTCAAAATCATTTAAAACAAAACAACTAATTTGTTATAATTGAGTTTATTTTGAGGCATCCTTTTGGAGGCAGATGCAATTGACATAAATATGGCACTTTTCCCCTGTTTAGGTGGTGTTTACTAGTGATCCTCATAAAAGCTACCTCCCCGTGCAATTCCAGTCACCCAGTAAAGTGGAGACTCAGCGCGGAGACCTGTCTGTCATCTCTGTAAGTACCACCTGGCGTGTCCACTACTTCAGCTTCTCACTTTCATGTTTCACCCCGGTGACATCAGTTATTTTTGGCAACAGTCATTCGTTTGTGATCACATTTTGGTTATTGGTGGCAAGCGATACAATGGAGGTATACATATCTCCTAAACATTTATGTTTTTAGGTAAATATATTAAAAAAATTTTTGTCTGTTTATCGATAACTTTTAGGTAAATGTTAAACTGTTCACATTACTCTTCATTCATTAATAGTGTTACAGGCGACCCAGATTTCATTTTTATAAGAGAAAAGGCATCTTGGGTTAAAAAATAATTGCCACAGGCAATCAAAATGTAGAAAACTGTGTTTAACCTTGGTTTTTGAAACTTAAAAGGAACTTTCAAGTTGTTTGTTTAACATGTGAGCAATGAGTTTTAGAATTTTTCCTCGGCCTTTTAGTATGAGGTTCCCTGGCTCCCAGTTTTCCGAGGAGGAAAGTGAAGATGCAAAGTGTTGGTTGTCTTTGCTAAGTGGGGTAATGGAAGTACAGGCCTGAGCCTCAGTGTCAGCATTAGAATTTGGGCAAAGGGCCACGCCAGCCAGTGCTAACCAGCTCTTGGCAGGTGGCCTGTCCAAAATCCAGCTGACTTGAGTGCCACCATATAAAGAGCTCTTTGGGGAAGCAGATATCTAGCCATCCAGCTATTTCCAGCCAGGGCCTGGGCCCGGTCTCACGTGGTCTTTTTAGGAGCTCTGTTTTTTTATTAAAGTGGTGGGCAACACATTCACAGATCCACATAAATGTGGGAAAAATTCAACCTTAGTCTTTATTTCGTTCTCAGTTTCTTATCATGTTAAAATATACATAACATAAAATTCACCATCTTCATCTTTGTTAAGTGTGCAGTTCAGTAGTATGAAATATATTCATATTGTGCAACCATCACTACTCTCCATCTCCGGAACATAAATTTGACTTTTTGACAACTCTGAGTTAAGAATATTCCCACCAAAGGGGAGGGTGAAATGGGGAGTATTTTTTAATCAACAGGCATAGAGTTTCAGTTGAGTAAGATGTGTAAGCTCTCCAGGTCCAGCTTGGTGTCTGGAGTGACTCAGTTGTATAAAGGAAGTAAGAGCTGGGTGCCCACTGCAATACTAGATCACTAGATAAAAATTTTTAAGTTACAGTATAGTTGATGTACAACATTATGTTAGTTTCAGGTATACAACATAGTGATTCTACATTTATATACCTTACTAGAGGTCCAGTGCACAAAATTCGTGTACGGGGTGGGGGTCCCCTCAGCCCAGCCTGCACCCTCTGCAATCCAGGACTCCTCGGACATCCCTCTCACAATCTGGGACTGCTGGCTCCTAACTGCTCACCTGCCTGCTGGCCTGATCACCCCTAACTGTCCCCGCCTGCCGGTCTGGTTGCCCCCAACTTCCCCCCTGCTGGCCTGGTCGCCCCCAATACTACTCCCCCCCCCCCCCCCCCCCATCCCACCAGCCTGGTCGCCCCACGCAGCCTGCTGTTCGGTCATCCGTCTGGTTGTTTTGGTCATGATGGCCCCTGGCTTTTTATATATTAGGATGATGTGATTACTACAATATATCTAGTAATCATGTCACTGAACAATATATTATTGACTATATTCCCTGTTCTATACACTCACTAGATAATTAAAGAAAATATTATTTTGCCCAAAAAACCTCATACAGGCTATGCCACAGGGTCTGAAAACACTGTTTCACTCTTGCTGTATACATGAGGTGCCTGGGACCCTAGAAAAGTCACAGGACATGTTTTTTTTGTCATATTTACCAGTAGTACTTTTCACATGCATTTCCTGAAGAGCCTTTGCTAGGACATGGCATTGCTTCATTTGTTTTTTATGGAAAGTGTTATATTTCCTTTAAGTTTTAGGTTTTGGGGTGGGACAGTTTGAGTGTGTTGAAGATCATTTTATATTTTTCCCCCCAAATATATCTCAATTTTAAGTATTTAGATTTTTATTTTTATTTTTTTTGAAATAAATAAGAAATGCCTCTTGTTGTATTTTTTAAAATTTAATTTAGAATTGTCCATCACCATTTATACTCTCCATGCCCTCTTCCACCTCCACTCCCCCACCACACACACACAATCACCACACTGTTGTCCATGTCAGATTTTTAAAAATAAGAGAATCACTTCCAGTCTTTCCAAATCTAAAATGGTACTTAATTTACTTCAAGCATTTACAGAACCATTCTCTGGATTAGATAAATTTAAACACAGCGAAAAGGCCATTTTGCTTCCTGGCAGATCAGATTAGAAATAGTGATTAAAATGAAATTTAAATATAATGTCTCCCTTCGAGGATAAGGGATAGTGGTGACTGTATTTCTCCTTTATTAGCTTTTGGTATAATTTATAACTTTATAAATTTTAAACAGAAACGTGTTTAATTTAGTATTGAATCATTTTTCAGTCTAGTAAGTTCTTTTTATTCCTTTCTGGCTGAGGAATGAATGAATTTGGATGTGTTTAGAGTTCATTTTTTTTGGAAAAGGTATCAAACCGTTCTTTTAAAGGGGATGACTGGAAATTATACAGTGTAGTAATATACTCATGGCTTAAAAACTGGTAAAATTACCATATTTCCATTTTGATTTCAAAGGAGATGAAATGATGGAGATGACGCAATCTAGCTCCTCTGATGTTCCAAACCTGAACTCCATTGCGGGAGGAGAGGGGGGGAGTGTAGATTTTTTCTGAATCAGTGTGACAGTAAGTGAGCTGAGCTGCAGATAGAGGCTGCCACGTGATTGCTGAGTTAGAAAGCTGTGACCCCAATGGGAGAGTATGTGTGTAAGAGTGAAGGTGTTGGCCCATGCCCGATCGGGGCACGTGCCCGGGTTGCAGGCTGGATCCCCAGTAGGGGGTATATAGGAGGCAGTTGATCAATGATTTCCCCTCATCGTTGATGTTTTTATCTCTCTTTCCCTCTCCCTTCCTCTCTGAAATCAATAAATATATATATATTAAAAAAAAAAAAAGAATGAAGACCTTGAACCTGCAGAGAGAGTCCCTCTGCTCAGCTGAGTGCGGGCTGCCACGCTGTGCTCAGAGCATCTTATCCAGTCTGTAAAGTCCAGTCAAGGCAAAGTCAGTGAGCACACGGCACAGTTTCCAATATCGGAAGAGAAAGAGTAAATGGAACGTAGCATCTGAATCCTGTGCAGCTGGATTTGTGGGTTTAGAAGACAGAGGGCTGGGCTGGAGAGAGGAGTCCTTCCGGAGATACTGAGATGGTGATGACAGCAGATGTTTCTGTGTCCTCAGGTCAACGGCACCGACTTTACCTTTCGAAGTGCGGGTGTCCTTCTCCTCATTGTGGATGCCTGCAGCGTTCCCTTCCGGTTGACGGAAAAAAAGTTTTTCCCTCTTGCTGATGTCAGCCTCGTGGGAGTGTATTTAAAAACAGGCATCCCTCCAAGGTAGGTGAGACTTGCTCCACAGAGGGACAGTCACATGATCGGTGACACCTGGTTCACCCTGAGCTTTGGTTTGTTTATCTGCCCTTACAACTGTGGGCATTTGGGACTCTTGAAAGGTTTTTATTCCTTTCTCATCTCAGATGGATGCCTGTGTAGTCTGAGCTGCTTGTCATTGTAAACCTCAGCTTCTCAATAGCGGGACTTAGCCTGCCTGGTGTGGCTCAGTGGTTAAGCGTTGACCTATGACCCAGGAGGTCATGGTTTGATTCCTGGTCAGGGCACATGCCTGGGTTGCAGGCTCGATCCCCAGTGTGAGGATCTCTCATCATTGATGTCTCTATCTCTCCTTCTTCCTTCCTCTCTGAAATAAAAGACAAAAATAATGGGAGCTTGGATGCTAGAAGAGTTTGCAGATGGTGGGAAGGTTCGTATAAGGAGAAAAGCTCAATATTCAGACCATTACTCTCTCTGTTTTAGTAATAAATTTATCTACATTGCATCTGACTCACTCAGAAAGCTCATCATCATTTTAAAACTTTTTCTTTAAATCCTCACCCGGGGATATTTTTTCTATTGATTTTTAGACAGGGTGCAAGGGAGGGAGGAAGCAGAGAGAAAAAGAGAGAGGCATTGATATGAGAAAGACACATTGATTGGTTGCCTCTCCCACACACCCCAACTGGGGCCAGGGATCGAACCCGCAACCAAGGTAGGTGCCCTTGACAGGGAATCGAACCCTCGACCCTTGTGTCCAAGAGCCAGGGCTTAAAACAATTTTTATAGACAGTTTTACCTTTGCAGCCCTCTGTGCCTCTGATGGAACCTCAGACAGCAACGTGCAGTGACTGTGGCAGATGAACTCATCACCTGGGTCACTTGGAAGTGACTAGAAAAGAGTACTTTGATTTTTCAATAGATGAGTATGTGGTCTCTCTCTTAAGAGCCCTAGTCTAATTAGTTTCTCTTTGTTTAATTTCTGAAGAAAGGTGCACAGGAGAGAAACCTTTCTTGTTCTGAGTTGGTCAGATGCCTGGAGGCCGGGAGATGAGTCCTCCCTGCTCCCTTGGCTTCACTGCAGACGTTGATTTACTCACGAGCCTTCATTTAGTGAAGCCACTAAAGGGAAGCACATTCACTTCCCAGGGATTAAAGGCCCATCCAACTTTAGGCTCATCCTCCGTTGGTCTAATCACGTGTGCTCTTCACACATCACAGAACCGGATCTCAGTAAGTCCCATAAATCACTGGATTATTTGAGGGTCATTTTCAATGTGTCCATGTAGCTCTATCTAGTTTAAGACACTTGCAGGGAATTCCTTTCCCAGGCCTCGATTTTCTTTAAGGATTTAAAGATTTTTCCTAATGTTGAAAAGAAACGCACTTATTCCACCTAAAACAATCTAGTACATAAATCTCACCACAAATATTTAGGACAATATAGTAGGTCCTGTAAGATTTATGAGTTACATCCTACAGATTTATGAGTTACAACCAACTCATTAACATGTCACTAGGTTGTTATTAGGAAGGCTTTTGAGCTACTTGTAGTGCTGTTTCTTGATCTGCTGGTTACACAAGTGTGTTTAGTTTGCAAAAGTTGAATGTGCTGCACACTTAGGAGTACTATTCTGTGTGTACGTTGTATCTTAACAAAATGTTAGGAAGTTATGGTGCAACTGGCAGTGACTTCTAGGGATTCTGGGTATGTGTGGGGTGCAGGTGGGTGAGGGGACCTGTAGGTGATATCATGGGACCAGCCTGAGTCACTATGACCATTGAAGAAGGTCAGGCCTCAAGGTTGCTATGGTCAGACCTGTGGTCTGATTCTGGGTTTAGTCACTACTGCTGTTAGAAAGGCTTTAACAAAACCCCACACCAATGTAAAACTTAGGAATCGTAATAAGAAATGTCAAGACCCATATTAAGAAAATAAGTGCTTTACTATAGGATATAGAAGAGTTGAATAGAAAGAGAAACATTCCCTTTTTCTGGATGGAAAGTTAATACTGTATGGATTCATTCTAACTAAATTAGAGATTTAATACATTTCCTTTAGTGTCCCAGTTGGTCACTTTTCCATTGTATTTCACATATGACAGTGCGGTTCATCTGGAAGAATCAATGTGGGAGAGTAATAAAATACAAATTTTAAACAAATTATGTTAATACAAGGGGCTTATTTTATATTAAAATAAACCATGAAGTCATAGTGATTAAGCTAGTGTGGTATTGGCAGAGGAGAGATCAGGAGAAGAGAGAATCCACAAACACATTTGAATATTTGTGTTGATATACTGCATAATAAAGACAAAAATTTAAACCAAACCACGGGGAACAGATTTTATTTTGTTTCTTTTTAGAATTAGTGTTCATTTATTTACTTAATAAATAGATAAAAAGAGCATCTGAAACAAACAAAACTAACTTCCCTTGTTACAATAGTTTATTCCATAAAAGGTCTGTGTCCCAAGCATCCACTAGGTCAGCTGACCTAAAATAACTTGTTTTCCCTACATTTAGAGACCTCTTGTAATAGCAACATAGGTCCTAGGTGGGGCAGGGAACTTGTAATAGCAGGAATGAAAAAACATCTGGGTTCTTTCTGTTTTGTTTTGTTTTGAGTTCTGCTTTTATCTAGTATTTCTATTCTCTACTGCACCCATTTTCAACTGGTGTGCCACAAGAATTTTTAAAGCGTGCTTTGCCTGACTGTTGAGCCAGGGACATGACCTCTTTTCCCTTAGATTGTCAAATGCAAAAATGATAACAGCCAACAGAACAATAGCCGTCCTGTGTGAATGATCAAAATTATACCTATTTTTTTGTCAGATCAGCAAAATATACATTTTGCTGGTGTTTCACAGAATTTTAGTCATTAGTTTATGTGTGCCATGAGGTGAAAAGGTTGGGAATCACTGCTCTACTGTATATACTTCATAACGTAACCCAGCAAATACATGCGGAATTATTGAAATTTGCTCTGACTTTCCTAACTTTTACATACAGGTCTGTTGTTCTATTGAGCACAAGAGGAGAAATAAAGCAGTTGAATATTTCAGATTCATTAATACCTCTGGGATTAGCCAAACCAGCTCATCTTTCTAACAAAGGTTTGTGTTTGTTTTCTTCTACAAAGTTCCTAGGAGGCCAGCAACAGTCACATTTGTATGGTGAAATGCAGCTACCAGACTTTTCTTGAGCTTCTTTTGCTCATGAAGATGCTTTCTAAATAAGGAGACTGTGTTAGAGGAAGCGTGCTGGGATGTGGTTTGTTATTTGGGACACGAGGTGGGTGGTAAGAGTTCATTTGCTGAGTAAGGAGGTGTAGTTTTGTTGCTTTATAGCCATCTTTGTTTTGCTCACCTCCAACATTATCTTGCCTAGAACGAGGAGTTGTACAAATTGAACTTTTCTGTTTTTTTTTTGTTTTTTTTTGTTTTTTTTTTTAGGGAGCACCATATTTTTGGGATTCAGCGGAAACTCTAAACCATCATGGACTAAGCTATTTACCAGTCCTGCTGGACAGGGCCTTGGGCTGCTGGAACAATTCATACCTTTGCAGCTGGAGGAATATGGTTGTCCCAGAATCGGCGCTGTCCGCAGGAGAGACCTGGAGCTGTTAAAGCAAACTTCAAAAGCACATTAGAGACTAACTGTAACTTAAGTGCTGGGGGA
The DNA here is from genome assembly GCF_963455305.1 of Plecotus auritus. Taxonomy (NCBI): domain Eukaryota; kingdom Metazoa; phylum Chordata; class Mammalia; order Chiroptera; family Vespertilionidae; genus Plecotus; species Plecotus auritus. The sequence continues at coordinate 142,316,302 of NC_137776.1, read as the reverse complement.
AAAATGTGAACTAACTTATTTAATTTATGGCATTTTAAAATGACACTGTTAACCCAACGGAACCATTTTCCTGTTTGATACAGAGAGGGAAGGAAAGAAAGAGTTTAAAATGATTGCTTGAATACCAGCTCATGCACCTTGTAGTTGTACAAAATGTTAAGAATTTATTTGTATTTGTTAGGCTGGTATATTTAGAGGGCAGTTCTCTTATTCCTCACCTTCCACCCCTGTGTTTTGTAGTGACCATAAGCAGTGCTTCACCTTTCGTATAATGGGATGTCGTGGGGTGGGGTGGGGTCGGGTGCGGTGAGGGCTTCTGAGAATCAGCCTGAGTCCCTGAGAGGACCGGCTCTTGTAGCACCTTGGATACTTGAAGTCTAATGCTGAGTTGTGTCATTGACTTTGGGTCAGCAGCTGACTTGGGTGGCTGGCATGTTCAGTGATGCCTTGGGCCCTGGTTCTGGGCAGCCTTTGAGGATTTTATATGATACTGAATGATAGAATTTTAAGTGGCAACTCAGGCCCAGCTCATGCCCATTTTTTGCCTGGACATGTGCTATTTTTATTCAGTTGTATATTGATTCCTTCTAAGGGTTCAACTTTCCAACAGGAAGTAGTACATTGGGACAAAGGGCTTTTAGGGATTAGACATCCCTTTAATCTGTGACCATTGGGCAAAAATTTGACCTACACCAAGGTCTGTTGGGACCATTTTTGTAGCTTTAATCCTTTAACTGTTTGGACTGTATATTTGTGTTTAAAATGCAGACCTGAGCTGAATATTTACTTACTCTTTTTTTTTTTTTTGAAGAAGCAGGCTGTTTTCCTGAACTGTAAACTCAAGTCATTTCAACTTGCACAAAGGAAGTCTGTTCTTAGAGTTGCTCCTGCACCCAGGTTTTTTGTTGTTTTTGTGTGTAGATTTTTTTTTAAAGCTTTTCTGCTCACCATCCTGCCAAGAAAATGGCAGAAAGCTTAATGATACCCCAAAATATTGTACTCAGGGGGGAGGAAAAGGGGAGAGCCTTTTAAGGATCAGATCATAGAGGGGACATTCAGAAATGAACATCGTCATAGTCAGTCATCTTAATTAAATTGTTAGAGCTGATTTTAAAAAGGTGCCACGGCGCCCTCTTTGCCTTCCGCTGGCTGCATGCATCTCCCGCCCATGAGGATTGCATGAGGCAAGAGGACATGCGCTCCTGGCCCGGGACACCACCACACCAAGAGCAAAGAAGCATCAAAATGCCTTTACCTTCTCCTAAGCCCACAATGCATGAAGCATAGTGGAGGAATGGTCACAGCGAGAGAGTAGGAAGTGTGTTCAGGCTGACTTTGGCCATGAGTACAGACAAATTCACGCTCCTCTTCCAAGAGCCTCGGCGGGTGGCCCATCTCTTGTGTCCAGGAGAGACTGCAGAGCAGCTCTGTGACTTCTGTTACTTTATGACACATGCTACCTCAAAGTGCTACCGAGAAACCTTTCTAACTGTACGTGCCCTTCCTGAGGGCACACGTCTTAATCAAAGTGTAGGGGGGTTTTGTTTGTCTGTTTGTTTTGTACATTGATGAATGAGATCTTACCTATTAAATATATTATTGGATCATGGTTCCTGAAGGGGATTAGTTTGAGTGTGTGTGTGTGTGTCTGTGTGTTTTATGACTTAAATATTTGTGTGTGTGTGTCTTTTAGAGTTTGGCTCTTTAAAGATTTGGAGAGAATATGTAATATAGTTCTAAGGCACTCAGTTTTTCTGATTTATATGCTAATTATCGGGCCCTAAGTTAAATAAATAAAAATATGTGTGCATGTATTTTTGTGTGTGTGTGGCTATGTATCTAGCAACCAGTCAACCAATCTATCATTTTTAAATGCCATATTTCAGCTGTAAAGAACTTACTGGCAGAAATGAGAGAGGGAAAACTGTCCACTAAGTAGATATTGCAAGGCCAAGCTTCAGAAGGGTAGGGATTATTCTCCAATGCAGAGGTCCTCAACCTTGGCTGCACATTAGAATCACTTGGGAGCTTTGAAAATGTGGAGCCCTGGGCCTCACCCTCTCCCCAACCCCTACGTTTAGATTTGATCGGTGTGGGGTGCAGCCTGGACACTGGAATTTTTTTAAAGCTCCCTGGGTGATTCTAGCATGCAGCCAGGTTTAGGAACCACTGCACTAATATAATAGGGCCACTGTTTAACTCCAGTCTGCAATTTTTTTGTGACAAAAACAAAATTCCATTTATCTATTATTTTTATTTGCAGTTCTTATGTTACAGAACTCATCATCCTAAACAAAGCATTTTACTGTTCTCTTCTTTTAATAGAACTTTCAATGCAGTTTTTAGTCCTTAATTATCTCAAATTTTTAAATGGGTCATCTAAAGTTATATACACATTTAGGCCATCGGGAGCTAAGCAATCTGTTTTATTTCTACTGAGAAAATATATTCAAAGGTAATTTATAAGTTCATAAGCATTTTCCATCAGGTGAGGCAATTGGTTGAGCTCCAGAAACGAGGCCATCCACCCTTCAGCCAGCTGATGGGAAACAGGGCCTCCTCATAAGTCAGCACCTCAGGTTTCACGTCCTTGCTGTGAGATTCCTGCCCTGCCACCGGAACCAGCGCACTGTATGTTAGTTACCTGCAGAGGCCGGAAGAGTGCTTGTGGGAAGATGAAAGGCAGATACAGTCTTACAGAAGATGACTCCAAAGCAACCGCTAAGCTGATGTTTAGACAGGGAGGGGAGGAGTTATTTATGACTCCTCTGTTCTCCAGCTCCATCAGGAGAGAACACATCCTCAAGCCATTAAATGGATTAGTTTGTATGAGGAGGGGTGGGCAAGGAGGTGATGGATAGAGGCTTGAATGTTTCAGATAACTAGGTGTTTATTCCTTACGAGATGAGGTAATGTTTGGATAAGTCCAGTTGAAAGGCTGCTCAGTGAGCAGGAATGCTCTTAGTTAATGCCAGTGTTCTTTTTTCCCAATGGATCCTAAGTAGTTAAGTACTTAGATTCCATCGTGACAATGTTTGTTGTTTTCATGATGCAGAGTTGGAGTTTATCTCCAGAATCCTTGTTTGGGTTTCAGATACTTATGGAGCCATGTTTAATAAGGAAAAATTCCCCTAGAGGTGAAGACTGAGTGGGGATAATTGGGGAACAGATTTGCATCATTACTGTTAGTCTTACTTGGTAATAGCCCAGTCTGCTAGAAATGGGAGCTGACACGCTGGGCTGGAACAAATTTTCAACATAAGGTCAGGGAGAAGAAAAAATCAAGGACAGGCACCCTCAGTCCCTTGTTCACAAATAACAAAATGTTCACATCTTGCTGGATCACTGGAGTTATTGGGAAGGTAGAGGTTTTTACCCTAATTTATCTTCAATATGAGAGAGAAGCTGAAAAAAAGGATGCTAATTAGGCCCTCGGGTTGTGGAGAAGGGCACTCACACTTTTTTATGTGATAAAATTAGAGAATGACTAAACTGTGAAGATATATAAATGAGGAACTATGCCCCACAGGGCATCCAAAAACATCGGCCAAAGCAATTAATGAAAATGTTATATCTGAAAATATACAAAAAGGTCAGAAAACAACTTCATAGATTTGCTTTTTTTTCCCCTCAGATGGACAGTGTGACTACTCTGGCTATGAAAAGCGCTAACAAATTTAGGGTTCATCCTCAGGAAAGCTCAGACCTGATGACAACAGTTGACTCTCAGGGTTTGCCAAACTTACCCATGTAGGCCAGGCCTGTCCCCCTGACTGGTTTTGTACCAGTCTGAACTAAGAACGGTTTTTACATCTTTAACTACAACATGTTGGAAAAAGTCAGAAGAGGAGGAATTTATGATGTGAAAATTATGTCCGTGAATGAAGTCGCATTGGAAGGGAGCCACACTCATTTGCTCACATGTTGACCGACTTACATATTTAATGGCAGATTTGAGCCGTTGCCACAGAGACTATATGTATGGCCTGCAAAGCCAAAAATATTTCCTATGTGTTCCGTTACTGAAAAAGTTGGCTGACCCTTGATCTCCCTGAAGGGTATAGTGGTGTTCATTGTACTGCTCTTGGGACTTTCCTAAGGTTTGAGAGTTTTTTTAAATAGAAGGTTTAGGAAAAAAAAAACTTGCATCAGAATCCCCTGAGGTGCTTATTGAAAATGCAGAATCCCAAACCCTAGTTCAGACTGGAGAATTGGCATCTCCGGGAGCTGACACTGGCAATATGATTTTATAACGAGCTCCTTCCGTGGGTCTCAGGAACACTCAAGTTTGAGAACCCCATAGAGGGGAGCCCCCGTTATTTCTTTCCCTCTTTTCTGTAAATAGAGAGTGCACCTGAGTAAATCTGAATGTTGGGTTTTTAACCCCGATGGCTCCATTCTACACCATCTTCCCCAGAACTCTTTGTGACTAATGCAGGGCAGGTCTGATGCACAGCACAGTATGTGGCTATTACTGGGGCAAAGGCTTAGAGCTCGTAGTAAAGTCCTCTCTCCACTGAGTGTGAAATTGTCACTGTTATAATGATTCCATTAGTTACACTTATCCTTACAATAAAATCCCAGCCATCCTTTGTTTTCTGCAAGTTCTTTTTATTATTTTAAGGAGTTTAAAGGGAATTGTACATATAACCACAATCGGGCTGTGCAGACTAAAAAAAAACAAGTTTCTTTGCGTTTGAACGGACCTGTGTCCACCTTAATTATTTCCCATGTATCAAAGCACTGATTGGTAATTCCAGATCTTTTTTTAAGGTAGGATGATTTATTTCATACAAGCAGTTTGCTTTAGAAGCAAAAGGCTTTGAATACATGAACTTCATGGCAGCGGTGGGAGGTGGTTGGATGGTCTTGGAGGGTAATAAAATTGGTCTTTGCCAGGAAAGACGGTGGGGCACTATCTGGGAAGGCCTAACAAGTTTACTTTCTCCCATCAGCTTATATGGATCATAAACACCCAGTTCTTTTTTCTTTATTTAAATATTCTTTTATTGATTTCGGAGGAAGGAAGAGGGAGAGATAGAAACATCAATGATGAGAGAGAATCACTGACCGGCTGCCTCCTGCACACCCCCTAGGGGGGACTGAGCCCCCAACCCGAGCATGTGCCCTGGCTGGGAATCAAACCGTGACCTCTTGGTTCATGGGTCAACACTCAACCACTGAGCCACGCCGGCCAGACAACACCCAGTTCTTGAGGGAGAAAGGCTTAGGTCAGATAGGTTTCTGATGGGGGAGAGTGTAGGACTTACAAATATCAGGAGGCCAGGAGCATCATGAGCTCCCCATGTGGACAGGAGGAGTTCTGACAGAGGAGAGACCACGCCAAAACTTGTCACCTGTTTCCAAAATGTGCATGTGAGTAGTGGACTCGAGATGGTCTGTTGCTCTGGGTATGTATGGTGGATGCTTTTGTCACCAAACTTGGTTTGATGCCAGCTAAGGCTCTTTACCAGTGGTGTTGCTTTGAGCAGTTTCCTCCTGCTGATTCTCAACTTTCTCATCTGTAAAATGGAGCTGCTAATACTTTGTAAAGTTACAAAGGGAATTATATGAGATCTAGAGGCCCAGTGCACAAAATTCTTGCACTCGGGGGTGGGGGGTCTCTCAGCCCGGCCTGTGCCCTCTCATAGTCTGGGAGCCCTTGGGGGATGTCTGACTGATGGCTTAGGCCTGCTCCCCGGCAGTCAGACATCCTTAGCGCTGCTGTAGAGGCGGGAGTGGCTCCTGCCACTGCCGCTGGGCTCGCCAGCTGTGAGCCCGGCTTCTGGCTTTGAGCATCTGCCCCCTGGTGGTCAGTGCACATCATAGCAACTGGTTGTTCCGCTGTTCGATCGATTTGCATATTAGCCTTTTATTATATAGGATAGCCATGGTTCACAGACACGGCTTGTCATCAACAATACCCAGGTGGTTTGTCTAAAAAAAAAAAAAAAAAAAATATCAGATTTCCAGACATCTGTGAATTCTAATTTAGTAGTTTTTCAAGGGCTAAGGATTAGGAAATACGCATTTTTTTCAAAACAAACTTCTGAGATAATGCCAGATTTGGGAACCACTGAGAACACCCTTGCCCTACTTTTACCTACTTCCTTTGCTCGGTGTGTGTCTAGACAGCAGGTCCTCAGGCCAGGTCCTAGTTTAGTGAACTGGTTTGAGCATCCCCATGAGGTTTGCTTTTATGCCCTCAGTAGACCAGTTCTGTACGGACTGGAGCTGTGAAACGTGGAAAGAGCACTCTGAAATGGAAATGTTGCTGCACCCTCTTCTGCCACTGGTATGTGCAGTTTCCTGCTGTTCATTCTCATGAGGAGAAACCTCAGTTCAGCTAATGGTTTGTCTCTTCTAATCCTTTTTACTATAAACAAGCACAGAATGAAAACAACTCATTAGTAATGATCTCTCTCTTAGTACTTTAAGCACCCACATTTTCGCTCTTATCAAGTAGGGAAATGTTAACATGCAGTGCAATGGTTCCGAGCTGAGTTAGTTATATGACAAGCTGAAGCTGAGGACTTGGAAAAGGAGTGCCTTGGGCAGCAAGCCTTCTCATGTTTCTGCACCCCGTTTCTTCCTACTCCTGCCTCCACCCCTCCTTACTGCCCAGGGTCCACTGCTGCAGCCTTTTTTTACTGGGGAAGACCACATTCTCAGACCTCTCTGTACCTTTCACTCCCCATCACTGCCTTCAGGATCCTTAGTTCTTGCTAAACTCATTCAAAATCAGGTTGGTCCTCCTGTCTGAAACAAATTCCTCTCTTAGGCAACAATGCTATTTTAATATCTGCCCACAGTATCTATAATGTTAAAAGTAATGTGCTCCTGGAAGTTTTACTTAGGTGGTTGTTATTGGGTTTTTTTATTTAAATATATTTTATTGATTTTTACAGAGAGGAAGGGAGAAGGATAGAGAGTGAGAAACATTGAGAAAGGAACATCGATCTGCTGCCTCCTACATGCTCCCCACTGGGGATGGAGCCCGCAACCAAGGTACATGCCCTTGACCAGAATTGAACCCAGGACCTTTCAGTCCACAGGCCGACGCTCTATCCACTGAGCCAAACCAGCTAGGACTGATTGGTTTGTTTTTAAAGCAATTTGCCTTCCTGCATATTCCACCTACATGAGGTTGATGCCATCCGTAGAGGAAGTTACAGAATTGGAAAACCCACCAACCAGATAAGCAGTCACTGGGTAATTGAGTCAGTACCATTTATAGGACATGAGCACTTATATTTGAATGGTGTCCCCCCTGATCATCCTCAGAAAGGCTATAGATAAAACTGCGATTTTCCTTCTGAACACCGAGACTGGATAAGGAACCCTACTTGGCTCTGAAACATATAATCCGTTTGGATTCCAGACCCAGGGTCTTGGCCACAAGAAAGTGCACTTATCCCAACATCTTCCTGAAGCTGTGCTCTGTGAGCACTGGAGAATCCCCTTTGTTTGTAGTGTCTTGCATTTCTGTAAATCACCTTTTTTAATAGCTGAAAGGAAGAGATTTGGTAATTATAGCGTTCCTTTGTTGCAGCTTTATATTGGAAACATATGCCAGCCAGGCTAAGTAAGGATCCAAGTGCATAGATGATATATAAACAAGATTAGGAATCACAAGGATTAGGGGCTTCCTGTGCAGTGTTATCCAGAGGAAGAAGGTCAATTACAAACACAATTTGTGTGTGTGTGTGTGTGTGTGTGTGTGTGTGTGGAGTGATTTTATTATATTGATGATCTATGCAGGGTGGGGGCAAAAGTAGGTTTACAGTTGTTCCTATGGGAAACCATACAATAATTAATAAACAATAGTACAAGAATAGACTGCATTTTTTGAGTACTCACAATTGTAAACCTACTTTTGCTCCACCCTGTGTTTTCTGGCTCTTGTTTCCAATTTCTTGAAATTAGTTAATTTGTTGATTTCAGTTTATCATTTTTAATTTAATATTTAAAATAATTGGATTAAAAATTATTGACAAGTATAATTATTGGGTATTTTGGATAATCAACTTCTGAATTATAAATTTAATTCCTATATTGCTGCTACATATTTGATTGAAATTAACATTTGATTTAATTTTATTTGGTCCTTTATTTTATCTGCTTATAACAGACAAATGAATAATATGAAACATAAAGGTAACCAGTGTGCTGTATGGAATCATCACTACAACCTTAATTGTGCCTGTAACCTGGGCATGTGCCAGACCAGGAATCAAACTGGTGACGTTTCAGTGCACTGGATGACACTCAACCAACTGAGCCACACTGGTCAGGGCTACACTCACGTTTCTAATATTGGATACAAAAATCTCTCAGTTTGGATTAAAAAATAAAAATATATAAGAGAGTAGATCTTAAAAGTTCTTGTGACAAGAGAAATTTTTGTAAGTATGTTTGGTGATGGGTGTTAACTAGACTTATTGGTCAATTATTCCTCAATTTATAAGTTATAGATATACCTTAACAAAATAATATGGAATGATTAAAAATGACAAGGAAAGGAGAGAAATTTATATACTAACCCCATAAGTTGGTATAATATTGAATATTGAATATTGATAAAATATTATCAATAGAATACTAGTAGAGTAGTAAGCAAGAAAGTGCATCGGGAAAAGGGACAACTGGCAATGACAGGAGGTAGCATTAAGAGACAAAGGAATATCCCGCTCAGAAACTGGTAGATCAAGGAGGCCAAACAAAGGAGTCAGTTACCCTGATGATTGTGAAAGTAGGAAGCAGGCACTCTTGTTCTCCAATTTAAGATCTAGGTTTCAGTCCTTCATTGTTTTACGACGTATGACACATATTTCCCCTGTATTTCTTACGACATATTTTCAGTTCTCCAAACTTACCACATGTTCTCTCATCTGTGGGCTTCACACATGCTTTTCTCTCTATCCGGATATTTCTCCTCCCCACTCCTTTTCTTGGCGAATGCATGCCTTCCCCCTACCTCCGTCAGTTTAACTGTCATATCCTCTGGGAAACTGTCACTGTGCCAGGGGCTCCCATAGCACCGCACACTTGTCCCACAGTGGCATGTGTATTTCTGTATTGTAAATTGCCTTTACTTCTTTCTCCCCCCGGTGCACATAGGCATTCGAGGATGTGGGCTATGCTCTTTACTGCAGATAGTGCCTGGCACATGATTTGCTTCTTGGGTAAATAACTCAGTGAAGGAATGAGATCTACAAAAATAAAATAAGATCACAGATGGAGGGATTAATTTTGCTTAAGGAGATGGCTTCACAGAGGAGGTGACCTTTAAGAAAAACACTTGGAGAATGAAAAAAGACAAAGGTTGCTCCAGGTAAAGGGAACAGTGTGAACACATTCCCGGAGGCCAGTGAGAGCCTGGCAGGCGGGAATTTGGAGCAGGCAAACGTAGTGTAGCGGGAGCATATGTGGCAACGAAGGAGGGAGAAATGAAACTGAAAATCAAGTTGGGATTACTATAGAGAGCCTGGAATACCACCCTAAGGAGGGTAAATTTTAATCTGCAGGTGAGATATATCCGTTAAAGACATAGCAACAGAAGTACATTATCTCAGACTCCTATCAAGGTTTACTTGGTCCTCAGTCATGATGAAGAAGAGGTATTTCATCAGCTCTAAGATCCCACTGACTGCAAGGCTCACCACTATTTTATGTGCTATTAGGTTGTATGTAGCACTAAGAAAGACAGCGAAGAAACAACTCCAGCTTATTCCCGTGTTCCCAGGACGCCGTCTGCAGGCTCTGGAGAAAGTGGGGGTCCCAGAAGGTGCCATCCTTGTCACCAGAAACTCTAGAGGAGGAGAAGTCATTCTCTCTCTCCCCTGGATGGCGAATGCTTGGCTGAGACTCCTTTTTCTTCTAGAGCACCTTGTAATGGATAAGCTTGCTTAGCTGAAACGTTCCCCACTGTGGCCACTGTAATTTAAGATGACCTTTGGTAAGGTTATCCTGCGTAGGTGGTCTAAAAGGTTATTCACCTGGGGTCTCACAGTGGGGCCAGTTCAGTTTCAATTGGACCCAGTTCCACCGTGGACCCAGTTCAATGTCTCAGTCGGCTTGGTCTGACCCTAGGCTCAGTCTTACTCTAGCCAGTTTGAGACCCAGCCTGGAGAAAGAAATGCTCATAACGCAAAACTCGTGGAGCTAGAGTGGGACAGGGACTTGCCCCCCACAGCTAGGGGCAGCGAGAGAGCAGCGAGCTGCAGTGGCTCAACAGGTATGGACCGTGGCCTCCTGGCTTGTTGCTCCTGGACACCCTCAGGGGAAAGGGAAGGGGTCTCCATCAGTTTCTTCTTTTGACATCAGAGCTGCTAAAAGGTAACCGAGGCATATTAAAATGTTCAGAGTCTATTTGAGCAAAAGTCTATTCAAATCAGCACCGAACTGGCAGATGTTCAGAACGCTCCACCGCCAGGTACTAGGGGATAGATAGAGAGGAGGCAGAACCTGCGTCAGGAAAGGATGGACTGGCTACAGCTTGAAGCCCCAGTGGCTGTTCAGGATGGGTTGTCCATAGTGTTTTGATTTTGTAACTGTGAGGCATAACACCGTATAAGCTTAGATTTTGGTTTGCTTATGTAGGCCACCACAGAATGAGAGCCCCATCAGTTTCAAGGCCTCCTTGTTCAGTTTAACAGAAGGTGTGGTTCTAAATGTGGGTCAGGTGTGCTTCACTGTCTATTATACATTCCCCAGATTACAATCTCCCGTCTCTATATTCTGCCTTCTGTCAGTCACACCTGTCTCTTGTGGTTTGATTTTGCTTTGTTTTTGTCCCTTATTGGGTCAAAAGGGTTGTTTGTTCTGCAGAAATAACAAATGCCAGATTTCACACTCTCTGAAGCTCTGGGCTGAGTTAAATCTGCAGACATTTGCACGTGGTGACAATCCCCGCTGGCAGATGTAATAGGAGGACTTTTGTTTGGGGACTGGTTACACCGAATGATGCCAGCTGATGGGGAATCCCAGGAATTTGTTTGTATGTAGATCAGACATTTGAATCCATTGAAGAATGGCCCCCATGTTTTCAAGCTCCTATAAGCCCTTATGACGCCCCAAGTTTGCTCGTGCAACCTGAGAACTTTGCTTTCATCTGGTGTGGCTGAGTGTGGGGGGAGCGGAAGACAATTGTTCATCCTGACTCTTGAATCTGTTTCATAGGAACATTTCCATCGGAATTCTAGAAAGAGAAAAAAGTGGCTTAGGCAGAGAGCAACATTTGCTCTGTGCAACATTCCAGTGGCTGGGTCTGTGGTCAGCAGGGCGGCCAAGCCTAAGGAATTCCGAGGAACACAGCACTTTTAAAAATTGGAGCCCTGTGTCTGGCCACAATGCTAATTGTTTCACATCAGCAACTTGGTGGTATATTGTACTATGGGGATTTCAATGGTGTCTTTGGTCAGAAACCGGCTAACTCCTAGCGCTTATTCAAAAAAGGTTACCCTTGGAAAGGGTAGCAGGACAGAGCTGGAGAAAGTAATCGTGGGCATCAGTCTCCCCTTTCAGTGGAAATCGCTTCCTCTTCCCTGCTTCTGCCACAGTCAGATGCCAAATGCGTTAGTCTTCTTGGGGTGCCCTTTCCTAGGGAAGGACACAGTGTAACTGAGGCAGCAGCTGAATGCTGCCGCATAAACAATGGGCATGGGAAACAGGCGTGGAAGTGGAGGCTGCGGGTGATATGGACAAAGCCCAGATGTGTCTGGGGTTAACTTGATTTACAGGAATCAACAGGACCTGGAAAAAACCCAAGCTGTGAATCTTTTGTTTGGAAAGTTTTGCTGGCTCGCCAGAGATAAATAACGCTTTTCCGTGCGGATTTCAAAACAAAACTTTGAACAAAACAGAGGGGGCCTCCAACTTTCCGAGCTACCGGCCAGGTTTTGAGTTCAGCGAGAAGCCTATTGAGTTGGATGTTGAAAAAGATGCAATCAGCTTGTTTGAACAACTCAAGAGTCTCTCCTATCCTAGAACACGTCACAGCCGCTCTTGAGAGCATGGGGGCACCTGCCTGGGCAGCTTTGTCCGGGGGCTGGACACAGAGGCTCCCTGAGGTTGCCATATGCGTCCTCTGACATGGTCACAGCCTGAGTAGTGACACACGTGGCCCGCTTTGCCTTTTGTTTTATTCCTACTCAGAGAGGTGGTTATGTAATTGGATTTGTTTCCAATCCAGGGTTGGATTTATTTCCATTGCCTCAGCAAAAGCTAATTAATTTTTTCCCGTTTTATTTTTTTAAATTGTGGTTCAATATTTGTAGGGCTCACTGTAATTTGGGGACAATGTCCAGTTGACATGGGAAGTATAGTGACTTAGAAATGCATACTGAGCATGGGCCCAGGCATCTGCCATTCCCAGCTGCCATCGCTGCCTGGCCACCAAGGGCAGTTCTAGTCTCAGCGGCCTCCTCTGTGCAATGGTGATGTTAAAGATACCGATTTCAAAAAAATGTCAAGTGAAAAACTATGTAAATGTAAACTGGGAAGATTCCAAAACTTTGTATGGTGTCTATTCCCTAAACTCTGTGGTCTTCCTCCCCAACATTTATTTATCTATTCATGCATCCAACACTATTTATGGAGTCAGAACACACTTAGTCGGCACTCAATTAGTATTTTTTGGAAGAAACAATGTTTTGTGGCAAAGCACAATCATTAGCCTCTACAGCAGGGGTTCTTTTCCTAAGTAAAGTTTTGTTGGGACACAGCTACACCCAGTGTTGACGATGGTTTCTTTTCTGGCTACCACAGCAAAGGTGAGTAGTTGCGACAGAGCCCATTTGACCTGCAAAGCCCCAAATGTTTACTATCTGGCCTTTCACGGAGAAATTTTGCCACTCCCTGCTCTGCCTCCAAACTTCTCTTCCTTCTCCTATATGGTTCTGTAAATAGAAAGAGCATAGAAAGAGAACATGAATATCCAAAGAGAGTGACTGAGGACTTTTCAGAGTTACAGAGAGTCATAAATCCTCACGTTTTACAGAGCGCAGAGAATAATGAAAAGGATAAATAGAAATAAATGCACATAAAAACATTAGGTATGTGGTGGAACCTGAAAATGTGCATTTTTAACAACTATCAAGTGGCTGCTGCTGCTGCTGCTGGTGGTGGCCCAGGTCCATATTTTGAGAATCACTGCTCCAGACTATATGTAAGAAAAATGTTGTAGCCCTAGCAGATATTGCTCAGTGGATAGAGCGTCAGCCTATAGACTAAAGGGACCCAGTTCAATTCTGGTCAAGGGCACATGGCCGGGTTGCGGGCTTGATCCCCAATGGGGGGCATGCAGGAGGCAGCCGATCAATGATTCTCTCATCATTGATATTTCTCTCTCTCTCCCCCTCTCCCTTCTTCTCTGACATTAATAAAAATATATTTTTTAAAAAGGGAAAATGTTGTAGCTAACTCTCTAGGTTAAAAATTTAGGGTGACCATTAAAATAATACAGTAGAAACTATGTATAGCTTTAAAACCACTGAGGAGAAAAGAAATGTACAGTATATAACAATAAGTACAACAGAAGGCAAGAAAGAAGAAAACAGAGAATGAGGAGGAGGAGGAGAAGGGTACACACAAATTAAGATGGTAGAACTAAATCCACAGACTGAAAAATAGTTTTTGCAACACATAAAAAAGAATTTGTAACTAGAATATATTAAAAACCTTACAAACCTTTAAAGAATAGACAAAACCTTCAGAAAATTTGCAAAGGATAAAATTAGGCAAATTCACAAAACGAGAAACTGGCATGGCCAATCAGCATATGAAAAATGTTTAGTCTCAGCAGTAACCAGGGAAATGCAATTTGAGACATGGATTCATACCCAACAGATTGGTGAAACCATAAAAGTCTGGCAATTCTAACTGTGAGTGGGGATGTGGAGAAACAAGACAGATGTCTCACACCCAGGTGGTGAGAGGATGCGCTGATATAACTCCTTCAGCAACAATCCTATCTAATAAAAGTGTAATATGCAAGTTAAACATCACTCCACTACACCCACAAGCCACGCCCACCAGCCACGCCCACCAGCCAATCAGGAGCGAATATGCAAATAAACCCAACCAAGATGGCTACGGCCACAGAGAGCAGGAGGGAGGCTTGGGTTTCCCCGGCGATGGAGGAAGCCAAGCTTTCCACCTGCCCTTGCCGGCCTAGGCCTCCACTCAAGGCTACAAAGTTTCAATGATAGAAGATACATAAATCCAAACAGAAATGGCGGCAGCCATGGAGCTGGAAAGAGCAGGAGGCTAGGATTGCCCCCGGCGATGGAGGAAGCCAAGCTTTCCGCACACCCTGGCTGGCCCAGGCCTCACTTAAGGCTACAAAGTTTCAATTATAGAAGATACATAAATCCCAACAGAAATGGCTGCCACCACAGAGCAAGCAGAAGGCTTGGCTCCACTCCAGGCTACAAAGTTTCAATTGTAGAAAATAAATAAACACCAGATACCAGGGCCTCCGCTTGGGTCACCAGGGGGCATGGCCAGCCTGCAAACCACCACAGGCCCCTCGCCCAGGCCGCCCCACGCCCCAAGGGAACCCCCACCCTGATCCAGGACACCCTTCAGGGCAAACCAGCTGGCCCCCACCCATGCACCAGGCCTCTATCCTATCTAATAAAAGAGTAATATGCAGATTGACCATCACTCCAACACACAAGATGGCTGCCCCCATGTGGTCAAAGATCCTGCCCCCATGTGGACACAAGATGGCCACCACAAGATGGCCAGCAGGGGAGGGCAGTTGTGGGCAATCAGGCCAGCAGGGGAGGGCAGTTGGGAGGGACCAGGCCTGCAAGGGAGGGCAGTTGGGGGCGATCAAGCCTGCAGGGGAGGGCAGTTAGGGGTGACCAAGCCGGCAGAGGAGGGAAGTTGGGGCGACCAGGCCTGCAGGGAAAGGCAGTTGGGAGGGACCCAGGCCTTCAGGGGAGAGCAGTTGGGGGGGGCCAGGCCTGCAGGGGAGGGTAGTTGGGGGGGACAAGACCTGCAGGGGAGGGCAGTTAGGGGTGACCAGGCCTGCAGGGGAGGGCAGTTAGGGGCAAACAGGCTGGCAGGGGAGCAGTTAGGCATCAGTCAGGCTGGCAGGGGAGTGGTTAGGGGGTGATCAGGCTGGCAGGCAGAAGCGGTTAGGGGCAATCAGGAAGGCAGGCAGGCGAACAGTTGGGAGCCAGCAGTCCTGGATTGTGAGAGGGATGTCCGACTGCCCATTTAGGCCCGATCCCGGTAGGATAGGGCCTAAACGAACAGACAGACATCCCTTGAGGGGTCCCAGATTGGAGAGGGTGCAGGCTGGGCTGAGGGACACACACACCCGTGCACGAATTTCATGCACCGGGCCTCTAGTTTGATAATATCTGGCAAGGAGCTGATCCTTATATCATGTAAAAGTAAGGAGGCACACTCTCTGAGACCCAGCAGTTCTGCTTATGAGGAACCTACAGAGACTCTTGCATGGGTACATGCAGGTGTGTACATGTATGTTCTTGCAGCATTGCTTGTGATAATGAAAAACTGGAAATAACCTAATTCTTTCACTAGAGAGTGGATAAATATGTGGCATCTTCATAAAATGGAATACTGCAAAGAATAAAAATACGTTGATGCTATGTGGATTTAGATTCTACCTATAAATCCTTTAATCTGTAATGCGCAACATTATTAACACTAAATATTTTGAATCCACCTCAGTGAAAAGTATAGTTGAAATTGTAAACCACATGATTCAGTGTTAAACAAGACAAGTCAGTGAAGTTATTGGCATAAGTTCTTTTGAGAATCCAAAACACTGGGATAGCCATTATTCTTTGTTTAGGTTAGAAAGATAACACAGAAGATAGGAGAATATTTGCATTCCAGGGACCACAATTTTTAAATTAATCTATGCCTTGTTTGGATTTTGTTATCATAAAATTGTCTCTATGTAAGTCTATTTACTTAAAAAGAACAAAGAACTTTCCTATAATATGCAGACGTTTGTTTAATAGCTATTGTCCAGAGACTATTGATTTGAGACAATGTCTGTTTGTTTTCAGAAAGTACATTTGGTAAAATATTTGTAATAGAGTATTGTTTTTTACTTAAGAAATAAGCTGTTAGTCATTCTGTGCTTTTGTAACTAATACTATCAGGTGACCTGTCTAGATCTTCTACTTATCCTCTGGGGTCCTTGCGGCCAGGGCTGTGTTTTTGTTTCTTGTGGCCTCAGGTCCTAGAACAGTGCCTGGCACATAGGCCCAAGTCATGCATTCAGCAGATGTATGTGGAGTGAACAAGAGGATCCAGCCTGCCCTGAGAACTCACCCCACGGCATCACACTGGCACTGGTTTCTTCTCGGTCCACATTATACAAATAAAGAAAGAAAGGGAATAGAAAAAGATAAACAATTTCTCACAAAAGGCAAATACATGCTGAACAAATGAATCTTGAATAAGGTTTTAAAAACCATCGAAACCGACATGTAAAGAAAAAAACACCCACAAAAAAAAAATCCTATCAGGCAAACTGGCATAGAGAATCACAAAAGATCTTTTGAATAAATTAAAAAGTAACAAAACAGTTGAAATAAGTCTGAAATGTGAGTTTGACTTTAGGGCATCTGTTTCAAGAAAGTCTTAGGTGAGACTTCTCAAAGACCCAAAAGATGTTAATTAATAAGCAGATAGACTCAATAATAATTTTAGCTAACATTTATGAGAATATTCTATGTACCAGGCACTCGACTCAGTACTTTACACATGAGATCTCAATGAAGAAGTATGTGTAATTAAGAAGTATCTATGTACGCTCACTGTGAAGTATGCATAATTATTATGTACAGGTTACTGATGAGAAAACCGAAGCCTTTTTATAAATTAGGTCAGCTGGTTCCAAACCTCGAGTTTTTTGCCTTCCAATAAGGGGGATTTTCCTTGGGAGGCAAATACAGGTAATGCACAGGCAGGGTCCCCACCAGCCAAGACACATTTCCATTGTATTCTCATTATTGCCTTTTGTAGATGTCTCTATTTGCGAGTCTTTAAGGAGAGAGATTCCCAAAGTCACATCTAAGGACTAGAGGCTATGGAGGAAGGTAAATATTTGTACTTAATCCCACCTCCCTCACAGTTTCCCTGTGAGGTCTGTGGGTTTGAGTGCTGATTATAAGCTTCCTCTTCCAAAGGAGGAAGTGGTAGGGCTGAGAGCCAGAATAACTTGTTAGAAGTCCCCAAGGAAGTGAGGACTACAGCAGGAGGCTGAGTTGTCACCATGGGTCATTCAGGCGGGTATGAGAAAGAGGCCCCAAGAAAAAGAAATGCAGCCTCACAACTGAGTTACACAGAGACCGAGTGCAGAAATCTGGCTGCAGTATTCTGAGGCCCCTCCAAGTCTCTGGTTCAGAGCTCAGCTCACAATTGCCCTCCTCCACCTCCCCTCCCCTCCCCACCCCTCACATCCCCCCCCCCCCCCCCACACCCAGCCATGTGAGTTCTTCATGAATTAGGAAGATTTCACGGACTAATCATTATCTGATTTAACCTTCACAAATTTTCATTGGTTAGATTTCATTCATTGTCCTCTAAAGATGAAAATAGGGAGACTACGAGAAGTTAAATAACTTTTTCAAGGCCACTCCAAAAACAAGGACTGGAGTGTGGGTTCCAGAGAAGAAACCTGCATGGGCACAGGCTGAAAGGCTTGTCTTTTGCTATCTCGATATTGGCTCACAAGAGCCCATTGTTAAATATTCAGGACTTTTCAAGCTGGTTTCTAAGTTATCAGTAGTTGGAAATGGTGTGGTGTAAGTATGTGCACCGCAGAAATGTGCAAACCCAACACATCAGGGCTCCCCTCCCTCCAGCTGCTGAGAGTCAGTTTACAGAACTGCAGTCTCAGAGGAGCTGCAAAGGGTGTCAGTGAAAACTGACTTGTATTTTATAAGATCAGAAAGAAGTTTTGTTAGACTTGTGTACCTTAAGCTTGTGTAAGTGGGGGAAAGGCATGGTGCTAGATAGATTAAGGATAGAGGAGTAAGAAAGGAAAGAAGGAAGGAAGGAAGGAAGGAAGGAAGGAAGGAAGGAAGGAAGGAAGGAAGGAAGGAAGAAAAGTTGAGGATGAAGGAGGGAAGAAAGAAGGAAATACTGGGCAAAACACAGATGATTCGTTCAGTCCACATTTCCATGGATGCTTTGGGTCATAAAATAATTATGAGCAGAAATTCCTTATTAAGAACAGGAACATAAAAATAAGAATTCAAGGATGGAATTGAAAACAACAGCATGAAATGCATAAGGCAACTTTAAGGCCAAGGGAACAAATTAAGAACCAAAACAACGTCATTACAAAACTTTTACGTAAATTAGCAGCAACAAAGAAAAGAGTACACACAGCTGAACATCAAATTACTTACACAGGAAAAAAACTGAAGATAATCATAGTAAACAGAGGAAAAAAGGCAAGAGTTGAAAGCAATTAGAACAAAGAGTGTCACCACCATTGCTGCTCTGGCTCACTCTCATGTTCACACCTATCAATTCTTCCACTTCATTGGGATCCCAGTCCATCGATCCTACCACTTTTCATTACCACCAAGCTTTCTATCCTCACTCCTTCTGTACCCAGCTTAGACTTACTTCAAAACACACTCCTTGGGCTTCCAGTCAAGATGGCAGCATAGATAAATGTGGTACTCGCATCGTCCCACAATTACATCAAAATTAAAACCAAACTATAGAACAACCATCATTCAGAACTGCCTGAAATCTAGCTGAACAGAAGTCTTGTAACTAAGGATATAAAGAAGAAGTCACATGGAGACTGGTAGAAGGGGTGAAGACACAAAGGTGTTGATCCCACACCCATGTGGGGCGGATAAAAATTGGGAGGAATATCTCAGCTATAAAAGTTTCCCCTTGAGGAATGAGCAGGCCTCTCCCCATACCAGGCACCCCAGCCCAGGGTTGAGAGAAGATCCTATAACTTCTGGCTGTAAAAACCAGTGGGGATTGTGGCTGAGGGAGACAGAGGGCTGCTGGAGTTGCTGGCACTCCTTTTCAAGGGCCCACACATGGACTTACTTGGACTGCCTCCCTCTGAGCTCCAGCACAGGGGCAGTAGCTGGAAGGGCACCAGGGACATTAGGGGGAGGAACTGAATTGTCTGGCTTCAGGATGAGGGTTGGAGGAGCAGCTTTCTCTCAGTCAAAAGTGCTGGCAGAGGCCATTGTTCCTTTGCTGAGCCCTCCCTGCACAGAACTTGCAGGGGGCACCATATCTGAGTCTCCATCAACCTGAAGACTCCTGATTACCTCTTCAATCACAAATTCGCCTCTCCTACTAAGCTCTAGCTACATTGGCCTTCTTTATGGTACTCGGACAAGTCACACTTACTTTTGTCTTAGGCATTTCTTGTTCCTTCCTTGTAGAATGTTTTCCCTTTGAGACCTTTTCTTGACTGATTCTTTTGAATCATTCAGGACTCAATGCACATGTCACATGTAAAGAGAGATCTTTCTTGGCTAAAATAACCTTTCCCTCACATATTTACTATGTATCCTGATGTACCAAGCCCTTACACAAAATTTGAACAGGTTCTTGTTTTGCTTGGTATATTTTCTCTCTCCCCCTTTAGAATGTAAGTTCTGTGAGTGAAAGGAACTTACCTCTGTTTTTCACTCTCATCTCCTCAGTGCATAGATGCCCCAAATATATTTACTGAGTATACTCAGGAATAGAAAACCTACAATAAAATTAACAGTGTTCAGGATTAGATTTAAATAGAGAAGTAGGGCTCAATACGAGGAGGATTAAAATTACAAAACAGGTTTTAAGTATTAAATATCTTGACAAAGTTAAAATAACAATATAACATAAAACTAAGAATATGAAAGAAATTGTTCAAAGTAAGGCGTCTTTCTTTTAATTTCATTTTCTAAATGTTTCTTCCGTTAACTTCAAGAACAATTAATCTTAACTTTAAAAAGATAGCATACAGAATGTCATTCCATTTTACATTTCTTCTCCTACCTATCCATCCTCTTGTGAGAGTTCTGGTAATTTTTTGTTTTGTTTTGTTTTCTTTCATTCTTTTCCTATTACTTAAATTTTAAAAAAAGATTATGCATTAATGAAGTCATTCTGAAAAATAGTAAATGGTGATGAAAGAGTAGAGAACACACTCTTCCAAGAAGCTAACTGTGAAGGAGACACCTGACGTAGGGATCAAACTAGAGAGGTTTCATCTCTAAAACGTTGTTAGCTTGCTTCTTGTTTAAGAAGGGAGGTACCAGAATATATCTGAATACAGATGATATGATTCAGAAGCAAGGATATGTGTAAGTGGCATGTTTAGGGAAGAAAGATGATCTATAGAGCTATAGAGTTATAAGGTCTTTTTCAGAGAAGATGAGAGTGAATGAGTCACACAGAGTCCATTATGAACTATCCTTTCTTAAAAGGGGGTGATTTATCTATTGTAAAAGGGGAGGGGAGAGAAGATAGGTACAGGTAGGTGAAGGAGGGTGTGTTTATTGAGAATTAATAGTGGAAAGGGGTTTGATAGCTCATTACTTTTATTACCTCACTGAAGTTAGAGACAAGTCATTAGTTGAGAATGGGTGTGGGAAGTTTGAGGAAATTGGCAAAGGTATAAACGGAAAAGTTTCTAGTAGAGAAAAATAGAAAGATTAATGGGCACTGTCAATGGCTCAGTGGAGGTTGCTGATTATAAATGTAAAGTGATGCAATACATTCAGTTGAGTGATTTTTCTCCAACTGTGGTCAGCTCTTTGGATGAAGGTGTGGAGAAAATGGGTGGTTTACGAATTTGCAGGAGAATTGTAAAGGAACCAAGGTCGATGAGGAGAGAAGTGAAAACACTCTGCTGGGTAAGAAGAAACTGGTTTGGCCTGTGAGTTGAAAGAGGATGACGAGCTTGAAGAAATGTTCCTGAGGCATTTGAGCTGTATGTCTTCCTTCCATACACAGTGAAAGTAGGTTAACTGGAGCAGTCATATAGCTTTGATGTACTTAGCTTTGTGGGTGGCACAAGCTACTTACTTGAGCTCAGTTTCTTTATCTGTAAATAGAAGGGTTGAACTAGATCAACATATCTCAAACTCTAGGGTGCACACAAATTCATTGAGTGTCTTGTTGAAATGCAGATTTAGTAGGTCCTGAGTGGAGTCTGAGGTTTTGCATTTGTAATAAGCAACGCTGTGATTCCAGGGCTACCGGTCCATGGATCACACTTTGAGTAGCAAGGAACAGATAAATTCTATAGGTTTCAAATTCTGATCTTGGACCTTGAAATATATTTCCACCTCCTTCTTGTCTTTCATTTCTGAACTTTGTCAATTCATCTTGAAACCAAGTCTTTGGACATTTCCACAGTTTTCCCTTAACTGAGGAGGAAGTAAATAGAGAAAGATGCAAATCCTGCAGAATGGCCAACACCCAGCAACGGAAACAGAAAGGGTTCTGATGACGTCCTACAGCTGTGTCTGCCGGGTGGGGTAAATGATACTGCTTTTTCCCAGGCATGGTGCGTCAGACAGGAACATACTATCATGCAGGAAATGGCTCCAATATAAACAGGGACACCAGAGATCAGGGTTGGATGAGACGATCACAGCAAATGGCACATGACAGATAGACACTCAGATCAATTTCCTTCCTTTGTTGTGTCAGAAGTTTTAACTGTGTCTAGCTTCTTTTCCTTAAAAAACATATGTCCCAAATCTAATTTATATATACACAAAGTCACCACAAGTTCTCCTTTGCTGAACCAACTTTAGGTTTCATTTCATCTTAAAGCTAAAGATTACTGGAAGATCATCTGGTGCTGACGCAGAGAAACCCACTTCAACTGTATTCTTGTTGTATATTTCCCACATGTAACTTTCCCATTTCAAAAAAGGTCTCAACTACAGGGATGTGGTTTTCTGGACCAAACATGGTTTTCACAGGCAATAAATTCACATTTTACTTATTAGAAAAATAATACGTAGTTAGAAGACTGAATCTGATATATTAGATCCAAAGGGAAAACTTGCTATAAGGAGAAAGAGATGAAAGTAAGAAACACATTTTTGTGACAGTCATAACTGTTTGAGGACACTTAATTTAATGAGACGGGTGTTAGTGATGGTAGGAAATGCTGAATATGAGTAATTGAGGGAGGAGTAGGAGTCAACGTTTCCTTTTAAGATCTGTTTTAATGGAAGAGGAAATCATTCTGAGAAGTACTTCTTGGCTTATATTGCACATGAAACTGCCCATAGGCCAAGTTTAGAAAGGATTGGGAAAGACACTCTGGATCTAAATGTCAGCTTCTAGCTTTACATTTTGAGGGGCAACCTGCCATCCTTGACACTAAAAAAGGGGCTGATATTATCTAATGGCTTCTTGATTTCTGGAGGTCAGTGGAACCTGAGTTTGAGGATGGCAAAATATATAAGAGCAAAAGCCATCTTATCTAAGGTCTGTCTGTTGGGTTTTCTTTAAATATGCTGACTCCATTCAAGAAACGTCTTAGAACATTTTTTACATTGTGCTGAAATCTAAGCCATCTTTATCTCCAGGAAATGATGGTTGGGTCTCACAAATGAGAGTAAGAGTGTTTATTGATAGCCGCTATTTGCAGTGGAACAAGCAAGCTACTGAACTCTGAAAAGAACAGTCACAAAAACCCATTTCCACAGGAAAATGAACAGAAGTGAACTTCCTGCTGCCTCTTCTTCCCGACCTCATACTACCCCTTCACACATACTGTTAAATCCACAAGCCATGGAATAGCTGACAGCATTGACTAATTAAGCTGAAGTACTCGGAGAGGTTACTTTAATTATAAAGCCCGAGCTCATCAATGGATTGAAAAGAGGAAGAAGAAACGGCAATAACCTGCTTGAATTGCATTAAGTTACCATTTTGCAAAGCCAAGAAATCCCAAGGGTCTTCACAATAGGCATTGTGAAAATTTTTTTCAAAGGGGCTGGGTGAGGGGTGAGAGTAGATTATGAGAGACTGCAAATTACTTTGAATAAAGAAGATTTTTTTTTTAATGAAAGGAGTATCTACTACATGAACCAAATTAAATCCCAGATGTTCATTGCTAAAAATCTCTACCAGATGTCCCAACTTGTGGTGGCTGGGGATGTTATTGCAAGTAAGGCATTCAGCACCTGTCCAGAGAGACCTCCCCCTTACCTTTCATGTGTACAAGCATGTTAATCGTGCAGGAGTGATCAAATATTTAGCTTCACTCCATAATTAAAAAGGCTAAAAAATTTTCTAAAAGTATTAATTATGTTACTCTAAATGCCAGTTAAGTAAATGACTATTGTTCCTTCTGGGACAGTTTTGAAGACTTTTTTATCACACTTTCAAAAGAGGGGATTCATTTTGGGAAGCTAATTCAGGGTGAAAGAGCTTCAGATCAAATAATTCAACCCAAAGGAAAGTTATTGACATTTAGCAGCCTTGATGTCTGCTCTAAGGTAATACATTTGCTGAAGAGTCACTTATTGTAGATCTTCCACTTTACAAGCCACACAATTGCTTCTGTGCTGTCTATTGCGTGGAGTAGATAAACATCATATCCTTAGCACATTGCCAGTCATCGGGGCCAGGTGCTCCCAGGCCAGGAGCTCCCAGGCCATTGGAGGTGGGTCACTTCTCCTTTTGGTGTCATATTTTAGTCTGAATGTCCGTTTGAGTTCCACAGTTCAGGATGTATATTAAAAATAAGAGTTAGTTAAGACTATCATCATTGCTACTTTGGAGTGAATGCTTCCATTTCTACTAATCAGAATTTAAACCACATGTAATGACGGTCACTGTCTAAGCAGGCGTCCTCAAACTACGGCCCGCGGGCCACATGCAGCCCGCCGAGGACATTTATCCAGCCCGCCGGGTGCTGCTACCTGTCCTGCTTAGCAGCCGACTCGTCCCAGGCCTGCAGTGTGCATAGGAATTTGTTCATAGTTTTTTTTTTAAACTATAGTCAGGCCCTCCAACGGTCTGAGGGACAGTGAACTGGCCCCCTGTTTAAAAAGTTTGAGGACCCCTGGAAGGGTTGCTGCTTGGGAGGGAGATTAGAAAAGAGGAAAGAAATAAGGTGGCTTTCTTTGAAGCTCACACTACCATATAGCCCATCACCCACACATCTTCTCTTCCTATCTATAGCCTTTTCAGATGTTAGGACAAATGACCTTTGAATGAACTTTTGTCTTCTGAGACCTGCCCTTATGATAAATTTAGCTTGAATTAACTTTTTCCTTATTAAATACACTCTTATTTTTGAGACCAGTATTAGTTTCACTACAAAATTGAGCAGAATGTACAGAGTTCCCATATATATTCCCTGCCCCCGCCACCCCCACACCAGGCAACCTCCTCTCTGACTATCAACATCCCCTGGTACTTTTGTTAACAATCAGTGCACCTACATTGACAGATGGTTATCACACAACGTCCATCATATACATTAGAGTCAGATCCTGGTAGTGTACATTCTGTGGGCTTGGACAAATGTATAATGACATGTACCCACCATTATAGTATCATGTAGAGTAGTTTCACTGGCCTAAAAATTCTCTGAGTTCTATTAAACCCCTGGCGATCACTGGTCTTTTTACTGTCTCTGTGCTTTTACTTTTTTAAAAATGACATACAGTTGGAATCATACAGTATGTAGCCTTTTCAGATTGGCTTTTTAAATTTAATAAGTAAAGTTTCCTCTATATCTTTCTTGGCTGAACTTCTTTTTATCCATGTAAAACTTTCTTTTTATCCACGTTGGGGTGAGGAGAATAAAAATACATGGTAGATTGTTAGAAGTTGGGACTCCAACGTTATTGTCATCCTATTAAAAGGTCCAGGCTAATACACCTTGGATTTTGATAGCCCACCAGTCAACCTGGTAAGTTTTTATATTCTCTTTAGCCTAAGTCTATTTTGCCATTAGGATGTTCATATCTATTTGACTGATGTTCTTTGGTGCTCCTTTATTGCCTCCCAATGAACAAAAGAATTCAACAAGGCTCCTAAAAATTGAGTATTAGTAGGAAAAAAAGATTCTTTATTAATTTCTACAAATAATAGGATGTAGAGTGTGTTTTTATTTGCATAAACTTAGAATAGCTTGTCTTCTTTTTTTAATTGAATTTACTGGGGTGACATTGGTTAATAAAATTATATAGGTTTCAGGTGTACAATTTTACAATACATTATCTATATATTATATTGTGTGTTCACCATCCCAAATCAAGTCTCCTTCCATCACCATTTATTCCCCCTTTACCCTCAACTATCTCTTCCCACTCCCCTTTCCTTCTGGTAATAACCATATTGCTATTCGTGTCTATGAGTTGTTTTATTTATTTATTTATTTTGCTTACTCCCTTCACCTTTTTCACCCAGCCCCACAAGCCCTCTCCCCGCTGACAGCTATTCTGTTTATTTTATATATATGAGTCTGCTTCTATTTTATTTATTTTATTTTGTTCACTAGATTCCACATATGAGTGAAATCATATGGTACTTGTCTTTCTAATTTGTCTTCGAATTCCAGCTTCCTATTTCAGTAGAGGGCACTCTGACCTTACCTAGAGCCCAGTGTTTTTTTAATTTGACTGGTTTTGGGAAGGAGCTAACTTATCACATCCATCCTTCAGTTTAACAATTAGCAGTGAGCATACGTCAAAGTAGAAACCAGATGCACCCTGTCCTGAGTGATGCTGAAGTCCTTCGTTGTTGTCTCCCCTAAAGCCCCTACTGTTCTCTGTGTGATCCATGCATTTACATATAGACTTTCTGATGAGTCTGTGAGCTCATATGTTTCATCCTCAGGGTGTAGCACGATGCCTGGCACAGACTACCCACTCAATAAATATCTATTTAATAAATGAAAAAAAAAAAGAGGCAGAGTCTGACTAGACTAACATACAAAGGCAAGACTGTGCATGTATTTGATGTTTCTCCAGAAGCCACACTTTGCCCTGTGGATTCAATAGTGTTGCTGGTTGAGATCATGCCCTGTTCCATATTGCTGTATGTCAAAAGGCAAAAATGGCATCTGCCTTCAATCCAGACTTGAAGAGCCCGCTGTGTCACTCCATTCACATGACTTTATGTTTGATGCCCATAAAGGCCTGGTATGGCAAATCATGTAGGTCCATAAATGCTAGTACTCTCAGTGAAATTTGGGCTGGCAAAAGCCCAACACAAATCCATCTTGCTAATTTGCATGTACCCTTCCCTGGTCCTAAAATATCCCCCTCCCCTCTTCATCTCTGAACCTCAAAATCCAATGAAACATTCAATCACCACTTCAAATGCTACTTCTTTCATCAAATTCTGTTTCATGCCACCAAGAACCCCTCCGTCTGGCCTCCTACAAGTCAAACCTTTGAACAAGCCTCATGGCACTTACTAAGTTCTCACCCTGACTTATAATTTTTCACATGTATATTTGTCTTTTCTGCTAGAGTTCTAGCTCCTTTAGTAATGAACTTGATATTTTTTGTGTGTCCACTGCATATGTTATTTCACTTAATTCTTACAACTTTTCAGTTGTAGATATTATATCCTCTTCTTGCTGGTGAAGAGACTGAAGCTCAGATAAATGAAACCTCTTGACTGTTATCACCCAGCTAGCAAATGATGGAGCCAGATTTTAAAACCAGTTTGGCCTAATGCCAAAGTCCCTGTTCTTTATATTATGTTATACTAGAGGCCTGGTGCACAAAATTCGTACATAGGGGGTGGGGGTGGGTGTGTGTCCCTCAGCCCAGCCTGCACCCTCTCCAATCTGGGACCCCTCGACGGACATCCCTCTCACAATCCAGGACTGCTGGCTCCCAACTGCTCGCCTGCCTGCCTGCCTGATTGCCCCTAACCGCTTCTGCCTGCCAGCCTGATCACCCCCTAACCACTCCCCTGCCAGCCTGATCCACGCCTAACTGCTCCCCTGCTGGCCCAGTCAACCCTAACTGCCCTCCCCTACAGGCCTAGTTGCCCCAACTTTCCTCCCCTGCAGGCCTGGTCTCCCCCAACTGTCCTTCCCTGCAGGCCTGATCGCCCCCAACTGCCCTCCCTTGCAGGCCTGGTCCCTCCCAACTGCCCTCCCCTGCCAGCCATCTTGTGGTGGTCATCTTGTGTCCACATGGGGATGGCCATCTTTGACCACATGGGGGTGGCCATCTTGTGTGTTGGAGTGATGGTCAATTTGCATATCACTCTTTTATTAGACAGGATTGCATTAGGCTCCTCAGAGTGGTGATCCATAGCAAAATGGGGGAGGTAGAGCCCCTTTACTTTGCCCTGTTTATAGGCCTCCAAACTCATTATGGTTTTCTTGTTTGATGACTCATGACAACCTGCTCACAGAAGAGAATCTGTGGACCTGTCATTCATATTATCTATATTTTTAAGTTTCAAAAATGGATATATAATTTACATGCAATAAAATAGCAAAGTATTTTTATTTATTACTTGCTTTATTTTTTTATTGAATGTATTGAGGTGACATTGGTTAATAAAATTATATAGGTTTCAGTCACAATTCTATAACAGATCATCTGTATATTGTATTGTGTGTTCACCACCCCAAGTCAAGTCTCCTTCCATCACCATTTATCCCCACCCCACCCTTTCCCTCTGGTAATCACCATGCTGTTGTCTGTGTCTATTAATTTTTTGTTTTTTTTGCTTAATTCATTCACCTTTCACACCCAGCTCTCCAACCCCTCCCCTCTAACAGCTGTCAGTCTCTTCTCTGTATCTGTGAGTCTGTTTTAATTTTGTTTGTTAGTTTATTTTGTTCATTAGATTCCACATATGAGTGAAATCATATGGTACTTATTATCTTGCTTTGACTGGCTTATTTCACTTAGGATAATGTTCTCTTGGTCCATTCATACTGAACAGCAAAATCTTAAATGCACACTTGGTGAAGTTGTTTTTGTGTGTGTGTGTGTGTGTGTGTGTGTGTGTGTGTGTTACCACATTTTACAGAGAAGAATTAACATACCAGGCCTTATTACTATCTTTTTTTAAAATATATTTTATTGATTTTTCACAGAGAGGAAGGGAGAAGGATAGAGTTAGAAACATCGATCAGCTGCCTCCTGCACACCCCCTACTGGGGATGTGCCCGCAACCAAGGTACATGCCCTTGACCAGAATTGAACCTGGGACCCTTCAGTCTGCAAGCCAACACTCTATCCACTGGGCCAAATCGGTTACTATCTTTTTAAAAACCTGCTTGCAAGGTTGGCCCTTTGCTGGCATCTAGAAACTTGAATTTCAGGAAGGTTTGTGTTGTTTTTCTGATAAGAATGGCTCATTGTGTGTTTATGAAGACACTGTGCTTTATGCTAAACACATGCTTTCCTTCTGAGAGTCTGAAATTTCGTACATGCTGGGCAGAAGCTCCCTCTGTGACTGCTGCCAAGAAAACCCCCGTCACTGGGTCTCTCATGGGTTTCTCTGGGAGACAACACTTCACACATGTCACAATTTGTTGCTGCAGGAATTGTCTTATGTGACTTCACTGGGACTTGTCTCTTGGAAGCTTGCTCCTGGTTACTCTATACTTGGCCCCATGTGCTTTTGCTCTTTGCTGATGTTACTTTGCATTGTTTTTCATGCAATAAATTATAGTATGACCATATGCTGAGTTCCGTGTGTCCTTCTCATTGAATTTGGGAGTGATCTTGTGGTCTCCTGGCTCACATATGTATACATCTGTGTAACTATCAAACAGATCAAGATATAGAACATTTCCATCATTCCAGAAAGTTCCCTCATGCTTCTTTCCAGTAAAAACCCTCACTTCTAAAAATAGGTAACCGCTATTCTGACTTCTATTGCCATAGATTGTTTTTGCCTGTTCTTGAATTTCAAATCAATGGAATTATAACAGTATGTACTCTGCTGTCTGACTTTTTTCAATCAATATAATGTTTTTTGAGATTCATAAAAAATATCTGATACAATACCTATTATATCCCAAATATCCAATATAATATCCATTATAGTGTATATCAGTAATTCATGTAAATACCACATTTTATTCTTTCTTTGGTTGATGGACATCTGTGTTGATTTTAGACTTTTGGCTATTATGAATTATAGCTGTGATGAATATTTGTATATATTAGTCTTTGAAAATATCTAGGAACCATAATGTTGGCAAGTAGTGCAGATGTATTTTTACCTGTATTAAAAGCTGACAGTTTCTAAAACAGCTGTACAATTTTATATTTCCACCAGCAGTGCATAAGAATTGCAGTAGTTCCACATCCTTGCAAGCACTTGGTGTTATCAGTCTTTTCAATTTTAGCCATTCTAATGGGTATTTAATATCTTGTTGTGGTTTAAATGTGAATTTGTGATTACTAGTGACACTGAGTATTTGTTCACATTATTAAAACCAGTTTGGCCTAATGCCAAAGTCCATGTTCTTTATATTATGTTATATTGCATTTGGATATCTTCTTTTGTGATGTGATTCAGATTTTTATATTTTGAAATAATTGAAAAAAATTATTATTTTGTCCTTTGTTCTTTCACCTCATTTCTGAGTTTTTCTAATTCTGATTTATGTTGTTCTTTCATATAATTTATCATTTAAAAATTTCCATTAGTTCATTTGCAAAATATTAGTTTTTATCTGTTCTTTAGACATTTTTCTGAACTGCTTTCATTATCTATAAAAATGTTGTCCTGTGCCTAATTTTCTATTTTCTTATTAAAATGTTGTATAGAATTCAACTATGATTCTTTTGTTACCCATTTTTACATGAGATTATTTTTTTTAAACTTTTAATAGAAAGGGATGGATCAGATTGCTGTACAGATTTGTCTTTCTTTTCGTTTTTTGTTCCAGAAAATGGTGTCTGTGGCTTTTTATTTCCCTAGCTCCATTGCTGTAGAATTTTGTCTTTCTGTTTTATTGTTTTTGTTCAAAAGTATGGCTTTGGAGATCTGGTTTTGTTCCCCATCCCCACTTTCTTTGGACCTTCTCCTTTCCCCTTCTCTTGGTCCGTTTAGGCTCTATTCCCAGCAGTTTCTCCTCGGTGTGGGGCTTTGTCCTGGGAGAGCACTTGGGCAAATTAGTTTCCACAGTTTGTAAATCCCAGATTAATCTAGCCTTTTAAAACCTTGGTGCCATGCCATTGTAATCACTTGCAAATAACCCTTCAAATTCAGTTGCAGTCCTCAAATAGGCTGCCCATTTTTTGCCATTCAACACATGTTGGCTATTTTGGAGTTATCTTGTTCTCAGATCTGCTGGATGACCCCCTTACTTCCCTTGGCTTCTTCTGGTATAGATGCTGATACTACATGGGTCTTGGTGACTTGTCCCCACTTACTCCTATTCTGAGGTTCATGAGAATAACTTACTAATGTTATAGTTATTGTCTGTGGCCTTTTGGTTTGGCTCTGTCTGTCTTTATGGGGTGACTTAGAAAGATTTTAAAAGCTACGCAGTCTTGCCACTAGGTTCCCATATTGTATTTTGAATTGAAGACAATGTGTTTTTCCCTTGGGGAATTCATATTTTAGGTATTGTCTCAAATTGTGGAGCAGGACACATCTCCCGGGACTCGAAGGGAACAGAAATGGCGTTTTCACCCCCTTAAAATCATACCACTGTCAATTGGAATCCTCTGGGCCTTTGTATTTCTCTTTTGAGAGAAGAAGCTTGGGAAGAATATATAACTCTATGTTTGGCTCTTTTCCTTTTTTAAAAAAACAACCCCCCTGCTTTCTCTTTTTGTTTTCCTTTCGTTTATTTGAATCCCTGGGAGTATACTCCACTGGTTTCTTACATAAGGGGTGGCTTAGCAAAAGAAACTCAAACTCTTTCCCACTTCCCAAAGCAACTATTGCCGAAGGTATGGACTTCAATTCAAACATGCAGTGCGACTCATGGGACTCTCTGGATCTTTGCATAATGACATTTCTCCATTGGCTTCTTTCTTTCTTTCCTACCTCATCAAGACTCCTCCTATACTGAATTTAAATAATGAGCTTTCTGGTTAGGGATTTCCTGTCCCCCTAGTCTGTGGTTAATGATCAATTTTAGAGTGCTGCAAATTGGGGTAACCACATAATCCAGCACTTCTCTAACTTCATCTGCAACATGGAGTTTTCGATATCACACACTGGAGATTCAAATACAATATTTTGATGGGTCTAGGAATCTGTACAGAATATACATCCCAGGTAATGCTGATGCAGTTGATCGGTCTAAGGACCACAGTGTGAAACACAGTAGAATAAGCCGAAACTATTTGCAGAGACTAAACCACAGCTAAATTTGGTGGCTGCACTATCTAAAATAGGCAGTAAGCTTTCAGAAAGAAATGCTCTGTATGGACGGACATTCATTCATTCATTCATTGTTTCAGGTAATATCTTTTTTTAAAAAAACACAAGATGCCCTAATGTTTAGTCTTATTTTTTAACCTTTATTTTTATTGTTGACACTATTACAGGTGTGCCATCCTCCACACTCCCTTTGCCCACCTCCACATAGCTTACTTAAATGCTCACTATGTGTCAGGGCCTGTGCTCATCCATTCCTAAATGAAAGAGATGGATCTAGACTTTATGGCTAATACGAGACAAACATGCAAAGGAATAATTTCAAGGTAATGTTAAAAGGGCAAAAATGTTGACCCTTGGTATTCTCCAGGAAGGTATCTGTGGCTTTCCAAAATTGCCATGTAATTCCTCCCTCAAAATATATCTGTAATCAGGAGTGGAGAGCAGCAATTTCAGTGAGCTGTAGAGTCTGTGCTGTTATATATTCTTCTTCAGTAAATGACCTCCACAGGAAGCTGTTCCAATTTTGTTCAGTGAAATGATAACTCCAAGTCATGAACCTTCTCTTTTTCGAGAGTATTAAATCCACTATTGTCAAAGATGATCGGAAAGTAAACAATTGTCGAATAGTGCTTCTTAAAATTAAGCAAGCTTGTTAAAACCCGGATTCCCAGGCCCCACTCCCAGATATATGAATGCTCAGTTTCAAAAATCTCCCAACTGATGTTGTTGCGGGTCTAAGGACTGCATTTTCAATAGCACAGTTTCGAACGCCTGTTGGTAGCACCGAGGCACTAGCGATAATTATCCGAGGTTGAGAAGTGGAGATGAGGAGGCTCTTCCCAAACCACTAGGTGTTGGGAGATTCAGCAGGAATTCCTAATGTGGGAGAGGGTGAGTCATAGGTAAAGAGAAGATCTCCAGGCAGATGGCACAGAATGTGCAAACACACGGAGGCACAAAACAGCACAAAGCATGCCGGGAACTGTCTACAGACAGATCTCTTCACAGTCTAAAAGCCCACAGTGACTCTGGAGACAATGGAAAAAACTAAGCTCCTACTTGGGCAGCAGAGGAAATGAAAGCGATGGAAAAGCTAAACTCTGCTTGAGCAGTACAGGAAATGAAGACAATGGTGTTTAAGCCTCAAGGAAGCAAATTGTGCCAAGAGATAGCAGGATACACTGGCGTATGATGTCCCTTGGAGATATTTCTGAGAAAAGGGTGGGTGGTTTGCTTTCAGGGATTAGTTAGGTAGATTTCTGTCCTGTCTTGTGTGGGGCAGGTAACATGTAGAGATCCCATCCAAATCTTTGATTCTGTGATACTGAAAATGCATTTAAACTTTGGGGGCACAAGGAGGAAAAATATATGTATTTCTAATTGATTAGACTTGAAATATGCAAAAAAGTAGAGAGGGAGAAAATCTCCCGAGATCTTCTCACAATACCCCCTGAATATATGTATTTGTGGCTGCAAATTCAACTTAAACTATAAGTTCTCAACTGTATTCCTGGGCAAAGAATCCTGCAATAACCCGGTTTCTCATTAGAATGAACTGCCAGAAAATGTTGTATAACTGGGCAGCAAAGAGCACTGCTCTCGGTTAATAGATGTAATAACTGGCCGTTCTCATTAGCAGCATTGGGAGTTTACAGAAAAGAAAGCACCGCATGAGAAAGAACATTGCTAATTGTGGCCCCAGTGACTTTCATGTTGCTGGGTCTTCATTTCTTTTACAAAGAGGACTGATAAGCCTTTTGCAGGAGGAAATAATAAGTAAGACCAAGCAAGCCAAACAGTTTTTTTCATATTTTCTTACAGAGAAAAGTAAAATCCACTTTTACCACAATTTTTTTCTGATGAAAGGTGAATTTTCTTTCTCTTCCCCCCCAACCCCCCACAACTGCTGTGTACTTCTGGAGCCTGAAGTACTTTGGCTCTAATAAAAATTTCACCTTATTTCTCAGCAACAACCAACAGCAGACCCTAGGCAGATATGAATAGCCCAACACACTCTCTCTTTCTTCCATTTTAACTGTCCAGATCCACAGACAAAGTTAGTACTGCGGGGTCAGCTGCAGAACAAAAACGAGGGGTTCTTGATTGGCTACTGATGGGCTTGGTCACAGAAATCCTCTCTGAAAGGAAGTTACCCAAGTCTATTGGCTTTTATTATTTATTTTATGCTGCTAAGAATTGGGCTCAACTCTAGTGTTTTGAGAGAGCCCTACAGTTCATTCATTCAACCATTTACTTATTTATGAACATATGTATATGTATATGTACTAGTATGTGTGTGTGTGTGTGTGTGTATATATATATATATATATATATATATATATATATATGAATGACATCTGCTATGTGCCAAAGCACTGTGCCAGGCACAGGGATACAAAGAACAGTAAGACTTGGCTTTAGAACTATCTTTTGAATAGGGAAATTAGGTAAGTAAGTAACTTCTTCCATTATTTTGATATATAAAGAGTATTTAAGTTTACTCGGGGAAGCTCCATAATCAGGGCAAACTGTAACCGAACTCCTTGAAGAAGGAGGAGTTTGTTTCGCAGATAAAGGGTTGATTGGGGTCAGGGTGATGCTCCTGGGAAGCTGAGGAAGGCTGTATGGAAAGCACCAATAGCAAATGCCCAGTGATAGGAACTCTGCAGTCTTTGGAAAACTGTAGGGAATTTGGATTGTATTTGGATGGAGACAGGTGGTGCCAGGAGTTGAAGATAGAGATCCAGGAGAGGCCACCCAGTGACAGACTTACTACACCGGCAATGGGGAAAATCCCTGGGATCGCCGAGGGCCTGAATCTCTGTGTGTGTTATCTCTGTACTATACACTTTATCTGTACAGTGGGATAATAGTCGTGCTTACTTATAGGATTGTGGGGAATATAAAGCGAGATAACATATGTCAAGGTCTTAGCCTGATCTTTGGCAATTTTCTGCTGTCCACCACTTGCAGTGATCACAGTGACAGCAGTGACAGTGGCTGCTCTTGTTGGTTATGCCAATTGTAAGATTTCTGCAGAGTCTTTTCCTTCTGGAATGTGAACAACTGTGGCAAGTCTGTGATCATCCCACAGGGGCTGAAATGGTAAGATTATGCTTAAGAAAGCTAGAGAATTCTGGGTTTTCTTCATTAGCAGAGGGTCAACAAAACCTTGATCAGGACAGTGAGGACGAAGAGGCAAATTTAATAACAAAGATGTCTTGATATCTTCACCCCAAACTAGACTCTGCTGACCCTGACTCTGCTCCAAGGGTGCTCTCTAGTGGCCCATAGTGAAAAAACTTTTCCTATCCAGAGGAGCAGGGCTGCATAAATTGCACAATTCATGCAGATCATGGAATTCTACGTAGTCATTTAAAAATAATGAATTAAAGCAATCCTAGTCAACTTGAAAGGATTTCCATGAGAAGTTGAAGGGGAAAAGCAGGGTGCAGAAAAGCATAAATAATGTTAACTTCCTCTTGTAAAGCAATGACCCCCCCCACACACACTTGTTCCTATAATGTTTAGATGTATATGTGTATTTATATGATTAAATAGAATTATGGAGCATTAATAATATATGAAAGGTTATAAACTAGGTTGTAAAAATGGATACCCTTGGGGTGGGAGTAAGGGCCAATATATGTAGATAGAAAATAAGAAATTGCAAGAGTTAAACAAGAAAACAAAAAGTCCCACATTTATGCATTTACATAAAATTATGTCTGAATATATATTATAAAGAAAAGTTCATTTATAAGTAAAGTAATCCAATTGATGGAATTTATGGAAAAATGTTTCTAGAAAAGTGAAATTGTGTGGAAGATAATCTATTCATCTACTTATAGTAATTTATTTAGTGACTTCTTTTTTTGCCAAAGCCTAAAATGACCACTCTTTGAAATTATGGCACTATCAAAATTCAAGGTGTAGCCTGGCTGGTGTGACTCAGTGGTTGAGTGTTGACCTATGAATCAGGAGGTCATAGTTCGATTCCTGGTCAGGGCACATGCCTGGGTTGTGGGCTTGCTCTCCAGTGGGCTTGGTCTCCTGTGTAGGAGGCAGACAATCAATGATTCTCTGTCATCATTGATATTTCTATCTTTCTCTACCTCTCCCTTCCTCTCTGAACTCAATAAAAATACATTTTAAAAAATTCAATGTGTATAATAGGATTTGTTGAGCTGCTTCTAAAGTTCTTATAGTATAAAATTTGTCTTCTGAAATCCCTAGGTTTTGCTTCCTTCCACAAAAGTCTGAAAATAATCTCAAGTTTATTTTGTATTTTGTGTTTTATTTCATTTGTAGCAGCCTTCATATTTTATAAAAATAATGATTGCTATTGTTTGCTTGTTTTGTAGAGACTTATTCTTCACTTTCATGTGAAGGTCAATAAAAATCTATCTGAAAATGCTAATTAAAATGTATAATAATAATATGGGTAGTGAAAAGATACCAGACTTGGATCTCAGCTCTGTCCCCCACTATGTAGGTAAACCTTAGCAAGTTATTATACTTCTGCTCTTCAGTTTCTTCATTTGAAAAATGGGGATAAAAATAGGACATAAGTCATAGGTTTGTTGTGAGGATTGAATAAGATAATTATAGTACAGTGTTTAACAATACTCCTAGGACATGATATTCATCCATCTATTCATTGAGTAAATATTTACTGAGTGTGTACTATGTATCAGGGTCTGTGCTGGGCACTGGGATACAAAGATCTAGGTAGCCTCAATGAGCTTACCTGGTAGCAATGGAGACAGACAAATCTAATGAGTAGTTGAAAACTGTGATACATGCTGAGAAGAAAAGATATGAGAGCAATGACTTACCTGATTTGGTTGGGGGTTGGGGGTCAGGAAGGTTTTTCTGAGTAAGCAATGTTTAGGCTGAGATATGAAGGATGAATAAACAATTATTAGTTGTAACCAACCATACAGAACATTGGAGGCAGAAGAAAGATCTTGTGCAAAGCCTGAGGCAATGGGGAGAATGATCCACTCTAGGAATGGCATTTCAATAAATGTCTGTTAGTAGTTACTTAACCACCCCACTCCTACTTTTCTCATGATAGCTATTTCATGGGGCTGTGAAGATAAAATGATATCTACTTTGTAGTGTTGTATGATTAAATAAGAAAATGTATGTAGAGATGTACAATAATAAATATATAATACATAATAGATATCAATAATAATAAAAGCGTAATATGCAAATAGACTGAACGGCCATCCGGACATTCTTCCAGACAACCTTCCGGACGAAGCCAGGGCTGCAGCCATGGGACCGAGGCAGCCGCTGTGGCTGTGAAGGCCTACTCTTGGGCGAATTTCTTGCATCGGGCCTCTAGATAATACATAATAGACATGCAATAATTGCTTTTCCCTCTAATATCTAGGCTTTGCCATTGATATGTCTAATTAAATTAATTATTTCATTATTTGTTATAAATGTAAATTAATTTCACACACACACACACACACACACACACACACACACACACACACCCCTCTTCACACCAGTGCTCCTCCTGGAGGTCTGGTTTAGTTTGTAAAAGGTGAAGTTCAAAATCCATGCCTCCCATTATTGGAGCCTTATTTCAAATCTTTGTGTTATTAAATTTCCTGGTCAAAGCCCCCAAAGTTGGCTAATATGGGGAAAATAAAGTTGGCATGACCTCTACAACCTTCTTCAGCCTTACACACTTCAGGCAATAGGCTCTTTTATTTAGGATACTAATGACGCACTAATTTCAATTCACTACAATTTAATGTATAACAACTATGTGTTAGGCATTATACTAGCTGCTGAGTAATAAAACATTATTAGAAGAGAATCCTTATTCAGAAGAGGAGAGATCTATATAAAAATAGTATTTTTTAGTATTATACTTCCGTGGAGGGCAGTAAACCAATTTTGGATGCTGATAGCTGTAAGCAATGCTGCCTGAAGAAACCTCCAAGCCTGCCCCAAACCATTCCAGTGCAATTCCCCTGCAATGCTGCTTTCTGCTCAACTCCAGTGATTTCAGGGGCCACACAGTAAAAACTTCACCATGTCAGCCCTAAGAGAGTCAGACCGTGCTTCTCTGAATACCTAACCTCCTTCCGTTGCTGTGCTTCCTTTACTCTTCCCTGCTCTGAGGTATTGAATGAATGTCTTTTCTTGGTGGCACTCAGGTCACATGAAAAGCCCCAGCTGAAGGGGATTCTTAGAAATGAAGTATTGGCTTTCACTCTCTTTTGTACTGAAAAGCATGACAGAAAGGACTGGGGATTAGGAATTGAGTAAGCAAGTGTATTCCTTCCACAGTTCACCTCTATAGCTGGGTCCACAAAGACTTATAATCAAACATCAAGATAACAATGGCAACAAAAACCTCTTCCCATAAAACAAAATGCAACTATTGCTTACCATCTCCTCAGAGAGGAGAATCAAAGCCTCAGTAGTTACTCTAAATATTCTGAAGCACACTTATCCTTTAGTTTAGGATTTGGCAAATGATAGCTTCCAAGTTAAATCCAGTCCACCACTAATATTCTTTTTGTAAATAAAGTTTTATTGGAACCCAGCCATGCTCATTTTTTTTTTGTGTGTGTGTGTATTGTCTATGGCCAATTTTGTATTCCAATGGCAGAGTTGAGTAATTGCTGCAAATACAGTATGACTTGCAAAGCCTAAAATATTTACTATTAGACCCTTTATAGAAAGTTTGCTGTCCCCTATTGTAGATAATTATAATCCTGTCTTGAGAACCCATAACTAAATTGTTAAGTTAATCACCACAAGTACACCATATATGAAATAATAGGGGGAAAGAAAAATATTTTTAGAAAATATTAATCTATTTGAGCAAGGAAGAAAATGTGAGTATATACTATGGTCATCATTTCTACAACACATTAGCAGTTTCCTTTCCTCACTCTCAGCTCTGTTTCTTGTACCCTCAGGGAAGTTGTAATACCCATGACAGGATAACCCATACTTTTATTCCTGCAGGTCTGAGCCTGGTGGTCTTATCTTTATGTGGTTGCTATCGCTGTCCATTGACTAATACCACTGAACATAGGAGAGAATCCAGAGGAATCATTGGCTTCCAGGCATGTGCTTCTCTGCTTACATTACGGGGCAGCAACCTTTCTTTCCTTTTGATTATTAGGATCTGTAGCCTCAACCACTGACGTATTCCCCTAGCACTTTCAGGGGCTGAGAAGCTCAAAATGATCAGGTGGCATTCTTACCTTTTAGATAAGCAATTTTCAGCTTTTTCATCTCATGGCTCACATAAACTAATTACCAAAATTCTGCAGCACACCAAAAAAAAAATATTTTTTTGCCAATATGATAAAAAATAGGTATAATTTTGATTCATTCACACTGGATGGCTATTGTTGTGCTGGTGGTTGTCATTTTTTTAAAAATTCGACACTCAAAAGGAAAAGAAGTCAGTGTCTCTTACTAAATAGTCAGTATTGCATGTTTTAAAATTTTTGCAGCACACCCGTTGAAAATCGTTATTCTAGGTCAATGGATCTATTATTTTTGTCAGCTAAACTTGTTCTTTCTGCCTTATAAATTGGGTTTTGTTATAAGCTGGTTTGTGTCCCCCTCAAAAATGTATATGTTAAAGTCTTAAACCCTGGTACCTCAGAACATGACCATATTTGGAAATAGGATATTTATAGAGGAAATCAAGTTAAAAGGAAGTCATTAAGATGGGACCTAAGAAGAGGAAATTTGGACACAGACACATATAGAAAAAAAAACAACAACGTGAAGGCAGAGGGAAAGGTGACCATCCACAAGCCAATGAGAGAAGCCTGGTTCCTCTTCTCATGGCCCTCAGAAGGAACCAACCTTGCTGACATGATGATCTCAGACTTTTAGCCTCCAGAACTGTGAGACAATAAATTTCTGGGTTTTTTAAGCCACGAAGTCTGTGGTACTTCATGATGGCAGCCCAAGCAAACAAACACAGTTCTGGGCCCATACATGTTGGATATGAGAGAAACAATGCCATATATTATTCAGTTGTTTAGAACAAACTTTAGAAGAGCAACCCAAATTCCCAGCTAATGTTATGATTCTTCAGTTGGTTAATTTCACTTTCAATAAAGTCAACTGTGGTGGAGAACATCATAAGATCAGTGACTCCTGTGAATGGTACCCATTGCTTTAGTTCTTTCGCTATAAGATTGAATTGATTAGTCAGAAGCAATGTTTTGTGATCTACTTTAATAGAGAGTTCAAGGGTTGTGATGTTGGCATAAGCATGGCTGGCAGGGAAGGCAAATTCATGTCCAAGATAAATGTCTGTTCCAGAGAAGACAAATTACTTTCTCCATTCCATCAGGTGGCTGGCTGATCTCTCAGAGGTGTGATGCTGGCAGTTGGTTTCTGTGGTTGGAAGTTTGTGCAATCATTAATGCTATTAGCCAGATGAACCTAGGTGCCATTATACGAGTGCATCATTTCCATTCCTGCCACTATTTTTACTTGATAGATGATCCTGTTGAGAACTATCTGGGTAAGATGCCAGTCTTGTCTACATGATTATTGTTAAACACTATAAGGAGGGGGCTTTGGATGACTATTGGTATACAAATGTATTCATACTAGGTTCATTCTGAAAGATTATACATATACTTCTTTCCTGATACCTTGTCATAAATCCAAGTCAATGACCATCCAGAGAAAGCACTAGCTACTGCCTTCTGTGAATTATTGTAGATCTGAGTCTCCAATCATCTCTCCCCTAGACATTTTCCCCCAGCTATCCTTTAGGACCACCCCTGATTACAATAATCTATAATAATAGAAGCATAATATGAAATCGACCGAATGACCGAACAGCAGAATGACCATCTGGACGACCAAGCTATGACACACACTGGCGCCAGGCCAGCCAAGGCGGGTGTGATGCGATTGGTTCGGGGGCCTGCAGATCACCCCGCAGAGGGAGGCCCAGGCCACCCTCTGCAAGGTGATCGATGGGGGAAGGGAGGGGGGTATTCGCCATCGCCCCAAAGAGGGAGGCCTAGGCCACCGTCTGAGTGGCGATTGATCTGGGGGCCCCACGATTGATCTCCCCACAGAGGGAAGCCCAGGCCACCGGCCAGCAACACTGTGGTGTCGGCCAGCTATCGCCCTGCAGAGGGAGGCCCAGGCCAGCCAAGCAATAGCACCACAAGCCAGTCGCCCACAGTGGGAGGCAATCGGTGGCGGGGGAGGGGTGGAGCAGCACCACATAGATGGCAAGAGTGGCAGCGGTGGGGGCGGGGCCAGCTGCCGGCAGCGGGGAAGGAGGCGAGGCGGGAGCGGGGGAAGGAAAGCCCTGATAGGTCCTGATCGCGGGCCAGGCCTAGGGACCCTACCTGAGGGGTCCTGGATTGCGAGAGGGCGCAGGCCGGGCTGAGGGACACCCCCCATGCATGAATTTTGTGCAACAGACCTCTAGTGTCCACTATCAGTTGCAGTTCTCTGACTACGCCTTTGGCCAAGAATTAAAAAACCAAAGTATGTCATTTTCTTTACTAAAACTCTGTAGCATAGTTATAAATATCTAGCCCGCTTCCACCATTACCATTGTATACCTCATGTTCTTCAAAATAGCTTTTCATAGTGGTAACTTTGTCCAACCTAAGCCCTCTAGTAGCTCTTTCCTTCAAGGTGATCACAGTGACAATTTGACATTGAATTCCATAGAAATCCATTAGCCAACTGGTTTCCCAACCTGTAATGCTAACCAGCACTGACCAACTTCACACCTAATCAGAAGAGATAGCTATTATGGACTAAATGTACTAGTATGTTGAACCACTAATCCCAATGTGGATGGTATTTAGAGGTGGAGCCTTTGGGACCTAATTAGGTTTAGTTGAGGTCATGAAGGTGGTGCCCCTATGATGGGATTAGCTGTCCTTATAAGAAGAAGAGAGACCAGTTCTCTCTCTCTCTCTCTCTCTCTCTCTCTCTCTCTCTCTCTCTCTCTCTCACTGTTTCTTTTTTTATGCCACACAGGGACAGTGAGAAGGAAACCATATGTAAGCCATGAAGAGGACCCTCTTCAAGGAACCAAATGGGCAGGCACCTAGATCTTGAACCTTCTATAACTATGAGAAAATAAATTTCTGTTGTTTAAACACCCAGTCTTTGGTATTTTATTATGGCAGTCTGAACAGACTAATCCAGTAACATTAAATTTCCATTTCTTAAAGGGCTCATTTTTGGCAAGTGTTTCTGGTGCAAATTTCTATGTCAGCTAGTATTATTAATTGCAGACCACAGAATCTACTCTAGGTAGTCTAAACAAAAAGTGATTAATTTTAGAGCATTAAGTATCATACCGTAATTCTAGGATGGCCAGGGAACTAAGTTTGGATATTATACAATCAGGAGCAACATAGTGGAGAGAAACTCTAAACCACTTTGACATTGTTTTTTAATGGAAACATTCCTGTTGCTGCTGCATGCTACTTGATATCTGTGATATTAGGGGGATGAGAGTTGGACCTCAATCACACTTGCCCCAAGAGATCCAAATGACTCTTCTCGTCAGAAGATCTGATCTATCTCTGTGGCTGCCACTGCCCATTGGTTACGCATTACAACTCTCTAAAGGGTATCTCTACAAGAGAATATGGGTAAGGTAGATACTGACTTTTTAGTATATGAAGGCAGATACTACAAAGAGTCTGAATTTGTTGTTTGGACCAATCTGTAGTATCTATTGTAACTTCCATGGAGTTTAATGAGAAATAATTTTGAGGACATAAATACAGAGGATTGCCAGTCTGATCTTTTGTTACCTCGTTTTAATACTCAAAAAGACCCTCCATTTTGGGAATATAGTCCATAGATATTAATTGGGTCTCTGTTTAGAAACAACCCATTATTCTAACTCCATTCTATGGGAGACACAAGCAAATATCATCCTTCTATTTTAATGAGCTGCCCATTAGGACTGTTATTGGAACTGGATGCCTCATTTCCTGACTGAAAGGCTAAGCCATTCTTTGTAAGGATGCTTTAGGGAAAACTGGTCACGGGGGAGAAAAACTAGGTTGAAACTCTAGCTGTTTTTTCTTGTTCAAGCATTACTTACCATTTGAGTTCAGCCTGTGTACATTCCTCAGTTCTCCAAGATCTAGCTGCATAGTTCAGGGCTTTGTTGTTGCTTTCACAACAAGGAGGAGGTTGACAGATTATAGCCCACTGTCTCCCTCTGTGTTCCTCCAGGATTTTATTTTTCCAATGGCATGCCAGTTCCTTTTTATCCATCCAAACAATGAACTGTGTTCAGCAATGAATGCCTTTTTTTCTGGTAATCTTTCATCTTCTGTGAAAAAAGCAAT
Organism: Plecotus auritus; assembly: GCF_963455305.1. Taxonomy (NCBI): domain Eukaryota; kingdom Metazoa; phylum Chordata; class Mammalia; order Chiroptera; family Vespertilionidae; genus Plecotus; species Plecotus auritus. Next base: position 142,273,607 of record NC_137776.1, on the reverse strand, counting down.
TTGACTTCTCAAGTAATAAACTACAGGGACTCTCATTCTTCCACATTAATTTTCTCACATTCTTCTTAGGTCTGAGTGTTGAAAACAGATCTACAATATTTCTACAAAAATACTATTAAAATGCATTTCTGAGAACTCATTAATAGGAGCAATGTGCCTTTGGATAGGAGCAAGAGCTAAGGGGATACTGGATGTTTTGATGCCTGAAAGACTTTTGAAAAACCATTGCTTTCTTTTTTTGTAGAGAAAAGAACACCCACTCAGGAACCTTGTTCAGACACTGAGGAGAAGCTAGAGACTGTTCTTTCTTTCTTTATTTTTTTTATTTTTTATATTTTTTAATATATTTTATTGATATTTTACAGAGAGGAAGGGAGAGGGATAGAGAGTTAGAAACATCGATGAGAGAGAAACATCGATCAGCTGCCTCCTGCACACCTCCCACTGGGGATGTGCCCGCAACCCAGGTACATGCCCTTGACCAGAATCGAACCCGGGACCCTTCAGTCCGCAGGCCGACGCTCTATCCACTGAGCCAAACCGGTTTCGGCTAGAGACTGTTCTTTAATCAGAAATGTATTCTGCCTGAGAGAGAAATATTTAGGCAAAAAACTGCTAAGGCAGTAAGGATGGTCCGGCTTACTTTGTTAATAGTAAATGTGTTCTTTTTGAAAAAGAAAGCAATGATTTTTCAGAGGAATTTTACAACAAGTTTTTGAAGTGGGTCATACTTCAATCCAAATTCTAACTATTCAATTTACTACATATGTAAGTTTGGGCAAGTTATTATGTCTTTGAAATATAACTTTCCACATCAGTGTAATAGGTATAAATATTAACAGCTGTCTATAGGAATATTGTGAGGATTAAATCTAATAATATATAAAAATATTTTAGTACCTGGATATAGCCAGTGGTTAGTAATATTACTACTGATTTTATAAGTATCCTGAACTATGTAAGATTGCATGGAAATATTGAACGAGCCAGCTTTAGGACAAAAAATTTATATATAAAACTTGTATATTTGAATCTGTTGGCTTAATAAAAATATGAGGAAAAATAAAGGTAAAAAATAAAGTTATTGATGGGTTAAAAAATTATATATAAATATGTAAAATATTAAAAATATATAAACTTTTTTCAGGTATCTTTAACTGATCTCTTAGTTTTGTTTGTTTATAAATAAAAATAATTAGCATATATTGAATCTTTATATGACAGATTATGCTGGTTGTCTGTATAATACCTATTTTCTCATTTTCCTAAGAAAGCTCTAATGTGCCACGATTATAAAAACAAAACAAAACACTAGCATCCTTGCAGCTAGAAGGGGTTATGTGATGATGTTCTGACAAAGAAAAAGACAGCAGAAGTCTGTGCATGATTTCTGGAAAAAATTCCATTCCTAATATTGCTTCCTCCTCTTCTTGTCTCTTCATTGTCCTCTTTGATTGGAAAGTTGAGATGAGGATGAAGTTCCCCTTTTTGAGGACACAAAGAGACCATGAGAATAAGGCCACTCAGAGGCTGGCAGAGCAGAGAGTAGGAAGTAATTTGGGACAACCAATGACACTGTGTAGTTCTGCCTTGGACATGAAGATTTTTGAGAAATAACTTCTTAATTGGTAATTCCTGAAGTAGAGTTTCTGTTGTATGCAGCTGAAATTAATCCCTAACTGATGGTCCTTTCTATTTGCTGGCAGCATGCTCCTTGTTTTCCATGAATTCTCTGATTTAACCATCACAACATTCCTATCTTATGAAGTACAAATTTTACTCCCATTTAAAAAATTAGGAAAGCTCAGAATCATTAAGTGACTTGTCTATGGTCACACAGCCGATACGTGGAAGAGCAAAGATTTAAACCAAGGCACTCAGACTTCAAAACCATTGTTTGTCTACTGATGCACTTGTTTCATATTAATTTCAATCGGAGATAAAAATCAAGGGGGCAGTTGTAAGGGGGACTAGAACACAGATGCATGGACCACACAGGTACCCTAGGAAAGATCTACAGGTTTTTGGTAGAAACAATATACTAATTCTTCATGGGAAAAAGCTTTTCCTAATAGTTAATTCTACAAGGAATTGTTAACATAGGCTTTCATATGGGACATAAATGTGCATATGACCCATATTCCTGGACCCCACCCTCAGAGGTTCTGATTCAGTGGTCTGTAGGAGGGCCTGAGAATTTGCATTTATACAGATTCTGCTGGTCTGTGGACCACATTTTCATTAGCATAGATATAGGACATAGGTCACAAGCATATGCCCGAGGTGCCAGCCAAGTACTGTAAGTGAGCCCTGTGTAAGACAGTAGGGAAGGGTTGCAGCTATGGCAAATTAGGAAGTGAATGTTTTAAAGGGGCAGCTGCTTCTCACCACCAGAAAATTGTTGCCTTGTAAAAATGCAGGCAAATATTGCTAGATTTTCAAATATTTCAAGAAAAAACCAATGTTATCAAGAGAAAATCATAAAATGGCTAAAAATACTGTTCAGGCCAAATACATCCATCTCTTAATAAAGAGAGGGGTGTGTGTGTGTGTGTGTGTGCGCGTGCGGTAGGCAGGGGAAATTAATGTATTTTACTTTTGTTGTAATTTCTCTGTATTTTTGTCAGTTTCATAAAGTGCTGTTTTTTTGTTTGTTTGTTTTTGCATATAACTAACCTAGTCATTTATGTTTAAGGAGTGCCTCCTGAGATACTGTGTGGTTATGGTTTTATTGTGTCAGTGATTAAAGACTGTGTTCTGTTCCTAATGGGGGTTCTTATAAAAAGGGGTAAGTAGGTGGGCATGGCTGCAAAAACTCACTTTAATATCTGAAAGCTGAGGTGTTTGCTTCCATTTCCTTGGAGATCAAGGATTAATGTGAAATGGAAATTTTATTTATTGCAAATGACATTTCTTTTAAGTTTCTGTTCTAGACTCCCTTCTCCCTGCAGATATGAGCTAGAAGATTTCATACATTCTTTTCTTCAAGGTAAATTTTTCTTCCAATCAGTGGACAGAAGAGAATTATCTGTTTGAAATTTTTAAAGTAGTTTCTCTTTGTTGACTGCACATTTATTCTTTGATAATTTCTTCCTTTTATATCCTATATTCTTCTCCTAGGACTCCTAGTATTCAGATATTGACATTTTAGACTGATCCTTTAAATATTTGCTCTGTAGCTTTTATGTCGATACCTTTTTTAAAAATATATTTTTATTGATTTCACAGTGGAAGGGACAGGGAGAGAGAGATAGAAACATCAATGATGAGAGAGAATCATTGATTGGCTGCCTCCTGCACGCCCTACACTGGGGATCGAGTCCGCAACCCAGGCATGTGCCCTGACCAGGAATCGAACTGTGATCTCCTGGTTTATAGGTTGACTCTCAACCACTGAGCCACGCTGGCCAGGCTGTCGGTACTTTCTATAAGATTAAGGAAGCTTCCATTTTGCTAACAGCTTTTTGTTTTAAATCATAAATGAATTTTTAATGACATGAAGTAATATTTTATATTGAGATTTTAATGATTTTCCCCTTGTTAATATAATTTCTTAGACTGATTTTAGAATGTTAAATCATCTCCACATTCCTGAAATAAACACTATTTGATTAGGCTTTATGTATTATGGACTTGATTTTCTGAAATTTTAAAATATGTATCTCTTTATAAGAAACTTTAGCCTATAATTTTCTTTCTTATACTTGTCAGATTTTGGGATCAAATTATACTGGGTTTATCAAATGAGGTAGAAGAATTCCTTTATTTTTATTTTCTGGAAATAAAGAATATTAAACAATATTATTTATTCCTTAAATATTTGTAGGATCACTAATGAAACCAGCTTAAACTACAGATTTTTAAAAAGGTTTTTAGTTAAAGGTTTAATTTTTAAAATAGACATAGGACTATAAGAAATCTGAATAGTCCTATGTCTATTTTAAAAATTGAAACTTAACCTAAAAACCTTTAAAAAAAAATCTGTACTTTAAGCTTATTTTAGCTTTGTTAATTTTTTCTGCTGAATAATTTATTATCCTCTTCATTCATTATTTTTTGTAACTTTGTCACTTTCTTAATTCTTTTCTCTTTGGTGTAATTTGCTCTTCTATTTTCTAACTTCTAGAGATGTATTTTTAGGTCACTGATTTTTAGCCTTCTTTTCTAATATATGCATTTAAGTTGCTATAATTCTCTATATGAACTGTTTTAGCAGCAAATCACAAGTTTTGGTGTGTTATATTTTTATTATTCAGTTAAAATATATCTAATTTCCATTGTGATTTCCTTTCTGACCCATAGGTTATTTAGAAATATATTGTTTAATTTCTAAACATTTAGAGTTTTCTTGCTAACTTTGGATGTTGATTTAATGTTTAATTCAACTGTGGTCAGAGATTGTTCTCTGTGTGACATCAGTTATTTAACATTTTGTTGAAACTGGTCTTATGGTTCAGCATATAGTCAACTTTTTGTGTATGTTCCATATAAACTTGAAAAGAGAAAGTATTCTATAGTTGTCTGCTGAGGGTTTAATAAGTGTTAATTAGAACAAGTTGGTAAACAGTGGTACTAAAATCTTCTATAATCTTATCGACTGCCTTCTTGTTCTATTTATTACTGAGAAATGAATGTTGAAATTTCCAACTATAACATATTTATGGATTTGTCTATTGCTCCCATTAATTTGATCAATTTCTCTTGTTAAATAAAAAATTAAAAATTTTGTATTTTCTTGTCGATTGACCCATTATTATTACAAAATATCCAGCTTTAGCTCTAGAAACTTCCTGCCTTAAGATTTATTTTGTGTAATATTAGTATAGTTATGAACTCTTATTAATTGATATTTCTATGATTTATATTTTCCATCATTTTACTTTTTTAAAGATATGTTCTTCCCCTCCAGCTTTATTGAGATACTAGAGGCCCGTTGCATGAAGATTCGTGCAAGAATAGGCCTTCCTTCCCCTGACTTCGCTCCCGGCCGCCTGGGAGCCTGCAGTCTTCGCTCCTGGCTGGAGCACAGCTCCTGTAGCTCCCTCCGCCCCCCGCCTTCTCCCTCATAGCAGGCATCCCACCCCACCCGCCTGCTCCGCGCCTGCATATGCAAACTAACCCTCCATCTTTGTTGGATTAATTTGCATACTCACTCCTGATTGGCTGGTGGGCATTGAAGAGGGTCAGTCAATTTGCATATTTCTCTTTTATTAGTGTAATTGACATATAAAATTGTATAAGTTTGAAGTGTACAACATGATGATCTGATATATGTATAAGATACAAAATCCCATTTTACTTTTTTCTGCTGAATAATTCATTCTATATTGTTACTTTTATTTATTTTACATCCTTATATTTGAAGTGTGTTTGTTGTAAATAATATATATTTAGGTTTTGAATTATAACCAGTCTGAAAACTTTGACATTTAATTGGGGGCACATAATCCATTTATACTTAATATAATTACTGATATATCTTGGTTTAGGTCTACAATCTTCTTATTAGTTTTTTTTTTTTTTATTTGTGCCACCCATTCTACATTTTTCCCTTACTTTCTTGCATTCTCTTTGGTTAATTAAATATTTCTTATTATTTCATTTTCCTCTACTTACTTGTTATTAATATATCGCCCTACACTTCTTTTAATAGTTACCTAGAAATGACAATACACATCATCATTTATTAAAGCCCAATATAAATTATTACTTTTTAATATATCCAATGTGAGAAACTTGTAGTTTACATTCCGTAACTTCCACCAAGTGGTGTGCTGAAGCTGGCTCATGCCAGCTCCTGATAAATTAATAAATTTTCAGGAATTTTGCAAGCCAATTGTAGAAACATTGGTAGTTTGAAATTGGCTATGTCAGGGGTATATATACCACAGAAACTAGAAGAAGTCTGAGGAGAACTTATTAAACATTTACTACCACATTACTGTTGTTATTCCCATTTATGTTACTATTTCCATATATTTTAATAATATATATATATATGTATATCCCACAATACATTATTAATATTATTTTGCACTATTAGTATTCATGTATGAATAGAGTGAGTGAAATCATGAATCCCTGGCAAAGCTTCCTATGTTTTTTACAAATCAGCATGTTTTCCATAGCACAAAAGGTTGAAGTACTGATAAATAATGATTTATCCAGGTGAAGTGACATGCTTTGACTTCCTTTCATGCCAACAACTTGAGGAATGTCATCTGTCTTCTTAGGCATTCAGCCCAGTGTTTGTTGAATGAAAGAGAAAATTAATAACCACGCACTTTATAACTTATTAGATAATGTTATTTTGAAACTACTGCTATTATTACTAATCAAATAAAATTAAGGGAATCCCTTTTGCTATATACCTGAAACACAGTGTGCATTCAGTAAATATTTGTGGAATTGGTAAATGAATAATAACAAGCATCTCACCAACATAATCTTCCTAGACTTTAACATTCCTCTGCTTTATTTTGAAAAGTCTACTCATCGGTCAGGCTTCAGCCTCCTCTAGAAAGCCTTTCCTGACTTTTCAAGAGCATGTTAGGTGCTCGGTTGTGCTGCTGTACCATCTCAGTCTTCCTCTAGCACATATCACAATGCATTGTAATTGCTTGTTTAATTATCCATCACTTCCACCATTCTGTGTATTCTGTGAAGGCAGGGATCATGGCTCTCTTGTCATATGGTAAATGCTAAATACATTTAATACATGTATTTGAATAAATGAGTTGTGGATTCTCAAGGTCAGGTGCTAAATCTCAATTCCCAGTTAGTACTACATTGCTACATGGTTTTCGATTAATACTTCTTGTTAAATTGCCTCCCATTCAGACTGCTTTTAATATTCACTTGGACAAAGCATAGAAGGCTAAGCTTGGCTTAAACAGCCCTGTAATGTTATTTGAAGTATTTTCCATTTTAGTGTTCCAGCTTTTGTTCCTCTCCAAAACAGGTGACTAAGCCCTTTGGCTTTTCTATTAAAAAAAAGGGGGTGGGGGCTGGGGGGTGGGGGGAAATACAGTCACAGAGCTCATTAATTAGAAGATTTCAAAACACTTAATGGTATTGGATGGTAATATTTAGCAAAACTTCAGCAGGAGTGAATCAAATATGATACCATATTAGGTCTTTAATTTAATCAGAATTGCCTCCCAGCCTTATGGTTAAATAACTTTGTTCCATTTGCTCAGCAGGCAGAGTGCCTTGGAAGCTGTTTGTTGTTTCCCATGTAGCACCATGGTCTATGTCATACACAACAAGTCAGAATCCAAGTGTTTCAATCTAGTCATCATCCTTGGGTCCCATTGAACAATTGCTTTAACTGACACACAATAGGCCCTTTGTCTTTCCATTGTGAAAGTTTAGAGACCAGAATTACATATTTGGCACTGCACAAAATTGACAAAACTCCCTGAACATGGTCTTCGGCTCAGAACCAATTGGCAACTCCAACTGGTTGGAAGAGTCAATTACATTTGTAATGGTTTTAGTTCTTAGAAAATCATACTCTATGAATAATGAGAGGGAAAAAAACCCTCTCTAAATTGGCTGGGATGAGGCTAGTCAAGTCATCTGTCTTAAATTTGCTGGGAATGGAGAAGACATAAGCTCTATTTTTAATGATTGCAGGTCATGATTTTCATAGCCTCACTTCTTTTGGCAACATAATATTGTGTTAAATGGCACACAATTTTGAAACTCAAAACATGAGATGGTTCTCTTTTATTTTCTTTTTATTTGCTAATCACAGCCTGCTTTTCCCAGAACTTCTCTTTATTATTATTTTAATTTTTTTGTCTCTTACCGGTATTATTATTTTTTTTTTCTAGAACTTCTCTTTGGCTCTGTGCTTTTAGAGAATCCTAATCAGAATCTCCTTAGGGAATACTCTTCTTTGTGTTGGTCACTGAACATATTCTTTCTACTTAACAGAGAAATGTTACTGAGTAATTAAAACCAGCAGATAGTCTATTGTTTAGTTTGGAGAAATGATTCCATTTCTGGTGGCAAAAAGAGACCAGGGCATTGAATTAAGATGGAACCTGTGCTTGATTCAAGGGAGAAAGATTTGCTGCCAGAATACCTGCTCTAAGCCACATCCCACAGTATTTATCTAGTCCTACTCTCTCATCTCTACTGGGCAAGCGATACCACGCCCCCACCTCACATACACAATTGTATGTTTATTTTTGCATGTGTGGTATGGGGATATAATGAGGCCCATATATCTTTTTTATTTTTATTTTCCAACAGTGTGTTTAGTTCCTTTGTGATGCCTATTAAGTAGAGAGACTAACTGAGTGGGAATTCAAGGTTACTTAAAGAAAGTAGGGCAAAGTCCCTCTGCTGTAGATATTCTCTTTAATCACTGCAACAAATGGACTCCCCACCTTCTCATCTCTGAGTCGTCAGCCCCAAGAGAGAATGACTGCCCAAATCTGCATCCTCTACCTTATTTCCCTTATTCTTTCTTTAACCACTATAGTAGTCCCCCTTATCTATGGTTTCTCTCTCTGAGGTTTTAGTTTTCCACAGTCAACTGTGGTTGGAAAATTTTAAGTGAAAAATTCCAGAAATAAATAATTCATCAGTTTTGTTTAAATCCTCACCCAAGGACATGTTTTTGTTGACTTTAGAGAGAGAGAGAGAGGAAGAGAGAGAGAGAGAGAGAGAGAGAGAGAGAGAGAGAGAGAGAGAGAGAGAATGAGAGAGAAACACCAATGTGAGAGAGAAACATTGATGGGTTGCCTCCCACACACACCCCAACCAGGGATTGAACCTGCATCCTAGGTATGTGTCTTGCCTGGGAATTGAACCTGTAACCTTTTGGTGTATGGGGCGACACTCCAATGAACTGAGCCACCCAACTAGGGAAATCATTCATGTTTTATATTCCCTGCCATTTTGAGTAGCTTGATGAACTCTCATCCATTATGCCCAGGATGTTAATGATCCCTTTGTCCAGTTTCTCAAGCCATATATGCTTCCTTCCTGTTAGTGGTAGCTGCCATCTTGATGATCAGATCAACTGTCATGGTCTGGCAGAGCTTGTGTTCAAGTAAGCCTTATTTTATTTAATAATGGCCCCAAAATGCAAGAGTAGTAATGCTGGCGATTCAGAGAGGCTGTGAGTGAAAAGGTGCAAGTTCTCAACTTAATAAGAAAAAAAAAAACAACCCGTAGGCTGAGGTTGCTAATATCTATGGTAAGAATGAACATTTTATCCATGAAATTGTGTAGGAAAAAGAAATTTGTGCCAGTTCCTCAAACTGCAAGCACATATCATCAGATAGGTGTTTTATCATCTTATATAAAGCACAGGAAGGGTGAGTACAGTACAATGAGATATTCTGAGAGAGACCACATCCATACAACTTTTATTAGAGTATATATCATTATTATTGTTGGATTTTATTCTCTTAATTTATAAATTAAGCTTTAGCATAGGTATAGGAAAGTACAGAGTATATATAGGGTTTGGTACCGTCTGTGATTTCAGACACCCACTGAATTTCCCTGCTGATAAGGGGGATACTTGTACCCTGGAAGAGGCAGCCTCAGGATGTGGGAGGGGTGTCTCTATGCTAAGGCAGAACCTCTCTGAGGCCATCTGACAGAAATCTTGATGTTGAAGCCATAGGATGATTTGGAACTACGGATTATTAAGAATGAAAATACATTGGTATAATCCCCCCACCTCAAAAATAAAAACTTGTTACATGCACTAAAAATATGGGGCCATAGTATTCAGACTTTTTTGTAATCTTCTTTTTGTAAAATACATTGGTATAATCCCCCCACCTCAAAAATAAAAACCTATTACATACTCTAAAAATATGGGGCCATAGTATTCAGACTTTCTTGTAATCTTCTAATGTATTATGGACAGCTTTCTGTGTTCTCAAATAAAAATCTGCATTGCCATTCTTACTGACTCCATGCTATCCCAGTATAGTTTACCTGATCTACTTCTGTTAATATAGGAAGTAAAATATTTTATTAATAGAACTCTTTTGTAATAGAGTTCATAGCAGTTGCTATGATTTATTTCAGGCCAAAAAGCTGCTACCTCTATCCTTTGGTATATTCTTTTCTAAGCCTTTGGAAAGAAATTCTAAGTCTCTTAAGGATTTCCATAACATTTTAAGTAAACTTAATGCTCATATCAGCTATTAACAGTCAAACAATTGCTAGTGAGGTTTAAGGTCTCAAAGAAGATTAGAATGTATTACAGAAAAATTCCCCAAAATTCAGGACTTACTGATAAATAGAGTTTATTTAGATCCCTATATCTGGCTAAAGATGGGCCCGGTTCTTCTGGACAGGTATTACACGGCACCATCATTAATGTGATGTCAGAAACAGCCGCTTGCCTCATGTTTTGCTGATATTTGAATACTCTGAAATCCTACTTACAGTAACCTCATTATTTTACCTTACGTTTTTGGTCCCACGGTTATGAAATGCCTTTGCTGTTTGCATCATTTATACTATGATATAACTGAGTTTCAGAAGCCCTGCAGATTTTTTTCTCAGATCCCTTTTTGAAAAAATATTGAGAGAGGGAAAGAGGATAAGCTTATTTGGTACCTAATATAGAAGGTGGCCTGACAACGGTGATGGGGTGGTGGAGGGTTGGGTGAGGAGGTAGGTTTCCTGAACTTGGGCTCTGAAATCACTACAGGGCAGTTTAGCCAACTGTAGTTTTGTCCAGGACCATTTCTGATGGGGTCATGGATGATGTAAATTTTGGGTCTTATGGGGGAAGGGGCAATTCTCATGTCCCATGGACTGATCTGTTAAGAAACTTGAAGAAAAAGACTGATTTCACAAACTGGCAATGAGAAGAGATTCTCTTTAACATTTAACAGATGGCAAGCAGTTCCTTTTATGTAATATATTGCCGTGGGCAAAAGAACCATAGGCAAAAGAGCCAGTAGTTGCTATGCAAGTACTAATCTCCTGACCATTGAGCGCCCCCTAGGGGAAGGCAGTCCTGGTTCCTGAATTTTGGCCCCCTTTTCACGTTCACAATCTATGGGGCGATGTCTGATGCCAGTTGGGGTAAAAAGAGCCTTGAGGCTCCTAGTCATTCATAACGGAACAATCATAGTTCCAGCTCTGTTCACGTCTAGCAGTTGTGAGAATGAAGGTAACAGTACTTTGCAATTCACGAGGTGTTCCACAGATGTTAGTTAGTAGTCATTACTGCTATGACCACGCCTTGTGAAGCTGAGACCTTACTTGAAAGAGAATGTAATTTCTCATCACAACCCTGAAAAGAGGGGAAGAAACTATTTTAAGTTTAAAAAATGAAAATAGCTTTATTTATTTATTTTTTTGGTCTAATTGTGGAAATAATACTTACATAGAGTATCCAGAGGCCGGATGCACGAAATTCTTGCAAGAGTAGGCCTTCCTTCCTCTGGCTGCTGGCACCCGCTTCCCTCTGGCACCTGGGACCTGGGCTTCCCTCGCAGCCCCGGCTTTGTCTGGAAGGTCATCCGGAAGGACATCCATTCTAATTAGCATATTATGCTTTTATTATTATATATAACAGGGGTATATATTTAAAAATTTGATACATATCACTAGAGAGCCCTTTAAAAAGATTCAATCAATCAACATACTTGGCTGACCTGGATGAGAGCAGCCTACACACTTAGAAATGCTGGATTTTACCCATCTTTTTTCATTATAGTCAATCTATTGTTTTCTTTGCATTTCTTTGATTACTAGCGAGACTGAACATCTGTTCATATACTTACTGGCCCTATATTTTGGAATTGCTTATTCATATCCTTTACCCATTTTTCTTTTTGCTTTGTGCTGATTTATAAGAACTTGATGCACTCCGCATATTTTCCCTTTTCCTGGTACATATGTAGCAACTATTTTCCTCCAGTTGTTGCCTTTTACCCTTGATAGAAATCTATTTGTTATTTAAAAATTTTGTAAATATGTTAACATTTTTATTTATGGTTTCTGGCTTTGCACCATGTATGGAAGGGGTTTCCTCATTGAAAGGTACAAAATTATGTATGTTCTTCAAAAATAACTTTATTGAATGTGCTAGGAACTGTGTTTGTCTCATAACATGTATAATTTTAGTAAAATTTTACCAAAATCTTATGAGGTAGGGTATTATCATTATACCCATTTTATAAAAGAAAAACTTGCAGGTCAGAAAACATGATTTACTCATGATCACCCAGTTGAGAAGTGGTATATTCATGATGAGGTCAGATCTCTGACTCCATATAATACAAAAATTTCAAGTATTTTATATTCCAGAGATGATTCTGCCTGTAGATATTTAATTTGAATAAAGGCATAAGATAAAAAGAAACTATTACAAATGCTTTCCTCAGAAAAACCCCTAGTCTTGAAAATACTTACTTTAATAGCCTTATGCAGGCTACATAATAATAAAAAAAAAGTAGGGAGAATGCTAGGACTAGTTTACAGAGTAAAATTTATTAATTTACATAATGTAGATGGATGGAATATTTTAGTTAAGATAAAATAAAACATTTTAGTTAAAATAAAATGAAGGGCAGTATTGCCATGAGCCAGTAGATGAACATTCTGAGGTCCTTCTCTAACAATCAGGAAGAAATGAATGAAGGCTATGACCCCCTTCACAGCAGCCACTTAGAGGGGCAGCATTTATCTTTACCCTTCTTATGCATTTTATGTGTTAATTTATTTTTATCATCAAACTTTGGTTTCATACCTGTTCTCTTTCCATTCAATTACTGTTTAATGCCATACCTAATTGGTTTTTTTTAATTCTTTGTCATGTTACATATTTGTGAGCCACCTTTAACAAAATCAAACCAGTGAACTGTAAGATGTTCTATAGATGAATTATCTAGGCTCTTGCTAAGATGAGAACTTGTTGGTAAATTAGAAAAAAAAAGTATGATAAAGACATTGGTGTTGATATGGGTCTTTCATGTTGATACTTTGAGTTTTGGCTACTTTCAGAGGATTTGTAGAGGAAATGAGATATTTCCAAATCACATTGAAAGTTGTATATCAGAGAGAAAATAGTGGTTTTCTTGGTTTATAATTCAATAGTTGAGGATGATTTCCAATATTTTAAAACCAAGAAAAAATACATGGAATAACAAGGCAATGGGAAATAGTTTTAACCAGTGTAATATTAGAAAGTGTTGTAGAATAATTTTAATTTAAGAAATGTAATATGTGTAAGAAACAATATCTAAAGCGTTTTTGTTTTTAGGGTAGGGCTGTGGTTGAAAAAATAGAGAAATAATCCACAAAATATGAAGAGGAAAGTTTGAAGGCTAATTATCTACCAAGTAAGAGAATGTAGTGAAGTGAGTCTAATCTTTGCTCTTCTCCAGGAATAATTTTAGACATCAAAAGCCTAGATAGATTGTCCAACCACTATGCTGTACACCTGAAATGAATATCTATATATAAAAGGCTAATATGCAAAGTGTTCCCTTGGGAGTTCAACCGGGAGACCGGGAATTCGTTCACTCGCTATGATATGTGCTGATCACCAGGGGATGGTGCGAAACAAAGAAAGGCCCCAGCCAGTAGCCGGCAGCTGGCAGCCAGGGAAGGAAGGCCCTGGCCAGTAGCCGGATAGGCCATGATTGCTGGCCAGGCCTAAGGACCCTACCCGTACACGAATTTTGTGCACCAGGCCTCTATTCTATATAATAAAAGCCTAAGCAACCATTATGGCAGAATGACCAGAACGGCCAGTCGCTATAATGTGCACTGACCACCAGGAGGCAGACGCTCAACACAGGAGCTGCCTCCTGGTGGTTAGTGCGCTCCCACAAGGGGAGCATGCTCAGCCACAAGCCGGGCTGACAGCTAGCGAGTGCAGTGGTGGTGGCAGGAGCCTCTCCCACCTCTGCAGCAGCACTAAGGAGCATCGAGCCAAGCGGTAAGAAGCAGTGAGCAGCCGGGTGGTAAGGAGCGAGGGGTCCCAGACTGTGAGAGGGATGTCCAACTACCAGCTTAGGCCCAATCCCGTGGACATCCCCCTAGGGGTCCCGGACTACAAGAGGGCACAGGCCGGGCTGAGGGACCCTCCCCCCACCCAGTGCATGAATTTCGTGCACCGGGCCTCTAGTATAAAATAATACTGAATGTAAACTGTAATTGAAAAAAATTCCTTTGAATAAGTCAAATGTCTTTGTCTGCTTGTCCTTAGAAACATGAAAGGTGGGAGAGGGAGAAGGGAGAGAGAGTTAGAGATTGAGAATACAGGGTAATAAATTAAATTTTGGGGGGGGGTGTGATCCATACTTAATAGAAAGAGAGTAATGCAGAGCTGGAAGATTATAACCTGAATAATTGCACAGATAATGGCTCCATTTATTAAAATGGGCTACAGGAAAGAAGGCTGGGGAAAACAGACATATGGAGGTCTGGAGTTCATGACAGGGATCTGGACTGGAGAAACAGATCCAGGAATCATTTATTTATTTAGTCAACAAATATCTATGGAGTACCTAGTATGTGCCAGGTACATCTTAGGGAGCAATATTATCTCTTCCCTTTAACTTTAGTGTAGATCACTACACTAATTTTCTCACATCCCCTCATTTACTCCTTGTTAATGTTAAAGAGAAAAGGTTCATCAATAGTTCAGAACTTGAAATTAATGGGTCACATTCTACTGTGGGCAGAGCCACTGTATTATGGTGAGTGGTATTATGGACATTTCCTCTTCTTTCATCCACTTTCTGAATGTGTTTAGACTGTCAAGGACTGTCCCCTTGTGTGAAGTAGGAGAAGGTACTTCCTTTCGTTGCTCTGTCTTTCCCAGGGGTCAGGTAGGGACTGCAAAGCCAGGCCAGCTCAGAGTAAAGCTTTGGAGGTAAGCTTGCTCTTTCTGTGGCTTGTCTTTCTATTTCTCTGTCTTGTCTCTGTTCCTGTGTTATCTCTCTGTTTCTGTGTCTGTGTTTGGGCTGGTGTAGCTGGCCTCTGGGTTTTGTCCATGTGGGTAGTTGTATAAGTGAATTTGGGGTCATCCATTATTCACTTACTCCAGGCATAGCTGTGTCCCTGGGCTCAAGACTGGGAAGCAGAAGGTCCCCCTATGACCTTGAGCCTGAACTGTGTTTCCCATTTCAGCTTTTACTAAAGTTCTGCTCTACTAATGCCATTAATAAACAGCATGTTTTACTTGGCCAGTGATCTCTGTGTGCATGCTTTACTAGCTAGGCCATAAGGCAGGGGTGGGGAATGTCCAGACATATAGGGCCCGCAAAAATCATTTGGTCTGGCCTTGCCAAGGTGTTAGGAGTTAATTAAATGCTTGACCAAACATAGCAGGCTAATTTTTAAATTGATAATTTTGTATGACCCACAAATCTCTATATATAAAAGCCTAAGCAACTAAATGACCAAACGACCGATCAGTCGACCGGGTGCTATGATGCGCACTGACCACCAGGGGCAGATGCACAATGCAGGAGCTGCCCCCTGGTGGTCAGTGCACTCCCACAGTTGGAGTGCCACTCAGCTGTCCAACCCTTTCCGGTGGCCCACCAGCCCAGTGGCAGCCACTCACTCCCTCAGTAGTCCTGCAGGTCCAATCTCCAGAGAATGGGCCAGGCACTGATGGACCGGTGCCACCAGAATGATCCCAACAGTGAGCAGGAGCAGCAGGCAGGAGCTGCATGTGGTATTGGACTGCCGGTTTCCGCCCAATCTCTGCAGGCCACTCTGAGGGACCCCACCTATGCATGAATTAGTGCACTGGGCCTCTAGTGATGTTATAAATATCCAAATGTCCTTTGGCAGAAAAAAGGTTCCCCACCCCTGCCTTAAGGGAAGAAGGAGAAAATGGCAATTTAATGCAACTCCAAGGGCATTTAAATAACCTATAGGGTACCTGAAGCCTTGGAAATAAGTAGATCAGCCAGGGACCGTATATAAAATGAGAAAAGAGTGAAGAAGATGATAGAATTTTAGGAAAAAAATAGAACATTCAAGGGGCAAGTGTTTCATTGTATAACTCTACTGTGAAAGAAGAATGAGGGGAAAATTCAGATGTAATGTGAGGATAGTGACCATGTGCACACTGATACCACAGGAGGTTTTGTTATTTCTCATTTTCACTTTTGTACATGCCCACCCCTCTCCCCCCCCCCCCCACCGCATCTTAACAATGAGCAGTAGCTACATTTATAATAATTTTTAAACACTTAGAAAAAATAAGAAGAGAAAGAGCTTAGTAGCATGATTTAAGCAGAAAACCCTTGGAGGAATAAAGATGTTAGTGGACTCTAAAATACTGCTGTCTATCTATGGTCTCAAGGAAAGAGGCATCTTCCTTCCTCCTTGGGCTGTGACAAACCAACCCACTCTTCAACGGCGTGTACTTTATCAGTGTACTGGTTTTCACATGTATGAACCAAATGTGGATTTTGAGAACATTCATGTTGTGAGGAACCATCTGGGGACCATAAAGTCCGAGGCCAGGAAGCACGTGCCAAGGCTGGGGAAAGTGTGCAAAGGGAGAGAAGAAATCTGATCTAAGGAAGGAATTTATTTGTCCGTGAAACACTCACTGTGTGCCTGGTATAGATCAGATTCTACGCGCGGTGTTAGGAATACGATGGTCAACATTATTAACGTGGTTTTCGTCCTCCCTGACCTTCCCTGTCAGTGGGGATACAGGCAGGTAAAAACGGAGCTGCAACAGAGTGAAGGTGCTACGATGGCCATAGCTATGGCAGCTAAAGCATCTGAGACAGACCTTAGTGGGAGGTGAGGGAGATGGACGTAGCATCGGTGATGGTGGTAGTGGTGGTGGAGTTGAGCATATAACTGCTGCAGACCTATGTTTTCCCCAGCTCTATCCCTGAAGATTCCTTTCCAGGCAAGAAAGGAACATTGCCTTCAATAACTGTCTACAAAATAGTGATGCTTCCATATGGATGCACTGATGTTTCTGTGACTAATAAAGAAATGACTGTATTAATCAACAAAATAGCTAAATGTTATGGGTACTCAGCCCAGTAGCTGAATGTGCTTTATAGTTTTGCTCGAGAAGCCTCTTTTACTTTAGAAGCTGTCTGGTTTCCATACCTAAACCCAGCTGAAAGGCCCGTTTATGAGCAGAGGATGGCAAATGCCCAGACAGACAGGCCATTCTGCTGCAGCTAGAGCAGATTATGGCCTGTTAAGTTTGCAAAGACAGATGTCACTGTGCCACTCTGCCTGAGGGAAGCCATATGCTCTATTTGTAAATGCTTTGGGTCTGAGTTCCCCGAGGGTTTCAGCTCTGTGGCGGTGTGTCTCACTGTTGTGTAAGGAGCCAGGGATCTCAGAACTATATCTTCTAGGCTTATAAAGGAGGGAAATTGCATGAGCACAGGATTGGAACAGAGACTAAGTAACCCTATGGTTTTATTCTCATTGCCACATGGCTCTGAGCCTATGATCTGTCAAAAATTTCAGTCTGATTTCTGGTAAGCTTTTGATTAGTTAAAGGTGAGAGTTGGTACATGTAAAATGGCCAGGCTGACTGTATGAGGGGTTCAGCTCTGCCTTTTGGGTTTAGAGATGCCTGGAGGTCCATGGGAGAGTGAGACATGAGACCCTAACCTAGGCCAAGCAGGGGGATGCTCTGAGAGGCTATGGGACACTTAAGTTGTGAGGATATAATGAGAGAATGCTCATTAGAGCACTTAGTATATAAAATAAGCACTTAATAAATGTTCTCTTTTCCTTTACGAAATCATTTCCCTCCTCACCCTGGCATTTAAATAACCCAACCTCAGGTCCTACCAACTCTTGTGCTAATTTGTTTGGAGACACAGAACATGCTTTGTGAAGCAGGACTGTGGTAGCAGGACCACTGTTTCTGCTTTGGCTTTCAGGGCAAGGGCATCGTTTTCTCAAATTATGGTGGTTTTACGGTGTCCTTGACTTTGAACAGAAGTATCTCCCAGGGTGGTTCAGTGCCCACATCACATCTGGTCACTCAGTCAGGGCCTGAGGAGGGATGATCAGAATGGTGGATATAAAAGAACAAGGCTCTCACTTATAACAGTCTCCCTCCCTCCCTCCCTCCCTCCCTCCCTCCCTCCCTCCCTCCCTCCCTTCCTCCCATCTTCTTCATTCTTCCTTCTGTCTTCTCCTACCAAAAAAAGAAAAGAAAGCAAAAACAATTTAGAAGGAATAAGAAGATACCTGAATTAGAAAATTTAGTTCAGCCATTTACTATAGATAAGTACATTTCCTAACAGCAAAGCAAAACTGCTTAAGCTGTCCAGAGGCCAGAAAATAGCCTTTCTTAGCAACTTGAAAATTATATATTTGTGGATGATCCTAACCCTGTCTTACCCAGTAGACTGCATTGTTTATGCAGGTAGAGGTTCAGTTCTCATCTTTATTGCTTGGCTCCTTTGCATCAGTGACTACTTATAATTATATAAAATTGCACATTTCCCAGTTTCTTATCTTTCCTGTTAGACCATAATTTTGAGGGCAGGAACCATGCCTCCACTGGTTCAAATTTTGGTGAACACACTAATAAATGAGAGTTTGAAAAGGTGCCTTTTCTGATAGCACACAGATGAGTAAATGAAGTCAAAATGATCCCACTGAGAATGAGACCAAGGATGACCATGTTAAAAATTAAGAGTGCTAAGACCAATAATAGTATATCATATCATATCATGTCATATCATATATCAATCTGTTTCAAGATATTGAAGAGTGAGTAAATAAGAGGGCATTGCCATATATAACTGGATATCACATTTGTGTTGTCTTTCGGGAGAGTATTTCATAGGCCAGCCCCATAGAACTTCTTCTTCTTGACTAGACAGGAATAACTATATCCTATAAATAAAAGAAGAAAGGGGTGATGTGTCTAAATCTAAATGGTGAGTCAGTGACAGAGGTCCCAGAAATGCCTAATGAGCCTTGGAAATATCTCTGAGTCACTGGATTCTTTTAAACCACATCTGGCAGGTGGGTATAGTAATAGATGTCCTATTACTTGTCTCAAGGCCTTCTTCAGAGAATTAAATCTACTAGATGTGAAAGCCTTTCAGAGATACATTATATAAGTGTAAGATAAGAAAGTGTTAGATTATGTTTTGCCTGCCAGCAAGTAGTTCTGTATCACTCAGGGAAGACTGAACTGCTGAAACAATAGACCTAAAAGTAGTGGCTAAAAAGGAAGAGAAGTTTCTTTCCTTCTCACATAATAGTCCAGGCTGATAGAGGAGGTGACAGTGGTGGTGGTCAGGTGGTGGGAGTGGATTCTTCTCATGCAGCCATTCAAGGACTTAGGCTGACTGTGGCTCTGCCATTCTCATGGTTGCTCTGGGCTGTGCCATTGTCACTCACAGGTATGACAATGAGTTTAATGGGCCAGGCCTGGAAGTGGCACCATTGACTTGTACTTATTAGAGAGAACTTTGTCACATGACTATGCCTAAAGGCCAAAGAAGATAGAAAATGCAGTTGGGCAGCCCTGTGCCTTCTTCCATAACAGAAATTGCGAATGGATTTTGGTAGGCAGCCAGCAATCTCTGCCCCTGTCCTTTGATCCAGATGGGGCTAAATCCTCCCTTTCTAGGATCTCATAGCACCATAAACCTCACATTCTTTGCATTTGGCAAAGATACAACTTTACATTTTATGATTATTTTCTTAATTCTGCCCCACTAGACAAGGGTAAGAGTCATGTCTCCTGTGCATCGTGGATCTCTAACACTTGACACAGTACCAGACTAACAATAGACCTTTAGTAAGTATTGTTCCATGAGTAAGAATACACATAAATATGTCAAAGACATTGGCTGAGACTGAAGAACCTCAATGAGACTATCTGGATGAGTCTGGTGAGGTGTTGGGGCCTTGCCATCATCGGACATCTTTTTGCAACTTTTGGGGAAAGGAGGTATGGTAAGCAGGAGTCTGAGCTGACCCCCCCAGTGACTCACCCTTGTATAATCTCTTCTTGGGAGTGGTTAAAATCTTTAACTATGGTGAAATATTACTCCACAATTAAGTTATGTTATATGGCACAGTTGACTTTAAGAAAGGGAAATTATCCTGGGAAAACCCAACCTACTTGGTGAGCCCTTAAAGAGACTGGGCTCTCCCTGAAGAGATTGGATGTGTGAGAGGGGTTCAATGCAAGTGAGATTCCTTATTGGTGGCTTTGAGGATGTAGAGGGCCACATGGCCAGAAATATGGGTGGCTTCTAGGAGCTGAGAGTGGCCCCTGTCTAACAGCTAGAAAGGAAACAGAGACCTCAGTCCTACAACCACAAAGAACTGAATTCGGCCAACAACCTTAATGAGTTTGTAAGTGGATCCTGCCCCAGAACCACCACATGAGAACTCTGCTTGGCTGATATTCACTCCAGAAGACCCAGGGCAGAGAGCCTAATCGAGACGCACTCGGACTTCTGACCTACAGAATTTATGACATGATAAATGAATGGATGTAATTTTAAACCACTAAGCTCTTGGTAACTTGTTAGGCAATACATAGGAAACTAATACAGTTTATGTATATTTGCTGGGTTCAAAACAGATGGGGTGAGTATAAGGGCATGAAGAGGTTGGAGAAGAGAGAAGGATGTTTGTTTTGCTAAGGGCTTTATATATCTGGTGTCTGAAATTTAGGATGAATAATTTCCGATGAATAATTTTGCCTGGGCTTCAGGTTTTCCAAAAATGTGGAATTTTCAAAGCAAACACCAGGATGGTCCTGAGAAAACAAGGGCATTGGTCTCCCTACAAACTGGAGGAGTTGCTTTGTGAAGAGCAGGTGCAATGAAACCTGTTGACATAGCCTACTTCTGCTCAGTGTGCAGCAGAAATACAGTGCTCGTTGGTCCACAATGGCTTGTTATTTTAGGAGCCCTGACACCAATATGATGGTGGTGGAACCTGCCATGGAGGCTGTGGCGAGGTCTAGCTCTCAAGTGACTCTGCACATGGCAGACTTAAGTGAGGAATCCCTGAGGGGATTATATGAATGTCAGATATAATCACAAGGACACCCCCAGGACTTCTCAGAATTGACCACACACACCTCTTCAATGGATCTGCAGCTCCTGCATGGTACACGTGTGGCATGTGCCAGGGAAATTTGCATTCTTTTTGGCAGTGTGGCCTCATTGTCACCACAGCTCATGAAAGTAAAGTGCACACATCGCGGTGCCAGGCGTTGCGCTGTGCTCTTACACAGGCGAGGTCCCAAAATCTCACAAAATCTTACCTGGTAGATATTTTAAGCTCCATTTTTATTATGAGCAATCTGAAGCTTAGCAAATTTACGTAATTTGCTTAGGGATGGCCACCTGGGGTTATTGTACATGCATGCGAAATCTCCGGAAACACTAAACACAGCCTTAAGAATTAGCACATAATGCGTCTGCAAAACTCAAGGGACTGCTGAGAAGAGCACAGTGGTGCTTCTCCTCCCTGTTTGCCTCTGCTGACTTGGCGGGGGACCTGGAAGCTTTATGGATTGAGGTAAAGAACACACGTGTGAGAGCCGTGCTCATAGGATTTCTGAGGCCCAAACCTCTGCAGTGATCAAGGATAACTTAATTCTTCTATCTTGCCAGGAACTGACATTATTTAAAAGGTATTTGCAGAGAGATTAATTGGAGTAATTGAGTTAAATTAAAAAACACACACAAGCATTAGCACATGTCCTACTACCATGTTTCTTCATAAAATAAAGAGTGTCTGGCAAAAAGTCAGGACAAACGTCATGCTTCTTCCACATTTGCTTCTTATTTGTAGTGCCAGGGCTAATGCTAACCAGAAAGTGAGCATCCCTCCCTTTAGCTCTTGTTTGTGAAGGAAGTAGATCAAGTTTCTCATTTCTTGACCGAGGGCCACTGTGTACAGTTGGGTAGGTTGTTTACTGTACAAGAGTGTCAGGCATAACAGGAATTTTTTTCCCTAATTTACAAAGAAAAAGTGCTCAGCTGCCCTAGCTGGCTTGGCTCAGTGGATAGAGCGTCAGCCTGCGGACTGAAGGGTCCCAGGTTCGATTCCAGCCAAGGGCACATGCCTGGGTTGCAGGCTTTATCCCCAGTGGGGGTTGTGCAGGAGGCAGCCAATCAATGATTCTCTCTCATCATTGATGTTTCTATCTCCCTTTCCCTCTCCCTTCCTCTCTGAAATCAATAAAGATATATTAAAAAAAGAAAAAAAGAAAAAGTGCTCAGCTGGGTAGAAGCAGCCCTCCTAACCCCCTAACTTAGTGCCATGCCCCTCTCTCAGTTCAGGTAGAGCCTAAATTCCAAAGAGACATAATGTATGTTGGCAGGCATAGGCCCTTTCAAATAGCACTGTCCACTCTGTCTGTTCGGTGGGATGGGTGTGGGAGAGATGGACTGAATCTTGCTAGGCCTATTTATTGAAAGTTATGGTTTTCAGATCCTGCTTAGTATATCAGAGAACAAAATATGGGGATAACAGGAAGATATCCCTGGGTCACAGATAGCTGGACCTACCCCAAAACTTATGAGGGTGTCTTAATCTCTAACCAGGTGTGCAAATAGTAGCTTTCTTCATTTTTTCTTGACTACAACTTGTCTTTATTATCAGTGCCTGAAGACAGAACACAATTTCAGTATTTTTGTTTTGTTTTGCCCATCTCAATTATTTTAGGTTTTAATTCAGACAATTCAGGTCTTCATCCCGACCTCCCAACCTCATCAAGCGAGAGTTGTTTTTTTCTCCTCTTTCTCAGGTCCAAGGGCTTAAATAGCATGATGGTATCACAAGGAGGGGTCTGTCCCCTGTCATTGGCAGCTGTCCCTTTGATAGGTAGGAGAATTAACTGATCCCATTTGGACTTTGGTTTTTATGAAACAGATGAAAACTGTGGAAGCCTATTATATGATATAAACCCGTGGTCGGCCAACTGAGGCTCGCGAGCCACATGCAGCTCTTTGACCCCTTGAGTGTGGCTCTTCCACAAAATACCATGGCCTGGGAGAGTCTATTTTGAAGAAGTAGCATTAGAAGAAGTTTAAGGTTAAAAAATTTGGCTCTCAAAAGAAATTTCAATCGTTGTACTGTTGATATTTGGCTCTGTTGACTAATGAGTTTGCCGACCACTGATATAAACCAAACAGTGAAGCGTGATGTAAACCAAATACTAGCGAACAGGCACGAGAAAGTCTAGAAGGGTAGATGTACATGCCATTTAGGTGCCCTTGAGTCCTTAGTTTTACAGCCTGACAGTGAGCAGTCATTCATTATAAATCATTAGAATTTTAATTTAAAAAATTAGTGTAGGGGGCTGAGTTGGGAAGGGCCATGCATGTGAGTATTTGGTATTAAGATGAGAGCAGCTCGGTAGGAAACTTCCTAATGGAAATGTCACTGATAGTAATTACCCCTTTCCAGTCAAGCAGCTCTTTGATATTCTTCCAGCATTCAGGGGCCAGGCAGCCTGACAGACCCGGAGAAACAAGAAGGGTGGTTCAGAAAGCTAGAGGATCTGGAAAGCTGGCTGGGGAATTGGGAGGCAGCAGTGCAACGTGATATTTGCATTATCTGAGCAGTGCATTGGGTTATGCTGTTTAGTCACTAAGCAGAAATTCTATGGGGGCAAACTGGTGTGGGATACTGAGAGGTGGAGATGAGGAGCAAAAATGCCCAGCCTCACCCAGCTAATGTGGCTCAGCGGTTGAGCATTGACCCAGGAACCAAAAGGTCACTGATTTGATTCCTGATCAGAGCATATGCCTGGGTTGTGGGATCGATTCCCAGTGGGGGCCCGCGCAGAGGGCTGCCAATCGATGACTTCCTCTATCTCTCCAACCCTCTCCCATCCTCTCACTCTAAAAATCAATAAAATAAAATAAAAACATATATATATATATATTCCAGAATGGCAGATTTATCCTGGTGAACAGAGGGTGGGAGTGGGTAGGAAAACCAGCCAAGGTCAGGGGAAAACTAATGGCAGCCTCTGTTGCACTTCTCCCATGAGATCTTTCTAGCTCTTTGAGGGCCCCAGGGTGATATACTGATGCCCCTCAGAGAAGTTTTAGGAAGATGTATATAGTATTGTCTTTTCTTGTAGGCAGCATGTGAGATGTTTGAGGCTTCTGAAATCTTACGTTAATTAAACTGAATGTACAAAAGCTCTAAATATAGTCCTGTAACCAAATTAGAGGTGTGTTGTTTTTTTAAATTAATGCTTGGAATCTTTAAACCTAGTACCAGCAACATCTTACTTCCAAAGGAAATGCTTACAAGTCAAAGGATGAAATTTCTGATGATTATACAGCCTCTTGCCAATGGATAAATGCTTGCCCTTTATTCTTTAGTTTTCCAGTGTTATTATTCCCCGTGTTTCTATCATTTTCTCCCTCATAGAAACAGCATTGTAATTTACTCAAAATGAAGAGTTTGAATGAGAATACTGGTACTCGACTTTTTTCTTCTTCAATGATGAAAACTTTCTTTATAAAGAACATTAGGGAAATATGTCAATGGGGCTTAAATTATCTATATTTGTGTGTGACAAGTTAATAATAAGATTTAGTTCTTTTGTGTGCCTCTGGAATGAGTCTCATTTCTCTGAAATTACATAAGACATACAGAGAAATACACACATATGATATAGTGTGTAAACACGGAAAATGTACTTAAGAATTTCCATGGGTGAAATTAGACTAATGCTTTCAATATACAAATTATTGTGTCTCAAGAAAGAAAATAATATAGCTACTGCTCTATAAAGCTAACCACTTCTCTGGGTTAACTGGCTGATCCAATGTTAAAGGTATTTTGGGGTTTAGTTCCTAGCAATCTGAGTTAATATGAGGGTTCATTGTATTTGGTTTCTGTGGGCTGGTAATGGTTCCAACACATGGGAGTAATTCAAAGCTTTGCTTCTTTGGGTTCAATAATTCCATCTCCACTTAGAAATAAAATGATAGTTAAAAACACACACACACAACTAAATAATGCATGGTTTGATGGGATGAGGAGAGTATTGCTAAAATTCACATCAAAAAAGTATCCTCTATCATACCGCTTGGTTCTTAGAGTTGTTCCATTAGTGTCCCTTTAACATGTAATATTTCCCAATTAAGTGTGTTGGTAAGAATTATTCATTTTAATAATTAAAGAGCTTCCCCAGCTCCCTGAAGAGCGTTACCATGGAGGCCCAGCTCCACTGCTGGGAATAATCACAGCTTGCTAGTGTGAGGAGAGGGTGACAGTTGAATGCTAGTATTGCTATTGGGGGAAACTAACTCAGGCTCATTTCAATGGTTGGGCCCTGGAACACCCGTGAAGTGACCTTTCACTGTAGCAGGCTGTGATATGAATTGGTTTTGTATCTAAAATGGAGTGTAAAGTTTGATAAAGTATGTATTTGAGACATACTAAGATGATATGAGAAGGCTTTTTGACTGTCTTCAATCTACTTAACTATTTGGCAGTGATTCTCCCAATTGGTTCTTGTGATGCCTTAGGGCTGCCATGAAATTCTACAAACAAAATTTAATTTTATTTTAATTAAAAAGAAATATATGACCTTTCCTTTTATTTTAATTAAAAAGAAATGTATGGGGATTTTAGGAGGGGCTGATGGAAATGAAGCTTTGAGAAGAGTATTACCAAATGCAACAGTAATCATCAATCTGTTGGCAATGTTGAATCAGCGTCTCTTGGTGGTAGTGAGACACCACCTCCTTGGGTATCAATTACTGGGAAATGTAATCACAGCTGACAGCATTAGGGGATTGATGATTCCCAAGCACTTGGATTTCTATTATAAGAAAGTTATATAGAACAGTAGAGTCAAAGTACCCATCCCATTACTAAAAATAGTAAGAATCAAGGCAACCACCACCACTACTACTTCTGGTGATCACACTAATAAAGTAGCTCAGGCTTAGAGGGTTCTTACCAGGAAGCACTGTTGTAAGTGCATTACATAAATGGACTCATTAGACTATGAGATAGAAATACCAGGTCCTAGATTTGGATAATTTGCTAAAGATATCAATAGTTATAGCTATAGCTATGAGTATAAATATTAGCACTACCTCTATGATGATAATGCTTTGTGACTACTTAGTACTACACACCTTTCAAACCACTCTCATATTTATTCATTTGATTCTTTTAATAAGCCATTGAGGTAAATAGAGCTATTTTTATGTTAATTGTACAGAGACATGGGATTTTCCGAAGTTTCAACAGCTAATCATGGATTCCAAGAATTTTCAAACTGAAAATAGGTTACAGATTTTTGCCTGTGAGACCAACTTACAGAGCTTTGTGGTTCGCTCCGGTTTTAGGTCTTGTCACTGTCATTCTTACGCATTTCCCATGACATCAGAATTTTTGTTTTGATTTTCAAAACTTGAACCATCATTCTTTAGTTTTCCTTGATGAGAGGCAGGCTTGCTTAAGTCATTCGGGAACACTCCAAAAGTGAGAGCAGAGACAAAGTGGTTTCCCTAAAGGATTTTCATTGTTTCCCAACCTGGTTAATCAGGGGGAGGGGGGCAATAAAAGGTGAAGGAAAAGGGTCAGGAGGCTAAGGGGAAGAGCAGATGACCTATCTGGTTTCTGACACCCTCCCTGGGAGAGGACAGAACTGAACACTTGCTGTGTTTCTGGACAATGAGGGGACTGTGGTGCTCCCCCCCACGGGATTCCAAACCGTAGTCCGCCCATGTGGGGGTGGGTTGCTCAGAGTTTTTCATCCACACTTGGGAGTTGTCATGCTGTAGTTGTGAGGTGGGAAGGGATGGCCAGAAGCCTGGGCTCTATGAGCCAGCTGTCCACCGCTTCTCCCAGGGTGGATCTCATTCTCCATCTGTTATCAGATCTTACCACCATCTTCTCTGCCATCGGGGTCTGTCTTGACAGATGGTTCTTATGTAATATTATAATTGTTTTTGTTTTGGAGGGGAGCTTTCTCAGCTCTCAACCTATATTTAACGTTTTAGATAAATCTCTGTTATCTTGGCCAATTATAGATATGACCTAGTGATTTTCATATGCACTGAGGTGTATAAGTAACTTGCTAATTAATAAGTTTCTACACAGCAGTACATATATTTGATGTCTGTACCACTCAGGAACTGAAAGTAGAGTCATCACTGACTGTTATGAGTAGATAGGGAGAGAGGGTCCTCCCATGGCTTGTCTCCAAAGTCCCTGCGTGTCCCAGTAATGCTGTTTCGCATATTTCTAGAGAACTATGGTTTGCTGCTTATCTGGCTGACTTAATAAGAACACATTTGGTACATCAAAAAAATGAATTTTTTTGTAAAATGAATTAAGTTTAAACAATGAAGGATTCATAGGATACAACAGCGAATTTCAGGGCAATCCCACAGGTAGGAAATGAAGTAGAGACTGTTTTTATGGGACTGGGACTCAGAAGTATTAGATCAGGATGCAAACTCTTACTTTTTCTTCCCAAAGCCTCATTGTATTTGGTGTCTGCTTTTCTTGAAGCATCTACAGACTATTTTCTGCTACAGGAATGGCCTGTCATGGCCATCTCCAAATGGCAGCTTCAGCTCCCATATTTCCCCTATCAGTGGTCGGCAAACTCATTAGTCAACAGAGCCAAGTATCAACAGTACAACGATTGAAATTTCTTTTGAGAGCCAAATTTTTTAAACTTAAACTTCTTCTAACGCCACTTCTTCAAAATAGACTCGCCCAGGCCGTGGTATTTTGTGGAAGAGCTACATTCAAGGGGCCAAAGAGCCTCATGTGGCTCGCGAGCCGCAGTTTGCCGACCACAACCCTATCTTATGGTCTCATGCTAGCAGCCAACCAACATGGACTTTGTATGTCAGCCACTCTTGGTTTGTGAGCAACAGAAACCACCATGGGTAACTTTAGTAGTAAAGAAACTTAATGGAGGATATTGGAGAACTCACCAGAATCACTGGGATGGAAAATGGACAGAAAAGAAAGGAGACTTCACAGCCAGAAACACAGACAATGAACATACCAAGGAACTGGTCCTGTGAGGATACCACTGCTGCTGAGTACTAGACTTGACTAGTACTTAACCTGCTGAGTACTTGACTTAGGCCACTGATGATGGGTCACTGGATTCAGACGCTTCCAATGCTACCCATCCTGGTCTCCTTGAAGCAAGATTCTTTAGTGTCCTTACAACTGTGCATCTGTAGTTTCCAATTCATAGTCCCGAGCAGGTATTTCTGATTGGTTAAGCCTAAGTGATATGTTAGTTCCTTGGCTGCAAAGGGGGCTGGGAGAACAAGTACGAGACACTTTCAGGCTCTGTAAGGGAAGGGGGCTATGCCTCCCGCCACATTTAATAAGGTGGGAGATTTCTCAAATCTAAGAAAGGTATTTATATTCTGGGCAGCCCAATAAACAAAAACAAAAACAAAAAACAAAATAATCAAATGGTCACTACACTCAGTGTCCCAGTTCCTCACATCTGAACAGATATGAACCATCTATTCGAGTCAGATATTCATCCCCAGACCAATCAACTGTGGCAAATGAGGCAAAATGCCTTTAAAATAGGCTGTATTTTCCAGAGTAGATTTTTCTCGAAGTGGTGTGTGAAATCATGGAGAGTTCATCATGGCTGCTTTGTTTTCTACTGCTGGCTCAGGATTAATATCCTGTGGTCCTTGTATCCTGTACTACTCATTTCAGTTTACTTGCTAACTTGCCACTGGTTGCATTAATACCTTATATAATAAAGAAGTAACATGCAAATTGACCATCACTCCAACACACAAGATGGCTGCCCCCATGTGGTCAAAGATGCCGCCCCCATGTGGACGGACACAAGATGGCCACCACAAGATGGCCAGCAGGGGAGGGCAGTTGTGGGTGATCAGGCCAGCAGGGGAGGGCAATTGGGAGGGACCAGGCCTGCAAGGGAGGGCAGTTAGGGGTGACCGGGCCAGCAGAGGAGGGCAATTGGGGGCAACCAGGCCTGCAGGGGAGGACAGTTGGAGGGGACCCATGCCTGCAGGTGAGGGCAGTTAGGGGCAATCAGGCCAGCAGGGGAGCAGTTAGGCATCAATCAGGCTGTCAGGGGAGTGCTTAGGGGGTGATCAGGCTGGCAGGCAGAAGCAGTTAGGGGCAATCAGGAAGGCAGGCAGGTGAGTGGTTGGGAGCCAGCAGTCCTAGATTGTGAGAGGGATGTCCGACTGCCCGTTTAGGGATTGGGCCTAAACGGGCAGTTGGACATCCCTCGAGGGGTCCCAGATTGGAGAGGGTGTAGGCTGGACACGCCCTCCCCGCCTGTGCACGAATTTCATGCACCGGGCCTCTAGTGGTTATATATCATTTAACTTCTCTAGAATAGAAGTGGTTACTTTGGGGGCATTTGGTAACTTCATAGACCCAGGCCGTTTCCAGAAGGTCCAATTTCTTTTCCTGCTTAGGCAATGGACAAATTTGAACCTACTATTTGGCCAGACATTTGAAATTGTAGCTTCCAATATTCCCGGACAAATGTGTCTAATGAAACAACACTTTAGGGCTTTGAGGAAGATTTGGCAGGTGTAATCTTTGAGAACACCTGGCTGGGTATCTCTTAGAAAATGGAAACAGGCTTTGGGTAGATATTGTATCTACCCACTAAACAATGATTCATTATAATTACTTGTGCTCATTCAAAAAATATATCTTGGGTGCCTATTATATGATGGACACTGGGCCAAATTTCATTAAAGTTAGTTTTTCTTTTCTTATTTTAAGATACAATGTTCACAGTAAATTGAAATACATTTTTTTAGCTCTAGCTAAATGAATAATTTGTAAAAGCCATATCTAGCTTTTCATTTCCATAATTTAATAATTTGGATATCTGGGACTTAAGTATGGGAAGACTGGATATCTAGTCTAATATTGCAGTTCCCCCTTAAGAGTGTTTAAATTTTTTTTTAATAAAAAATTCTGAAATTCTTTCTAGAGTTTTTGTTTGGAGGCCTGAATTTTAACAAATACAACTGGGTATTTCCTTTGAATTAGGTAAATGGTGCCAAGAGCAATGATTATCGTTAATGTTTACTGTTATTTCAGTTTTGCAAGTGGAAAAAGAACGCTCCTGGGAAATACCTAAGTAAACAGGTAATAAAAGGAATCTATGAGAAGCAAAACACAAGCAAGAATATTATATGAAAACCCCATCATATTGAAAGGCAAGAGTAGCAGAAAGATCTCAATGATATACAGTCAGACTTTAAAAATATAAAGCTGTTATATTTAATGTGATGAAAATATGTGGACTTTGGAAGGAAAATGCGGAAGTTGAAACATCATTTAAAGGATATCAATGATCTACTCCATTGTTACTGATTTTACTAATTCATCTTATGAGTTATGTCCATGCCTTATTTCTTGTTCCAAAGGTCTGTTGCATCCTGGAAAGATGTTATAGTTGTTTTTCAAAAGTAATGACATAATTATCTCATTAAACAGATTGGTGGGACAGTTTTGCTTGACAACATGGTTATATAAGACATGTATCAAAATAAGCCATGCTCTTTTGTACCATTTAAAAAAATGCATGATGACATGACAAATGGTAATTTGTATACTCAGTGAATTAAAACAAACGACTATAAAATGATCTCCTTAGCCTTGGGGTGGAGGGGGGGTGGTTCTGAGCTTTCTTTGAAGGAGCAAATACACATATAGCAGCAGGCATGACTATAACTTGGAACCACCTGTTATATAGTCTACTGGAATAAGACCCTCCTGCACTCACCTGTATTCAACAAAGTATGGGTGAGTGAAACCCACACTAGGTTAAAGATGAAAAGTAAGCATATAAAACCAAGCAAACTTACCATCTAACTGAATGATCTAAAGTTAAGAGTTGGCCACCTTTCTAAAGAACCAGATACTGAATATTTGTTGCTTTGAGCATTCTATAGTCTCTATCACAATTACTCAACTCTGCTGTTAAAGCTCAAAAGCATCCATAGGTAATATGTAAATAAACAAGTATTTCTGTGTTCTTATAAATTTTTATTTATGGTATTGAAATTTGAAGTTAATTGTCTGGTCAGTGTGGCTCAGTGGTTGAGTGTTGACCTTTGAACCAGGAGGTCATGGGTAGATTTCCAGTCAGGGCACATGCCCGGGTTGCAAGCTCATCCCCAGTGTGGGGTGTACAGGAGGCAGCCTATCAATGATTCTCTCTCATCATTGATGTTTCTATCTCTCCCTCGCCCTTCCTCTCTAAAATCAAGAAAAGTATATCTAATAAAAAAAAATTGAAGTTCATATAATTTCATGTATCACAAAACATTTTTTCCCAGCTATTTAAAAATGTAAAATCCAATCCTACATTTGTGGGCCTATAAAAACAGGTGGTGGGCCAACTTTGGCCCATGAACTATAATTTACCAGGCCTGCTTTATTTATTACTAGAGGCCCCATGCATGACATTTGTGCACTAGGGGAAGGGGGGTTCCCTCAGCCTGGCCTGCACCCTCTCACAGTCCGAGACCCCTTGGGGGATGTCCGCCTGCTGGCTTAGGCCCGATCCCCTTGGGGATCGGGCCTAAGCCGGCAGTCAGACATCTCTCCCGCAGTCCGGGGCTCTCACAGTCTGGGACCCCTCACTCCTTACCGCCCTCCTGCAGTGGAGGCAGGAGAGGCTCCCGCCATGGCTGCTGCACTTGCCAGATGTGAGCCTGGCTTCTGGCTCAATGGTGCACCCCCTGTGGGAGCACACTGACCACCAGGGGGCAGCTCCTGTGTTGAGCATCTGCCCCCTGATGGTCAGTGCGCATCATAGCGAATGGTCATTCTGCAGTTTGGTCAATTTGCATATTAGGGTTTTATTATATAGGATTATTTTTTTAAATCCTCACCCAAGGATATTTTTTCATTGATATTTGTTTTTTTTGTTTTTTTAGAAACACATCAATTGGTTGCCTCCTGCACACACCCTGACCAGGGTCTGGGTCAGGACAGAATCAAACTGGAGACCTTTTGGTTCACAGGCCGACACTCTGTCCACTGAGCTAAACCAGATAGGGGTACCAGCTCTCCTTTTAAGTGTACTAACCTCTTCCTTCTCTCAGTTTCCAAACTAGTAAGGATTAAGTACATTTTCAAGAGGCACATTACATTCTCTGTTGCATCACAACTTTGTTCTAAAATATTGTGGTCTAACTTTTCACACACCTTTTCCCACCCAGGTGTTGATGTCTTTCATTTATAATGTCAGTGATGTGAAATGTAAGGAAGCCTGGTCAGAGTTTATAGATTCAATATTTAGCTACTCTCTTCCCCATTATTTAATTTATCTTTTCTTTCCCCAATTTCAGAACATAATTCCTAATTCCTTTCCCTTCGCATTTCTCTTCAAATCTAATTTGTATGTGACATCTATAATCTTCTTTGGAAAAGATATTTGTCATGGCTCAAACAATCCCTCTGTTCACTCTTGGTTTCCTATTCCTAAAATGAGAAAACACACATTTTAGTCCCAGATGAATAAGAGCAAAAATAGTAAATGGAGTTGAACAACAGCCAAAAAACAGGCTTTGCATAAGATGTCCAACTAATTTCCCTTAGCTTTGTCCGCTCTATTAATTTTCTGCCAGTTGCTTATTTTCTCACACATCTTACACATCCTTCAGATGCAAAAGCAACACCAGTGAAAGCCAATATTTGAGCCAGATAAGCAGAAAGAACTCAGCTGTTCTCACTGTTATAATAAAAAAATCTTAATTCAATTTCATCAATAATGAGAGTGGGAGCATGTGTTTTTCCATATACAGTACTGTGTAGAGTGATGGATGCTAAAAGCCTATATAGTATAGTATATACCCTCAGAGAGCTTGCAATTAAAAATTCTTCTGAATATCTATATATATAAAAGGCTAAGTGACTGTCCAACCCTCTGACCGGCTGGTACCTA
The DNA here is from genome assembly GCF_963455305.1 of Plecotus auritus. NCBI lineage: Eukaryota > Metazoa > Chordata > Mammalia > Chiroptera > Vespertilionidae > Plecotus > Plecotus auritus. The sequence goes on along the minus strand of NC_137776.1, from coordinate 142,240,681 downwards.
TGATGCACACTGACCACCAGGGGGCAGATGCTCAAAGCAGGAGCTGCCAAGCTGCAGTGACTTGGCAGCAGCAGAACTTTGCAGAGTGTCCTCTCGCACTCTGGGACCCCTTGGGGGTTGTCAGAGAGCCAGTTTCGGCCGAATCCCCACAGGCCAGGCTGAGAGACCCCACCTGCGAGAGGGACCACATTCACTCCACAGACACCCTTCGAGCTGTGGTGCTGCCCCAGGTGTGGCCGGCCGGGGAGGGACTGTGGGAGGTTGGCTCCAGGGCGTGTCCAGCCTGTCTAGCCCAGTCCTGCCCTGCTGGCCACCTTCTAGTTAATTTTCTTTCAATGTGCATGAATCCATGCACTGGACCACTAGTACTTAAATAAAAATAAAGAACAATACATATGTCACTAACCTGGCCAAGAGGGTAACAGCATTGGAAAACAAAACTATTCTGTATGGCTCCTTTACCTTCCTCCTCCTCATACTGCACCATTGGAAAGTTTTAGCCCCTGAGAAGTCATCCCTAACCTACCAGGTTACTGAACGGTTTCTCACAATGCTCCCTTCTGTGGTTCCATCTTAACATGATGAAAGTTGTGCTAGAACTTGTTGAGCACATCTGAAGTCACAACACTGAAGATTGCTACTAGCCTGAGCTCCTCACCTGTTCAGTGCCCCACACCTGGGAATAGCTGGTTGTTAATCCTCTGTTGTTTCTAGCTGACTACCATGAAAGTCATGTTACAGGTGTGGGGAAATGGCTTTTGCCTATTTTTGTTACCCTCTGCTGCAAAGCACTGCCATCTGCACTTAAAATCTCTAATCAAGTAGAGAACACAGCTCTAAAATTTTTATGTCATGTTTATTATAGCCCCATTACCCATCTTAGGACCCAGGAACAGATCCTTGAAGACTGTGCTGTGAATAATTTGAGGGTCAGACATCAAGATATAATCATCTCTTCCTTTAGTAAGAACCCAGTAACATTAAACAAAATGTATGTACTTCAATTCTCTTTTCTCTTAGCATGAATTTTTCCCCCTCAGCTTTCTCAAATATTCACTCATCTAGATCCTGGGCCGGGCAAATCCCGTAGCCTCACTAAAATACTCAGTGGCCACACAACCTGGATTTCCATTCCGGAGTCTTCACAAACATAATGAATAGCCAGAGTGACTCACGCAAATGGCAGAAGTTGTAGGTAACTGTTCAGAGAGAATAGACATTATGCTTGAGCTAGAGTTGTCAGAAGAAGAACCTATTCCAATCTAGGATTTGAACTAGGCTTTGAAAAATGTGTCTGGATAGAATACATAGTCAATAGACTGGATAGTCAGTGTCTTTCTCCATGGGGTATGGATTTACATTTTTGGAGTTGAGAATCAAAGGCCATTTATGTGGACAGATGATCAGGAGACAGACAATAGAATAGGTGGCTATAAAAACATGAGGTAAATAAACAAAGGTTGAGAAGAAGAAATCCGGGAACAGGGCATTGCTTATCTTACTTAGTGCCTTTTTGAGCTCCACGCCGGAGTGCATGCTCTACTCTGCAGCACATTTCAATTACATCTGCATAAGAGGCGAATACATTTGTGTGCAGGAAGGCTTTACAGAAGAGATGGGATTTCAGAAGTTTCTGAACACTTCCCTGAAGGTTTCAGAAGTTCTGACCAATATTAATTTATAAGATTTGTAGGATAAAGTTTCTTGGAATACCACCATGATGAAACCCAATGTGAAACGTGTATGGTTTTGGGTTTTTCCTTTTTTTGCATTTTCTTTAACAGCTTTTCTGTCGAATAGAGTTTTTAATCTTTAACAGGTTGATTTTTGATGGAACAGGCACATTGATTACTGTGGTAAATCGACCAAAAGGACAGGACAAATAAAAAAGCACAACGAGTTGAATTCTCTGGTTATGGTTTTCATAGTTGTGTTTGTCTTGAGTCAGACTGTGAAGAGAGAATAATTAAATGTGGCATAGGAGAATTACTAGGATTGGAAACTATAAGTTAATTGTGAGCTTGTAGTAGCTCTTAAGAACACTTGACTCAAATTCTTTCTTTCCTTCATGGATAAACAGCAGCAGAGGGTACGCCTCACTCACAGGTTTCTAGGAACTGATGGACACGGAGTGGCTTGGTGTCTTGTATAATCTTCTTGTATCATTCCCCCTTTTACCTCTACACTAGCATCTTTATCACAAATGAGGTCAAGGACAGGGAAGAGTTGTTATCAAATACTCCAAAGGTTCAAACATGGATACAGTTAAGGGGAAGTTTGAAATGAGCCTGGCAATAGACCTATGGATTTCTTTTGTTCAAGTCATCCAAGAGAAGCAGTGCAGTCAAAAGACTCCAAGGTTAAACATCACAGTGCTAGTTTTGGAAGCCCAGCCATTTAGTGACTATAGACCTAAGTCAAGTTATTACTCTCATGTAAGTGTTGTCACATGAGTAATTTTGGTAATTAAAATAACTGTGAGGTTTTTGTAAGATAAGTTTTCTTGAGAGCAGAGTCTTAGTTTTTTTCTTTCTTGTAAACACCCAACACCTAGAACAACGTCTAGTACATAGCAGGTGCTCAGTTAACATTTGCTAAAACATGAATTTGTGAATTTTAAAGTGAAAGTGACTTGTACATAAAAGGTACCTGTATTAGTGAAGGTTCTCCAGGGAGGGACGGAGGGAAGGAGGAGAGAGAGAGAAAGAGAGAGACAAATTGAGATGGATTTTAAGGAATTTATTCACATGATTATGAAGGCCAGCAAGTCTAAAATTTGCAGTTTGACAGCAGGCTGGAGACCCAGGAATTAGCCAATAGCCAATATTGCAGTTTAAATCTGAAGGCTATAGGCTGGCAGAATTCCCTTTTGCTCAGAGGAGGTCAGTCTTTGATTCTAGTGAGTCTTTCACCTGAGTGGATGAGGTACACCCACTGTATGGAGAGCAATCTGCTCTACTGAAAGTCCACCAATTTAAATGCAAATATCAACCCCAAACCCCTTACAAAAACATCCAGAATAATGTTTGATCAAATATCTAGATACTGTGTCTGTCCAAGTAGAGACATAAAATTAATCTTCCCAGTGCTTAACAAGTGTGGATTCACACATTCAAATTATTCCTACTCAGCAGTGAAATGTTACAGTCATTATTAGGAGTATAAACCCAGGCTCAATTTGTTAACAGTAACTGTTTTTTTGTTTGTTTGTTTGTTTGTTTGTTTTGGTTGTTTTTTGTAGAAACAGGAAGAGAAACTAGAGCATTTTTTATTGATGTCCTAATGTTTTATTTTTTACTGATATTTTTCTCTCAGCAATGAAAACACAATGGGCTGTAGTAGAGGCTTTGCCCAATCTCTTGCTACAAGTCAATTTCTTTCTTTTATCTCCTCTAGAGCCACCTCCCTCCTTGTAACTTCTTTCCATTTTTAATAGATACTAGTCATGGAAAACATGATCATTAGTACTGCTAGACTGGGCAACACAAGCTTGTTTTTTGTTGTGTTGCCACTTATGTCCCCTTTAGGTTATTTTGGCTGCAAGAAACAGAGGCCCACCTGTTCTCATTTTGAAAAGGAAAATGGGGGAGGTCTTGCAACCTAGTTCAGTGTCTGGTTAAAACTGTAGTCTTACTTCCCCACTCTGACTGACTTGGGCAGAGCTGCAGAGCCTAACTCCAGGGCCCCACCACAGCTGACTTAGGCAGAGCTTCGGAGCATGTCCCCAAGACTCCCACTCCCCACCCCCTCCGCCCCCAAGACTGACTTGGGCAGAGCTGCAGGGACCCTCAGGGGCCCGCCACAGGAGATATATAGGCCAGAGCCTCCCCACGAGTTCAGTTCAGGCTTTGGATCCCGAATTCCCCTGGACTAGCAGATCTGCGAAATAAAGGTTAAACTTTCCGCCTTCAGAGTGCTGGTGTTATGCCCAGATTTTGTGATCCCCAAAGACCACGAGGGAGCCGAGTCCGATGCAAAAGCAAAGAGCCTTCAATCGAGCTAGCTCGAGCTCAGTCCCACACACACACACCAGCGCAGCGGCGAGGTGGAGAGAGAGAGAGAGCCCCAGACCCCAAATGCGCTAATTTATAGGGGGCCTGGGAGAGGTAGGAGGGGTGAGGTAGTGTGGCCTCTGCTGATTGGTCGGGGTCAGGTTGCACATGGGGGCAGGGCGCGGCTTACTTTCCTCTTGCATTTCTATTGGCTAATTCAAAAGTGTGGGTTGGGCTCTTGGAGAGGTTCTAGGGCGGGAACCTGACTCCACGAGGTGGAAGACATGGAACAAAGGGAACATGGAGTCGGTCTCTCCCCGCCCTTTCACTGGCTGATCGTTCTCCCGTGCATTCTGCCACAACAATTTATGTGAAAGCATATTATAAGGATTCAGGAATCTGTCACAGGAACCTAGGGCAAGTGGTCACAGCCAGTTTGCATGGGAACTGGAAGGTGTTAAAGGAGAGCAGTTGCTCTTTCCATCTCTCAAGCATTATCTGGCATATTACTTCCCCAAGGCTGTGTAACAAAGTACTGCAAACTTGGTGGCTTAAAAATCCAGGATTTATTTTCTCACAGTTCTAGAGACCAGAAATCTGAAATCAAAGTGTAGGCAGGGCTATGCTTTCTCTGAAGGCGCCAGGAAAGAATCTTTTCTTGCTTCTAGCTTCTGGTGGTTACCGGCAAACTTTGGTGTTCCTTGGCTGGTGGCAGCCTCGTTCCAATCCCCGCCTCGCCTTCATACGGTCTTCTTCACCATGTTTGTCTGTGTCCAATGTTGCCTCTTCTTATAAGGACACAAGACGATGGGTTAGAACTCATTCTAATCAAGTGTGACTTCATCTCAACTTGATTACGTCTGCAAAGACACTAATCCCAAATAAGGTCACTTTTGGAGGGACTAGGAGTTAGGATTTGATCTTATCTTTTTGGGGTACACCATTCAACCTACAACGTCTGGTGTCCCATCCTTGCTTTTCACATCATTACTATTCCAGTTTTCTCCTCACTCTTCTCTACCAAACCATCTCAAATTTCCCTTTCATGGGTGCTTAATTTCCTGGTCACATAGGCATGTGTGGAGAGCTTATTAAGCTCTTGTTCGGCTCTCTCATTTTCAGGCTCTCCCTGTTAACTTATGGTTGGTTCCCAACTGGTACTTCAACATTAAGCTAGCAAAACTATGGATTTTCCCTATTCCGTTTCCACTGAGTTTGCCTTTTTTTATTGACAACCTCACTGAGTGTGGGTTTTCACCTTCTATCCCCAATCAAATTAGCCTCTGCTGGCAGAAGCTGCTGGTTTTCATGGGCAGTCCTGTCTTTGTGATGTTTCTGCACTAACAAACTGAGGGCAGGGGGCTGGGAAGTGGGATGGGAGCAACCCTAGGCAAAAAGGCTGCAGAATCCTACTCTTTGTACTCAAATCCAGCAAATTTTCACTAATAAATGCTTCTCAATTTGTTGTGTGCCTTTAGTTAATTTCCCAGATTGTTTTACACATTGCCCCTCCCCCCATTTTATACTTGTTTCTGTGGAGTAGGTGGGATGAGTTTTGATCTCTTTATGCTAATTTTGTGTTTTTAAAACCATAGGGGTTGCGGATGTCTTATGTTATCTACAAATCTAGTTAATGATCGGAAGGGGAAGAACCTGCATCCTCAGGCCAATATTTCCTTTGTAGAAGTACCACCCCAGAAATATTTTGATGATGCAAAATGCAATCTACTTAAAAATGCCAGTAGCTTAGGGATTTAATGTGATTTTTTAAAAATCACATGTGGGTAACCTATGGCATGCTAACTGTGAGACAATTTGTGTAGGTGGTATGACTTTTTATTATACATGTAAAAATATTGATGAGTGGCATACACATTGTTAACTTCCTTATTTCAAAGAAGATTCATATTTGCAACTTTCAAACTTTATATTTAACACAATTATCAGTGTAAATAAAGATAAGCAAAAGTGTGATGATACAAAATTCATATGCTGCTGCATTTTTTTTTTGTATTTCTATTGGAAAATAGTTTTATTTATCATACAAAAAACAGTTGTTAGCTACCAGAGTTAAACACTGTATGTGTATTCTTTAATTGAGTCTTGACATTACCTTGAGGGGTTATTGTATTATCATCATTTTACAGATGTGAAAACTGTGGTTGAGAGAAGTTAAGTAACTTGCTCAAGGATAGACATATAGTAGTTGATGTAACGCAGATTAGAAACCCAGTTGGTCTGACTCCCAAGACGTTATATAGTATGTGGTCATATGATATGGAAATTCACAGCATTATTACTAACTAGATATAATAGGAATTTTATAAGTGAGACTTTTTCATTTCCTTAGTCTCCCTTTCTGCTGAACTTTTAGCATTGCTTCTGAAGTTGATAAAAACTTATGGCAATTTTAACCTCTTCTGCCTTGTTGTCCTGACAACTCCCCTGAGGCAAAGCGGCAATTGCTTTCATCTACCTGATTTTATTCTATTCTTGCTTTACTTGAGAACAACAAAATTCATTGAGCACAATTGTGTTATAGTCATTTAAATACAGGTAATCTTTTCCTTGCCTTTCAAGTATTAGAAAAACTTAGTATTTTTTTTAATTAGTGCTTTAAAATTCACAACTCTTCACCCCATGCATTAAACAGAATGGTGCTCCAAATCCAACAGGTTTTCTATTTCCTTTATTCTATGCAGAAGACTTGAGGATGGCATAAAGAACATGAAAGCAATGATAATTTTTACCACTAGTGAAACGCTTTGGGATAAACGAAGATATTATATTCTGTCTTTGAGTTTCATTGAGTTCATCAAACATAAGATCCTCCCTTAAAGACAGCACACTTGGGCTTTATATTTAGGAAACACATGTTAAATTTGAGCCATAGGTGGAGGCGATAATAACGCTGCTGCAGAAGCTAGCAAATCAGTTGGGCTTGGACATAGTCCACATCCGCGAGCCCTTCCACAGGGAGAGCTAGCAACCTGTCACCCCTTCACCCACAAACCCGCAACGGGGCGGGCTGCACCCCTGAGAGGCCCAGGATCCTGCCCTAGCCCAGGTGCAAGTGCCGTGAAGAGTTGCCCCGACTCCAGTCCCAGGGAAGGTGGTTCTTCCTCTTCTGATTCAGGGGATTCCAAGCCCAGGCAGACAGAGGGAGCCCACGAAAGTGGACGTTGATGCCAAAGCTTGTGCTTGGGATAAGGAGCTGCCTGTGCCTTTTTGGCGCTCACTGTGAGGGGCAGTGACTTTGTGTCTCTTAGTTCTCATCCAGTTGACATCACTGAAACCTGAGAGTCTTCAAGGATCTTACCGTGTCCTCCTTTCTGAAATCCGAATTGCTAATAGTGACCTCAAGCCACAGTGAGGGATTTCAAAGCTCGCTTCGGAAGCATCCCTGAGGTCCCATTCCCGCAACCACTGAGCCAGAGAGAGCTAACACCTTCTCTGCTGTGAACCTGGCTTTGGGCACAGCTGTGTGAATGTGTGCAAATTAGAAAATTGAAGTTAATAAACTTGCCCTTGGTCACAAAAGAAAAAAAAAGGAATTAGATCCGAATGCAAAAATTATGTCTTAGTACATTGGATACTGCTGTAACACGTTGGGCACAGTGTAATTTTTCAGGCTGCCTTTCTTAGAAAATGGGGTTTCAAAACAAGGTACTTAAGAAAATTATTTAAAAAACAGCAGAAGTTGAAGTATTCTGTGATAGGAAGAAAAAATTGAGGAGACTTTCTACACGAGGTCCTGTATGTATAATGCAATATTCAGATTTGTACTTAAACTCCCCTGGAGTTGAAGCACACAGGCTGGAGGTCGGGAAAATGAGCAAGAGGGATTATGGGTAGATGAATGGCCTGCAGAAATATTTCAGGAAGCAATACAGTGATGTGCAGTTTCAGAGTGCCCATGCAAACTCCCAAACATGATAATTCCAAAAAGGAGATAATTTCCCTCAATACATTTTTAGATAAATGATAAAAACAAAACAATATTTTCCTTTTTAGGTCAAGTCAGTGTGAACTCTGCTCAATAGAAACAACTAGTCTAGAAAATGAAAGGGATTCCAGTTGGCACTGAGCTGTAATTTTTTTTTTTATGAAGTGCTTTGGAATGCAGAATCGACATGGTGGAATGTCAGCTATTGTTTCTGACCATACACAGCTGTGGTAGTATATAAATAATAAATGTTTGCTTCATCTTATATCCAAGAGCCTGGAATGCTGGGATGACCTTGTAAATGTCGCCTCTTTCTCACTGACAGTTATTTGAAGACTTTTCTGACCAGTCAAGGTAGAAAGCAACATTATTCCCCATGAAACATTACATTCATGCCATTGGCTAAAAGAAAAAAAAAACACAAAAAAAACCTAGGTCGGTTGTGTTCTGATTTATTTGAAGGGTTTATTACATTTCTCAGGTGAAGCTTGCCTTTGTATAAAACAAGTATGGATACTATTTAGCCATTATATTATTCCTATACCTCAGAGTATATGATAATTGTGCATAAGTATCAGCCAGGCTCCAAATACAAACAATTCTGAGTTTAAAGCAGAGGAGATTCAATACCAGGTTGGCTACTCAGGTGGTAGAAAAGCTGAGAAGCCAAATGAGGGACAGGTAGGTGATCTAGGCATTAACAGGAGCAGGAATTCATACCAGCCTGTATTAGAAATCTATTGCTGTGTTGCAAATTACCTCTAAACTTAGTGGCTTAACACAGGAAAATATTATCTCACATAGTTTCTGAGGGTCAGGAATAATGGTGTGGCTTAGGTGGTTACATCTGTCTCAGAGTCTCTCATGAGACTGTAGTGAAGTTATTGGCTGGGTGTGCAGTCTCACAAGTACTTGACAAGGGTGAGAGATCCGCTTCCAAAGTCCCTCAGGTGATGGTCTGGTGGCCTTGGTCCTTCCCTGTGTGGGCCTCTCCACACGGTAGCCTTACTTACATCAATGGCAGCAGGCTTCCCCTAGAGTAAGTGGTCCATGAGAGGGAGAGAGAGCACTCAAGATAGAGCATCAGTCTTTTATATCTGAAATAATACCCCAGAACTTCTACTGTTTTCTATTAGAAGTGAATCACTAAGTTCAGTCCACACTTACAGGGAGATGATTAAATAAGGGTGTGAATACCAGAAGGTAGGTATATTAGTTTGCTAGGGCTGCCATATAAAGTACCACAAACTGCATGGTTTAACAGAAATTTATCATTGCAGTTGCTGTGAATGGAATGGAATTTTTAGTGAATGGAATTCTTAGGTGTATCTAGACACTAAGCAGGACATAAACTGAGAAAGTTTGGGAACTTCTGATATTAGGCTTTATTTATATGATTCATCATGGTCACTTCCTGCCCATGATCATCCTATGTTCACCTAAGAATTACCAAACTCAAGGTTGGGTTATGAGAAATGTATACTTGGAATCATCTATACTAATAAAAGGGTAATATGTTAATTAGATCAGACATCTTCTGGACATCCTTCTGGACAAAGCCACAGTGGCAGGGGCTGAGGCAGAGGCGGTTAGGGTGATCAGGCCAGCAGGGGAGGGCAGTTAGGGGCGATCAAGCTGGCAGGGGAGCAGTAAGGGGGCGATCAGGTTGGCAGGCAGAGGTGGTTAGAGGCAATCAGGCCATCAGGCAGAGGCGGTTAGGGGTGATCAAGCAGGCAGGCAGGTGAGTGGTTAGGAGCCAGCCATCCCAGATTGCGAGAGGGATGTCCAACTTCCGGTTTAGGCCCCATCCCTGCAGGATCGGGCCTAAACTGGCAGTAGGATATCCCCCAAGGGGTCCAGAATTGGAGAGGGTGCAGGCCGGGCTGAGGGGCCCCCCTTCCCCCCCTGCCCCCGTGCACGAATATCATGCACCGGGCCTCTAGTGTCAAGAGAATAAAATTTTTCCTAAGAAATTCAAACTAACATTTATGAATTCTGGAGAGTGGGGCTTTCAGATTTTAGTGATTCATCCTGTTTGAAAGGAGGAAAAATCTGGAGAAATACTATCATATATATATATATATATATCCAAATATATGTTCTAGCCAAACTGAATAGCTCTCCATTCCTTACATACAGATTATTGCATGTTCATGCATACCTCCAGTCCTGGCAACCTGTTGTTCTTACTGCCAGAGCACTCATCTTCCTTTCTCCACCTGTCTTACCTCCCACCAACAGGCTGAATTTTCCTTGAGGGCTTAGCCAAGTGCTCACTCACTTATTCCAGGAATGTTTCCTTCATTCCCAAGGCTGGCTATATGGCCCTTCTATGTTCTTCCATAGCTGCTGGTGTCCTCCCCATTATGAGTTGCCACACTGGACCACAAAGCATCTTTATCTTTCTTCCTCGCTGTTTGTAAATGCCATGTAGGTGCTCAGTAAAGGTTTTAAGTATGATTGTTTTGGAACCAGATTTGAAAAGAGCCATAATAGCTCTTCATTCTATTGAGACTAAGCAGATGCTTCCATGGGTAACAACGTATTTTCTGTTATAGTCTCCAAAGACACTACAACAGGAAATTGGTCTTTAAAAGGAAATCTAGTTTAACAAGATCTACATATTCACACTGTGACTCAAATATGCATAAATGACACTCTATTTATAGTGGGCTGTTGTGCCCTTACTTATCTTTTCAAGGTCCCTTAGCAACTTCCAGTTTATGACGTAGTCTCTCCCATGTTAACTCAATCTCTTTGGAGAAAGAAGTTATTTTTGTTTTGTTTTTTCCCATGGAGAAGGGAGTCTAACGTGGGGTGATCTAAATGCTACTTGCTATGAGAAAGGAGGAATGCTCTGTGGCCACCTTCTGACCCCTGGCTCCCAGCGTGGTGCAGCTCTTCCTGCCTGACCATAGGTGTCTTGTTTGGTACCTGCCAGGTTCTCGGGCATCAGCTAGCACCCATGATGATGTCCAGGTCCTGCCATGCCTGTCATCTTGAGGGCCATACATTTTGCATCTCCCTCATCTCCAACTTGGGTCTCCTCTTATTCACAAGACATCTTGGCCTCTAGAAAGCTCAAGAAACTTAAGCTGCCTTCTCTGTATTACCTCAGAGGGTGTGTCCCTCAGGCTCCCATGGGTCCACCCATACGTGCTATTTTTGTCACCCTAAGCACCATGGCTCTGCATTGCCAGGCCAAATGCCAGACTCCCTTGAGGCAGCTTATACTCATTCCAGGATATTCCCTGGAAAGCCAGGCCCAGCTGACTTTCTCTGTAATTCTGCCAAGCCTCCTTGGGGGTCCTATTAATGTACACTCCCTGCAGCCAAGGGCCAGAGAAATAGGGTGTTGGAAGCGGTCTCAGTGACCCAGGTAGCATGTCAACCCTAGTCTCACATCCTCTAAATCCTTCTCTACTTCATGACTTAATTTTATAAACTCTCTAAGCTCAGTCCTCTAAGCTTAGTTCGTTTTGCAATTCAAAATATAACCTTCTTTCACCTTAGTGCTGAGCTCTGCCTAGTCAAAAGTATTTTGGTTTTTGGAGGATTATTTTTTATCTCGGTATAAAAACATTCTATTTGAAACTCAAAGTTGAGCAATGACTCCTTTGTTCCAGGAGGTATCTACCCTCTTTTTATCTAGCGAACTTAGATTCATGTTCATGGCTCAACTTCAGTGGTGGGAAGGATAACAAGTTCAGAAAGCGAGGTGGGTTAGAGCAGGCAGGGAAGAAAATGGAATATAAAAAAAGTTATTCTACTGTATTTGTAGTTTTAAGGTATATTGCATTTGTGTTATATTTATACAAAGTTTTATAGTTTCCAAAATGCTTTTATCGATGTTATCTTGAAGCTGTATAGAATAATGGTTAAAAACCCAAACCTTAAACCTGGGTCTTGATCATGGTTCAGCCACTCAAGAGCAGTGTGATGTTGGATGAGCTAATTTAACTTTCCTTATATGTAAATAAAGGGAAAGGGGATAATAACAGTACCATATTCATAAGGCTATCAGCATTGGGCAAGATGTCATCTGTGTAAAGAACTTAGCATAGCACTGGGTATACATTATTTATAATTGGTATGACTTCTACTTTGAGAAATTCAAAAGTATAAATAAGGACCACACGATTGTTTGTACTATTAATCTCTTTGGAGCCTCCTTCTTCTGTCAGATTGTCCAAACTCCAACCTTAGTCATGAATTGCCTTCTCTCTGTCTAGAGATGGGTAAAAAATATAGCTGTCCTTAATTTCTACGATGTTTGCAGTCTTGTGTGCCACTATCGATACGGTCATTTCACAGGACCCTATGCTGCTGCCAGGTGAGGCAGGACTTGGGGACTTTGTTGATGGACTCTGGGAACTTGGGAGTCTCCAGCCCAGCTTCTCTACTTGGGAGGCTGGGGGCAGGGAGAAGTTCCATTCTCACTAAACCTGCAGCCCTGCAGATGTCACCGTGTCTGTCCCTCCTCACCCAATGACAAGCCTTTCCCCCTGTCCTCCTCTGGGCCAACCTAACATCATCTCAAGAAGTTCATACTTTAGGAACAAAAGCCAGGAAGGGGAATTGATGTCAGAACATTTCTACTTTCTGTGGGTCAGCTCTTGTGTGTAAACAAAGACCTGCTGCAGCAAATCCAAAGCACATGTTATTAGCTCAAAAATTTATCCTTCTGTGCATGGAATAGATGAAAGCAGTGACTGTAGTAGTGTCATAGCAAGATGGAATGATAAAAATTTCTGAATTACACTTTAATCACTTAACCTAAATCTAATGAAAGAGTTTTAGAAATGAATATTTTGATGATACTGAAAATGAGGATAATGATCAGACTTTGTAAAACTTCTATCAGGCTCATAGAAAGGAGAAAAAGGAATCAGTTCAACACTGTATATTTGAATGGTTTTAGGAATTTGTCCTCATAATTGGTATGGATTGAGAAATCTGTAACTAGTCTCTATAATGCTTAAAGGTGGGAATGAATATATATATATACACAAATAAATAAAAACTTACAAGAAAACCTAGACTATATACAGGAGTGGGAGAACAATTTATAACCAAGTCTGGAAACTCAGATCTAAAAAGAACAATATAGGTATATTTATTAAAAGTTAAAAACAATGATGATATGTGATACCATAATCAAAGTATAAATAACGGTTTTAGAACAGTATTTTTTTTATATTTTATTGATTTTTTACAGAGAGGAAGAGAGAGGGATAGAGAGTTAGAAACATCGATGAGAGAGAGACATTGATCAGCTGCCTCCTGCACGCCCCCTACTGGGGATGTGCCTGCAACCCAGGTACATGCCCTTGACCGGAATCGAACCTGGGACCCTTCAGTCCGCAGGCCGACGCTCTATCCACTGAGCCAAACCTGTTAGGGCTAGAACAGTATTGTTAATACAAAGCAAAGGATTTATATACATAGTAATATTCAGAACACTTAAATTTGAGTAAGGCAGATAGAAAAGGTATATGCTCAATAAACATAATGTATCAATTTACTGACATTAGATCAACAAAATTAAACAAACAAATATGGAAATGTAAAGACTAGTCTTGGAGGACACACACATAAAAGAGTACATTCATGCACCAATGCTAGGAGTCGTGACATCATTTTGGAAAGAGACATAGCAATGTCTACTAAAATTAACATTAAAAATGTACATATCTGTTGACCTAGCAATTTTGCTTATAGAAATGTATTCCTTTGAACCAAAAAGTCAACCTCAAAAAAGTAAATACAAGGATCTTTATTGCCACATTCTTCATAATGGTTAAATAAATTATGAGAAACAGCATGGAAAGTTATATATTTATTAAAAGGAATGAACCCAAGCTATATTAATCATCTTGGAAGGATTTCCATGAAATACTCTTGACTACACAAACAAATATTTGCAGAAATGTGTATAATGTGATATAATTCTTATAAACAATAGTAACTCTTCCATATAAGTGACTGTGTGTGTGTGTGTGTGTGTGTGTGTGTGTGTGTGTGTTTGATTAGAGAGATACACAGTAGATTTTAACATGGGTTACCTAGAGTGGTGTTGATAGGGGTGAGGGCAGATGAAAGATGATGGATGGAAAGCAAGTAAAAGATACCTAGACTAAAAATCAGATATGCAATCCCCAAATAAAAATAAACACACACACACACACACACACACTCACACATACATAAAATAAGGGGGAATAAACGATGCATTTAGTTCCATGTATAAATGGTTTATGATATTCTCTCAAGTTTCAATTTACAGATTAATTTGTATGGTATGATTCTATCTTTGTAAAACACATACTAATCACCTATATATGAGTATATATGTTTCTACACATATGTATATATATTTATGTACACAAATATGTGAAGGGATAAGGCATGAAAAAGTACACACTAGATTTAATATTGCACACTAGGAAGTGGGAATGGAGCAAGGACAAGATTGTATCTTTATTTATTTCATTATGTATTGTTTCACTTTTTATACTAAGCTTGAATGAATTTTGTAATTTAAAACACACCAAATAAATTTACATAGTAATACCTTACATATGTATATATCTATAAATTTGTTGATTCAATCAAGTAATGCACCAACCCTGCCCTGTGGCCAACATTACCTAAACCAATCTCTCATCTTATCTCAAAGTGAAATTTATTTTTCTTATGCTAAGTGGTTACCAAGATGCCATTTCCTCACTCATTTTTTTCATCTACTTCTCATCAGTATACTGAGGAGATATTATTATCTCCATATTTATACATATGGAAGAAAGAATCAGAGGGCTTCAGTGACTTGCCAAAGATCACAGACCTAAATAAGACCTAAATCCATATCTCAAATTCCAAGCATTTCCCTTCCCCCCCCCCCCACCCCACACACACCGCTTATTATATTACAAGTGTTGCTAATGATGTGGTTTCCTAGCTCCTTCCAAAAACCCAACAGTTGTCCAAGCTCTGGTCATGGATAGCTGTAAAACTGCTCATGGCACAGTGAAAATTTCTCCTCTGGTTGTCAAAGTACCATTTATTCTTTCCAGTCTCTGATGCCCTATTTTCTTCTCCCTACTTGGCTAAATTTTATTCATTTGTGAAATCATTTGGGTTTTTTTCCCAAATGCGTTGCATCAAAATAAGACTTGGGACTGTTAGCTTCCTTCTCTTTCCAGTAAAATGGCCTGGTCCTTAAGATAATAAATGATCAAGGTTTTCTCAGCCGAGTGCTAAAGAAATAAGATGAACAACACTAATGAAAAGGACTCAGAGCCTGAGGCTACCACAGTGAAAGAAACAGAAAAAGAACCAATAAATAAGGTTGATATAAACTGAATGTTTTTAAATTTTATGTTACTTTTTAAAATTTATTGGGGTGACATTTGTTAATAAAATTACATACATTTCAGGTATACAATACTATAATATACTTATTGAGGAGACTTCTCTTTCTCCAGTATATTCTTGGCTCTTTCATAAATTAGTTACCCATACATGTGTGGATTTATTTCCGGACTCTCAATTCTGTTTCATTGGTCTGTGAAAGACTCATATAGATGTCTAACAGGCATATGAAAAGATGTTCAACCTCACTAATTATTAGGGAAATACAAATCACACCAGTTAGAATGGTCATTATCAAAATGACAAGAAGTAAGTGTTGGAGAGGATGTGGAGAAAAGGGAATCCTTTTTGGTGCAGCCACTGTGGAAAACAGAATGGAGTTTCCTTAAAAAATTAAGAATAGAATTATCATATGATCTAGCCATTCCTTTCCTGGGTATTTATTTGAAGAATGTGAAAACACTAATTTGAAAAGATATATGTACACCTATATTTATTGCAGCATTATTTTAAATAGCCAAGATATAGAAACAACCTAAGTGTCCACTGATGAATGAATGGATAAAGATGTATTGTACACACACACACACACAATACTAATCGAGCATAAAAAGATGAAATAGTGCCATTTGTGACAAGATGGGTAGGTCTTGAGGGTATTATGTGAAGTTAAATAAGTCAGACAGAAAAGGACAAAATTATTCCACCGAAAAAAAAGTCATAAATGAACTAACAGAAAACAAACAAACTCATAGATACAGACTACAGAATGGTGGTCACCAGGAGGGAAGTGGGGTGGGTGGAAGGCAAATAGGGTAAAGGGGGTCAGATATAGGAAATGGAAGGAAGTTAGTCTTTTTGGTTGTAAGCAATAGAGTATCCAGGTATTGAATCACAATGTTGCATACCTGACATTTCTATGCAATTAATCAATGCTGCATCAATGATAATAATAAAAAAAGGAAAACTGTGTGATGATCATTATTACCTTTTTCTGAAATTTCATTGTAAAATGGAGAAGCAAGACATAATTAAGATCAAACAGGAGGAAATGGAAATTTGGCTTTCTGGAACCTTGTCAGGAATGTGAAAGATGGGTCGAATGTGATCCCTGTCTCTATTTCTGGAGCCTCGCACAATGTAGGAAAACAGAGCAAACTCTTAACATCTCTGGAGGAAACTGCACATTCCCCAGGTGAGACTCTTACGTCAGAAGGCAGCACCTTCTTATGGCCACCAGGATGCTGGTGGTTTCGCAGGTTCATCTTCGTGCTGTGCCCTTACTCACGCATACATGAGAAAGGGGGGCAAGATGGAGCCACCAACCATTTTATTGTACTTTGTCAGTATTAGGAAGCACCTGAGTTCATATTTATATTTAGTGTAAATAATGAGCGCTGGAGAGGCAAAGCCCCATGCCTGGGAGGGTAAATGGTCTATTCCCTCCTGATTCCAGAAGGCTCTGTAAACAAAGGAGACTTCTGCTATAAATAGGCCCTGGGTTAGGAAACGTTTCATGCGACTATGAATAATCAATGCCTACACAGTGTCAGATGAGGGCCAGCGTAATTACTGTCCAGTTAGGAACACCAATGAAATCCCGAGGAAACCAAGAAACGACTTCCTTTGCTCTAGGTGGCAGCTGGTGTGATGAGGATGAAGGGATTCTTTATTAATTTAATTTCCCCTCTTTGCATTGATTTAGCTCCACAGGTGACACAGGGGTACTGGATCTTGCTCTAGGAGCCTGCCCTGGGATCAAGGGAGTTCGCCTCATTTGCAAACTCCCCACAGGACTGGAAGCAAAGCTGGGAGACGGAGCTGCCACAAAGCCAATCCCTGTCTCAACCTGTGGCAGGCTCCCCAGCCGGGCTCTTCCACTGCCCCGGGAGCGGGCTCCCTCCCCCTCAGCCCGCCTCCACCACGGTGAGCCTGGCTGCAGCTCTCCCTGCACCTGTCGCCCTGGCCGGCTTTGGCAGAGTGAAATGAGGAGACAGCTGGAGTGACTATAGTTCCTCTGTTTGAAGGTTGCCCAAATGAAAAACAAACAAACAAATCTGGTGAGTTTCATGTTTCTTTTAAGTGTACAGAAATGCAGCTGCTAAGTGGTGTAGATCAAAGGAGCCTTTTAAATTCGGCACACCAAAGTGTTCTTCCTGGCTTGATCCTTGGTGGAGATTTGTTAGAAAACTTTAGAAGAAGTTGCAGAAGAGGATTAGGTCTATTAAACTGATGTGGATTGTGAAAAGTGCTTTCTAAAGCTTATTAAGTATCCTCACTGCTTGCTGATCTCTGGAGAATGTAGTGAGCTCAGAGGTTGTATTTCAGGTGGTAGGAATCAAGAGCATAGTTGAAAAGATTTATTTTATAAAGTGATGAAGTAATGTGATTGATTATTTAATATCCTCAGTTTTGTTTCTTAGAGAGAAACAAAGATATATTCTAAAGCATTCAGTAATTTAAGTACTTTGGGTGAAATGAAGTTGAATCTTACACTTCAAGTCTGAAGTTGTGTCTTAAAATATAAAGACATTATTTAGGTAAAATAAATGGAATATTATTCTCAGTGTACATTGCAATATTTTAAATAGCTTATACTCCAATGATTGGGGCAAACAAAATGTGTATTTATTATTTTCTATTAGTACCTAAGTATTTGTTAATTTTCTTAAAATTTCCATTTGTAAATGAATATAAAATTACTGTGCATTTGTAGCTTGCAGTAGAAAAAGTAAGGAATAGTATTTGAATATGCAAATTTTCTGAACATAAAAATGATATTATTAAAGTTACAGTTTCTATTTTGACTAGAGTTGGTTAAATAGATGGTTTGTACTTTAAAGTGATTTTTCTTTAATTTGACTTTAAATGACTTCTTGATCATGTCACTCCTCTATTTAGCAGCAGAAAATTTAAAAATATGCTATATGGATGGAATTAGCATAGCAAAATGTCTTATAACACATTTTAGTTGTTGATTATGTTGGTATGTGTGATACAGTCTATCTTGATTATTCTAAGATTTTTTTCTATTTGTTCTCCAAATTCAACATTTTGCTTTTAGCTAACTTGTTATTCCTGGCTAAAATAATATGTCTATATCTAAAGAATTAATTTTCACCTAGGATTGTGTTAATCTACAAATTTAATTGAGAACGGTTTAGTACATAGTTATTTTGGTTTGGCTTGAGTCTTATTTTGACAGCTTTAAGGGGTTTGTTGAAGAGGGGGGAAGAAAAAGTGAGTGTGGAAGAGGCTCTTGAATTAAATAATGTATAAAGGTTAAACATCAAACACTGTGACTGTCATCACCATAATTCTAAATCACAGCTGACCATGGATATTGATCTCTTCCTCCAATAAATCCTAACCTCCTTGATGTACCTTTTTTCTTCTATTGACCTGATTTTCATTTTCTTAGCCTCTGGATACTGTAGCTCCGTTAAAGGTAGGTTTGAGGACAGGAGCCCCCAAAGGTAGGTTTTCATTTTGGATTCATACCAGACAGCTTACCAGAGGAATTTCAAATGACGTCCTGTGTGGGGTATATTCTCGAGGTGGTCTTGTCAAAGTGCTGAGCTATAGCTTTGCTTGGTTCTCCAATGGAAAGCAAGTCAATACGTGTATGCATGCAAGTGCAAGGGAAACTCTAGATTTTAAATGAAGTGTGTAGAAGTTCTGAAAATGGAAGTTTTAAAATAGTTTATAGCCATTCAACAACAGCCATTTTTATTTGTTTCCCCCCAAATTTGAGGGTTGATTTACAAAGTACTTAATTTGGTGATTGGAATATGGCTTCGCTGTGGGAAGGGAGCTGTGATCGTCATGTTTTGCTTTCTATGGCAAATGCCAGTCTTTTTCTTATTTTGGTACTCCATGTTGTATGTTTACGTTTTCTCTTTTTTAATTTACATTTTTAAAACAAAGCCATCCAATTTCTAAAATAAAGCCTCTGTAATTTGGAAATTAATTTCAAAGAAATTTGACTGGGATATGTGTTTCACAAGGTACATGGGAGCGGAAAACTTTATCAAGGTAGTTGCTTTTTAATTCACAGTAAAATTCATGTTACTTTTGAAAAAATATTTTTAAAATAGTACATGTTCATTGTAGATAAGTTAGAGGATATGGAAAAGTACAGTTATGAAAACCACTCATTATCCAAAGGCAGGGATAGCTATTAAATATCATGGTGTATTCATTAGAATGACGTATGCATATGTTTAAAAGTGACATTCTACTGTATAAAATATTCTTTTAACTGGATAAACCATAACGCTTTAACATATTCCTCTGTTGACATTAAAGTTTTATTTTATATTAAATGGATACAACAAGATTTGCTTGGCACAGTGCATTTTAGATATTGAAAACAATGGCTCTTCCCAATTCTTAAAATGGGGATGTTTTCATTTCCCCCACACGCAACACTTCAAATGGAAATAGATAAAGGAGGCAGTTCAAGTGATTTCTATACCGTCATTGTAATTTTAATGATAAACATTGTAAACACCAATATAGCTAATATTGACTGAGTTCTAAAAAGTTTCATTTAAAAGGACTCAGTAGGCCCTTCATATATCAAGGGAACACTTCCTAAAGAGTCTCCAGTACAAATCATTTAGAACACTTTTCTTTCCAGAGGGTATCATTATACTTATAAATACATTTGCAAGCAAATAGGATATTTGGCTTTATTAAAATTCTCAAGGTACTTTCTGTATTACTACCTCTATTATAACAATAGTAGTGTCAGCTGAGGTTTATGGTTATAGGTGGGTTGTAAAATCAGGAGGGGGTGATGGATTTTAGGAAACTAATTACCAGCTACTAGCTTAAAATAGCATCTGGCTAGCAGTCTCTGTTCCCCACTTTACACTAATGGTCTTAGGAAGACATTTTAAAAGATAACTTCATAATACTTCCAAAGACCAGAACTGACAGTCCACCTATAGTGAGGATGTGGCAGAAATTTCACTGCGCTGGAAAACATCAGGGACTCAAGGTTCAATGTGACCAGCAATAGGAAGCCGCCCACTTTATACCTTTTCTTTTCTTTTTTAAAATATATTTTACTGATTTTTTACAGAGAGGAAGGGAGAGGAATAGAGAGAAACATCGATGAGAGAGAAGCATCGATCATCTGCCTCCTGCACACCCCCTATTGGGGATGTGCCTGCAACCAAGGTACATGCCCCTGACCTGAATCGAACCTGGGACCCTTCAGTCCCCAGGCCGATGCTCTATCCACTGAGCCAAACCGGCTAGGAGTATACCTTTTCTTGTGTTTGACTCCTAATTCACAATGTCACCATGCCAAACAGGGAACTGGGTTTCAACCTTTCAGTGGTGATGCTTTTGAGGAGGCCAAAGTACTCTGTCTATGCTTCTCCCAAATGTTAGTATTTCTTTCTTTCTTTTTTTGGTTAATCCTCACTTGAGGATATTTTTTCCCTTGCTTTTTAGACAGAATGGAAGGGAGGGATGAATGAAAGGAGGGAGGGAGGGAAGGAGGAAGGGAGAGAGAAAGGTTGAGAGAGAGAGATTGGTTAACTCGGGCACGTGCCCCGACCCGGGCCAGGGATGGAACCTTCAACCCAGGTCCATGCCCTTCCCTTGACCAGGAATGGAACCTGAGACCCGTCGGTACACTGGCCAATGCTCTAACCATTTAGCAACACAGTCAAAGGCAGTATTTCTCTGTCTAAAACTGTCAGATGTGGCAGACCACATAGCCAACTGTGGAGAATGAGGATGGAGGTTTACAGGGGTGATGCCGTCTTGCACCCTCGGTGCAGCTCTGCAGGTAGGCTGGGAGACGGAGAAGCCTAGGAGTGCACATGCAGTGGAAGGTTTTCATGGACTCCATCTCTGCAGTCAGGCTACCTGAGCAGGGCTGTGCAGTTAGAGCTCTTCCCCAAATGAACGGTGCAGATGGAGACTGTTTCAAAAAGCAACAGTGCCTTTTTGAAAGTTTGGGTGAGTGCGTGCACACCCTTCACACAAAGTTCCTGTGTGTCCTAGAGGTGGGCTTGTCTTCAGAGCGCCGGAAACCCAGACAGTGTAGGTAAAAGAAATACTCACCAAGGCCAGTGAATGCTACTAGACCTTGGCAGTTGGCATGGGAGCAGATCTGAGCAGGGATGTGGCTAAGTGCCCAACTAGACCAAGAGTGAGGTCAAGGGAAATTCTTAACACCTCCTTGTGTGTAATTGAATACCTGGCTAATTTTTTTTTTTTTTTTTTTTTTTTTTTACTGAGATCAAATGTAATTCTGTTAGATAACATGCATTTAAAAAATACTGGGAGAGCCCAGCCAGTGTGGCTCAGTGGTTGAGGGTGGACCTATGGACCAGGAGGTCATGGTTCGATTCCAGGTCAGGGCGCTTGCCCAGGGGTATGCAGGAGGCAGCCTATTGATGATTCTCTCTCATCACTGATGTTTCTATCTCTCTTTCCCTCTCCCTTCCTCTCTGAAATCAATAAAAATATTTTTAAAATACTAGAAGAAAGATAATCTGGCCATCCTCAGATGGTGAAATTATGAGATTTGGAGTGATTTTTATCTTGCTTTAAAAGAATCTGCACACAATATTTTAATAATCAGAAAAATTAAGGTTATTCTTAACTAAGAGAACAACTAAAATAAGTTTATAGTCATTGGATTTCAATAAGAAGATCAATAATTCTGTTTTCCTTTTGAAGTCTCAGTGAGGGTCACCTTTTAGGTGGTCACACATAGGTTCATTAGGTATGTGGTCAGGGGGTGAGGATTGCTTAGTCACCCAGATTTTCTCCCTGTCTGGAGTAGTGACACCACAAACCACACCTGAAACAACTCTTTTAATCTCAACAACTCCCCCCCACCCCCACCCCTTTGCTTTGGTTAGAGAATGTCAGAGTGTACTGGGCAACCAAGGTTATGTGATCTGGTGGGCCAGATCCGATTAATGTTTTTAATTGTGTTTTCAAGATGTAACACACCCAGGGAGATTTGTTCCAGATGGATGCAGTACAAAATGAAAAATAAAATAAAACCCCCTCCAAACACAATATTGTTCTGAATATTTCTTTGAGGCATCAGCAGGTTTTAAATCATTGGAAGACGGGCAGAAGGCATTCTCTACATCATTGCGCCTTTCCCAGTCATTTGAAATAATTTTTGGTATTAAAGGCTTTCCTCTGTGGCCCTGTTTGCTCCCTGTCATTGGTGATCTCTCCCATTATATTTTAAAAAGTATCAGAAAAAGGTATATGAAGGTCATAATCTGGATAATTATAACTCAAGAGTATTTTTATATGACATACCCTATATTTTCTCTTAGTGCCTAAAAATTTCTACACGTATTTTTTTTGTGTGTGTGCATATTTTGAAGGGTCACCGATAGTACTTTGTTTAGAAAATATTCCGCTAAATGTGAAATGTATATGTAATAGAGCAAACCGTTCTATAAAAACTATTGAAACAAATACATTTGACTTTATTTTGTTTAAATAACACAAGTTTTTGGGATATTTAAAAATATCAAATCAGGGAGTTTAATTATGTGGTAATTTTTTATAGTTATTAGATTTCTTATATGACACATATCTTATAAAGTAGAAATAAATAATATTTGAAGTGGCTCTCAGAGTGTGCAAACAAAAGCGAAATTTGGAGGAGGATATTTTTTATGTTAATTTGGATTTAGGTCAGTAATGCTCTCACAAACAAATTAGTCTCACAAACTGACTAGTTTCATCTTAGTGCTTAGTTTAATAACTAGTTCTTACAATGTGACAACTAAGGAGTTATCTTTGCATATTAAGAAACTACTCCATAACTAAAGCCATTTTTGTTTGTTTTTGTTGTTGTGGAATCACAAGACTTATCTCCAGGGTATTTAAATTATAAAAATAATTAAAAACCTAGGGTTTTACTTCTCTTTGATTTTGCAATAATCTGCCTTTTCACTTTGGATTTAAGTAGCCTTAGAGAAGTAAAAAAGTCCTTAAACTTCCTCTTATAATTTAGAGAAAAACAGGAATGCATCATTATCAGGAGCCTTAGGTCTTTGAGGAATGAAACTGTTTAGGAAATCAATTTCACGTTACTTATGTCAGTCACCCAGAATGGACAGAAGTTACTTTTGTTGAGGATGGACTACTAGATACGGGCTTTGTCCTGGATTAGAGCATGGGGAAATTTTGCACATTTATACAAGATGAAAACTTAAGGAAGTTATTAACTGATATATTTAAAATATGCACACCAATAAACCTCAGACAATTTATAACAGGCCTCCGCATTGCTACTTTAAAGCTCCACTTTTAGGAGAATCAGTGAAGCAATTTGCCATGAAATTCTGTGTACTAGAGATTCCATAATCTCTAAAATTTACACAAGAGATAGTATAAACCTGTTTTAAATGTTTAAGCCCTGGTCACTAACATTGAGGCTTTGTTCCCAATTAAGATTTCTATATGAAGTTAAAATCACATAATCATGACAAATAGCGTGAGCATCTTTGACTAAAAACTGTAATATGTGAGATTAGTGGGAGTAGTTATCTTAATTTTTTTGAAGCAAATCACATGAGGAGAATGAATTGTTGACAATAGCCTGGGGTTTTGTGGAAAACAGGGGACCTTTGTAACCTGAGCAGGATCACAACTGTTTTGAGATATTCACTCCTCACAGACACAAGTGTCTGGGTGTGCTATTTCTTTACCTTGAAGTTCTAAGGCATCTCTTTGAAAGCAACGTTTTCAGATGCATAGTATCCAAAGGACAGATATTTGAAGGTGATGATTCAGGAAATTAATAGAATAGGAACTGGTTTAAATTGTTCTTTCAATCTGAATACAGTTCCTTAAGTAACAATGTAGTTTGGGTTCAGTACGGTAAAATAAAACATATGCCAATGATTTTTTTTTCCTTTAAATAAGTCTCAAGTTACTGGAAAAAAAAACAAAACAACAAAAGAAGTCCCAACTTGCTAGTTAAAAGGATATGAATTGTGGAGAACCCTAGATTATTTATAGATTATAATTGGAAATTTTGAGTGAAATGGCCAAATTATTTTCTCATTCCCTGTATTCTTTGTAGGTTGATTCCATTTCTGTTAGTGTCTTTGGACTAACATTCACTAGCAAAACCTTTCTTTGTAAACACTGGGAGACCTTGCCAGTTCTAAATTGACAGTTTGGCAAACGTGGAAATCAACATTGTTGCAGGAAGGCTAAAATTTCACAGGCAAAACTGTTTTCTGGGTACCATGTGATCTGGTGACATTTGAAGAGAAAAGCCCTTCGAGATTATTAATTTACAGCAAAAATGATTGAAAAAGTGTTGCGTACTCTGACAAACGATGGTTTCTGTTTTCTTCAAGCCAAACTTGCATTCTCACCTTTTGATAGTCATGACTTTATCTTTTGCAGACTTTACAGCAAATAGGAAGTGAAAATTGAATATGGGGTTGAAACATCCTTTTATTTTTTTTTAAGGTTGCTATTTTAGTTTGTGATTTATGGAGGCCTCTTTTTGCTCAAATCTCCTTTTGCAGCTTATCTTTATTAGTGTTTATCAAAGGGAGAGCAAAAGTGTAATTGCTGGAGATGGTTCCTTGGAATCTGCCTATTCAATACACAGCCTCTAGGTAAACTTTGAGAGGCATAGGGGTTTCAGATGCTTTGAAAGACGAGGAAATACGCACACCTCCCTCCCGCTGCCCATCTCCATCCAGCAGATTTTTTTTTTTACTTAGCATTTTAATAAAGGGTTTCATGTGGAAGAAATTAGCCTGGATGGTTAAGATCAGATTGTCTAGGACTTTAGTTTATCCAATGAACTACAGGTTAAAGAAGAGATGACAGTTAGTATGACTGGTCTAATAATCCTAAATGATGAATGTAGATAAAAAAGCGATGGAGAGAAGATTTCAAGACATCTCCCGAGTTTTAAAAACCAGAGGTCAGTTCTTCAATATAATTGTCAGTCATTGTCAATACTGTCATCATCAGCAATGACAGTTTAAAGCACTGTGATTTTAAAGTTGAGCTATGAGGTCTAAATGGTTTCCAGACTGTGAGGAAGATCTTGACCTAGAGCTGATAATTTATAGCAAAGAAATATTCACTTCTAAAGAAGTCAATGCTGAAATGTAATAATAGAAAATTCAGTCATTTGTACCTATGTTGATGTTTTTCAACTGAAAATTTGGCTCTTCACAAGCCAAAAGAATGGTTAAACATATAGACACCCCCAAATAAAATAAAACTCACATTGTCTCAATATGTTCCTGAAAACAATAAAATGAGATAACTAACAGCTAGGAAAAGGGATATAAAAATATAAATTTATGAATACAATATATGAATTAAGTCATATGTATGTAGAGAAGTGAGTGATTTGTGAGGGAAAATATATTTAATAGTGTTCCAGAAAGGCAGACAAAGCAAATTTTTATGATTTTGGGGTTCCTAACATCAAGTAGCTCACAATGGTTAGTAACCCCACAAATATAATATAATGTGATAAATACCACTGTAGAGGTACGAATGTTAGAAGAGAAGGTTGGCAGAGTTCTGAACTTTGCCTGGGGAGGTTGTGGAAGGTTTGTCAGAAAAGATGACCCTTGGGCTGCTTATAGATACTATGTCCTGAAGAAATACTTGCATAACATCATTATTATTAATCCTTTTGACAATTGATCTCTGGATCAGATATTTTTCAGATTAATTTTTCACTGGGTTTACAAAGTTTAACTTTATGTCTTTGGATATTTTGGTTTTCTCACTTTTTCCTGTGTGTAAATGCAACAGAAGTAGCAGTGAAATCAATTTGAGGCTTTGATAAAATGCCTCTAATAATGCTGTTCAACATGCACTTAACTTTTAGAAATTCAGGGCCTTTATGCAAATGGCTCTGGAAATGGTGTTGAAGGCTGCTGAGGTGAAGGGTGCTGAGCTGAAGGCTGTTGAGTTGAAGGCTGCTGAGTCACAGCTATTGTGAATGGGGAAGGATGTCATAGAAGTACATGTATTGTACTTAAATGATAGTTTGAGATGAACAAAAACAGTTGACTAGATGATGGGTGTTGTGAAAAGCTGGTGGTATCAAGAGAGTTGTTCTCTTTAATTTTTTCCCCTCAAAGCTATTTCTTCTTTAACAGCTAGAAAAGAATTGAAGAGAAAACAGGGGAAAGGAACTTACTTAGACTTTTAACTGCTAATTAAAGAGAAGCGTGGCTGAGAATGAGAGGCAGTCTGAGGCCAACTTGATGTTAAACTACATGGAAAGTAAGCCTGAATCTCCTGGAAGAGCATTTCCCTACAGGCTAAGAAAAGGTTAGAGAGTGTGGTTAAAGGAAATCTTCTGTACCAATGAGAAATGAGTTTACCTTCTTTATAAGTTGCTTTCTAATCAACTTTTAACGTGATGTCCATTTAATGAATATTTTTAATTTGTCAATTTTACATTTTAACAAGCAGAAAAGTCTCTTGCTTTTATGAGGAAGCTCTGACTGGAGTCACCCACATTAGTAAGGAGGGCATTTATCACGTGACATGCATTATACCGGGAGGCAGCCTTGCCACCTAATGGTGGTATATTAAAGTTTCAGTTTTAATTTCAGTTTAAAGTTAAGTAGGAATTTTTAAAAAGTGGTAAATACTACACAGCATAGAGAAGTGATGGGAAATATCATCTTACTTTTCTTTAAAAGATACTTTATAGAGTAGGTGGTTTAAAAGATTATAGAAATATCTGGAAAGCAGAAGCTAGAAATAAATGCTTTAATTGGCAAAATCTCCTTCAGAGATGGACTCTTTCTTACTAACAATAAAGCACTGAATACCAAGAAAAAATTAAATACCTGTTTTTGAAAGGTGAGTGAGTAGAACACGGATGGTCAAAGCATTGCATATGACATTTACCAAGCTTCAGAGGGAAAAGGAGATGTCAATCCCTGTCTGTCAGTCATGGGGACAATACTTTCTATATTTATGAAGTCAATGATATTCAGCACATAGATTCGCAAAGGCAGGCTGATGTTCTCAAGACAAAAAAAAAAATCTATTTTAGCAAGAAATAGATGAGCAACTCTGTGCTTGCTTTCTATATTTCTTTCCTGGTCCTTTGTGACTGTTACTACTTTTGTGCCCTTTTCTCATTTACATTATCTTTAGCATTAGGAATGAAATTTCTAATCAGCCAGACATGCCATCAGAATCTATAATTATTACTTTGGCATTATGCTATTTCTATAAGAAACTGAATTTCCTATAATTAACTTCAGGATAGAAAGAGCAAAAGCAAAATATATCCTTGTCAGTATGGTTCTTTGCATAAATCTTCAAGTATTTTAGTCATCGAGCCATAAACTCAAACAATTCTGTTCTCTTATTCATTCACCTCATTATAAGAATTCCCTAATGGAAGAGCTGACAACACTTGATGAGTTGAGTGGCCCATTTAGGCATCTTGTAGAAAAATCTCTTTTGAGAGGTGAGCAGCCAAATGTCACCCTGAACTTTGATATGTTATTAGTGATTTCTTAAAAGTGAAACATATACCATCTAGTTTTGTATCTTTCTTGTTTATGATCCACATACAGACAGTCCCTCCCACCATTTCCTCAACCTACCTTCCTCAAGAAAAGGTATACCTTACAAGGCACTGCCTACATGTGCTGCAACGATGACTTCCAAACTTGTTCGGGGGTCTGAGAACCTGGACACTGGGGAATTCATTGTGGTACAGAGTAGTAGCAATAATGCAAACTTAGAATGATTAAATAGACATATTTGGGACTCGTGCATTATCTAATGCTAGATTTTATGATAAACAGTAGCAGCAACCAATGGTGGAAAAAAGCTCATGAGATTGACAGAGCAATGTTTTGCTCATTAACCTTTTGTTTCCATTTGAAAATTGGAAAAATAAATTATTTTGGGTGAAAAGTACTCCATTTCCTCTAGTGAATACCAAAGTGTTAACATCGTTTGAAAAACACTATGCTAAGCTCAATGTGTCTCACTGCTGGATGTGTAGCAGAATCACCCAAGTAGTTTGAAAAAAAAAATCACAGTAATACCTGGGATCCATCCCAGATGGATTTACTGAAAATTCTTGGGTATTTTACTTAGGCATTTATAGTTTTAAAAAGTTTTCTAGGTGATCCCAAATGTAAACCCAAGGCTGCAAATATCATGCTGGGCAAGGCTAGGGATAGACATTGAGGGGGGTTTACTTGGACTTTGTCTGTGATAGGCAGATCAGCAGGTGCTGTTATTCAGGTTGTGTGCTCTGATAACAGCAACAACCCCAGCCATTCCGTTGCTACAACCTACTCCCCCCCCACCACTACCGATCTATCTGTTCAGCTTCTATATCACATAGGCCAATCCCTGCAAGATATGCCCGTTTTTCAGTCTCCTGTTGGCTCCTCATGTGCCTTTATTCCTTAAATATCTGTTAAAATTCACTTATCTCTGGAGTAGGTAGTATTGTCTAGTGAACAGAGTACAGGTAGTGAAGTCAGGCTGCCTTAGTTAAACTTCTAACCCAACCATTTACATACTGATACTTTCTGAGCATTTGTTTCCTCACCTGCACACTGTGGGTTAAGATTAAGTCAGTCACCACATGTAAACATTGCCTGCTGCTCCCTGTGGTTACTGTTCACATTTTAGATCCACACCTCCCTTCTGCAGGACAGGAATGAATACTGGTAGTTATGGTTGTATCGCAAATGTGTTTGCCTCATGACTGTAGTTTGGGTCTACAGTTAGATTTCACATATTTTTTTGGTCAGGGATGTTGTCTTCCCTTTCTTGGTCGTTCCCAATCTTCTTTTCATTGCCCCCAACCCCAATCTTATATATGTCCCAGCCTTTATACAGTTCTCTGTATAGTGGTTGTGTCCTACATGTTGACAACATACTTCTCTCCTGATTTCAAAATGCTACAGACTTCCTGAAGTAGATTTTTAAAAAATATATATTTTATTGATTTTTTTTACAGAGAGGAAGGGAGAGGGATAGAGAGTTAGAAACATCGATGAGAGAGAAACCTCGATTCAGCTGCCTCCTGCACACTCCCTACTGGGGATGTGCCTACAACCAAGGTACATGCCCTTGACTGGAATCAAACCTGGGATCCTTCAGTCTTCAGGCCGACACTCTATCCACTGAGCCAAACCGGTCAGGGCCTGAAGTAGATATTGAAAACAATTGTAAAGAATTAGCTCTTCAGTAGTTCAATCAATCAACTATGTAGTATTAAAGGCATTTTGAAATATATTTTGAAGTATTTGTTCAATCCAGGAAGAATCACCATTTTAAACTAACATGAAGGGATAATGGTATTTTCATGTAAAACACATTTTTCATTAATAATCAGAGGTTGTATAATTATATAAATGCATGCAGAAAATTAGAAATTCTGCCAAGAATTATCTGTGGACAATTTACATTTTTGACTTCTTTCTAATGTAAAATCAGTTACTATGGCCTTTTTACTTTGAGCTCAAATGTAGCTTTAATTATATTTAGGGACTATGCCTTATAGTCCTGTAAGAATTCACACTGTAATGCCAGGAGCGGATGGAAAACGGTGCTGTAATATTACAATATAATCTTGCAAATAGGTGCGAAGAATTAACCTTCTAAAATTTCATAGGTTTCTGCTGCTTCTGATGGCTGCACCTGTGTGGTTGGTACAAATATATTTAAAATGTTACTAACATTGCTTCTTTAGGGTTTATCTTTATTTCTTATAGGCTTCAAGTCTGGTTCCATAATGACATATTTGTGGTCCTGCTTATGAAACTGGGGCAGACAGGACAGCTGCCCATAAAACAGAGAGTAGGAAGGGAGAAGGGCCTAAGGGTTTGAGTCAAGGCTGAAGGAATTGTGTGCATGCTCCAGGCCAAGGATGAGGAGGAGGAGGAATTGGGGAGGAAAGTCAGGAGCACAAAATTAGTTCATTGAGAAAGTAAGCATTTGAATGAATGAATGGAACCCTGACTATGTGCCAGATACCAGCACAGATTTGTAAACCTATAACTTTCCTCCCTGGTAGATATCTAGACACCTTTCTCCAACTAATGCAGTCTTCAAGGTCCTCAAAGTAGGTTCATTGTTTGAGAATTTTTTTCTCATTTTTATTTCCTCTTATTGATATTCTATAGCTTTGAGCTATCAGTTTGAAAGAAAATTTAAGAATGATATTTTAACTAGTTTTCATAAAAAGTAGTCACTGCAAAATAAGAGTGACACTTTTGTCCTCAGGTTTTAGAAATGTAGAGGTTCTGGGAACTTCCCTGCTCCTTGCAGGGTCGTAGATTGTATAGATTCTGCACCATACAACTCTAGGGAGACACTACTATTATGAAAGTGAATGGTAACTTAACTGCTAGAATTGTGCAGTGCATAATTTGGACAACTGTACCTGGTGGCCCAGAATATGTGACCTACTCTTTTCAAACAATTCTTGCAATTCATGATATATAATTATAAACATTCACATGAAAATTTTAAAAATTCAATACCACACCAGAGTGGTATGTGCATTGCTATTAGGGGTACTGCAACTAGACAGCCATCCCCAATACTTTTCTGGTTAACTATATGTTCAATGACCTCAGACTCTTTACTGAGGACCAGTTGGTAGCCTGACCCTCTTCATCGTGTTCTGCTACCTTACATTAACAAATTTCAGTTGTCCACCTGAAGTACAGGTTTCAGGGTGACTATCTTAATTTGCCATTCCCTAGGGCAGTATATTTCAATTTGCTCAATGTTAGAAATAACAGTGTCTGTAAATCATACAGATTCCTATTCTCCATTTTATGTTTGTAGAATCAGAAGTTCTAAAGTAGTGCCTGGAGATCTTTGTATCTGCTCTGTGGTATCATATTTGTTATGATGTGGAATTTCCTTATCATAAGACATTGCTCTAGCAGAGTATCTCAAACAGAACATCTCCATCACCAAAGCCCATAATTAAAGCCAAAAGTGATGGTTCAGGAGTATCCCAGAAACTCTTACCGGGGCCTCAAGTCTGTACATTAAGTGAAGATCCTCATATTGGTTTTTGCAAATTACTCCTTTGCATAATATTCCTAAAGTTGGAGCGGTTACAAAACAAGTAGTCATATAGTCATAGCTAATACTAGTAAAGAAGTTCCTAATGAGCTAACAACTATCACTCATTAAATGTAGGGAGACATGCTCTGTTGAAGCCGGGTGGGGGGGGGGGTCATGTGCATACTTAGGAAAAGTCTTTGGAATTCTGCCACCTTGCTCAGGCTGCGGAGTACTTGCCTACAAACCATTTTATGGAAGCCATACAACACCCCATGAAGTGGGCATGACTGTGCCTATGCTACTGATGGGGAAACTGATAGTCAGTGAGACTCACTCAATTTCCCAAAGACACACAGCCAGCAAGAAGCATGGCCAGAGTGTATTTCCAGTTCTTGGGGTTTCCAGCTTAATGAAGATTTTTGACAACACCATAGCCCCACTCTATAACAGTATGTGGGGGTGGGGGGGTGGGGGGTAGAGGGGATGTATGTGTTTTGAACTCTGTAGTCGTGGACAGGATAGATATTCTGGGGTGAGTGTGTGGCCCATGGCAATGTGTGTGCAAGTTGTGCCAAATTCTACGGTCAAATAAAACCATTTTGAATCTGAAGTTGCTTTTCTATTATCATCACCTCACCTGGGAGGGCCATTTTGCTTTGTGGCAAAAATGAAAACCGGAACAAGGTGTGCTAACTTTGGTTTGGACTCGTCAGTATTGCTTTCCTGCCTGCCTCCATTTTGGCACCAATGCTTGGGGATACTGAATATTCTCTCCACACACAGGCCCTCGCAAGTGAGGGGCCTTGATTTCCAGGGAGGTAGATCCATGTGGATTTTGTCAGTGGACTCCTCCTGGAAGCAGTTGAAAAACGAACGTGTAGGGAATGCCTACTTAGTTGTTATAAGTAGCATCGTTGAATGGGTGGTATTTGGGTCTTGAACAATCTTATCATCCTTGCGTTCTTGCAAAAGACTTTGGGCATTATTTCACCTCAGGCATGACACCAGAGTGCCTTCCAAGTGATTCTAAATAAATAATTGGCTTCAGCATTTGCTTGGGTTACAGTTGCGCCTTTGAGAAGGCAAATTAAGACCCCCCCAACCCCACCCCCCGCCGCCGCCTCGCCCGTTCCATCATAACCACGCCTCAGGTTCTGTAATCTCGCTTGCTTCCTGCATCAGCTAACCGCCCAGACTGCCATGTGTATAGAAAGCCCATGAAATACCAGAAGCTTAGCATGTAACGCAGAAAGAATGTCTAGAATGTGTATGTATGCCATACATGGGAGACAAAGAACTTAAGGATATATAAGGCAAAACTCCGCTGTGTTCTGGGCTCAGCCTTTGGAGGCAACTCTGCTGGGCCAGCCACGGTGCAGAATAAACAGTCCTTTTCTGAACCTCCAAGTGCGTATGGCTTGTCATTTCCCACCGACCTGACTTTTGCCATAACACTTTGTCTATAATTTTAAGCAAAATTTTAGCAAAAGTTCTGGTCCAGTGAAATAAGGTCCCAAGGCAGCTGTCTGCACATTGGGGTTCACACACAGTGAGGGTGCATGAAGACTTCCCAGGTTCTTAACATTCATATGTACTTTTCTCTAATATTGATGGGCCTGAGGTTTGCTGTTTCCTCCCAACCCCACCCTCCATGACTGCCCTTTCTTGGTTACTATATAATTTATCACTCAAACTGGAACACTTTTGAGGGTGAATGGTGGCTCTATTGGTCATTACGTCATGGCAAATGTGTGAACCAGGATTATTTTGGATGAAATTGCATTGTATGGTCACCTTGCACTTCTACCATTTTATAAGAGGAAGGCAAACCTCTTCACCCTCCTGATCCTTGCTATGGTAAATGACCCAAGTTGGGTAAACGTCTGGAAGACAGTTGAGAATGCATACGGCTCTTTAGGGAATAACTAGTAGCAGCAAGGCAAAGGTTTGCAATGAGAAATAGTGAAGGAATGGCACTCTGTGTCATCCATGCAGTAAACTATGGTGGGTCCCTGTGGCTTCTCTCTCTCCCTCTCTATCTTAGAATTGGAAGTAAGACATGAGATGGTTGCCCCAAGCATGTGTAGCAACACTTATTTCAAATAAAAATGAAACCTGGCTTTTTAGGATGGAACATAAATCTGATTTGGCTGATGGATTTGACGAGCACCATTGTTTCCTATCAGGTTGTGTGACAGATGTTTTCCCTAAATTGAGTTAAATTTTCAGCTCTCAGGTTTTGAAAAAAAATTTTTTCAGCTCATATGCATTTTACCATATGCGATAAAGTACACCTGTAGCGACTATTAAACATATAACAATTTTTAAATGTTAACTTTAAAATAAACGAGTGGTACAGAGTAGTTTTCCATGATTATTTTAGCAGAAAACTTTGTAGACCATTTGAAGTATTTACATCTGAGCATTCATGATGTTTACTGTCTGGCCCCTTGTCTCCTTGTTAGTGTGTTAACCACAATGGCTGTCACATATTTCCAGATGCCTCCCCACCATGGCACCACTGTGGGCCCAGTAACTCCTCAAATGAACAAATCCCGTGTTAGAGAAGGTACCTGAAAGGAAGACCTTGCTATCTTGTCTGGTCAGGCAGCTCAAACGTCCTGGCCTGGACACTTTGATGCTTCATTTGTGATTGGATCTGTCAGGGTCCAAGCATCATATCTCTGGGGAACTTATTATAAAACATACACACTTTCACGCCCCTCAGCTCCATTTTCCCCCCACCCCCCGCCTCCTCCTATTTGGCAATTTAAAGAAGAAAAGAAAAATTTTTCTTCTATCCAAGTTTTTTTCTGGATGGACTAATAATCAAATTAATATGAGACAGATCAACAGGGAAAAATAATCAAATTGATTATTCATGTAAGCACTGGGGGTCCATAAAAATGTGGGGCCCTGTCTTGGCCACCATGAATAATGCTGCAGTGAACATAGGGGTGTATATATCTTGGCAAATAAATGTTTTCAAATTTTGGGGGTAAGATATCCAGAAGAGGGGTTGCTGGGTCATATGGTAACTGTATTCTAAATTTTTTGAGGAACCTCCATACTGTTTTTCCATAGTGGCTGTACCAGGTTACTTTCCCACCAGCAGTGAATGAGGATTCCCTTTTCTGTACAAACTCTCCAACACTTGTTATTATTTGTGAAACAACGAAAGTGTCTGTCAATAGATGTTTGGATAAAGAAGTGTGGTACATACATATAATGGAATACCATTCAGCCAGAAAAAAAGATGAAATACTGCCATTTGCAATAACATGGATGAATCTTGAGAATATCATGCTAAGTGAAATAAAGACAGAAAGAGTCAAGAACTATATAATTTCACTCATATGTAAGATATAAAACTGAAAGCAACAAATAAACAAGAAAAACAAAAATAAAACTCATAGATATAGACAATAGTATGGTGGTTATCCGAGGCAAGGGGGTTAGTGGGAGATAGTAAAGGGTAAAGGGGGTCAAATATATGGTGACCAAATAAGATTTGACTGTGGGTGGTAAAAACACAATGAAATATACAGATGGTATATCATAGCATTGTACACTTAAAACCTATATAATTTTATAAAATGATGTCATCCCAATAAATTTAATAAAAAAAGAATGTGGGGCCCTGAGGGCAGATTGGGTAGTTAAGGCTTTTATGTCATCCTGAGCTAAGGCAGTGGTTCTCAACCTTTTGAATGCCATGACCCTTTAATACAGTTCCTCATGTTGTGGTGACCCCCAACCATAAAATTATTTTCGTTGCTACTTCATAACTGTAATTTTGCTATGGTTAATGAATCATAATGTAAATATCTGTGTTTTCCGATGGTCTTAGGCTCTACAGCAGCGGTTCTCAACCTGTGGGTCGCGACAGATCAACAGGGGAAAATAATCAAATTGATTATTCATGTAAGCACTGGGGTTCTATGAAAATGTGGGGCCCTGTCTTGGCCACCATGAATAATGCTGCAATGAACATGTCGCGACCCACAGGTTGAGAACAGCTAGCAGGGTCGCCTAAGACCATCGGAAAACACAGGTATTTACATTATGATTCATTAACAGTAGCAAAATTACAGTTACGAAGTAGCAATGAAAATAATTTTATGGTTGGGGTCACCACAACATGAGGAACTGTATTAAAGGGTCGCGGCATTAGAAAGGTTGAGAACCACTGAACTAAGGAGAAAAGGTGGGGGATGTTGTCTGGGACTTCAGAGGGGAGGAAGGCAATTCACATGGAGAAAGAAAAGCAAATGCTTGGGAAGCGAGTGTTTGCTGGGCCATCTTTAACAATGAATGGTACACAGAGAGGACTTGGGTTAAAGGGGCCTTGCTGGTTCCTCTCTGTATGTCACACCTAATTCATATTAAACTACCGTTACCTATCAAGACAGCTCCCTTCTGGGAGCCGATCCTTTATCAAAATTCCTTTAGGCATTTAGGGGGAAGGTCAAAGTTCTCTTCTGAGTCCTTTTTTTTAAAAAAATTTAAATAACCAGATTAAAATAATCAATATCCCCAAAATCATATTTTGAGGTAGCAAACTCTGCTTCCCTTCACAATCATAAGGTAAATTTCCACTTACAGAATAGCAGAATTTATACTCAGGTCATGGTTGTCAATCTCCTTAGATCTTTATTTATTAGATTGGCAATTTTTTCCTTGTACCTAGCAGATTACTGTTTTGTGACTTATTTTGTTCTTCAGTGAATTTTAATACAACCATAGAGATGGAACCAAAAGGAAAGTGATTGAGAATTTTCCTGAGGAAATTGAACATCAGTCATATTGGTCAATGCACAGAGGAACAAATTCAGGTGTACACAGGA
Organism: Plecotus auritus; assembly: GCF_963455305.1. Classification (NCBI taxonomy): domain Eukaryota; kingdom Metazoa; phylum Chordata; class Mammalia; order Chiroptera; family Vespertilionidae; genus Plecotus; species Plecotus auritus. The sequence goes on along the minus strand of NC_137776.1, from coordinate 142,204,454 downwards.
AAGAAAACGATGATAGGAGGGATCCCTTTATTCTTCTCTGTAAGTCTTAATCCCAAACTTCTAATTCCTAGTCTACATTTCTAGATAGTTCTGAGATAATAAGTTCTCTCTGAACAGGTCAACAATGCTTATTTACCTGTGGTGTCTGATAAGAAGATCCACAAAAAATAGCTTATGTGTTTTGTAGATTCTTTTTGTTGTTAATCTTCACCCAAGGATATTTTTTTCCATTAATTTTTAGAGAGAGCAGACAGGAGGGAGGGGGAGAGAGAGAGAGAGAGAGAGAGAGAGAGAGAGAGAGAGAGAGAGAGAACAATGATGTGAGAGATACACATCAATTGGTTGCCTCCCACAAGTGACCTGACAGGGGCCAGGGACTGAACCTGTAGCCCAGGTACATGACTTTAACTGGCAATTGAACCTGAAAACCTTCCATACCCAGGATGATGCTCTAACCATTGAGAACACTGTCCAAGGCTGTTTGTAGATTCTTAGTTAGAAAATGGCACACCCTCATATATTATTGTTTTAATTTAGCAAGAGTAGTTTACCGCATGTGGACATGGCATTCGTGCTGAAGAAGGTGATGCTCAGAGCATGTTCACAGGGCTGGAAGGTTTAAACCTATTCCAGGGTTGCGCTCTGCTTCTTATATACACTCTCCTCATATCAGCAAATTAGCCCGTGAAGCAGTTAGTTGACTCATGCCTAATTAAAGGATGTCTCTATATCCAAGATGAAAACAATTAAATGAGTAATTTCCAAAATTATTTTTTAAACATTTGACAGAGCTAATTATGCCCGCACTACTACTGTAGGTAACCCAAAACTAACTGCATTGTAATTAAAATGTACTCCATTGGCACAGATTTAACCCACGGCTTCAGGCTTCATTTTTCTTTCTTCTATTCCCAAACTAGTAATTTTTCACAAGCATCCATCAAACCCTCTAAAATAGTATATTATTAGAAGGCAAGCAGTACCATCAATTCATGTTAGAAGACACAAATGGCCACAATTTGGCATGCCACCCAGGTGGAGGAATGGGTGTAAGTCATGTATTTTTGTTGAAATAGATGGGCCTGCAAATGAAAAAGATGAGTTGGCACATTAGATACAAATATTTGTGTAGGTTTTTTTCTTGTCTGTTGATTTTCACCTTTTTTTTTTTCTATCAACACAGTATTAATGGGTAGGATGAAGTTTTAACATATATTTCTCATAGAAGTCTTAATAAGCTGGAACGTTAGTCCAACACATGAGAGAGGGGAAATTATACCTAGTTATTTTAATCTTGAGTCTTGTTCCAGTTTTTCTTCCAATTAGTGCTGCCACTGACCAGATTCAGACACTTACTTCAGGGTTAGACGATTGTAATGGCACATAGAGCAGTCTCTCTCCCTCGTGTCCCCTTATTCACTTCATTTCAACTCTACATTACTCTTCTTTGAGTGCCACCTTCATCATTTACACCCCTTCAATTGCTCAATGGCTCATTCTACCAATAGCTGATATGTCATCTATTTTGCCTGCCAATCAAAAGTATCTATCATCTATTCAGTATTTACCAGCTACTAAGGGCAATGTATGTATGTACATTATTCTGTTTAATCCTCACATTAACACTGTGAGGTAGAGATCATTCCCCCCTTTTATGGAGGGGGAAAGAGAAGCTTAGCGAGTGTGAGTAATATTCTCAAGGTCATACAGCTCGGAAGCGGTACAGCTGGGAGTTGAAGCTGAAATACCGGACGGATTCCAAAGATTATGACTTTAACTGCTAGGCTGGACTTCCTCCAAAGAGACTCCAAATCTGACCTTCATTTATCCTTTTGCCTTCATGCCACTTACTTCCCCACATCTAATGTTAGTCATTCATTCTAAAATATTTAGTAAGCATCTACCATGTGCCACAGACTGATGAGGAACTGTTGGTCCCTGCCCTCCCATTGCTTATAGTCTAGAGATGATAAGTCTGTGCTTTAGGCCAGCGGTCGGCAAACCGCGGCTAGCGAGCCACATGCGGCTCTTTGGCCGCTTGAGTGTGGCTCTTCCACAAAATACCACGTGTGGGCGCGCACCTACAGTGTGATTGAGGGAGTACCCTAATTAAGTTAATAACAACGTACCTACCTATATAGTTCAAGTTTAAAAATTTGGCTCTCAAAAGAAATTTCAATCGTTTTACTGTTGATATATGGCTCTGTTGACTAATGAGTTTGCCGACCACTGGTTTAGGCAACCTGGTCAGATCATGTTCTCTAAGCGTGCAGCGCACTTTCTCTTCCCCATGACATTTTCTAATGCCTTCTTGCCAGATCCTGCTGATCCTCTGAGGGCTGTCTTATGTCCTTTCCCTCCATGGTGTCTGCCTAAACCAGTGGTCGGCAAACTGCCGCTCGCAAGCCACATGCGGCTCGCGAGCCGCAGTTTGCCGCTCTGTTGACTAATGAGGTTGCCGACCACTGTCATATACTACCCTTTACCTCTTTGCACACAATATGCCACAATTGCCTAACCTTAACAGCTTCCAACTACAAGGTAACATTTAGTCTAGTGACCATCAAACCGCTTTCTCCCTCTCAGAAGTTACAGTTTACACGCATTCTCTACGTTTCAAGCGCTAGCTCTGCCACCAGTAGACCATGTGACCTTGGAAGAGTTATTTAAGTTCTCTGCATCTTAGTTTCCTCATCTGTGAAATGAGGGTAATAGTTTCCCTTGTAGTTATTGTGATGATTAAATAAATTTACTTATGTAAGGTGCTCAAAACAGTGCCTGGCACGTATTAATAATATGTGCTAACTAACAATATTATTATATAAAAAAATAAAATTAAACCTAGAAAGTTTGAAGATTCACTAAGCAATCATGCACCAGACAGCATCCATCTAGCAATTAGAAGGGCACTTGCTTGGAAGGGTTGCTCAAAATGGAAGGTTTCTATAGAGATAAGCGTTGAGCAAAAGAACTGTTAGCAAAAGAAAAGAATTATTTTTAGGCCAGGATATCTTTTGGGGCGGGGGAGGGTGGGGGTAGCAAGGAAGGGTTTTATCATGCTGATTGCCTTTTCTTCCTTTGAGGGAGAGAGAGGGCCCATGTGACTTATTACCTTACTGGGGCTTGACCAGAAAATTCCAGACTCTTTAAGATTACATATCTGGTGAAGATCGAAACTGCTATTAAGCCAGGTATTAAGTCTAGGTTTGGTGTTATGGACTTTAGCATGAGTGACAGCATGTGGGCCTGTAGTTTTCTCTTTAACAATTATTATTTTATGGTTTATTTGTAAGGAATCATGTGGCATTTCTGGTAGATATGTATCTAGTATCACATGCCTCTTGTATTATTATTTTAAAACTCTTAATAGATTTATTTTTATTTTTATGGCACTTACCAGAGTTCTTTGTCCTGATTTTATTTTCGCTCTGATTTTTTTCATTATAAGATAATTTACTGTTAGTAGGAACATTGTTCATACTCCTAACAGAGTCCTAATTTAAGGGATAATAAGACTATTGTAGTGAGGCTCCAGATTCTAAGTTACCATTGTGATTTAGCCTCATTCTATTCATGTTCTTATGTTTTACTCAGCAAAATAAATAAATCCCATTTTTTCTTGTGATTACATGGATATTTACTTTTATATACTAACAGTATCTTTAAAACAGACTAGACTATGCATACATTAATAAAATCTCCTGTACCCGGAGCCTACTAGTTATTATTAAACTCTGAATCCTGAAGCTATCATCACATTTGAGAGTTCTTAACTCATTCATTTCAGATAGCAGCCACAACAATGATCAGGAAAATTATCCCTTTTGGGGTAAAACAAATACTTGAAAAATTTGAAAGGTTAGAAGAAAATGTATGCATAATAGAGATAAAAATGTTGCAGAAACATTTTGTTCCAGGCAAATCAGGTTCTCATCTTTTCCTAATGAAATCTAGGTGCCTTGGATAAACCAAACATGGAGAGATCTTCATGATCTAAGAAAATACACATTCTTGGAGAAATTTAGGAATTCATTTCTCAAAATCTTTTTATTTTCCCATGTAGAAGAGAGTTCTGAACATGGATCTATTGTTGATGAAAGGACACCCTTGAGCTGAAAGAAGAAAAGTGAGAATCAGGATTATCTGAATGGCAGGAAGAAAACTCACAGGGGGCTACTCTGGGCAAGAAACTCTGTTAGATTTTTTACATATTTCATATATATACACACATATATATTGATTTCAGAGAGGAAGAGAGAGAGAAAGAGAGATAGAAACATCAAGTTGAGAATCATTGATTGGCTGCCTCCTGCCTTCCTCTTATTGGGGATCGAGCCTGCAACCTGGGCATATTCCCTGACCAGGAATTGAACCATGACCTCCTGGTTCATAGGTCAACACTCAACCACTGAGCCATGCTGGCCAGTCATGTTTTGCATATTTTACTAGATAATATTTGATAGATTTTTTTTTCTGGTAGCAGGAAATAAGAACCCAAAACAACTTAGCTTAAGCAAAAATAAAATGTACTATATCAGTGAGATATCAGTGAGGCACAATTAGATGCAGGATACAATTAATACCCATGAGAATTGGTCTCTCTCAGCTTTGCTTTACTCTGTGTTGGCTTCATGTTCAAGAATACTCTTTCAGTGAAGAGTTGGTCTGGTCGAGGATTACATTTTTTCTTTCAGACAGGAATTTTAGCAAACTCTAGTGGGGGAACTCAGGTTAGCCATCCCTGGATCTTGTGCCCATCCTTGAACAACCAGTTTGCTTAGAAGAATGAGGTGATCTGATTTGCTTGTCTGGGTTACATGTTAACCCTCCTTCTGGTGGAAATAAGTTTCTATAAGAAAGAGGAAGAGCAGTTTCCAAAATGGGAAAATAAAAAGGAATATCCACTAGTAGGAATAAACGGTAATTGTATTCTGGGCTAATAAGAATGAGGAGGGCAGATATTTATAAAATAAACAATGGTAATGCTTTAATGCTTTTCTTGACTCTGTTCTTAAATCTCTATTTATTGGGTTCCTGCTATCTCTCTATGTAAAACCCTAATATGCAAACAGACCGAACAGCAGAACAACCAAACAACCAACCAACCAAACAACTGGTCGCTATGACATGCACTGACCACCAGGGGGTGCGCACGGAACATGGTGGGTGTCGGCCGCAGCAAGATGTTGGAGCAGGTGAATGGGGCACCAGACCAAGGCAGGGCACCGGTCACTGTCATTAGGGCGAGCCGCTGATGGTTACTGAAAATTCTTTGCTCCTGCGAGCCATGGTTCCATCCAGTGTGGTCTCTCCCAGCGCTCGCACCCTCTGCTGGTGCTGGAGCTGCCACTCCCACCCACTGCCAGCACCGGCCCTACTTGCACCTGCAGCTGACGCCAGAACCACTGCTTGCACCCGTTACCAGCTCCTGGCGCCAGTTCCGATCACTTTGTGCCATCAGCGGGTGGGAGTGGTGGCTTCCAGCCCTGATCACCCCTGAGGGTTTCTCCACCTCCCCCTGCTCCTCAGGGATGATTGGGGCAGCAGCCGCCACTCACACCTGCTGACAGCGCCAGCCCTGCTTGCACCTACTGCTGCCACCTGCCCCAATCGCTTGGCGCCATCAGCGGGTGCAAGCGGGGCTGGTGTTGTCAGCACATGGGAGCAGTGGAGGCAGGAATGGGACTGCTGGCAGGGAGAGGATCAGGGGCCACGGTGGGAGGGGCCAGGCAGGGGTGCGGAGGATGGGCCAGACCTGCCCCTGTGCCCACCACAGCCTTGCAGCCCACAATTCCTTTCAAAGTGCATGAATTCATGCACTGGGCCCCTAGTGACTATATATTATTGACTTCACCATGACCGAATCCTTGTCCTGTTCCCTGGGGTGACGTCAACCTGACCACGCGTAATTTCATGACCAATTTCTTTTTACTCCCCTTCTCCAGTTATTGAGAACTCCAGTTTCTGCCATGTCATTCTTTGACTGAAACCCTGTTTATCACCCCAGCTCTGCCAGGGATTTTCTTTCTGCAAACTCCTTACCACAGAATTAGGTCCAATACTGGTTCCCTAATCCCTCTTTTCTGTGTTGCTGCCCATCCTGCAGTAGAAACACCTTTCATTATCTTGTCCTTTGAATTCAGCTATTTATTTATTCATTAATTTTTGCATTTGTGGAATAAAGGTATGTATTTTTTCTCAATAAATATTATTTGGTCTATTAGGTGTTCATATCTGAGTTAAGGATGGAGGAAACATGAGGAATGATTTCTACCATCAAGATTTTGAGTTCAGTCAGAAAATACTGCCACATAACCTCCAAATCATCAGAGAGCACTAGGGCTGCCATATACAATGGCCAGGCCTGAAAAAAAGGCTTTCCTACTGGGGTCCTTGGTTCTTGGATGTAGTGTTTACCTGATGCAAGAAATAGGCGCTGCCCAATACAGGGAACAATCTGCAAGGCTTGGAATTCTGAGAAAATGAAACAAGTCTAATATGGTGCTCTGTGTGTGATATGAGAGTGGGGGCACATGAGGAAACCAAGGAAGAGAGTGACAAAATCATGAGAACTTCCAAGTTATAGGAAGGTGTTTGGTCTTTTTCCTAAAAAAAAAAAAGCTGTTTCCTGCCTTCCCCTACTTTAGTCCACTTTTACATTGATCTCATATGAGTATTTTGTTGACTGGGAATTGAATTCTGCCTGTCCTCCCTTCTATGTGACTAACATGCAGGTGTCAATTCACAATAGCATTTAGAGTTTTCTCTGTATGCCTGTCCTTGAGAACTCATCCTGGGTCACATTTCTTGAGATCCTGTCTAAGTTTTTGGACTTTGCCAGGGCCTACTCTCTTCCAATGTAAAGTTCTGAAAATATTTAGTGGTGGGTTGATCTTAGAGGTGGTAGAATAGATACTCTCTTCCTGGAGTAATTTGATACTGCAGAAGGTCTCTCCTAACCAAAAATACTTTCTCAATCCCTGAGTCTGAGACCATGGTTATAATTATTTCTTAAGAGACTTCTAGAATAAGGATGGATATACATTTTTGAAGCAATTGGAGAGAAAATACATTGGAAGTACTTTGTTTATTATACACTGAGTGGCCAGATTATTATGATCTCTGAAAGCATAATAATCTGGCCAGTCAGTGTATATATATATACTGTATATATTAGAGGCCCGGTGCATGAATTTGTGCATGGGTGGGGTCCGGCCAGCCTGGCCAGGGGGAGGGGACATGGGTGGTTGGCCGGCCTGCCTGCTGGTCAAACTCCTAGTCAAGGGGACAATTTGCATATTAGCCTTTTATTATATAGGATATACACTGCGTGGCCAGATTATTATGCATTCAGAGATCATAATAATCTGGCTACTCAGTGTATTCCATGTAAGTTTTTATGAAGTTTAGAAAAACAAGATCAGGAACCTACAGTGCTTCTCAAGGCTGTTAGCCTTCCCTACCACTGACCTTTAGAAGGGGTTCTCAAGCCTATTGAATTCTGATGGTCTTCAAATATCTGGTAAATGGGTGAAGGAGACTAAAGTAATTTTAGCTTGATTCACATTTTTATTAGAGCCAACATAATTTAGAAGATGAGACGTACTGGTTGTGTGTGTGAGGGGGAGGAAAGTCTATCCATAGAACCCAAGAGAAGAGCTGTAAATATATTCAGAGGTTGAAAGTCGTCCTGGGCCAAAAAAAAGTTAGCAGCTACTGAGAGGGATAGCCTAGAATATCCTCTAGATAGCTAGAATGTTCTCGAACATACTAGAAGTGAGCCAAGTGCATTTAATATTTAAAGCAGACAGCAAATCCACATTTTCATTTGTCTTCATAAATGTTTTGTATTGAAGAGAGTAGGGGAGAGAGGTGGGATAGAGGAAGTAGCAAGTTACTTTTAAACTCATGACAATGATTTGGCCTATCTTTGTTTTATTAGAGAGGACTCATTTACAAAAGAAAAAGTCATCTTATCTTTAAAAATACTTTTATACAAAGAGAAGTGAAGTTTTATGTCTGAATGTTTTTATGGGCACCAGACCATATCCTGTGCTTCAAACCTTTATCTCCTCTTTTACACACATGTACAGTCAACACAGCTATATTCTGACACATTACAGTGCTGCTAGACTGCATCTGGTTTTCTTCCAAGACACTTAGCAGAAGAGAAGTATTATTTGAAACAAACATATAAGAAGTGTGCCTTTCATACTTCCTTGTTTGTTAGCTCATTGTAGTTTCTTTTTAGGTAGGTGAATCGAGGGGTTCTGCAAAGCTGAGTTCACCCGTGTTTTCTTCTTCATCAGTTGGCTATAGGGCTGAGCTTTGTCCAGAATTATGTTTTTGGTGAAATAATTGGTCTCATAAAACAATGTTAAAAGAAGGCTATAGAGCTGTAGCATCCAGGAGGAGCCACATGGCGTAAGGATGATAAATGCAATGGTGTGTAGGATAATCATCCTGCCCTGTGACACATATTGCAAATCAACCATGACCAATCAATTAGGTAGGATCGGCTTGGGATAAAGTCAATTTATTCTCAGGGCCTGGATTGAGTAGTTTATCAAGCTGATGTAGCGGAGAGCAATAATCTAGCAGTGGGTCATTAGAATACTCACCTTTAGGCCAGTGGGGGGCATTGAGGAAAGAGGATGTCTCCCTGATTTTGAAAGAGTATAGTGTTGAGGAAAAATCGAATACAATTACCATGTGTGTTGGGACAGACTTCTAAAGTTTTATTTAAATGACCTCTGCTCAGGTGCCTTGTGTTATGCTCTAATATCAATAGAAAGGAGATCTGAGAAGTTGTACAAAAACTTCAATGAAAAATATCCACCCCATTAAGTTTCTACCATTCTGTAACACGTTTAGGCTCCAGAGAAGTTCTCTGCTGGGCCAACCACTGGTATGAAAAAATACAATAAAAGAAAATCACATTGGAACCCCGTTAGGATCATAATTTCTAAAACCACTTATTGATTAGGAAATCTTTCCTGATCTTGTCTGATCACTGTTCTTTATAATAATTTCTAGTATATTTTAAAGGACATCACTTTCTACTTTCACCCTCTTAATCAAAGCTTCCAATAGATGAGCTCATAGCATCCAAAGAGAGGTTCTGTCTAATAGAATCGGTTTTCGGTTTACTCTCTCTTGGGTCAGGTGTGACATATAAAGATAAAACACATCTCACAAATTAAAAGGTTCTTTTTGTCATCTGCATACACATGTATTTCTAGCTGGTTCGATAGGACAACTCTTTAAAGTGGTTAACTTGGGAAAACTATATTTAGGAGACATTAATAAATGGTGACTGAGTGTCAAATAGATACTGAGGAGATATTCCTAAAGGAAGTTTCTGGAATCCAACCCTCACAAGTTTCCAGATTGGCCTCTTCTCTTAGGACCGACTTGATTGGTGAGTGTAGTCTTGGATAGTTTTTGATTTTTTGTTTTGTTTTGCAACTGTTGGACCTTTCTTTAAAGCTCTGTACAGTGGAGTTCATTTATATAGTTCTTCTGAGTAATTTTATCCTGTGCTATTGTTCATGTTTCTGGGCCTGCCAAAAAGAACATAGGCTTCAAATTAACTTTCCCTACACTTACTATTTTGTATGTGTTCTGTCTTCATTTTTGGTTGTTGTGAGGTCACCAATTTTGTTTTCCCTTTGGTATCCAATATTCTTAGACAATTTTCTGTGGCCTCAGAGAGACTTAGAGGGAACAGATGTTGTATAAACCGTATCCCCCACATGTTTTCCCACTTATCTTTTCCTTTTGAAAGAAAAGAAAAAAAAGAAGATAGATCTCTGTGTATGGAACCTTTAAAAAAAAGCATTTTAAAAAATGCCCAGAGACTATTTATTTAATCTATCCTATCTCTATTGTGGAAAAGAATGCTCCTTTTTTGAATGGAATGACCAGTAAACTGCTCTAGCAGCTCAAAGAGGTTGATAAAGGACATTTTCTAAAGACACCCATCACTCTGGAGAGTATATATAAGCCACTAGTTTACTTATTTTTTAATCTCCTTATGTGGAAACCTTTAGAAATACATATTAAGTTCCAGCAAAGGTCAGTAAGTCCAGGACCATATGTCAAAAATTTCAGCAGTGATTAACCACCCTATTTGGTTGAAAGTCAAAGACAATTTCAGTGTCTGTGAACTTTAATTTGTGGATATTATATCCATGCGCCTGTTCCAGTTTGCCAAGTCAACCCAAAATTCCACGTCACAGCTTTCATCCTTTTTCTCTGTGTAAATTTGTGCCCCCTCTTTTGCAATGTGTGGAATAAGCTGAATAAACAGAACACAGTAGGTAACCTGGGGAGTGTTCTAATCAGAAATATTTTCACTCATGGGGGAAAGCTTTATAGGACCCACCAGGAGCTGTGATTTGAACCACCCATTGCAAGCAATAAAGCCCTGAAATGAGGACGCATTTTTATCAGATCTCTAGATGCATATTTGTTTATCTTTTTTCCCAGCTGCTCATGTGAAACTTCACTGTGAATTGTGCAAATGCATAACACCTATTGGGCATATATTCAAATATCAACTGCTATTCTCAGTTAATTTTTTCCATTATGTTTTCTCTTCTTCTGCCTTCCAAGGGACAGAAGAGAATATAAAAACACAAATGCATTGAAGAGACAAATGCAAAGTAAAATCTATCCTCATGCATTGCACATTTTAACACTGGGTAGCTGACTTCCAACACACATTGGAGTCCATGTCTTCTGAATAATAATTTGGTCCTACAGTATCAACACAGTGAGATGAGTGAAAAAGATTTCTCTTCACTTAGCTTTCTAAAAACATATTTTGGAGTAAACTGTATCCTAAAAGGGTTGCACAATGTTAATGTGTAACATTTAGGTATAGTTTAGACTAATAATAAATTGAACGTCTGTGTATTCATCGACCAGTTTAAGAAACAGAAAGTTTTCAGTACCTTCTAAGCCCTTTGCATGACTCTTCCTAATACACCTCTCATCTGTTTACTCAGAAATAACCTCTGTGCTAAAAGTTGGTACTATGTTACTTTATCTGCATGATTTCATAATTTTTGAGCATGGAGATTTGAACTTTATGATAATGAACCATGTACTTCATGTTTGCTTTCTCGACATTATTCTTATAAGTTCCATCCATGTTAATATGGGTAGTTCATTTATTTTCACCATTACATAGCATTTCATTGTATGAAAAAATCCACTATTTATTTAGCTGTTGCCCCATAAAGGACATTTTGAGTTGATCTAGATTTTTCCTTTTCTTTTTTTAAAGTTTAATGCAAATTTTATACAAAGAAAATGTGAAAAAAAATACTTCCATATGTTTTGCAACTAAAGCCAGCTAGGCTATTTGTTTTTGACAACTGCATTCACAAGTGTTCTTTCTGTCCTGTTTTCTTCTAATACTCTCTTTTTATTTCTTCTCTAATATGGGCAATTAGTTGGAAACTGTATGGTCCGCATCCTTCTATCAACAAAAACTGAAAGTGAGTAAGGCTAAAATGTGCAACAAAAATGTACTGGAATGATATTGTACAATTAAGTTTCTCATATACATACATTATCTTTTGCTTTGTTCGATGCTTTTTGTTTTACATGACATACAAAATAGTGCTACAGCATATATAGTATAACAGATAGCATGTTGGGAGTTAGAATTTTTCTTATTGCAAAGAACATTGCTAGAGAGAGGCCTGGTGCATATCACCTTGTGGTTATGTGTAAGAGTTTCTGTACGCTATATATTTAGGAGTGGGATTACTGAGTCATAGAATATAGGCATATTCAATTTTACTTGTATTGCTAGCCTGTATTTGTTTTTTATTCAATTAAAAATGCATATTAAGGAAATAAAACTTTTGAATGAAATTTCAATTTGATGTTAATTTCTGTTTTATTCTCCCCACATGCTAAAACAATGGTCCCTGGCTTAAAGTTATAAACATAGATCTGTGTGAAGCGGTTGTTGGTAACTTTGCTGTGTTTTTATTTCCTGCCCACTCTGATTGTATGCAATTAGTCTAGACAAAGTTCCTTCCATTCTTCCATGTAACACCGTGGTTCCTGTGCTCACCCATCCCTAAGGACTTTCCCATTAGCAATAGGATGAATAATCTTCCTTCCCACCTGTAACTCTAGTGGTCATGCATTGTCTTATCATCCTGTCCTTCTGGGAATTGGACTTCCTCTTTTTTAATTTTTTTTCAAATTTATTTTTTATTTTAAAATATGCTTAATATAAAATTTAACATCTTAACCATGTTTAAGAGAGCATTTTGGTAGCGTAAGTGCATTCACATCGTTGCACAACCAATCTCCAGAACTCTCCATCTTGCAAAATTAAAACTCTGTACCCATTAAACAGCAACTCCCCGTTCCCCCATTCTCAAAGCCTCAGGCAACCAGCATTCTACTTTCTGTTCCCATAAATTAATGGAATCATACAATATTTGTCTTTTTTTTTTTTGGTGTCTGACTTATTTCACTTAGCATATTGCCCTCAAAGTTCGTCAATGTTGTAGCATAGTCAGAATAATATTGTCTTGTATGTATAATCCATATTTGTTTATCCATTTAGCTGTTGATGGACACTGGGTTGCTTTCACCTTGTGGCTATTGTCAATAATGCTGCTATGGATGTGGGTATATAAATATCTCTTAAAGACTCAGCTTTCAATTCTTTTGGGTGTATACCCAGAAGTGGAATTGCTGGAGTACTTCCTCTTCTTTAAGGAGTAATGCTCCTACCGCCATTCCAACTATGTGATTCTGGTGGAGGCTGCCAATCCAATCATAGCACCATCCTTTCTCTTGCCACAGTTGACTGGCTAATGGATGAACACCTGACTCAAGTGAAGCCAATAAGTTCCTCCTTGGAAATTTTCAGAGTGGAGCTGAAGGAATAAATCAGTCCTCTCTGTTGCAGAAGCTGTGAAGTTTTGATGCTATCAGTGGTCAGGTGCTCTGTCATATGGAGAAGACCCTTTATGAGAGGGAGAAATTAAGCCACCAGGCAGAAAGAAAGAAAGATGATAAATGAAAGAATCTTGGTAGTACTAGCTTTACTGTCCTTTCCAAAGTCATGTGAGCCAGTAAATCCCTGCCTTTCATTAATCAATATGAGTAAGTCTTCTATTTTTTTTTTCCAGCAAGTGTCCTGATGAATGTAGTGTCATAGTTATGCTCACCTTATACACTAGGCAAGTTCTACCTTATATTGGCAAAGAGTCAATACTGATTTCTATAATTCTGAAAGCTGTTGTGATGAAATGAGCAGAAATAAAATGATATGAGTCAGAGAAAATGGTGCCCTACATTCTTTACTGAAATCCACAGTAGGGACGAATAAGAGAATGAAACTGATAAGAATTAAAACTAAAACGATAAAGAGATAGTGACGAGCTATCAGCAGAAAAAATTTGGGCTCATCACACAAGGAGGTTGACCTAAGACTCTCAATTCCAATAATTACAGGCTGTTGTTGTTCCTTGTGATTAAGCCCCTGGTCCTAGGCTATAAACCTAGGTAGTATAGTAATAGATAGATGTCTGGGATTGTGGAGTGCAGAATAATAAAATTTTCTGTGTATATACCCTATATAGGCCCCAGACCTAATTTATACAGCACGCAGACTGACCTTTGAAATTCCTTAGAGTTCTGTTCTCCACGTTTCTCAGATGATAATGTTTTAGTTTCAGTTTTTAATGCTTGCAAAGCCCTCACCATGTACCTTTTTGTTGCCCAGAAGATAAATATGGCTACTCCCTACATTAGTGGTAAGGGCATGTGGGCTGGAGCCAGAGGACCATGGAAGAGAATTAGCCACTATCTAGCTGAGTGACTTGAGCCATAATTTCCTTAACCATAAAATGGGTAACAATGCATGCCTCACTTACCTTACAAGATGGTTATAGGAGTTGAATGAGATGTTGGGAGTAAAACTGGCATGTTACCTACAAAACCATTCCAAATAAACAGTAACTAGAGCTTTGGGTTTCAACACCAATGTAGATATTTTAGAATATCATCATAATTTGTAAGGGGTAAATTATTTGTTGCAGTAATTTATTACTAATCATGAAGATTCAATGTTTATATAGTGCTTTTAAAAATGAAGAGTATTTTCAAAGTTATGTCTAGAGTAATGTCACTGTTATTCATTCCAACATTTTCCTTACTGGGAAATTAATGGGTGGACTTTGGGATAGCATGGTGAGAATTATCTATAATTTTAACTCTTCTGGGAGTGTGTGACACATGTGTGCTTCATTACTATGTACTAGTATGTAATGGTGGAATATGGTTGAGGGATTGGGAAAACTTTGATGTAAGTGTGGCAGGATCCGTGTTTCCTCATTGCCTACTCTATGCCTGACCACTAGCACAGTTTCTCAGTAGCGTAGGTTCTCAGTAAATATTGGAATGACCACATAGGTTCTCAGTAAATATTGGAATGACCAGAAGTAGACCTTCTAAGGGACTACAGTTTTGCTAATCCCATAGATACTAGAATTTCTTTCTTGTCCCAAGCAGGGAGGAATATGTGTTTTCTTCATCTTCATTTAGGAGAAAAATATGAAGCTCAGAGTATTTGTGGTTGATTTAAGGTGTTAGTCACAGTTGCTGAGTTGTTCCTTTGAGGTTCTAGAGGGAGTTGTGAACAGAGAGACATTTATTTACTACAGAACATCTAATTATGAGGCACTTCCCAGTGTGTGCATCGTAAGCCATGAGGGATTGTTGATGTATTAATGAAAATCATTGATTGAAAAACAGAAAACCTTAGTATAGAACGTGGTCTGAGGAACAAAGGTTTAAAGGGGGCACTCCCTTCTTTATTATTTTTAAAGAAAAAACACTAAATAAAATCTTTATCCTGGTAAAGATTCTGAATGAGGAAGAAACTTGAATTTCTCTAAGAATGCGTTATAGAGGATGCTCATCAGCTGAGGCAGTGGTCGGCAAACTCATTAGTCAACAGAGCAGCAAGCTGAGGGATCGGGAAATGAGATAAAGGGCTATAATTGACTACTTTGGTTTTTAAATATTATTTCATTTTTTTAAAGTTGGTAACAAGTCATAAAGCAATTTCCTATGGCAGAGTGGGAGTTCGGGAAGAGAACAATTGCTCCTTTGAGAGAGCGTGTTGGGTGCTTGCCTCCTACAGTTAGATTTTTCTATTTAGAGGAACCATCTGCTTCATTAAACTTTCCAAGATCAGGCACTATCTACAGGGAGTTCCACAATGTCTTGAAACTGAGAGCTGCAGCCGAGTTTTAAGTTGCTGCCAGAAAACCAGATGTTAACCAGATTGTCAAGTTCTTTTTTTTCCTTCCAGAACCAAAGATTTCAAATGAGGCTGAGTGAATGTAAATGTTGGACAATCCTTATGGTTAGAATTTGGAGCCAACATTGACCTATTTTGGCCTCTGTTCATGAAGCTTCTCTAAAGTCAGTCAAAGGGAAATCTATTTATGGTGGTTTTGTGTGTGTGTGTGTGTGTGTATGTGTGTGTGTGTGTGTGTGTGTCTGGGTGCTTTAAGAGTGTGTGGGGAGAAATTCTGGCTTTGCACAGTCCCTAATGCACATTCCTTACTGAAGAATTATACATGCTAAATGTTGGGGAATTTAATAGATATTCTCAGTGCTATTTCTCTACATTTTGGATGGGTTTTTATTTCTGATTGTACCCTGTAGACTGCCTACTGATCTCAAAGGGATTAAGTGGAGGAAAAATATGCAAGGAAAACTGCTTCTTTTCATGTACCCCAAGAGCTGACATTTGAATATCTGAATTATTTGGACTGGGACTCTCAGTGTGGATTTGCAGGCATAATAATAGGTATAGTATTTCTAGAAACAAGTGCTGAGGAAGGCTGTGTGGCCAGATGCTCTGGGGGTAAGAAGGCCTTCATTTTTGTTTTTAAATATGTTTTTATTGATTTTAGATAGAGAGGTCGAGGGAGAGAGAGATAAAAACATTGCTGAGAGTGAAACATTGATCGGCTGCCTCTTGTACACCACCTACCGGGAATGGAACCAGTGACCTCCTGGTGCATAGGACGACATTCAACCCACTGATCCACACCTGCCAGGCTTCATTTCTGTTTTGACAAGTGCTATTTTATTTCCTGGGGTTAAAGGGATCAGGAGTTTACCCTTCACCGACCAAACAAGGCAACTTTCATGAGTTTTCAGTAATTTAAAACTCTTTATATATTCCCCTCTTAAACTCTTTTCAAATTACACTAAATCAGAACACTAAGCAACTGAACAATAACAATAAAACAAAACAAAAAAAAATATTTTCTTGTCTCTAATTGTGTCTAACATTTTAAAAATGGAGAGAAAAAGTTTTCCATTTTATGAGACTAAAGCAAGAAAAAACACAATTCTGTTTATTGGTTTTATTTATCTGGCATGGCCTTATACTTTTATTTTATTACTAGAGACCCAGTGCATGAAATTTGTGTATGGGAGGTCCCTCAGCCTGGCCTGTGCCCTTGGGGGATGTCCACCTGCTGGCTTAGGCCTGCCTGCTTGCTGCTCCTTAGCGCTGCCGCGGAGGCAGGAGAGGCTCCCTCAACCACCGCTGTGCTCGCCAGCCCTGAGCCGGGCTTCTGGCTGAGCGATGCTCCCCCTGTGGGAGCACACTGTCCACCAGGGGGCAGCTCCTGCATGGAGCATCTGCACCTTGGTGGTCAGTGTGCATCATAGTGACCCATTGTTCTGGTTGTTCCGCCATAATGGTCACTTAGGCTTTTATTATATCCACTAAAGGCCCAGTGTGCAAATTCGTGCACCAATGGGGTCCCTCAGCCTGGCCTGTGGGATCGGGCCAAAACTGACTCTCCGACATCCCCCAAGTGGTCCCGGATTGTGAGAGGGTGCAGGCCAGGCTGAGGGACCCTACCGGTGCACAATCCAGGCCGGGAAGGGACATGGGAGGTTGGCCAGTCAGGAAGGGCTGCAGGAGGTCTCCAGGGTGTGTCTGACCCATCTTGCTCAGTCCCAATCAGCTGGACCCCAGCAGCAAGCTAACCTACTGGTAGGAGCATCTGCCCCCTGGTGGCCAGTGCATGTCATAGCGACTGGTCAACAGGTCAACTGTTTGCCCCCTGGTGGTCAGTGCACATCATAGCAAGCAGTTGAGCGGCCTTAGCATATCATTAGCATATTATGCTTTGATTGGTTGAACGGATGACCAAATGACCAGACACTTAGCATATTAGGCTTTTATTATATAGGATAACTGAAGTTGGTCTTAATGTTTGAACTTAATATTAATACCTATCTATTACTGATGATAAAAATCTACATTTTAAGAGCATTAGGACGTCTCTAGCCTGAATTCTTGGCATACTAGACGTAAAAGTGTTCCCCAAGTATACCTACATGGCCCAATTCTATTTTTGACCCATAGATGGATCCTATTGTCATTGCAAACAAGAAGAGATGATTTCTCCTCTGTGATAAGGGCATGATTTTGCTTTCATAACTTGCTATCATATGTTGAAAACATCCTTTAGGCACATATAACTCATGCTTTCTATTGGTTTTTCAATTCAATTGCTTATTTCCATCACTGGAGTCTAATATTTGGATTCAAATAGTGTTTTTCATAGTTGATCCCAAGAATAAAAGAAGAAACCCCATAAGACGTATAGGGTCAGGGATATTCCATTTCCCAGTATCCTTCATTCTTCACCTTTACCAGTCATACTTCAACTTCTTTGAAAACCCTGAGAGAGAGCTGTATAAAACAGACTCTTCATTGCTAAGGGGGAAAAAAGGCCTGCATTTCCTACTGGTCTACCTTTACAGGTAGATTTTTTCACAGAAGAGGACTCCTGTTTACCCATTTTAGAAGATGTAAACTGTTATGTCCATACCAATTCTGTAAGATTCTCCATAGCTGATTTTGTGATCATCTATGGTAATTCTCACCTTTCTATTTTTAGCAAATATTATTCAATCAAATCAATGTAGCCTTCGGAAGCCTTGGTTAGCAGCTGCTGCAGAGGAAACTTCCTGCTTCCCATAGTAACAATAGCTTAAGGTTGCCGGCATCTAGTCTTCACTCACCACGGGTGAGCAGAACGCTCATTGTCATGGCTGCAATGCTCTTTCTCCAGCTGTATTTCCATCACCCACAGCAGCAGTGCATTATCCTGTCACTCCCTGGGCACCCCTGATTCCTCCAAGACAGAGCAGCGACACACAGAACAACTTTCTTATCAAATGGGCCATGGATTTTAAAACTGCCAACTCAACATGAATTAACATCAAGTTTCACTTGACAAATGAAAATATCACTCAAAGAACATTTTTTAAAGTCAAAAGCAGTCACATCTTTAAAAAAAACATTAATCATCATAATCCCCTTTCAAAACTCTCTTCACCCCTAAGATCTGCAAATAATATACCCCAGATTTTCTTTACAAATCAGAGTAATCTGCCTTTCAGCTTTGCAAATATGAGACAGACTCCTTGGCGATTTGCCTGGGTTCTGCAGCTCCCATACTACTAAACTGAGTTTGAATCACCTTTAGACTAATGCTGACATAAGGGGCGGGAAAGGCCCTGCAGGGATCTCAGCAACATACACAACTAACACAGTCTTGGACTGTTCTAAGGCTAGAACTGCATTGTGAGCTCCTTTATGGCAGGGATCATGCCTCATGCTTTCTCTGTGTTTTTCCCCAATTCTGCCTGACACAGAACTGAGCAGGTGGTAGGTGCTCGATAAATACTCTGAACAAGTATGACTCATCCCTCCCCCCACCTCTCACCCCCCAGCCTAGTTCAAAAAGCACACTGGTTAAACAACTTTAAGAACTTGTAGGAAGAAGAAAAAATTCACTCAAGGCCCCACAAGCCAAATAATCAGCACAGTTGATTTAGTAAATGTGTAAAACTGCCTCTGCTGAATATGCTGGTGCCCCACTGTCAGGTCATTAGCCCAAACCACTCTTTCTAAATTCCAATAGCCCTGAAAATAGTTCTTAAATACCCTTTCATCTGAAGATTCCCATCTGTAATCATGATTACCGCTGGCTGAATGAGACATCACATCCCTTCTAGTATGCCCCTAATGTTGGACTTAAGGAAATTCAGAAATCTACATGCACGTCATAACATCAGAGCCCTTTTATCCATCCATCCAGCTACCCATCCATTTGCTTAATTCAACAAATATGTGAATAGTGCTCACTATGAACTGGGTCACTATATAGTCTGAGAAAACAATGCTGAACAAAACAGACCAGCTCCCTTTCATCCTAGACCTTCAAGTCTGGTGGGAGAGAAATGAAATAAATAAGCAAGGAAGTGAGTAAACATGGAATTCTGAGAAAATCAGGAAGCCAAGAGAAATAGGAAAGTAGACTAGATGTACTTGCTTTTGATTTCTTATTCAGCTAAGTGCTTTTCTCACTTGGATTTTTTTGAGTATCAGCTCAACTATTCAATGGGCATGCCAAGAAGCCATGCGTGGTACAAGGGCAGTCTTAGTCAAAGTAATTGCAATTGAAAGCCTGCATTCTAGTTAGACTAGAACTAATCTAGTTCTAATATGCAAACCGAAAACAAAAAAGGAAATAAAGGACATAAAGCTGTATTAAATTATTTGACTGTTATGTGACAAGCAAATAAAAAATAAGATTAGATGTGATATGGTGTCTGTTGAGTTTTAGAGACAGAGAGTGATGCAGGTGAATAACAGAGACCTTATTGCAGTACCTGCGTGTACTTTGTACTTTCAGACACATAGAACTTTCAAATGTTCTTAATCTTCTTCTCTTCACTGCTGCTTCACTGTGCCAACCTCTAGTAACTTCTTTAAATATTATTGCCAGATGAGATTGTTGATAGGGAAATGATGACTGAATAATATTTATGCTGCTGGAAAGGAAGGGAGGCATGGTTAGCTTTTGATTTCTTATTCAGCTAAGTGCTTTTCTCACTTAAGGTTAGCAGTGATATTGCATTGTCATTTTTATTTGCTAAGGTCACAATTACTACATTTTGCAGTATAGTTGCAAAGGCACTCACATTGCTAGGGGTTGGATACTGATCTTTATTTGCTTCTTTTTTCTTTTTTAAAAAATATATATTTATTTCAGAGAAAAAGGGAGAGGGAGAGAGAGAAACATCAATTATGAGAGAGAATCATTGATCGGCTGCCTCCTGCATGCCTCCTACTAGAGACTGAGCCTGCAACTTGGGCATGTGCCCTTTACTGAAATCGAAACCAGGACCCTTCAGTCCACAGGTCAACGCTCTATCCACTGAGCCAAACTGGCCAGGGCTCTGCTCCTTTTCATACCTCTTTGTTTTTCATTTGAGTAGTTTCTTCATGATTTTCTGTTTTTAAATTTGTTTTTCCAGTATTATTGAAATATAATTGACATATAACATTGTGTAAGTTTAAGGTTTACAATGAGATACCGTATTTTACCGCGTATAAGACGCTATTTTTTTCTAAAATTGTTAGACTGAAAATCGAGGGGCATCTTATACACGGAAGTTAGCCAAGGAGGGAGCCGCCTTGGTGCCTAGCTGCCCATACCTTGTCAAACAGGCTTCCTCCAATCATGAGCCTTATTGTTACTGACTCAGCTGTAATTGGAGGTGGAGGTGGAGAGTGCGCAGATGCAACAGGGACCTGAGCGTTCTGAGCTCATAAAGATGTCAACAAATAAAAAGATAAATACCAGTAAGCGATTGTCTTACTCTGCAAAATTCAAACTGAATGTAATCAGCTATGCAAAAGAGCATGGAAATAGAGCTGCAGAGAGATAATTTGGACCTCCTCCCACTGAGTGTATGATCAGACTGTGGAGAAAACAGGAAGAACAACTCCTTAAGATGCCAAAAAGGAAGGCCTTAAAAGGAAAACCAGCAAAATGGGCAAACTTGGAGCCAAGGCTTAAGACTTGGATTATGGAGCAGTGCCAGAGTGGCTTATGTGTGTCAACCAAGCTTATTCAATGTCAGGCAAGAATGTCTGCAAGTGAAATGAACATTGCTGATTTGACAGGAAAGGCAAAATGGGGAGAGAAGGGTTGACCATGAGAACACGAATAAAGTTAGCTCAGAAAATGCCACCAGTTTGTGAGGATGATCTCACATACATAGACAGTGACTCAGAGGACAGCAGTGATACAATAGAAGTTAAAGAAATTAATGTCTGGAACTAATAGTGATGAAGAAGAGAGCAGTGATGCAACAGAGACTGAATAAAGTGATATGCTGTGTAATATCATAGTGCTGGTATGTAAACATTGCCTGAGGTAATCACTAAATAAAAACGTTTTCAGTTTTATGTTTAAAATATTGATTTCTTAATTTTGGGTTGAAAAAGTGGGGGGTGTCTTATGCATGGGGGCATCGTATACATGGAAAAATACAGTAATTTGATATGCACATATATTGTGAAAGGATTATCACAATAAGTTAGTTAACATACCCATTGCTTGCACATTTACACTATATTTTATTTTGGGCAGGAGGGGGCGGAGTTGAGAACATTTACAATTTACTCTCAGCAAGTTTTTTTATTATTTTTGATGTTATTATAAATAGAATTGTTTTATTTATTCTTTTTCAGATAGTTCCTTGTTAGTGTATAGAAATGCTGCAGATTTTTGTCTGTTGATTTTGTATCCTGCAAATTTACTAAATTCATGGACTGTTTCAATCATTTTTCAGGGAGTCTTTAGGGTTTTCTAAAAAAAAAATCATCCACCTGCAAACAGGGACAGTTTTAGTTCTTTCTTTCTGATTTGGATGAGAGTAATTTCCTTTTTTTGCTAGTACTATGTTGAATAGGAGTGGTAAAATGACACTTTTGTCTTATTCCTGATCTTAGAGGAAAACTTTACATTGAGTATGATGTTAACTGTGGGCTTGTCAAATATGGCTTTTATTATGTTAACATATATTCTTTCTATAACCAATTTGTTGAGAGTTTTTATCACAAAGTGCATTGAACTTTGTCAAATTCTATTTCTATATCTATTGAGATGATAATGTAATTTTTATATTTCATTCTGGTTATGTGATACTAATGGCCCAGTGCATGGATTTCTACACATTGAAAGGAAATTAATTAGAAGAAATATTTTAATATCACTATTCACTCTTTCTCTATAATAGAAGTGTCAACCAAATTCATGACCAACAATGACAGACCAAAACACGTGCATGTGATTGGCACCAGTGAGAGCTTTATATGTATTGCACATGCATGAGTCAACTTAGCCTTTCATATACATATATATATATATATATATATAATAAACTTGCTTAATTAGACCTGTTTTCTGATTTAGCTAAACTTTTTCCAGCCCAGTGAAGCACCTCAACTTCTCTTTCAGGTAATTGTCAGCGACACAGCAGTAAATATCAACATGAAGCAGATTATTATTGTAGGTCATGCAGGGAGAGCAAAGGGTAAAATATTTAACTGTAGCAATGTTTGACTATATTCTGCACAGTGACCTGAAGTCATTTTCAAGGTCCACCATTTCTTACTTTTTTTTAGTTGGGTCAAGTTTCTAAACTTTCTAAATTTCCATTTTCTGGTTAATGAAAAGAAAATAGGATTCTACTGAGTCTCCTATCTACCTACTTCAGGACTTCTGTGAGGATCAAATGAGATGAGGCACATGAAAACACTTCAGAGACATTTGGTTAAAATGTAAAATGTTTGCACCTGGCTATAAAGCAAGTTGGGTTCCTGGGGTGAAAAAAACTCCAAGGAGGCTGGTTGCTAGGAGAGGAAGCCGGGCGTTGCTGCATGATGTCATTACCCAGTTGCCACAGCCACTGTTTCCAGGCTGGGCTGGGCTGTGGGCCACATTTTGCACCATGGGGTCTTGGCAGCATTGGCTGCGATTTGGTGGGGTGTCGCTTTGGGTTGGTGGCAGGGCCTGTGTTCCACTTGGGGGAAGCCAAGTGTTGGTTTGTCGGCACCAGGTCCGTGGTGCCGGCCAGTGCATGTCATGGCAGCTCCTGTGTTGAGTGTCTGACCCTTGGTGGTCAGTGCATGTCATAGTGACCAGTCAGATGGTCAGACACTTAGCATATTAGCCTTTTATATATATAGATACCATGTTTGTTCATTTGTATATGTTGAACCAACATTGCATCCCAGGGATGAATCCCACTTGATTATGGTCTGTGATCCTTTTATTGTACTGTTGAATTAAATTTGATAGTATTTTGTTGAGAATTTTTGCATCTATATTCATCAGAGATATTAGCCTTTAGTTTTCTTTTCTTGTAGTGTCCTCATCTGGATTTGGTATCAGAGTAATTCTGGCCTTGTCAAATGAGTTTGTGAGTGTTCCCTCATCTTTAGTTTTTTGGGAGTGTTTAAGAAGTATTGGTGTTAATTCTTCTTAAAATGTTTGGGATTGTAGGCTGGGATCTAAGGTTACACAGGGCAACTGATAGTGTGGGCCTAGAGATTATGCTCAACAGTGGGCAGGGCTGCTGGCTTGGCTCCCTGCCTGGGTGGCCATAGGATGTGCTCAGTGGCTGCCGAGTGTCCATGGCAGGCTTCCTAGCAGGCAGGACTGGAGGCGATACTGAGCACTTGGGTAGTACTGCAGATTTTCTCTCCTGCTTGGGTGGAGCCAAAGAATGGGCTTTACAGCTCATTGGCTGGGGATCCAGCCAGAACTGCCAAGTGAGCTCCTGGCCAGATGGGGCTACCAGTTCAGTTTGGCAGATGGGCAGAGCCACTAGCTGGGATCTCTGCTTTGGTGGCTGCTTCAAGCAGGAATGTGGTCTGCCACCATTTGAGCACTAATTGCTTTACGCCCTGCCCCTTTTTTTGTCTCTAATCACCAGTGGTCAAGTTCCAAGAGTCCTCCAGTGAATTCTGTGTTGGAGTCCTGAGTGGGCCTCCCTAGAAGTGTTTAGTAATGCTGAGGAATGTGGTTGTCCACCTTGGGTTCTCTTTCCCCACTGGATACATTATGGGAAGGGGGTCCTCTTGGTGCAGTGCTGTGCTCATCTGGGGGAGGGGCAATATGGTCAAAGTGAAGCCTCTCTTACCTTTCTAATGCAGACTTTCTCCATCCTGTGGTCCAGGGGGGTGCTGCAGCCTGCCCCCACGTCCTGGGGTTTTCACAGTGATGTCTTGTCTATGAGCAGTTGCTAGTTGACTAAAGTCAAGAGCAATCTATGTCACCATCTTGATGACCTCATGCCATTTTTCATCATTTTCTAATTGCTGAAGTTTGTCTTTGGACTTTATCCATGTGCACATAGGAATAAATAGAGCTATGCTGTGCATTGAATGGTAGTTAATCTTTACATAATGTATAATACGGAATTATTTACTCATGTTTTATGAGCTTGAGATCATGATCTGAAAGGATCTGAAAGCAGACTAGCTTTAACTTTCTAAAATTGTGGTTGTGATAAAGGGCATTTCTAATAATAGGTAGCAATTTTCAAATGACCTGAGTCAAAAATCACAAGGCTGCTTGATGTGAATCTCACTTGCCTACTTACTAATGGTGTGACCACAGCATGTTAAATCTCTTTGAACTTCAATTTGCTTATCCATAAGATGGGGGAAATTCCTGCTTTACAACTTTATTAAAGACATTAGATGAAATACTGTATATGGAGTTTTACTTTGGTATGCCCAAAGCCTGGAACTTAACAGATAGTCAATGAATGTAAGCACTCTCATTTATTATTGATGATTGTTAAGAACTTGTGCATTATTCAGTATCTGGAAGTGAAGAAGGATTTGAAAGGCTTACTTTCAGTTCAGATACCACAATAGTTCTTTATAAAAAAGATGTTACACAGATTTTTAGAAAATAACAGCTTAAATTTCAAAGCCATTCAGATTTGTAAATCATACAGATCAATGGAAATACAGTTATAGTATGAAAATAGCAATAACCAAAGAAAAACAAAAATAATGATAGTAGCTAAAATGGGTTGAAAGCATATTTTGTATACAGAGAGCATGATCTCATTTAATCCTTGCAAAACCACTAGGGTGTTTATTATTTCCATTTTATGGAAGTAAATAGTGAGACACAGAGATTAAATTAATTGCCCATGGTCATGTAACTAGTAAGTAGACGCTCTAGAGCTGGACACTTTAATGTCTTAATTCAAAGCACAGGGTCTTCTATGACCAAGTCCACTTTTAGGTCAAAGCAAATGGGCCCTTGCTCTGAATCCCACACTTAAGAGGATCTATTCTGACCCTTCTCTGGCTGTGTCCTTTCCCCAGAGGCAAGAGGCGGAGGTGCTAAACGAACATCATTGAGAACGTGTGACCCCTTCTACACCACCAGCTGAGTACTCAGGGCCTTGGAATTCTTGTACTAGAAGTCTTCAGCCAGCTTCCAAACTTGCTTAGACCTATTACCATTTGTCCTTCTAAGCAAGGAACATTCATGGTGTGCACACTCTAAGTGGAGTTGCAAGATGGAGTGTCCAAGGTGGGCACATGGGCACCATGAGGTGTGAGATGCAATTGGGGGTGACAAGGGAAGGAGGTTGCATAAATACAATCCAGGTGCTCCCATGCTTTCCTGGCATTTGTTGTTGTAAAAAAAATGTGCCCTAGAACTTCAAGGAGTTCAAGAATTTTAAATCTGCATCAGGTCTTTCAGGTCATAGTGAAGGCAATTTTTCCTCAATGCAGGAGATATAACACATTTATTTAACAATTTACTTTCTTGATTTATAACTCTTAAATATTTAGTTTTTGAGTTACAACAGTTGCTTTAAAAATCCTTTCTGGTAATTTTAATATCTGGGTAATTTGGAGATCCACCTCCAATGATTACTTTCTCTCCTGACTATGCACCATATTTTTTCAGATTCTTCATAACTCTGGTAATTATAGATTGTATACAGCACATTGTGATTATATATTATAGAGACTTTACATTCTGTTGTATTTCTCTGCAGGCCCCCTCCACCCCATTTTCTAGCAGGCAGTTGAACGGGCTGAACTGATACTTTCAACTCACCTTTCCCTGTGTGGGCAGAAGCTAAAATCTTAGGTCAATTTTATTAGTGTTATTCGAGTTGCTTGGAGTCTGCCCAGCTTATGAGCATTTTATAGGTCAGGTGGAGATTTGGGCAGAGTTTATATAACAAATTTGAGGCTATCATTCTTTTGGTTCTTTTTTATCTGGGACTTCTCACTTTCCACCTGCTGTGATTGCACTGAAATCTGTCTTCTTTATCAAGCCAGTAAAACTGCAGGTGACCATCAGCATGATGATAGGAGGGACCTGCCTTTAGACGAAAGTCCTCAAAAATAAGGAAATTCAGTGCTGCTCCAGTCTTCACAGTATCCACCCTCATCTGAAGCCCTAGAAGCTACTTTTCGTCACATGTAAACAAAACTAATGAGTTCTTTACTCATATCTTTCTATTATTGATTATTTTAGTATATCCTTTGTATTACTTGGGCATAAATATTGCTTATTTTCAGATCAGCAAATAGAATTTTATTTTATTTAAAATTTTCAACTTAGAGAAAACATAATACATAATTAAGCCTTGTGCTTATCTACAAAATGATTGATAGATAGCCTACAAAATTATTTATCTTTGGACATTCCAAGTATATATCTTGCTTACAGTGAATGAGTCAAAGTCACAAGCAATGTGTACATTATTTAAAGAATGAATCTGATTGTCATGGAAATAAGACTCTTTAGTTGAAGGCAAAACTGCATTGCCCATTTTCACATTGTTTACATATTGGTACTTGAGGTTGAATGACTCACAGACACCATTTGCCTTACCACTTTCATCCATTGAAAAATATAGTAGCAATACTATTTCCAGGTTATAAAACTTCCATAATCAAGTTTACCAATTTTTTTTAAGTTAGAGCAAGTTCTTTTTGAGCTAAGTAGTTGGGACAAAGTACCTAAAGACCAGCAACAGAGATTCAGTATCCAAGGATCTGGCTAATAAAATACAATCCGAAAAGAAAAAAATCTAAAAATATATTATCCTTCATTTGCATGTGCTACTTTTAAGTCTCTTAAGAAGGGCATACAGTTGAATAGAAGATGGCTGAACATTTATAAAGAAAACCGTGGGTATTTTTCATTTCAAAGAGAGGTTTCAAATGCATATCATCCTTCATAGGAAAGTATACCAATACTGAATAATGAATGAAAGGGATTCGACTCTGAAGGCATTACTGCTGGTTTCTAATGAGTCCATAAGTCAGGGCAGATGAGTGCTCCGCACTGGAGTCAGAGGTGGTGAATGTTTTCAGAGAATATGCCTATGCAGAGGGGTTTTAAACATCACCTTGTATCTAAATCAGTTTGCTATCTTTCCTAAAATCAAGGTGATGATTCAGGATAACCAAAAAAGGAATTTTGTAAAAATGCACTATTTTTGTTGTTAGTGCTAGATCTCATTTTTCTATCCTCAAGTATATTTTATTCATTAATGTGAAATTTTAGGCATATCAATTTCTCTCTAAGAGCCACAGTTAGAAAATAAGCTCTGACAATAAATATCGTGATTGGTGGAATATACGTAATGTTTGGCCCTTCTTTGATGATTCAAAAGATAATTCAGTATTTCATTGTACGTTGGAGTCATTAAAATGAATCATTCGTTTGCTTAGATATTGGTTCATATATTACTTTTTCTAATACCAATTTGTAGAGTGCTTTCTGTGTATAAAATACCATGTTATACATATGGATAGAAATGCTGTTTAAGAGAGTGTCATTTAATTGAATGATGTAAAATTAATAATTTATTGTACTTTGCACAAGTTTCTGTGTTCCCCAGCTTATATTGCTTCCACATCACAATGTATAGTCCTGATGAAATTAAGGAATAATTAACTGCCCGAAATCTGATAAAAGCTGAAACACAAATGCAGCTACCTAAATTTGGGAGCATAAGTCACAGTTCTTTGTGTTTTCCAATAAAATATTTTTTGACAAGATGGAAAACCAAAAACAAAGATAAACACTGAGCACTCTCTCCTGAGAAATTTGCTGCTTCCATATAAGATGGGGCCTGTCCAATCTTGATACCTTTATCTCTGATGGAAGGGTGTTTTGCTGTCCCTACTTTCAAATTATGTTATGTTCCGTTTATGTTCCTATTGGGAAAGACCCCTTTATTCCACCTATTACTTTTCTCCCTCATTCTCACCCCCGCCCGTCTTAATCTGTGAGTCAGAGACCCAGCAGGAAACATATAAGGCTCAAACTAAGTAATTGAGCATTTATTTAATAAAAGCAAAAGGTTGGCTAGGGTTTAGGGAAACCCTTCCATGTGTTTACTTTCTCTAGGACTGAAGGGGCAGTGGTGGGGAACATTTGTCTGTTACTTAGGCAAAGTAGCTGTATAAAGAGGGCCTCCTGATGAGAGCTGCATCCTCCAGGGTTAGAAATTCCTTGGCTCACTCTCTACCTACTTTTTCTGGCACTTCCAATTAGCCAAATCCAGCCAGCAGCCAGAGGCAAGGGAGCCTCCAAGGGCTTATGGTAAGTAGAAAAGTGTGGAGATTGGATCTGAAGACACAGATGGGAAATATTTAGCATGTGCTGCCTTTTATATTGTCAACTCAGCATCCCTAACACTTCCTACTAGATTTGAGGAACCATTTTTCCCAGAATTCCCATCCCCATAGGGCTCATCCTTAGGGTCTGCCAATGAAAGCCACTTGGGAAAGATTAGAAGGAAGAGGCTGAGGAGAGGCCATTATTTTCCCTAGGCAGTGGTGCACAGATGTGGGCCTGAACAAGTGGTTCTAAGCAGCTTCTAGGCAAGTCCTGGAGAACTACCTACCCCCTTCATGTTGGAGGCTGAGCTTGCTGGTGAGAGTATCTCAGAAGTTTTGGAGATTCATAGTCACTTTCCAACAAAAGGGCCATGGGTTGAGCGCATCAGTGACAACTTTTTAATTTCTCCTCTCTCAACACTTTCAGGGGATATATATGTTTCTACTTCTAAATTTGGCCAATGTACAGTGGCTGCAGATTTCATGACTGGATCTTGAGTGATAAATAATACAGTCTGTCTGCCAAGGTGCCTGAAATTCTCACTTTATTTAAAGGGGAAATATTGGGATAAATGGTTAGCTTGGCACTGGCAAATGGTTAAGTGGCCACTACAGGGAGCCTTAAGAATGGGGAGACAGCAGGAGTTCTGGACTTGCATAAAGGTGAAGAAAGGGAAGCATTTGTGCCCAGGAAGGAATATGGTGTCATGCTGTGCTAGGAGTTCCCTAGGTAGCTATGAAGAAGAAGAATTCATTTGTAACCATGGAGTTGGGTGGCACTATAGGAGTCCCTAGAAGATATGGGCCAGATATGGTTTTGTAGGCAATAGTCTGCCATTTCCACCACACTGTTATAATTATCAGGGCTGTTAACCTGTTAGGAAAATGACACGGTGCCTCTTTTGTACACAATTTAGCTCACAGAAATGCCATCTGGTACAGTTTCAATCACAGCCTAAATCAGTGGGGGTTTTTTTTGTTTGTTTTTCACTTTGGCTACATATTAAAAAGATGGGGGGGGGGAGCTGTAAGAGATCAACCGAAGGACTTATACGCATGCATATAAGCATAACCAATGGATACAAGACACTGGGCGGGGGGGGGGGGGGCAGGTAAAGGCATGTACTGGGGGTAGGGGAGGCCGGGGGGAGGTCAATGGGGAAAAAAAAGGAGACATATGTACAACTATTTGTAATACTTCAAACAATAAAAAAAAATTAAAAAAATATTTTAATAAAAAAAAGGAAAAAGATGGGAACTTAAAAAATGCCCAATTCCCAGGGCTCTCCCAAAATCAGCTAAATCAGAACCTCTAGGCATCAGTAGTGTTCTTGTGTTTGTTTTGAAGACCCACAGGGGATTACAATGGATAACCATATTGCAAAGTGGTTCTAGAGCCTTGGTACTACAACTCTGATTCACCAATAGCAGTATGGGCATCCATTTATTCATCCACCCATCTGTGCAGCACCAGGTAGCCCTGCCCCAGGCCTACTGAATCAGAATCTGCATTTTTAATAAGACCCCCATGGGAATTGAGTGTATTTTTAAAGACTAAGAAGCACTAGTTCTGGATGTTCTAAGTAGGTAGCATTTACCCTTGACCCATCATTCTTTCCTACCAGTAGTTGTCTTTTTTAGAAATAGCTTTGTTGGGGTATTTTGATATACAGTAAGATTTACCTGCTTAGAGTGTACATAAACTTTGTACCATTGTGGAACCATTATCATAAGCATGAGAGTGAACATACCCATTATCACCAAAAGTTTTCTTCTGCCCTTTTATAATCATCCTCTTCCCACTTCGCCCCTCAGCGCTTTCCCCAACTCTATTCCCATGCAATCATGGATCTACTTTCTGTCACTATAGTTTAGTGCATGTTCTAGAGGTTTATATACATGCAGTCATTCAGTATGTACTTTCTTGGATTTGATGTCTTTTACCCAGTGTAATTATTGGGAATCCCCTGTGTTGATGTATGTATCTGTAGTCATTCCTTTTCATTGCTGAGTACTATTCTATTATATGCTGTAATACAATTTGTTTATTCATTCACCTGCTATGGGTTCTTGGGTTGTTTCCAGTTTTTGGCTTTTACAAATGAAACTACTATAAACTTTCATATACAAGTCTTTGTATGGACATAAATTTTAATTTTTCTTGGGTAAATTCCTAGGACTGGAATGATTAGGTTATATGGTAGGTGTACGTTTAACTTTTCATGAAAATACTTTTCATAACAATCCTGTAAGGTAGGTATTATTGGTTATCTCATTTTGTAGTTGGAAAAAGAGGTCCAGAGTGTTAAAGTGATTACATTGCCTATTGTGAGATATTTATAATGCTCCATTTTATTTTTATTTTTTAAAAATATGTTTTATTGATTTCTGGGAGAGCAAAAGAGTGGGAGAGTGAGTAAGAGAAATATCAATGAGAGAGAAATATCTATCGGCTGCCTCCTACATGCCCCCTATTGGGGATTGAGCACAAAACCCGAGCATGTGTCCTGACTGGGAATCAAACCATGACCTCTTGGTTCATGGTCGATGCTCAACCACTGAGCCACACCAGCTGGACAAGGTAAATGGTATTTAGAATTTTGCATATATTAGTACCTTGCTTTAAAAATAAATATACTTTTATTTAATGTATATGCTTCCCTATACATTATATTACTTAGTTTAACTCTTTATGAGATTTTAAAAATGGCATAATACAATAATCATCTAGAAATTGCTTTTTTCACCATCCAATCTGTGATTCAAATCTTGGATAAATCAGAGGTCAGCTGATTCCAGTTAGCACATCAAATTACACCCCCAATACTGCATTCCACCTTTCTGCTGGAAAAAAAAAAAAGCCTGAACACGACCTTGGTAACTTATGATGGATACTCATAAAGTTGTAAACGCTCATCTTCCAGTTCCCTTTAGGTTTGCCTTGTAACAGACTGATGATCTAGCAGTATGAGAATAAGTTTAGCATAGTGGATTACAATGAATTTTTTGGTAGAATGTGTATGGCACCCATTCAGCTGGCTTTGAATGGGATCATAAACTTGATGATAACAGTGCAAATGAATTAGTGATTGGCTGATAAGTACACTATATGATTTTAAAGTGATAATAGCATTCTTACTCTGAGATATTGCCATTAGCTACAAATGCCCTAAATGTTATTAGATTAAGTCAGCTTGTGACTAAAACAAAATTTTCACCTTTTCCTCTTTAATTAGTGTTTGTGTTTCTATTTGGGAACAAATAAATGTTTTTCTCATTCATTTTACCTGAAATTCAAATGCAAATGAAAACATAATTAGTATTAGTATAAATATTTGGGTCTTGGCAAAGTGTCCCAGTCTATTAATTATAATTTCTGAAAACTCATTGTCCTTATAAAACAGGTAAGATAAAAGCCACTTGGTTTGCATATAATGGCACCATCTATCATCACTGTTAGAACTAATTTGATGTGTCATCATGCAAATGAAACAGGGGCATGGTTCCCTAGGGCTAAAATGCGATTGGAGACAGGCAAACACTGTTACACTATCCCTGGTAATGGAAAGGGTAATGTAATACTCTGACTAGGAACATTGCTGTCCCTTGGATTTTTTTGGTAAACATACAGGTGCTCTTCACCTACAGGTTAAAAAATGAATTTCAATTTGATAAGTTAGAAACACTTGCATTCTTATTAATATCATAACACTGGTTGGAATACAGAATTTGTAGAGGCTGGAGTTCCAGTTAAACTCATTAAGGACTCCCATGCTATTTTGATGGTAAAGCGATATATGGCATGACCAATTCTCAGGTCCCTAAAGCTAAAGTTGCTTTAACTTTTTTCTGGGACATGCTACACAGTAAAGAGGTCTTTACCCTAGATTATTGGTTCTCTAACTTGAATGATAATAGGTATATTCAGGGATACTTACTAAAGCTTAGGTTTCTGGGACCCACCACAAAGTTTCTGATTCAGTGTATCTTGGATGAGACTGAAAATCAGCATTTAAAATATATTTATTGATTTCAGAAAGGAAGGGAGAGGGAGAAGGAGATAAAAACATCACTGATGAGAATCATTGATAGGTTGCCTCCTATATGGACTCTCCCCCACCTCCCGCACCCACCCGCACTGGGGATTGAGCCTGCAACCTGGGCATGTGTCCTGACTGGGAATTGAGCCGTGACCTCCTGGTTCATAAGTCAATGCTCAACCACTGAGCCATGCTGGCCAGGCTGCAAATCAGCATTTAAAAATAAATACCGCAGGGGATTCTTTTGAAGGTAGTCATAAGCCCACACTTTGAGGTACACTTTGTGATAAAAGTAGAATTCATAGAGATAAGGGGTGACATGTCTTAACATCTTAGTGTCTAGATGTATCTCCCATCTTCTTCAGCTTTATTACACAAAAGACTTGAAGTAGAAGTGGCTTACAACATGTTATAAACAAACAAACAATTAAAACAAAAGTTAAAAACACAATTTGAATAGGAAACCAAGATTCTGAGAAAATAGGACAAATTCAGGCTATACAATTTCAAGTACTTGCTATCATTAAATTAACAACTTTGTTCAAATTTTCCAGGTAGCCAAAACAATGGGAAGATATACTCAGTTCTACAGTTAGTTTTTTGTTATGAAAATGAGAGGGAAATAACCCTGCCTTAGCAAAGCCTTCCCTGGCATTGCCCTGGCATAGAAGGTCACTGAGTACGGGGCCAGGCCATTTCCTCAGTGCCTTTCTTAATTGGCAGGGATATTTCAATCTCTCACTTCACTATTGTCTCCCTATTCATGAAAGATGAGATGTGTATTATTATAGTCTGGATATAAGAGGCATCCCTCTGGTCCCAAATGCCCAGACCTTCTTGTTTAT
Organism: Plecotus auritus; assembly: GCF_963455305.1. Classification (NCBI taxonomy): domain Eukaryota; kingdom Metazoa; phylum Chordata; class Mammalia; order Chiroptera; family Vespertilionidae; genus Plecotus; species Plecotus auritus. The sequence goes on along the minus strand of NC_137776.1, from coordinate 142,171,005 downwards.
TTCCTTTGAAAACTGAAGATCAGCATCCAAGTGATTTGCCTCCAACTTTTACACCTTTCTGCCCTCATCATCATCGGTAGCAGTTGCCTATGACAGTCTACTCTCTGCCATGGAGTCATGTTCTTGCAGCGAGTAGATGGATTGTGGATGATGATTGTTCCCAAGGTTATTCAACTCTCTCTAAGGGGGAATGAAGTATGGAGTCTTTGCAGGTGAAAACATGACACGAGGCACACTCATAACACCTTCCCCATCAATCTCAGATTGCACTCGGCATTTAGGACTGGACAGGGAAGAACAAGCTCCTGACTGTTTTCTTGCTACTGAACTTAGTAGGATGAGAAGAAATCATGAAAGCTGCTTTAATTCTTGCTTGGAAAGCCTGCCCACATCTTGAAACCATTGCGTGTCTTATGTAGAGGTAAAATGAGCAGTCATATAGCTGATGTGATTTGAGGGGCAGAAAGAAATAAATACCTTTCCAAATAATATGTAGTTTAGGTTTGAAGTTCCACCATTCCCAATTCATTCTTTTGTGTTTAAAACTTTCAACTCTGGTTCTATCTTAAAATATACATGATTCATTAAACAGCTCACTCTTCTTTGTAGCAGAAAGGGTGTGAAAGAGTAGCAAAAATTAAAGATATTTGTGCACCTCATAATTTTATTTAGAGCTATTCTTGGCCACCACATTGGTGTGGAATAAAATGAAATTATATTTCTGTATTTGTGAGGTGCCATGTGATCTGCTCATCTATACTAATAAAGAGCTAATATGCTAATGGTCGGGATGCCATAACAGGTAATGACCAGGTCATTAGCATATTAGCTGAGGCATTGCTCCAGAGACAGGGTGGAAGCTGGGAGGCGCCTGGAGGAGGCGGGACCATCCCCTGCTGGGGAGGGCAGGGGTGAGAGCCCATAGCGCCCCCTTCACCAGTCCTTCGCCACCCACTGCTCACACTTTGAGTGCCCTGTGGCCCACCTGCCAGGGGAAGAAGCACAGCGCAGCAGGTGGGAGGCTTCCATGCTCCTCTGGCACCAGGATGGGGCGGAGCTGCAGAGTTGCTTTGGAGACAGGGTGGAAGCAGGGAGGCGCTCAGAGAAAGCAGGACCAGCCCAAGGCTGTGAGGGACTGAGGGCGGGGCTTGAAGTGGCCAGAGAGGGGCACAGGGTTTGGGGGCTGGGCCAGGCACGCTGGAGCTCTGCGTGGACAGGTTTGGGTGTCAAGGCAGGGCTGCAGTTGGGTGTGCAGCGCTGCTCGATTTCGCACGCTGGGCTCCTAGTATTAATATAAGAGAAGTAATCTAAAAACAAAGAAAACCCGTTAATGTTAGAAATGCTTTTGTTAAAATTAACACATGTAGCGTTGATGTACTTAAAAGGGGCCAGAGGGGATATAATTCACAACTGAAGCATGAAAGGGAGAGTGCAGCAGATTCCAAATGAGAACTTGGAATGAACTCCCTGCCCTGCCCCCAAGATGACCCTTATCTTAATTGTACGTAGACAAGACTTGATGCTATTGGGAGAAGTCACAGACCTGGAGTGGGTTTTATCTAGAACATTAGGAGGGGCATTGTTAGAGGGTCTTTTAGTCACTGGTCCCTATTTAATATGGCAAGATTTGTGTTATGACTCCTGGTGCCTAATGTTCTGGCGAAACCTGGACAAAATAGAATGATTATTCCATTTGAAAATTCATAAAGTACATCTCAAAAGCACAGTAAGTTGTAATTGCTGTTGCACATGAAAATAAGCCAAGTTTTCTCAAGATTAACCTGAGGGAATGGTACTAATTATAAAAAGAAACTGTCCAATGAAGTAACAGGTCTTGAGAACATTTCAATTACATATCAGAAAGGAAAATTACATTAGCTCTTCATGGAAGGGAAATGGGAGGAGCTCATTATCTTTTACTTTTCAATATATATGTGTGTGTATATACTACCTGTATATTTTTAAAAGCTATTTTGAAAGTAGCTAGAAGATCTTTGTGTTTCCACAGACAGCTTAAAAGTTGTTGGCTAAAGCCCAACTTTTCTTTATGGGGAGCTTATACAACTTAACATGAAAAAAACACAAAACAATTCAATTAAAACATGGGCAAAAGATCTGAATAGACACTTTTTCCAAAGAGGATATACAAGTGGCAAATAGACATATGAAAAGATGCTCAACATTTCTAATCATTAGAGAAATGCAAATTAAAACCACAATGAGATATCACCTCACAGCTGTCACAATGGTTAATGTCAATAAATCAAATAAGAAGTGCTGTCGAGGATGTGGAGAAAAGGGAACTCTCATGTGCTATTGGTAAAAATGAAGAATGGTGTAGCCACTGTAAAAAGCAATATGGAGTTTCTTCAAAAAATTAAAAATGGAACTGCCTTATGACCCAGTGATTCCACTTCTGGGAATTTATCCAAAGAAACCTGAAACACTAATTCAAAAGAATATATGCACCCCTATGTTCATTGCAGTATAGTTTACAATAGCCAAGATTTGGAAGCAGCCCAAGTGCCCATCAGTAGATGAGTGGATAAAAAATGCTGTGTTACATTTACTCAGTATATAAAAAAGAAAGAAATCTTACCTTTAGCAACAGCATGGACAGAACTGGAAAGTATTATGCTAAGTGGAATAAGCCAGTCAGAGAAAAGATGAGTACCATATGATTTCATTTATATGTGGAATCTAATGAACAAAATAAGCTAACAAACAAAATAGAAACAGACCCATAGATACAGAGAACAGACTGACAGCTGTTAGAGGAGAGAGACTGTGGGTGAAAAAGGTAAAAGGATTAAGCAAAATAACCCAGCTCATAGACACATACACCAGTATGATGATTACCAGAGGAGAGGGGGTGGGGGAGGTAGAAGATGGCAAGTGGGGGATAAATGGTGATGAAAGTAAATTTAACTTTGGTGATGAACATACAATACAATATACAGATAATCCCATATAATAAAAGCCTAATATGCTAATTGTCCAGTTGGCCATTCAACCAATCAAAGCATAATATGCTAATGATATGCTAAGGCCGCTCAACCGCTTGCTATGATGTGCACTGACCACCAGGGGACAGACAGTCAACCCGTAGACCAATCGCTATGACATGCACTGACCACCAGGGGGCAGACGCTTCAACCGGTAGGTTAGCTTGCTGCTGGAGTCCGGCCGATGGGGACTGAGTGAGATGGGACAGACACCTATATAATTTTATTAACAAATGTCACACCAATAAATTCAATAAAATTTTTTAAAAAGAGGATTAAAAAATCCATTCATGGAGAAATCAATAAATGAACATATAAAAGCTATAGAATATTAGAGCTGGTAGGTTTGTTAAAGGTTATCTGTCCAACTGTATCATGTGAAACCATGCTCAGAAAAGATGGCTCAAGCTTGCATACCCAGAGGGAGGAATGGAGGTGGATTTGAATCCAGAATTCTTGAATTCAAAGCAAATCTTTTTCCCCTCCTTTGTCTAAGTTCTCTGCCTCTGGAGCAGTGGTTCTCAAACAGGGCCAATGTTGCTTCCCAGGTGTTCCCTTTGGCAACATCTGGAGACATTTTTGCTTGTTACAACTGAGTGTGTGTGTGTGTGTGTGTGTGTGTGTGTGTGTGTGTGTAGATGTTACTGCCATCTAGTGAGTAGAGGCCAGAGATGCTATTAAACACTGTACCATGCTCAGGACAGCCTCTATAACAAAGAATGATCTAGCCCTAAATGTCAGTAGTGCTGAGGTTGAGAAAGCTCCTCTAGATTTATAATAAATCATAGATTGTCCTGCATTAAGCAAATAGAGTATAGGAAACTCTAGATTAAAAGACAAATGAGTTCTTTAGAAAGCATTTACCAAAGGGTTTTATTGATTGATAATATAATCAATTACGAGAATCTTAAATAAGTTTTAATCAATAACAACAAGACATTTGCCAAAAACACACACCTGCTACAAAAAGCCAAACATTCTTACATGAACAAAACATGAAACAGGTGAGAAATAAACATATAATACTGTTATTTGTATATATTCCATATAGAACATAAAGCAATTTCACGCTATCCTTTACTATTAGTGTCTCGAAACAGCCAAGCAAAGTCAGAAGGAGAAGCATTGCTATAAATATAAGAACTAAAGCGTAGAGAGCCCAAAGGCTTACTCTTATCATACAACATTGAAGCTGGCACTGGGGTTTGTCTGTAACAGCAATGTTCTCTCTATATTATATGTTGTCTACACAGTAGATAGGTATTTATATGCATGTATTTTAGGAAGCCGTAGGTTAGAACATGTGAATGTTCTTACGTCTTGTGTTCTGAAAGATTGTGCAGAGAAAACCAGTCTTGCGTTATTTTTCACAGGGAACCAGAAAGGAAAATAGCAATATTTTATAGGAACTTCTCTGAGTAAAAGCAGATTAATTTTAAAAGTCACAACTTGCGTAAAGCCTTTCTTCTTCAGATCATTAGGCTTGTGTTAATATTAGGTGAAGAAAGCCGTGACCAAAAATCCACAGAGGGCTCCAGATAAATGTCACAGTTGATGTTCTCAGCTATTTTTCATGTACTTTTGCCATAGTTTCTTTGCTTATAGACTTCAGTGGAGTTATGGAGATGGGGTAAAGGTGTCAGGATGTTATTATGATCTGTAGAAGTCAAAAGGCCACCATCAACAAGAGTGTCAGTTCTGCTACTTTGAAACGAAATGTTTATTTTTCAATTTCTCTCTCAATCTGGGTTTCTGTACTTTTCTCTTCTAAAGATTTTGAAAGGAAAAGCATCTCCACTTGCATAGGTCAGTAACATGACATTTGATATTAATAGGATATCTCCGGTGGTTTTCAATTTTGCTGTATCCTTTTAAACTTGCAAGAAAACTGTTTCTTCTGTTTTGAGAAATTGGTAATTTGGAGCCTGTTATCTTTGAACCTTTTAGTACAGGTGTTTTTATAACATGTAAATATTGATTCATATGCCAAGAACAAAATCAGACGATTTCTTCTGAATTCATTTTAATATTGTTTTATTTAGTTTTCTGTAGTCAAATTCAGAGTACCTTTCCTGTGGGCTGTTTCTCATGGGCCTCCAAGGTAAGCTGATTCAGTCTCAAGCTTTTCCCGCCATCATTTTAGTCTTTAATCTCTCCCATGGAAGATTGAAGGTATCTTTATTACCCGTGTTAACTTCCTCCCACCTCTTTCCATTTTCTACCAAACACTAAAAGAAAAGGAAACTTCTTTGAAAGTAGCATTCTTCTGAAGGTTCCAGGGAAGAAGACATTCATATCTGGCTGATTCTTGACATCCCATGGATCAGAGGCAGGAGTCTGGCTTAGTCTGGATTTCACGGTCATACAATGTTTTGAGCTTCCCACATCACTTATGTCTAAGTCTGCCCTTAGGAAGGATGGCCATGGAAAACACTGCAGCGGAGAAGGTGGCGGGGGGGGGGGGGGTGTTAGGGATTTAGGAAAGTAAGAGTTCTGAGCAGCCAGCCCTGAGAGCCCATGGGTGGTATCATGAAGCAGGACAGAACTGTTAGAAGTGTAAGAAAATACTCAAACTATTTCAAGATATTGTCCCGGGAGGTCTCTACTTATAGCAACAAATTCAACTGCCAATATTCCATTTATTCATGATTTCATTTATATATTCTTCATTCATTCATCCAGGCATTAGTTTAATCAAACAGATATTTATTCTTGATTGTGGATGATTCCCAGCACCAATTAATTCAGGAAATTCATTGCCCAGTGTTTCTCAGAAAAGAGTTCCTTGTAAGTGAAGGTGCCAGTGAGATGAACTCTTCAGTAGAAGCACAGGGCTGTGTTGTTATTGCTTTTAGCACTTGTGAGAGTACTTAAATGAAGACATTTTAGGGTTGCCTGTTGGACACACACACACACCCGAGATACTGATGGAAACATGACTGACTTGGAGAAACGTTGCTGTACAAAGACATAGATGTGTGTACATGGGAGCTATGATTCTAAGTATTGAGGCTGATTTTACAGTCAAGCATGAAATTTACTCATTACTCTAGACTTATGATTTTACACAGAAATAAAATGCAAAGGCAGAATGGGCCAGAATCTTAGACAGAGTAAAAAAAGTTGGGCACAAAGGGATCTATCTAAAAATTCTAGAGGTGGATGAAGTCAATTCATATTTGAGGACCAAGGGTAATATTCTGTGGAATTGAAATTTTTACAAGCTATTTCCAAAATGATATATAGTTAATTTTTTTTACCTCTGCATGTTATAAATAACAGTAGAAAAATGAAGAAATAAAAAAGCTTATGTCCAAATTCTCCCAGATCCTTAATCCTCTTAAAGTAATAAAGTAAATATTAGTCTTTTCTTTAGCAAAAGTGAATTGTTTGTTATAACATAAGTAAAATGAATAAAAAATAATACCCAGGAGAGGAGAACCAAGATGGCAGCATAGGTAAACACCTATACTTGCTGCCTCTCACAGCCACATCAAAATTACAACTAAAAGGCAGAATAACTACCACCCAGAACTGCGGGAAAGCTTGCTGAGTGGAAGTTCTACAACTAGAGAGGTGAAGAAAGCACAGTGAGACTGGTAAGAGGTGTGGAAAGTGCTGGCACCTGGATGTGCTGCTCTTTTCATTGGGAGGGAGATACAAGCTCCCGCTTGCTCTAAACTCCAGTTCTGGGCAAGACTCTGGGGGACTCAGACTCATACTGGGAGAAACTGGTCTGTCTGGCATTGGGACAGGAATGCGAGGGCGGCTTTCTCTCAGAGGTGCTCACGGTGATCATCGTTCCTGCATGGGGGTGTGGGACATGAAGACCCGGGGACCTCTCCGATGCAGGGCTGACTGGCAGCCATTGCTGTTTGCTCTGCCCTGGTGATTCCCAGAGACTCCACCCCACCCAATTTACAACCCTACCCAAGCTGTGCGCATCAACTTTTGCATATGAATGGCCTGTCCTTTCTCCACCTAAAACCTGTCAAACTGCAGCTGGGTCAGAGAGTCCCAGAGCTTCCAAAAGAAGGCCCAAGGCCTGGCAGCAGCAGCCTGCCTTGCTTCACAGCTTGGCCTCATCTGGGCACTTCCAAAACCCATACAAAGAGGAGGAATATGCAGATGTCTCTGTAGCTCCTGCTGGGCGACCCCAGACAGTGGCTGACCTTGCACCTCCTTGGAGATCCAAGAGCCAGTGCACCCAGTGGTCAGAGTGAGACCATCCAGATTACAACTCTTCACATCCATAAGAGACACACTCAAAGGGCAGACTTAGTGAGCACCAAAGCTTTACTGAAGCAAGGCCTGCCCCATAAGGGTGTCTTCTGTGCAACAAATCTTCCAGTGTAGACACAGCTGGTCATCACAACCAATTGGCCTGGAGGTTAATTCCCCCCAGTGATACCAATAGCAATCAAGGGTTAACTACAACAAGACTGTGCACACAGCCCACAAAGGGGTGCACCAAGAGTGTCCACCTCAGGTGACTGGGGAGGCTGAGCCACTGGACCCTATAGGACACCAAACACACAAGGCCACTCCATCAACTCAAGGAGACTTAACAGCTACCCAGTACATAGAAACAAACACAAAAAAGCAGCCAAAACACAGAGACAAAGAAACAAGTCACAAATGAAAGAAATGGATGAAAGCAAAATATTGGATATAGAGTTCAAAACCAGGGTTACAAGGTTACTCAAGAATCTTCTAGAAACCTCAGAGAAATTTAGTGAGACCCTCAAGGATAGGAAAAAGGACCAATAAGGAATTAAGCATACACTGACTGAAATAAAGAATAATATACAGAGATTCAACAGCAGACTAGAGGATCCCCAAGACTCAAGTCAAAGATTTGAAATACGAAGAAGCAAAAAACACCCAACCAGAAAAGCAAAAAGAAAAAAGAATCCAAAAATATGAAGATAGTGTAAGGAGCCTCTGGGACAACTTCAAGCATGCCAACAGCCGAATTATGGGGGTGCCAGAAGAAGAAAGAGAGCAAGATATTGAAAACCTATTTGAAGAAATAATGACAGAAAACTTCCCCTACCTGGTCCAGGTAGCGCAGAGAACCCCAAACAAGAGGAATCCAAAGAGGACCACACCAAGACACATCATAATTAAAATGCCAAGGGCAAAAGACAAAGAGAGAATCTTAAAAGCAGCAAGAGAAAAGCAGTTACCTACAAGGGAGTACCCATACAACTGTCAGCTGATTTCTCAACAGAACTATGCAGGCCAGAAGGGAGTGGCAAGAAATATATAAAGTGATGAATAGCAAGAACCTACAACCAAGATTACTTTACCCAGCAAAGCTATCATTTAGAATTGAAGGTCAGATAAAGAGCATCACAGACAAGAAAAAGCTAAAGGAGTTCATCACCACCAAACCAGTATTATATGAAATGCTGAAGAGCATTCTCTAAGAAGAGGAATAAGAAGAAAAAGGTAAAGATAAAAAATTATGAACAACAAAGTAATAACAAATGCATATCTATCAACAAGTGAACCTGAAAATCAAATTAATAAAAAACCCGATGAACAGAACAGAACAGACTGGTGAATGTAATAGAATCAGGGGCATGGAAAGGGAGCAGACTGAATTCTCAGGGGGAAGGGGTTGTGGCGGTGCGGGAAGAGATTGGACAAAGAGCTTACACCTATGAACGAGGTCAGTGGGGAGCGGGGAGGCCTGGAGTGGGCTGGGAACCAGGTGGAGGGGAGCTATTGGGGGGGGGGGAAGAGGAACATCTGTAATAATCTGAACAATAAAGATTTTAAAAAAATAATAATACCCAGGAGAAGTAGCTAAATAAATAAATGGAAAAGACTTGAGAAAGAGATTTATTTTTGTGAGTTTTGCAGGCTGTGATATTAGATCTGGGCAGCTCTGTGTTGGCCAGATATAGGGTGGTGTCATGTTTATAGCTCAGATCCTTCCAACAGAGCCATCTTTGTATTTATTAAGAGTGTGGAATGCGGGGTGGGACAATAAAACCACAAATTTATCACAGCAAATCTCAACAGGGGAAAATACATGTGTAAGAAGCATCAGGAGAAGTCCATTTAGCAACAGGAAGCTAATTGCTTCATTTTTATTCCACAGCAAAATCAAAACCAGGTGGCTGGCTGGCAGCCCACACGTGAGGATGCTTCTTAGAGTTCCTCAGTCATGGCCATGGAGGCTGTCAGATGAGGTTAGAAGGCTGCAACAGCCATCTGGTGGCCGATCATATTGTTGAACGCTGTGGTGTTGGCTCCATCACGGAGCTTTCAAGCTAGATCATCTCCTGGTGGTCAGCACATCTTTTATCAAGAATCAATAGAGCTGCAAAAAAGAAAAGAAAAATCAATAGAGCCGCTAATACTAGCCAGATAAATAAGACACACACATCTCATTAACTCATGTTAAGGGTGATACTCCATTCTTTATAAAAGTAGAACTCATCAGGCAGTGTTTCTTCAGGGTCACCTAGGGGGCTTTTAGAAAAACAGCGTGCTGCGTCTCCTTCCCAGGGTTTCTGATGTGGTAGATCGAGGCAGGGGCCTAAGAATCTGCATTTCTAACCTGCATTCCCAAGTTCCCAGTGAAGTTGCTGCTCTGGTTCACTATCACTGAGGGCACCATTTATTGTGTTAGCTATAAATAAAACAAGAAGAGAGCTACAGTATAATATCTTTTTCTCCCTCCAGTCTTGACTTAAAATTTCTGAGTTTTTACTTTTGACAAAGTTATAGGGCAGGGTATGCCTGGATTAACATTTTCATACAGATTCCTCTTGATTATTGCTTCTAGCTGAAACCCCTATGCCCCTTCTCTCACCTGGAGAAGTGCAAATAAATTAATGATTCTATTTAGAATGACGCATGACTTGGTCAGAAAACAAATTCATATTCAATGGAGGGTGACCAAACTTGCAGGCTAGTTTATAAAAAAAGAGAGAGATTAAAAAAAAGATCTATCATGTTTTCACACTAACAAGCATTTAATAGGAAGTGAGGTTTCTTTCTCTTCATTTCCCTTCCTGGAGAACTACACTGACCTACACATGGCATCTGTGTAATGAACATTTTTAAGAGATTGCAATGATGGAAAGGTAGAGAGCAGAGGTGGGCTGCAAAGACATGGAGAGGTTGAAAGAGTTGCTTTATAATATCTCTTTTTTATTAAATAATAAAGAAAGATTTTGCATGTATAACTTCAGTCTAATTGACTAAAATAGACGCCAGTTAGGTATATCAAAAGAAAGAAAAAACATTTTATAATATGAATCTTGAAAAGAGAGGAACATTTAATTAATCAATATAGGTAAAACATAGATGTGATGGTTTGGAAGAAGTATTGTGTTTTTTAGTTTGGTGATTTAATAAAAATCTCACCAATGGCCACAGTAATTTCCTTCCTCCCTTTCAGTTTTCCCTTCCTCTCTCCTTTCTTCTCATCCCTTCTCTTCCCTTCTCCTTCCTCTCCTTGTTACTCACTAGATTTTATTGGGCCCTAATGGGTGTAAACAGTATTCAAGATCATAGGGGTAGAAGATGACTTAAACAAAAGTAGATTCTGTCCTTCAGGAAGCACAGGTTGACAATTGCACTGTGTTTAGATTCACTTATGTTCACACTATAGTCATTTTACTTTAGATCCTTAGTATGGGTTTGTGTTATGATAGATTATTTGAGGAATGACACAGTGGCCTTCCACACTCCATTATGTTTTGCTTGCCCTGGGTGTTTCCTCATCTCACCCTGGTGTTTCTCTAGTAGCCTCTGCCCTTTAATTCGATTTTCTGTTTTCTCTTAGGTTTGAATACATGCAGCTTACAGTGAATGGAGCTGAGTGTCCAACACTCAAGGAAACTGGGCTTTCAGGATTAGGAATGTCTACCATTTCAGCTGTTGACCACAGCATGTGCCCCAAATACAGGCAGGATGCTTGTCAATGGAAGCAGCTATTACATTCATACAGCTATGGCTAATTCTAAATGATAATGGTTCATATAGTGGTTTAATGTGTGGTCACCAAATTAAATGATTTGCATTGTGGGCATGTTTGTTGATCATTTTATTGATCTGCAAGTCTTAAAGAGCAAAGCATGATCATAGCTTGCGTGAGTCTTTTGAGTCACGTTGAGCCCTCGGCAGTACTAATGGTGGTGACAAAAGGAACTGGTGAGTGAGCAGGAGTGGGGTGGGGCAGCCTTGGCTCCTGACCGTTGCATTGACCAACACGGAATGTCAGGTGTACAATAGGTAAGGAAACCCAATTTACAGTTGTTATAAAAGAAGTGAGATCTGATCAACTCCATCACCTATTGCCTGTGTGAACCTTAAGGCATAATTTACAATAAACTAGTGAGTGATAGCAGCATAGTTCCATGGAATGGCCAAAATAGCAGAGGCTTCAGCCATCAGCAAAACGTACTAAAGATGCAACACTCCAGGGAAGGAGGCTGGAGCAAGAGATAGGCAGGATGGCAGGCTCTGCTCTATCCATTCTTTCCCCATCCCCGCCAAGCCAGCTCGCATTGGGGACAGGGTTCTCATCCCTTGAGGGAGTGGAAATGCAAAGCATAACACACACTGGGGCAAGATAAGCAGAGGGTAAGGGAAATCTGTGATTCTGTGGACATGTAGGTAGCCAAGGTTCACTTCCTGGAAGAGCCAAACTTATCTCTGAGCAGGTCTGGATAGACTCCGGGGTTAATTAGGAACTGATGATGAAGATGGACTGTCTTCATTTTTCCAGCTGAACAAAACTTGGCAAAGTAGGGATGAAGATGCTGGGTAGATTCACACAAACTCTTTGGCAAAGTGTAATCAATTTCAGTTCAAAACACCTCTGATCCTGTCTGCTCCATTGGCCTGCTGCTCTGTGCTCCTGGCTGACAGGTTCACTGGCATCATCGGAATGGATTTTTACTTTGTTTTAGGATTTTTGAAGGCCAGCAACACAAATGCTGTTTGTGTCTGGTGGCAGCAGCGTGAAGCCCCTGGGATTGCCCACTTATTTACAGATGGTGTCTGAGTGCCCTGGGCTGGAAATCAGAAATGTGAGCTTGTGTGGATGATCACACTTGGCTACAGGTGATGCTTTCACAGGGATTTGATAGATGCCTCAAGGAAGGAAACATAGAATGATATAACTGGGAGGACCTCTGAGAAATCATTTGGCCTTGCCTCCTGTGGAGAGCCCAGGACAGAGAAAACAAGGAAAAGAAAAACAACAACCTGGGTTTTCTCCTGTCTTGCTGACACACTGTATAATTCCAGTGCTTCCTCCCATGAGCGCAGAAGAAATTGGATCAGGATGCCAGTTGGGGTTTTTCTCTGCCCTCCATCATTTGAGATCTCACAGTAGGATACTCAAATATGAGATAAGGGTTGAAATTCAGCCTCACAATTATGATCAGAAATGAAATCAGGTTGAACCAATGAGTGTCACATTGTTATTAAATAGAAATTAAAACCTATAAAGGTGAATGAGTTCAACAAATATTTAAGCTCCCATTAGGGTAGTTCTCAAATCTCAAACAGAAGAATCACCTGAGAGGCTTATTTAAAATGGTTTCAGAGGTGGTGAACATGATACAATATACAGATGAGGTATTACAGAATTGTACACCTGAAACCTATATAATTTTATTAACCGATGTTACCCCAGTAAGTTCAAAAGAAAGTAAAATCATTCCAGGACTTGACCCTCAGAATTTCTAATTCATTTGGGTTATGAGTGAGACCCAGAAATCTATATTTTTAACAATCACCCCCCAGGTGATGCTAATACTAGTATGCTACAAAGTGTGCTATGATGAGCACCAATAGGGAAAAAGGACAAATATTTTGTGAGCAGTTACTATAAGTAGACTATAAGCTTCCTACCAACAGGAACTCTGCTTTTTTATTTACCACCAAAGCATTCAGTCTCATGGCTTTAAATACCATTTATATGCTCACAACTCCAGATCTGTATCTTAAGCCCAGATAACTTCTAACTCAAGACTCATATGCCCACTCAATACCTCCATACAGATGTCTAGTCAACATCTAAAGCTTAACATGTTGACACTGAACTTCTGATCATTTCCTAAACCTGCTCTACATTCAGTATTTCCATCTCAACTGATAGGAAATACATTCCTCCAATTGTTCAAATGAAAAACCTTGGGGTTATTTTCGACTCCTTTCTTTCATAACCTTCATCCAAACTGTTAGATTTCCTATTATCCTTATCTTTAAACTCTACCCAGATTCTGCCCCTTTCACTCTTACCTCCCTGATTCAAAGCCATATCTAATCTCTCCTGAGTTATAGCCAATTGCCTCCTAATTGATTTCCATGCTTTTATAAACCTCTAATCCTTTACATTGAATTTTATGTCTTTTTTTTAAAAAATATATTTTATTGGTTTTTTACAGAGAGGAGGGAAGAGTGATAGATAGTCAGAAACATCGATGAGAGAGAAACATCGATCAGCTGCCTCCTGCACACCTCCTACTGGGGATGTGCCCGCAACCCAGGTACATGCCCTTGACCGGAATCGAACCCGGGACCCTTGAATCCGCAGGCCGACGCTCTATCCACTGAGCCAAACCAGTGAGGGCGAATTTTATGTCTTTTTATGATTCATTTATAAGTTATTCATTTTATATACAGGTCTCTTATCAGATACATGATTTGCAAATATTTTCTCCCATTTTGTGAGTTGTTTTTTTGAATTTTGGATGGTACCTTTTAAATGGTTTAATTACAAGGAAATCTAATTTACATATTTTTTTTTTGTTTGCTTGTGCTTTTGGTGTCATATTTTAAAAAGCATTGTGTAATTCCAGGTCATGAAGATTACCCCTATGTTTTCTAATCAGAGGTTTATGCCTCTTACATAGGTTGATGATGCATTCTGAGAGGTGTAAGAAGGGGTCCAAACTTCATTCTTTTCTATGTGGAAATATAGTTGTCCTAGTACCATTTGTTGAAAAGATGATTCTCTCTTGAATTGGATTTTCTTGGTAACTGTTTTGAAAAATTAATTGATTGACAATGTAAGGGTTAACTTCTGGAGTCTCAATTCTATTCCATTCTCCTGTCTACTAATATTCTCATGCTAGTACCAGACTCTCTTGATTACTGTTACTTTGTAATGAGTTTTTAAATCAAGAAATGTGAGTCCTCCAACTTTGTTTTTCAAGATTGTTTGGGGGTGTTCAGGGTCTCTTGAATTCCATATAAATTTAGTATCAGCTTTTTCATTTCTGAAAAATAAGGTCATTGAAATTTTGATGATGTTACATCAAGTCTATGGATCAATTGAGGAATATTGCTAGCCTAACAATAATAAATTCTAATTAAGACTACCAACCCATAAATGTGAGATTTCTTTCCATTTATTTAGGCCTTCTTTGTTTTTTTCAACAATGTTTTGTAGTTTGTTGTTTGCAAGTTTTGATTGTCCTTAACTAAATTTATTCCTAGGTATTGTATTATTTTTTATGCTATTTTAAATGGAAGTGTTCATTTTTTATTATTTCTAGGGTATAGAAGAACAACTGATTTTATATAGTGATTTGTGACCTGTATTCATGCTGAATATATTTACCAGTTCTAATAGCTTTTTAAATGAGATTACTTAAAATTTTCTACATATAAGATCATGCCATCTGCAAATAGAGATAGTTTACTGCTTCCTTTCCGATTTGTAATATCTTATTTCTTTTTCTTGCCTAATTGCCCTAGTTAGGACTCCTAGTACAAGGTTGAAGAGTAGAGATGAGTGGACATTCTTATATTTTTCCTGATCTTAAAGGGAAAGCATCCAGTTTTTCACCATTAGTATGATGTTAATTGTTGGTTTTCTGCATATATCTTTTTATCATATTAAAGAAGTTACCATCTATTCCTAGTTTGTCAAGGGTTTTTAATAATAAAAGGGTATTGATTTTGTCAAATGCTTTTTCTGCATCTATGGCTTTCGTTATGTCTATCATGAAAAATTGATGATAATATTCACTCCAGAATTTCTAAACCCTTTCTACTCCAAAGGACCACTTTCATATGCCCATAATAACAATTTCTGCCAGGATTTCAGGGTGATGGCTGACTCTCTGATTATGTATACCATGTCTATAGTGACTCCCCCTGATTCTTGTCTCTTTGTTTTTAGATTCAGGTTGTTGCCCCAGAGGTAAAGACATAAGAATATTATGAATGATAGGAGGGGGATATGGTCATCAATCTAATTAAAATGAAGGCAAGTAGTTTATTAGGATCTTACTCCAAGCGCAAACAAATAAAGCAAATTTCATTTTTATGCATACTCTGAGGACATAATCAACTTTACAGAGTGAAATGTAATATTTTCCCAATCTCATAACCACACACAATCCCCCAGCCAACTACAAACACAAGCTTAGCTTTTTTCACTGTGAAAGAAGATGAGAAATATAAGAATGTAAAGTAAAAAAACATAAATATATCTACAGGAAAGGATTAATTATGAATAAAGTCAGTTCTTTTAAAAAACAGTCTGGTTTAAACCTTCCTCATTCTCCTTCATCTATGCATGTTATTTTTCGAAAAATGAGATAATCATCTTTTAATTCCAAAAGTATGTTTTGTGAATTCTACAAATAATTGTTACCATGGAGTTCTCAGTATCCCATAGCAAACTAATATGTTCTTGGGGCTAATGCTATTTTGGCATTTAATGTGCTTATTACTTCAATTGAGAAAGTTGGGAGGGGGAAAAACTGCCTCCATTCCCAATTATTTCCTTTTAAACACATTTGGTGTTCCTATTTGTCCCACCAAAGTGTGTTAAAAGCAAAGCTCATAGATGAGAAAAAATTAAGAAACTATTTCTCTTTAAGAACCTTTATTGAGATGTATGCTATGCAAATCTGAGTATGGTAAAATAAAGCATACATATAACTAAAAAGATGAGTAGTACTTAAAAGAACTTTCCATTGTATAATTTATTGCTGAACAGCTCAAGACAAAAACAGTGCAACAGAACATACTGTTATTAAATTGCCTCTAACACCTTTCATCTGAAGCTTTTAAATCATGTTACAAATTTATCTATCCCACAAATAATCACAGGTGGGAGGATGAAAAAGAGGAAAATACATGCAGATCCTGGACATTTGCCTTTCTTCAAAAATATTATCATTTCTTAGATGATACAGCAGTAACCTGAGCAGCCTCAAGGAAGAAAAAAAAAAAACCAAAAGATTGTCATGTTAAAGTGTAAAAGATTACTACAACTATTTTATAATGGGAACTTGAGGGCAAAGAACACATGAATTTTTAAGGAGTTATC
The DNA here is from genome assembly GCF_963455305.1 of Plecotus auritus. Taxonomy (NCBI): domain Eukaryota; kingdom Metazoa; phylum Chordata; class Mammalia; order Chiroptera; family Vespertilionidae; genus Plecotus; species Plecotus auritus. The sequence goes on along the minus strand of NC_137776.1, from coordinate 142,154,679 downwards.
AGAAAGTTAACTACTCAGCAAGACTCTGTGCTTTTATTATTCACTAGAGGCCCAGTGCATAAATTTGTGTACGGGTGGGGGCCCTAGGCTTGGCCGGTGATCAGGGCCAGTCAGGGCTGGGCCAATCAGGGCCAGGCTGATTGGGGCCTGCTGGCCAGGGAACGAATGGGGCGGGGGAGGGAGGTGACCATGGGAGGCTGGACAGCGGGGGGGAGGGACTGCGGGAGGTTAGCCAGCTGGCCTGGGGGAGGGACTGGCGAGTGGGGGGGACTGCATGAGGTTGGCCAGCTGCTGGAGGTTGGCTGTGGGAGTGCACTGATGACCAGGGGGCAGCTCCTACATTGAGCGTCTGCCCCCTGGTGGTCAGTGCGCTTCATAGTGACTGGTTGACTGGTTGTTCTGGTCATTCTGGTCTTTCCGGTCGTTCTGTCGTAAGGGTTGCTTAGGCTTTTATATATATAGATACTGTTACTGATAGTATTGTTGTTTTCCATTATAATACCTTACTCTACAGTTCAAAAAGAATTTTCAAATACATTTTTACTTAATCCTGAGAACAATTTTATGTAGTATGTTTTCATTACATGGATGGAAAACCGGAGTTTAAAGAAGTCATATCACTTGCCTAGAAGCACACACCTAATAGTAAGTGAGAAAATAGAATTTAAGCCTAGACAGTAGAGCATAATGGTTACCTGCATAGGTTTGGGAGCCAGGCTGCCTGAGTTCAAATCTCAACTCCGCCTCTTGCTGTCTGAATCCACTTGGCCAACTTACTGAACATCTCTGTGCCTCCGTTTCCTCTTATATAAAGTGAGTATAATGATGCTCCCTACTTGAAAGGATTGTTATTAAGGTTAGATAAATTTAAAGTGTATAAATCAGTATGAAACATGGCAAATACTCAGTTAGCTCTTTTTATATTCTAACAACCCACCGTTGAGTCTTTGTGCCTTCCGTGTCCCAAATCCCTTTTAAAGGAAACAGCCTTGCTAGAGTATAAGCACCTAGCTCAGTGCCTGGCTAGAGGGTTGGGCGTCTTTAGATATATTCTAAAAAGACAGAGATATGCAATAAAAGAAGACCACACTCCTGAGAATTATGTGAACAACAGAGCCCTTCCATTTACACACTACAGCAGAAATGAGAAGCTAATTAGTTGATGAAGCTAATTTTCCCATCAGCTGGATCTTTTCTTGCTATGCCCAGTTGCCATCAAGTGGGCAGAGAGTGAGAGAGATCTTGTCAAAATAGAGATCAAGAGATGTGACTCCTTGGTTTAATACTTCCTGTGTCTCCCATTTTATTTGGAATAAAAGTCAAAATACTTACAATGGACTTCAAAACCCTGAAAGAAGTGACTTCTCTTTGCCTTTCTGTCCTTATCTCTTGCTATTCTCCTCCTTGCTTACTTTGTCATCCACACACTCCCCTGGCCTTTCCTGCAGAACATTTGGCATGTTTACATATAGGCTTTATATTAGCTGTTCACTATTTCCCCATGCATCCACATAGCTCACTTCACATCTTCTTCACGTCTTTGAGTCTTTGCTCAATTTTATCTTTGTTTCCTTCTCCATAAGGTCTATCTTGGCTGCCCTATTTAATATTGTAATGACCCTACCTTCCACCCATTCCTAGCATTTCTGAAATAATCTCCTAACATTTATCACCATCTAAAATGCACATATATTTACCAATGTCAGGTTCCTGACTTTAATATTGTATTTTAGTTACACAAGATGTAACCATTGAGGTAAATTGGGTGAAGGGTATGTGGGACCACTCTGTACTATATTTGAAACCCTATAAATCTACAATTATTTAAATAAAGTTTAAAAAAGTAATGATGACTCAGTGATGAGATACACCTATGGTATGAGTGTGTGTGTGCGTGTAAGATACAGGGAGGGAGGGGTCTGAAGAGAGAAAGAGAAAGAGAGAGAGAGAGAAAGAAGGAGAGAGGAAGTATGTTGAATGGAAAAATGCTAAATGGAAGGTGGGCAGATATAAAAGTCAAATTTTTACCTATTTCTCAGCTTGGCTTATGGCAATCTTTACATTTTCCATATAGAATATTATTTTCCCACAATTAATTTTTGTTATATTTATATCAGTGTTTTCTAAGAATTCATACAGGTTAGCTTATTAATCTATTATTGTGATATAGTAAATCAACACAATTCTTTGGATCCTGTTCTGTTTAAGGACTTCCCCTTCATTCATCCTCCCCCCAATGTCATAATGCAAAGTCTTGTGACTTTGTCTCCCACTTAAGTGTCTTTGATGTTTACCTGCATCCTTCATGATTTTATTTATTAAAAGACAGACTTTAAAAAATGAGCATGTGTTTACCAAGCATAAAAGTAAAATAAATTTGGAGATTAAACAGAAAAATTTAGAGAATAAAGAAATAAAAAATGTTGTGTCATATATTTTAAAACTGTACTTGTAGCAATTTAAAATCACCATAAGAGATTAAACTATAAATATAAAACACAATAACCTTACCAAACAGAGAGACTAATTATAGTTAAATCAGACAGAAGGTGGGATCCCTTGCTGACAAGAAGGAAAAATAAAAGCAATAATTAAGATAGTGGGAAGAGTTGAAATGAAAAACAAATCCATTTATAAATAAGCATCCCCTCCTTCACAAAAACTTAATAAAAAGTTTCATTTTTATCCCTTTAGAGGAAGTCAGGGTATATGAAAAATGTAATGTGTAATTTTAATTATCATCAATAAATATCCACCAGTTAGGATGAATGTCAAATGCTTCCTAGAGTTCTGCACCTTTGAGCAAAGTGGCAGATTGATATATCTGAGGGGGAGCAAGTAGGTGTGAAGATAAAAAAAATAGCAAGTGCCATGGGTTTGCATTGCATTACTTTTAATAAGTACCGTAGATAAATCTGGATGTAGATGGGAGTTGAACATCATAAGCAGATTGAGTGGTTTATCTCGCCATGAGTATACACAAGGGATACCCAGCACATGTTCCCGAGCTCAAACGATGACTTGTGAAAGGAACTCCAAGTTTTTATGGACAAACCCAGGAGTGCTTACAGCTAGATCTAGGAACTTAACCTAACCAGCACATAAGCAATATTTGTTGTATTACCCCTTCACTTAGGAGAATGTAATGATCTGTTTCAAGATGATCAGACACAGGAACTAGTGCAATGCAGGGTCCCTGACATTTGCTAGAGAGAGAAAGAAGTAGGGCCAATTTTCCTGCACATACTCCCTTCTTCTCCACTTTGATGATATCAGACTGCTTAAAAAAATCCAGCTAAAACAAATTTAAAAAATAAATAGTCAAAACACACCTGATGATGTGTACCCCACTACATTGGCTTAGTTGTGATGGAGACAAGGACACTGTAGGTAGAAGGTATAATAAGAATCTCAGTTATTTTAAAAAATAATCTGTAGTGGGTAGAGCTGCCACCTCCCCACCAACTGCCTCCGTGACTCACGGCCCGTTCTCCCTCAGCCCTGGGGAGCAGGGATGGGGGTGGCTGGGTGATAGACCTTCTGTAGTATTCCGTTGTTAGCTGAGAAGTGTGGCTAGAAATCTGGCTGGTGCGAAATGTTTCCCAAAGCACAAAAATGCTTGATGACAGCATTCTGGATTAGGCCCAAACTGAACAGTAGGCAAAGTAGTAGAACCTTATACAACTACATAGAGCATCATCATTATCATTCATAAGCCCTGGCACCATCCCACCATCGCAATGGAGAGGAGACATCAAGAACTGGCTTTCTCCATTAAAGATCAAATAAATTGTCAGTATTTGCCTTAGAGCAGTTCAAATATGTATGTTTATATCTGTTAATACTATTTGCCCCCCGCCCCCAAACTCTCACAGGACTAAAATTGATTACGTATGTAAAAAGGGAAACAATATACAAGTGCCAAATATTATTTTAAAATGTGTATTAGTCATATTTTCTCCAACTTGTTCTAAAGGTAATTATCACCATCGGTGATGGCATTTTCAAGTACAAAAAATAGCTAACATTTTGAGGTGCAAAAATTAATATGACTTTTCCATTCTTCACTTAACAAAGAAAGATTAACTTTATTAAAATAAAATTTAAGAGTACTATATGTTGATAAATTTAGAATAAGGATTTTAAATCTACTTTTACTAAGAAAACCCACCTCTCTACCCCACTTCCAAAAGAATAACAAGCCTAGTGTTTATTTTTATGTGTAACAGCATGCCTTACATATTGAATATATTCAATACATTTTTTGGTGTAAATTCTTTTGCTATTATTGAGCATAATTATGTTAAAAGAATAAAACATTTATTTTCACAAATTATAGGTTCAATTTTTTTAAGTAGAAGTGATAAGAATTTTTAAAAACTGTTTATTTTTAAATAGTTACAGATTTGTAGGAGGATGTAAGGAAATGTAGCATAAAGCTTGCAAAAATCAAAAAGTCTGAGATTGAGATGACAAACGACTTTAGCCTGGGTGTGGATGAGAATGGAGCATAGGCCATTGAGTCTCTTGAGCTTAAGTCATTCTCATTCCACATTTTCTTTCCCTCAAGGTAAAACAAATAAGAGTTTTAAATCCTTTCTTCTGATAGGCTCTCAAAATACAGGGTGGGGCAAAGTAGGTTTACAGTTGTGAGTATTCGAACCAGAGTTAATTCTTGTATTATTATTATTAATTAATATTTTCCGTTTAAACAACTTTTGCCCCACCCTGTATATGTTATTTTAACTCCCACCTAAACCCAGCAACCTAAAACCTTAAATGTTACTGATTTTCTCCCTTGTAACACTACTGAGATTGGGTGACAAACTTTGTAAGGATATTTTTATGTCTTCGAAGATTTATGTTACAGCTCTTTGATGTTTTAGATTCCTTGGGTTACTTTTCTAAAAAAGGTCTAGCTACTTTTTTTAATTTACTATTAATGGTGTGTGTGTGTGCACACATGTGTGTGCACATGCATGTTCGATGTAGCTCTGATCTGTCTTATTTTCCTCAGTTTATATTTGCAGCTACAGTGCTGTGATACAACCAGCATCACTGCAAAAACTTTCTTTATAGAAGCAGGGTGCAGAGAGCAGTTTTGTGAGTACCAGGTTATTGTGGTTTCTATTGCAATGTGACTCATTAACTTAGAGAAAGAGGCTTTAGATTTTCTGTATCCCAATTCTATGGATTTTTCAGGCCAAAAATAATAAAGCACATACAATTCTTGTTAAAATAAGAAATCTTTTTAAGGGGAAAAGGGTTTGCTGGTTTGTTTGATTACAGAACAGGAAAAGATTGCCAATAAAATAATTGAGTCAGTTTCAAACAATATTAAAATATATATAAAACTGTGAAAATAGTACACCTTTAATAACTAATTATTGTAAAATTGGGAAATAATAGATATCATTTAGCTATTCTTTACCCAATAGGCATGGTACTCCATGCTTTATCATTACTGCTAGATGTTCTTATGTTCATGCTATACACCATTCAATACAACAAGGATACTGTGGGTCAGAAAAATGAAGATATTTGCCCCAAATCACATACATAGTAAGTAAGGGCTGGAGTTTGAACTTTGACCTGTCTGAACCCCAACTCTTGGTCTTTAGACTTAATTTTTTTTTCTGGCATAGAAAGGCATTTCCTTTTCTTTTTAAAGACAAGACTGACATAAAGTTCAAAATCTTCTTGGCCTCTCTTGAGTCCAAGTTTTAGCTACAAGTAACAGCCTGTTATTATGATTTTTTTCTTTTTTTAGAGAGAGAGAGGGACATCTATATGAGAGCAAAATATTTATTGGCTGCCTCCTACACACCCCCTACCAGGGATCGAGCCCACAACACCTGCATGTGCCCTGACCAGGAATCGAACCTGCAACCTTTTGGTGCACAGGATGATGGCCAACCAACCAAGCCACAGCAGCCAGGGCCAAACCTGTTATTCTTGAAAAAAAAAAAAGTGGTTGTTAAGGGAAAGATCACTTAGGAAATTTTTATCATTTCCAAAAGATTAGCTTATAAAAGAAAACTTGATCAACTGCAGTGTCAGATAACTTAAGTGTTATTCTCATGGTAGGAGTATTTTCCCCAGAAAATTTCTGGATTTAGGAAATTTAGGAGATTATAAATGTATACTTGTCAACAGGGATTGTCATTCATATATATATATGGTTAAATAGAACTTTCAACCAGTATGCAGCATCCAGTAGAATCTTTATCAATGGGTGTGATGGAAGTAATGAATAGGAGCACCTCATGTGCTTGCCATGGCTCCATGTTAGGTCTGATTGAAAAATATTGGTAGAAAGTAAAAAATGAAGCTGACCAACCAACAAATACTGAGGCATCGTGTTGGTAGGAATCCTAAAAATCACTTAAATTTTCACCTTTAAGTAAAAGAAACATTCATCCATAAAGTCTTTTAGAAAATAAGAGTCTAGGACTATGACTTTCCCATTTGCCTTTCTCTTTTTTGTTAAGTTTTAATTTTAACCAGGTTGGCATTGCTTTACACCTTCTTATACTTTCAACACCCTGATAAGTTTTGTTTCCAAGACACCAACCCAGACTTGCAACTTTGCTAAACTCCTTCATTGTCATAACATAGGTTGTACATTTTAGCCAATCAGATCAGCTTTCTTCTTAACTAAGTAATGGGCATGACTCTGCACAGTTGGTACAATGTATTTACTTTAAAACCCAAATTAGTACAAACCATCTTTTAATCCCAAGTATCATAGTACATTAGTGTTAATGACAGTAGCTTGTCTAATTTTCTGCATATTGTTGTTGGCTTTGTTTCTTTTGTGGAAGTCAAAAGAGACATGTGAAGCACTTGAGAATTTTAATTAGTTCATTGAGCCTCTGCCTTCAGACTCTTTCCAAGCTCCAATAATGGTTTTGCATGAGTTGGAGGAAATGAATTTTGAAATTATAATAAACAATGAAAAGGTAACTAAGCTGCTACTTCTTTCACTTCACTCACCTCTGTACTTTAGAAGGGAAAATGCACATATTTGTTCTCTTTTGAAGAGTGAAAAATGCTTAATAGGATTCTAGTTAATATGCTCAGATTCAAAATCCCACTTAAATAATCCTTTTGCAGCATGGATGGAAATTGTGACTCGTAGAAAAATGAGAGTTTTGCATGGGCGCTTCCATGTGCCCTTTTGCTCTTTTTTATTTATTTTTTAATGGACCAGGTGACATTACTGTTTGTCCTTCCGCACAAAAGAACAAAATTTGTCCTTCCACACAAAAGAACAATTATTACCTACTACTAAACATTTTTCTTGACCTGTGTGGTACTTTGAGAAATCTTTACTTTATATAAAGTAAAATAAAAGAAGACGAAGAAAAACAAAAAGAAAAGAAAAAGAAAAAGCAATGACCAGACTCTGCCTATAAGACTGTGTTTGGTTTCAAGATGGCCTTCGATGTTTTCCTGCCATTGGTACTGGACAAACAGAAATAAATGGGCTTTAGCATAAATGATTGCTTTCTAACTCAAGAGCAGGAAGGAAATAATAGTTTACCTTTAGAAATTCCAGGCACTAGATTCTGGACCTCTCTTTGCCACATCTGTGTTGTGTACTCTACCAATCTCCTGGAGTTTTTGTTACACACCTAAAAAATCTTGACCAATAGGTAAAAAGTGAGAAAATGTAAAGGATTCCTCATTGCAGGAGCACTTTTAGTGAAGTAATAGTAGTGAATTTGTAAAGGTAGATGTTCAGGTGTCTATAATGTCAAAAAAACAGTTTGAGGAAAAAATTAGTCACTTTAGATGGGTAGCTACCAATTTCTTTGTCTATTAACAAGACCATGTGGGGATAGCAGAATCTTCTACCATTTGAAATGTTAGATAAACTTAATTAAACATCTTATTTAACTTAAAACAGATTATGTTTATTTACTATTCTTTGATATAAGGATAATCTTTTCTTTGACTTTGTTACTAGTAATTGAACCTTTGATTTATCTTTTTACATAAACCACCTCCATCATTTAGAATCTAATTTCCAGCTTTATTTCTTTAACATAGACAGAGATCTTAATGATAACTGCATAGCAATCTGGTAGAAGCCAACTTCTGTTTTTTTAACCATTATTTTTTACAGTTGTCTATAAAATATTGCTGTTGTTGTACCATTCCTGGTTTTGCATATAACAGTGGTTCATTCATTCCCATTGCTGTATAGAATTCCATTCTTTTAATATACCATATTTTATTTATCCATTTTGATGTTGATGGGCATTTATGTAGTTTCTAGTTTGGAATTTTCACAAATAGTGCTGCTATGAATATCCCTGTAGTCTTTTAATTGCCCTATTTATGCATTTCTATTGGTTATGTACCCTGGAGTAGAAGTTCAGGGTTATAGTACACAAATCATCAGCTTTAGTATGTAGCGTCAAATAGTTTTCCAAAATGGTTGTACCAATATAGTCCCACCAGGGTGTGTGGGTTCCAGTTGCTTCACAGCCTTGAAAATATTCAATATATCTTTTCTACTTAAATGTTCTATCTGCAGAATTTTAGCCATTATGATGGGAGTGTTATATTAGTATTTCCTTATGCCTTTATTTTAGACATTATTTTATAATAGGTGGGAATTTAGTTCACTAATACCTCCCTTTCTGTTCTCTCTCCCTTCTCCCCAATTTTAATGGTTATATTATTTTAAATTATATTATCATTTACCTTAGTACTTTTTATACCATTTACCTTAGTCATTAGCTCTTAATTTTGAAATAAAATTTTATAAAATATCTAAGTATAGATCTAGAAAGAGGAAATTTTTTTAAAATATTTTTATTGATTTCAGAGAGGAAGGGAGAGATAGAAACATCAATGATGAAAGAGAATCACTGATTGGCTGCCTTCTGCACGCCCCCTACTGGGGATGGAGCATGTGCCCTTGGCTGGAATGGAACCTGGGACCCTTCAGTCCACAGGCTGATGCTCTATCCACTGAGCCAAACCAGCTAGGGCAAAGAGGAAAAATTTTAATGTATATATAAATTTACGCTAATGCATCAATAAAAAAATAAAAAGAGTTTATAGTAAAGATTCCTACAAATTATAAAGGCACTTAAAGAGTATGAAAGCCTGGGCAATGGTAGTATTTTTTTTTCATGTTTTTTAAATCTTTATTGTTGAAAGCAGTGGTCGGCAAACTCATTAGTCAATAGAGCGGCAAACCGCGGCTCGCGAGCCGCAGTTTGCCGACCACTGGTTGAAAGTATTATATATGTCCCCTTCCTCCTCCCAATCCCCTCCTCCACTCCTCTTCCCCCACCCCTGCCCCAGGCCTTCACCACCTTATTGTCTGTGTCCATGGGCTATTCATATATGCACACAAGTTCTTTGGTTGATCTCTTCTCACCCACCCACCCCCACCTTCCCTCTGAGATTCATCTGTCTGTTCTATGCTTCTATGTTTCTGGGTCTATTTTGTTCATCAGTTTATTTTGTTCATTAGATTCCACCTATGAGTGAGATCATGTGTATTTTGTTTTTTGCATGTAAGGGAATGGTCTACAGCAAAATTAAAAATAGGAAGGAAAGAAGGAAGGGTAGGAGGGAAACAGGGAAGGAAGATGATGATAGAGATAGAGATAGAGATAGAGATAGAGATAGAGATAGAGATAGAGATAGAGATAGAGAGATAGAGACAGAGATGAGAGAGAGAGAGAGAGAGAGAGAGAGAGAGAGAGAGAGAGAGAGAAAGAGAGAGAGAGAGAGAGAGAGCGAGGAGAAAAGGAACAGAGAGAGAATGCACTAAACAGGAAGGGAGGAGAGGAGGGAAAACAGTTGGGAGGGTAGGTAGCTAGGACTGAAGGAAGAAAGGAAACAGTGCCGATATCTAGCTAGATTCTCTGCCCTGCAATGATTTCAGTAGGGAGGACTTGATAAGATGTATAACCAGAAAGGCTCATCAGCAGGTATTTCAGGGAAGATACGAGATTGTTCTTCTCAGAGAAGGAGGATAATTTTTTCTGGGAGCTATCACCCAGAAAATTTTATCCACGTAGATGGCCGATCTACGTAAACCAGCTTAACCCTACTGCTCCCTTTCTTGATTAGTAGTCGTGGGCTTTGGAAGATTTTTAGTTTGAGTTACAGGAATAATTATTTCAACTCTGACATTTGTTTGGCTTGTGTGAGACTCAGCCCTCATGTTTACTGAAGGGAATCTAATCATGACTAAACACAAATTCTACATCCTGTCTCCTGCTTCATAGGTATTGACTAATTCCGCTTTGCTGTGTGTCTAGTCATAGTCATTAAGCTTTTAGTAAATTCACAAAGCAGTTGGCCCCAAATTCATTTCACACTCACCATTTTCACATTTCTCTTAGTATGCAAGAGTGCTGATTCTGACTGTTCCCCCATTGTGCAAGGAGGTGACAAAAGCAACTAGACATAGTTTAGCTTAGTAGAAGAGAAATTTAGGGGACTTGCAAAGGCATCTTCAAGTACTTTATGATTATCATAAGCAAGGGAATGTATGTTAAATTAGTGTGATGCCAGAATTTAAAATAAGGGTAGAAGGCATGGGTTTTAGTTTAGTTCATACAGATGAGCTTCCTACTGCTTAAAATTGTTTAAAAATAAAACACCCCACTTCTGAGAAAGAAGATATTTAATGCTGAAGAATGAATGTTTAGGTAGAGGGTGGATGACAGGATGTTGGGTTTCTAAGGTCAGACTTCCAGAAGTCTATTAGTTCTATGATTCCTATTATACTGAAGCTGAGACACCATCCTATATAATAAAACCCTAACATGCAAATTGACCAAACGGTGGAACGACCACCATGGGGCAGACACTCAATGCAGGAGCTGCCCCCTGGTGATCAGTGTGCTCTCACAGGGGTAGCGCCAGGCTGAGGGACCTGCCCCCCAAGTGCACAAATTTCATGTACTAGGCCTCTAGGCATCCTGTTTCAGAGAAGTTAAAAGTGTGAAAAGTTAATGGTGGTAGAGTTGATAAAATATGGTTTATATTCTCCTATTTTGTGAGCAGGGTTTTTGGATCAAACCTAGCTTTGTAGTTTTAATCACTTTCTCTGTTTTCCCTACCTCTCCTAGTTAGTCCCAGGGCATGCCTATGGGTTTACTGAAAATAACCAAAAGAAAAAAAAAATGTTTCTTATTAACTCTCTTGCAATATGTGCATGACCATGTGACCTAGAGCAAATGGGGTTTGGAGAGAGTTCTGATTATAGACTCATAACATACTCAACAGGCTAGGCAGGCCAGGGAACCTTCCTAGAATTCCTAGGGCTAATAGAGCATTGTTGGCATTTGATATTTTCTTGAGAATTTTTGGGGGGCTACTATTCAAAATTTACTTTCCAAACCCAGGATATTTCAGAATATTATATTTTGATTGATTCATACATAAAGATCTATATTTACATTTTTATTTTACATAGAAGATCTATTATTTAACAATATGGTTAATTTTGCCTTAAACTTGATGTACTAATATTCACATTCTTTAAGCCTAGAAACCATGGAGGAAAAACCATGGAGTCATACTTCCCATTTGCATTTTAATGTATTCACACCCACCTTTGTAACTGCAGTGACTCTTCCAGTGAAGTTAAGTTGCTCTGGAAATGGCTTTCAACCCTGACTCCAGAATGTCAGTGCTGGTGACTTTAACTGTACTCTTAGCTGTGATGCTGCCATTCTCTGCTAACTTTGTAAGAAATATGATAGACTTTCAGCCTAGTTTTCCAGTTTCTGGCTATTAGGAAGTCTGGAGAAGACAAATAAAGATTAGAAGTGGAAAGTCCCAATTTTCTATTTACCTATAAGCACATCTAATTTAGTCTCTTGTATAGTTCTCAGTGCAAAAAAAAAAAAAAAAATACAGAGATCATCTTCAAGCAAGGCCTTAAAAACACTACTGTAAGTAAGATAAGGACAATGGAAAGCTCATTTTTAGACCAAGCCGGGGGGGGGGGGGGGGGAGACGTGTTCAATCACTGCATTTTTATAAGAATGTCTAAAAAACTCATCAGTTCCTGTGAGTGCCTGTGAAATGCTGGTACCAGCATTTGTGACAGATAGCCTTGATAGCAGAGTTATTTCCCCTTTACTGGGCTGATGTGGATGAACCAGGGTCTCAAGGCTCTGTGAGGTGAGTATTCTTGGATGTTCCTTGATATATCTGCAAAGGCCCCTCTTAGCTCCTTATTAGTGATTTTATCATTTAACTAAAGAGTGAACCTTTGATGAGGAAAATAAGACATTTGGGGCATGGGAGGGGAGGGGGTGATAGCAGCCTGACCCTGTATCCCTAATGCACATTCCTGTTAGCCTATAGTCTAGTCACTGGCCCTTCCTTAATTATCAGGTCTTGCAAGATCTGTTTACCTAAATACTCCCATTTTACAGAGGCCATAAACCATGAACCATACACAACCCATGGAGGGGGTTATCAGCACGGGCGCCAGGCCAGGCCGTTAGGTGTGGTCTCACGGCCCCCATCCCAACACATGGGGCTTTGTGCAAAGCCCGCAAAGGGTCCGGAAATCTGATCCTTATTTGGGGGACAAAGAAACCAAAGGGTATGAAGAGAAAGCTTCCTCCATATTGGCTTGCTCAGGATTTGGAGAACTGACCCCCTGAGTCAGTTCATGTGAAACATCTGGAAATAAATGGGATTTTCTTGAATCTCTGAGAACTCCTGTGTATTTTTCGGTTACCTGGTAAATTCTGTAACACCTTCAAGGCATTTATGTTAGTACATATATTTTTAATCTCCTAGGGAGTTTTCCCCTTTGTTGGAAAGTAAAGGAAAAGGTAAATATTTAAGTCACCATTTTCTGACTTTTATTCTACTCCCCAACTGATATTTAGTTTTCATACCCCTCTAATTTGTAAACTATGCATAATCATTTGTATTTATTGTTTGTGAGGGGGGAGGAATCTGGACTGAAGTATTATATTTCCATGAAATATCACTAATAATTTCAAATCCATGTACTTAGATAGGAGTGAGAAACTGCAAAATGGAGTCTGTGGTTTTTTTTTCATTAAATGGCATTGTGTGTTGCAAACATTGTTTAGAGTCTCATTTGGTTTAATATGGGTGTGTGATTTCTGGGCACAGAGGGTTGTTTAAAAAGGTAGGGAGTAGGCTCTGTGGGTCTCTCTGCTTAAAATGACAAGATTAATATTAATGTAGCACTACATACAGGCGCCAGCCGTGGGATCTTACAGCTCTGTATTTCATTTCTGTAAACTAGCCATTCCAAACTCTGCTTAATCAGACTGACCACTGACAATGTTACAGAATTTACCGAAAAATACACAGGAGCTCTCAGAGATTCAGGATAAACCCATTTATTTTCAGATGTTTCGCATGTACTAGTACAGTGATTCAGCGGAGCCTATTTCCAAATCCTGAGCCCCCCCCCCCCCAATATTAAGGAAGCTTTCCCTTTATACCTTTTGGTTTCTTTGTCCCCCAAATATGGATCAGACTTCCGGACCTTTTGCGGGCTTTGCAAAAAGCCCCTTGTGCTGGGATGGGGGACGTGAGACCACACCTAAAGGCCTGGCCTGGCGCCAGCACTGATAACCTCTTTTGGGGGTTGTGTATGGTTCATGGTTTATGGCCTCTGTAAAATGGGAGTATTTAGGTAAATAGGTCTTGCAAGACCTGATAATTAAGGAAGGGGCAGTGACTTGATTATAGGCTAACAAGAACGTGCATTAGGGATACTGATGAACTAGTTACAGAGTCAGATTGCTAGCCCTCTCCCAAAAATGTATTTTCATGTTTCCCATCAACAACTCAGATTATTATTTTCACAATGGATACCACCACAACAATTTTCCTTAGTATTTTTCACCCCTCTCCTTTCCTCTTAATCCCCCTTTCCCTTTCCCTCGGAGAATGCTCTATTTCAAACATAAGAATAAAAATTGAAGGTACATCTGTTGCCATTGCAACAGGTAAGCAACCAGACAGATCTTTTGACCACGCCCCCTTCTCTTTAATAATGAGTAAGGTCATTGTCTCAGCTTTTGTAAATTTGTGATGGCCCCAATGGCTCTCTCTCATCTGATTAAGGACATTTCTGAAAACAAGGTCAGCTCAGTCTGGTAAAATAACTGACACCAAACTTATGAGAGACTGCAGGCTTTCCTTCTTATGAGGTGGAAGTGTCAAAGAATATACAGCACACAGGAGCTCACATATCCTCACTGGTTGATTGCTGTACCATCCTTGCCCCAGGAGGGGGAGGGTAAACTGAATATCCCATTCCTACCCCGGAGAGGAAAAAAAAAAGAGTTGGTTAAGAAATATCAACCCTTTCTTCGCTAAGGACCCTCCTCTGGTCTGTCCCCATAGTATGGGTCCTTGAAGGCTTAATTGCGGTAGAGCAGCAAGAATCACCTGGGAAGGTTTTTTAACTATTCCGATTCCCAGGCCACAGCCCGGCCAATTAAAGTAGGCTACGAAGAATATGAGCATTAATAACAGCAACAAAAAAAGATTTAGATAACTCGGATGTGCAGTCAAGTTTAAGCACCAGTGGGCTAGGTTGAGCAAGCGTGAGAAGGCATTAGCTTGGCGCCTGACAAGGAGATGAAGTTCTCCTCTCCGAGAGGACACTTAGGAGGCACTTGTTGCAGCAAATAGGTCAAAGGGGAGAAAGAGACAGTACACGTCCTGTCTTTCTCCAAGTCAAGGGAGTCTCCACCCATCCAGTGTGGGTGACCCAGGCTTGCACCTGCAGCTAGGGGTGGGATGAGGTTGGTCTCCAGGCCTGGGGGACTGGGCGGGGTCAGGTGACTGGAGGTAACTACCCAGCGGCGCCTCAATAGCCCCAGGTGTGGGCCGTGCGACTTGGGGCGGCTGCTGCCGCGGGGTGGAGGGAAATTTGGTGCGCAAAAGGCTCCGGTGCAGGTGGCGCTCGCAGTCCCAGCCCAGTTGAGCCAATCGCGAGCGCAAGCGCAGCCTGGTGGCGACAGCGGTAACGGAGCGCGGGGCTCTGGCAGGAGCCCGGCGGAGGCAAAGGCGGCGCCAACAGAGAGCTGCGCCAAGGCAGGAGTGAGACCTGCGGCGAGAGGAGCCAGCGAGAGCCCTCGGCGCCGCCGGGGTGTTGCCCGGCCAGAGGAGGCGAACTTCGCATGGGGAAGAAGTGGAGGGATGCGGCGGAAATGGAGCGGGGCGGCTCGGACCGAGAGGACGGCGGGGAAAGCCGCAGGTGCAGCCGGAACGCCAGCCGGGGCAGGTTTGCCGAGTCGTGGAAAAGGTTAAGTTCCAAGCAGGGGTCCACCAAGCGCTCGGGACTCCCGTCGCAGCAAACACCGGTGAGTGGCCCGGGAGGGAACCCCTGGGTCTCTCCTTCCCTTTCTCTCTCCACATGGGACTCGAGCCCTTTCCATGGTGCTGAACTTGCCTCCTAAGGGCTCCAGCTACGGAACTTGTGGAGCCGCTTCTAACGGAAAAAAATAAAAAAAAGTGGAGGCTGTGAGGAGGGACAAGAAGGAATGACTTCCTTATCGTCAGCCACAGAGAGTCTCCTGACGTCTCTGATGTCTTTGCAAAAAACTGGGAACATGCTGAGAGGCGAGGGGCTCACTGTCAGATCATCAGAGTTTTGCAGTTAACGAGGGTGTGAGATGCTGTGGAGTGTATTGTTGTGACTCAGGTGCATGTCCTGAGGATCTTTCTGGGTAGCATGTTCGGAGGTACTCGGCAACCGCTGAATTAGGGCGGAATAGGAAGGGCATGCCATATTTTTACTCTCTTAACAGTTGCTCTTTTCCATCCCACAACCCCACTATGTTAATGGGTGCGTTTGTTTGCCGAATATCGTTTGCATGAACAGAATAGCAAAAATACCCCAGGTGCTTATCATCCTACTGTTAACACATACGACATTCAGAAAAAAACAGTTTTCCCATGTGTCAGTTCCTCCTCAATGTCTAATTAGTGCAACAGAAGCACACGAGTGAATTAATGTGGGCATCGGATGTGTAGAGAAGTACAGTTGATAAAAAAACTTCAGCTGCATTTGCATTTTTAGTATTTAAATATTAGCTGCTTTCCCTCAGCCTAGAAGGAGAGAACTCTGTTCTAAGACTGCGGAGCCCTCCTGTTGCTCATAGGGAAGAAGGACACATCACTTTTAACTTCCAAAATATTGAGGAACTCAGTGTGTGTGTGTGGGGGGGGGGGGAAAGGGGGTGTACTTAAGTTTTATATATAGAGGAGTGTTCAGCAAATATTGCATGGTGAAGAGAAAGTGAATTAATTAAAAGAGAGGATGGTACATAAGCATTGGATTTCATAGCGTGAACAATGTTAGGCTGCTGTGTCTGAGCAGGGTCGTCAAAAATTAATCCCTGAAAAGCAGGAAGTTTAAAACATTACTTCAACAGAATGAAATGTAAACACGTTACAATTTATAGGGTGTTTATTTTGTTTGCTTGTTCACAAAAAATACTAGCAGAAAGTGGTATTAAATTTGAAATACTTTCTGTAATATTTAGTGAGTTTTTTAAGTTTTTAAAATTTAAATGTAGATACAGTACACTTAAAATGCAATTCATTTTATTGCATGCATTGAAATATTATTTATTTAGAAATGTAGAATTGAAAATATTTTAAAAGGATATTACTGTTCTGAAGATAGGTTTTTCTAAAATAAATATGTAGAAAACATAACATTGATGACTTCTGTCAAATATGTGAGCTAAGAATTAATTTTATCCCCCTTTTAATAGAAAGCCTACATATTATTCTAAGTAACTTATGTTGCTTCTTTGATTCTGTTCAACAGGTGTGTGCAGAGTCTATATTAAGGCTATATAAGAATCTTCATATAACTATAAGTTGGGTTAAATAACTCACAGGTTTGTTATGTAGAATAAAGATGTGTGTGAGAGAGAGGGCATAATAGCATACTAGGACAACAAGAAGGCGTCTGGAAAAGTAACTGTGACCCCTTGTTTGCTAAGGGTGATGAAGGTGCTATATTTTTCTGCAGTACTTGTTCATTGAAACATTAGTAATTCAGTTAAAATCCAGTTATGGCAAAAGCCTGAGCTTATTCTCACATTGTATGGCAAATTTAATATTGATTTTGTTTTAAAAAAAAATCTAGTAAGTGCTCCTAACCATGATTTTAATCAGCAAATTTAAAAAACACACAAAGATAATCAGGTTTTTAACCAAGGTTTGATTCCATTAGTTGTTAACAAAGACTTTCTATTTCATTTGTAAGAGAGATACCTCACTTATTTATGCAAACAGGAGAGAGGGGATAATAATGCTTGTAGCAGATATGCTTTAAACAAGTTTAATCTTCAAGTAAGAGTTTTTCCCCTTTTAAAGTGAGTTGGTGCTATTTTAAACTTACTGTATTTCATGCCAAAAAAAAAAAAAAAACAGCTTAAACTATACAGTAGGAAGTGATTAAAGCAACTAATATAACTGATGGTGCTTTTTATTTATTCTTATTTATAAACAAGGTATTCTGAGATGTGGCTTTGGATCTTATTCTTTTTTGTGTTCTACTCAGAAATATGGTGGTAGCCATCCTGATGAAAATCATATGAGGATTTTACTCTTTTTTTTTTTAAAAAAAAAAGTCAAAATAGATAAATGTGTAAAAATTTAGTTTATAATAAAAATTGGGAGCTTTCCTACATCTTTCTTTCTTTTGAGAATGTAAATGATTATATAGACGTTCTATTAATGTGGCCTTTGTTACTCTTTGCTATAGTTAGAGCCTTGAAATCCCCACTAGTTAAAGTTATTCCCAGGGAACACTATAGTCCATGACCTTCTCCCCCAGGAATGATTGCATTATTTTTCATTTTAATGAACAACAAAGCATGCATACATCATAATTAATGGGAGAGATTTTCTCTAGCAAGGAGAGGTCTGCCATATTCTTGGTCATCTAGAAAGTACTTTGCTTTTATGATCTGAGTCATGGTGTTTTTGCGTGTGGAGTGTAGGGGAGGTTTGTTTGAATCAATCTTGGTAATTAGATTTTCTACTTCACTTATCACTAAGTATGTTGTGGTTTCGTAGAGATTTCTCATGATTTTAATGCCATTATTAGTAACAAAAAAGTTGCATTTCTGGCACTCTCTTTAGTACTCAGAAAAATGGTCTCCTAGAGTTCTTTCTGGAGTAAGGTAGGCCCCTGGTAGGACAGTGTGTATCGTCTCTGCCACAGCTCTCTGGGGTCTGCTTCTGTTCTGGCATCAGCCAGGCCTAAGCAGCACCACCCTGTGCAACATCTGGTGGAAAGGGCAGCTGTTCTGAGTCACAACAGTGGCATTTAAAGGGTGTGTTTTCACGTTCTGGGCCACAGTACGTCTAACAAATCAATTCTTGATGATTTTTCAAAAGATATTGTTTTCATTTTATAATTCAAGAAACACTATTCTCTCCCCTATTCTTATGCTTTATGGCTGACAATGCCAGCTTTAGTCTAGTAATATACTGTATCCAAATTATATTCCAAATCATGAAATTCTGAAAGAGTGCAGTAGGATTTAATTATACCTACTCCTTGGAATTTGTTTCCCTCTGAAAGTGGTTTACAGATTATTTTTTAAAATCTAAAAACAGTGTTTTTAATAAATATAATTTTATGTTAGTTTTTTAAAAATATGTTTATTGATTTCAGAGAGGAAGGGAGAGAGAAATAGAAACATCAATGATGAGACAGAATCATTGATCGCCTGCCTCCTGCACAACCCCCTTCTGGGGATGGAGCCCGCAACCCAGACATGTGCCCTTGACCAGAATCGAATCTGGGACCCTCAGTCACAGGCCGATGCTCTATTCACTGAACCAAACCAGCTAGGGCTTATTTTAGTTTTATAGGTATTTAAGTATAAAAGACTATATATTTGAATTTTGGATATGAAATTAAGTTTCTTAATATTAATGTGTTACATAATGTCTCTGTTGAATTGGCCAATAGGCATAAAAGTAGAATGACTTCGCCTCCATTCTATATGATCTGAATTTCATATTTATTCTTGAAGTATTGTTCTTATTACTCCTATTATTTGCTTCAATTCTATCTACATAGAAATGCATGGAGATCTATTGAAAGGTGATTCAGCAAGTGTTGTCTGGTGTTACAAATATCAAAAGCTCACCTCAGCATGTATGCATTTTTAATTTTGAAAGGTGAGTACCTCCTGTAGCCCCACTACTATTTAGAGGCTTGTTTTCAAATAATTGCAGATTTAATTTAATCTCAAAGTAAGCACTGTGTAAAAGAAAAAGAAAGAAACAGTTCTGAGAGAGTGAAATGATGTGTAATTAGAGTTGTTTTTCAACCTTAGGTGGCATGCTTGCTTCCACTAATGCCATAATTACCCTTATCAGCAAATGCCAACCACCGAACATCACACCTTGTGCAGACAGGTGAGCAACTGAGAGTGTATGGAAATCACAGTGAGCGTTCTGAAGCTGCAGTGCTGCAAACTAGATAAGCCCAGTTCAGCTGGTTACCAAAGTCACTCTTCTCACAGTGGTTTGAGATGTTAAGACTGCAGGATTCCATGAACAACCTGTTTCCATTTCTGAGGCTGACTTGCTCTGCTGGCCTAGTAGGTGACTTCCGGCTTTTCTAGACCTAGTTTGAAAGCTGGGTTCTTCAAGATCTTAAAATAAATGAGAAACACTGAGTCAAAGGCAGGGCTAAAGTCAGAAAAACTCATCTCCAAACCAATGGCCTATTTGAAGATGGCGTGGATGGTAGATCCCTTGGTAGCTGTAGTAGAAATAAGAGCCAGTTGAAAACAAAGAATCTTCTGTTTCCGTTTTCAGTGTCTGATGGGCTATTGCAGTGTCATTAAACCCTTAATAGTTTGTTCTTGTTACACAAAGGGCTCTCCTGGTGGAAGCTGAATGAGTCCCCTGCAGTGCTTGTCCATTACTGAATAAGCCTTTCCTTGACAGGTTGATTTTTGTCTACTGCCCTTTACTCACTGTGTTAAAAAACTAAAAAAGGGACAAGGTTTTATTGCTCAGGAATACAGATGTATTCTCCTGTCATTGTGAGTTTTTTGATGGGGAAAAAAAAAGCCATTTTCATCATGGTTCATTTTGTTTAAGCATTTCTGAAATGTCATCTTTTTCCCCTAGTAATTAATATAACAACTAACTAGCTTTTTCTCATCTATCATCGTGAATTAAATTTTAATTTGGTTTCATCATTAATTTGAGGGCCATGAATATATTAGCTGGCAAATGAATAACTCAAATATTTTAAGTTTTGAGAAGTAAAATATCCTTGTATGGTGATAGTTTTAATAGTGTTTTCAACTATTTAAAATATATTAGAACAGTTGCTCCTGCCATTGTTTATTGAGATATTTAAAAAACCAAGCCATTAAAATCATTTATAAATAGTAGCAAAACATTATATTCATCTGTTCTGACCAGATAAACACTGAAATAGGAATAAACACTGAAATAGGAATTTCATATAATTTTTACATGTTATGAAATGTTAGTGTACTTTTGACTTTAAAAAACCATTTAAGAATGTAAAAATCATTTTTAGTTCACAGGCTAAGAAAAAAACAGGCCATGGACTGGATATGACCCTTGGTGGGAGTTTGCTGATCCCTAGTTTCTCCATTGCTTCATTAGGACATTGCAAATGGTTATAGTATAATTAGTTCTTTCCTTTTTAATTTATTAGATGAACTTTTTTTTAATAAATAGGAACCCCCCCCCCCTCAAGTATTTGCTTACCCTGAATTATACTTTATACAGTAAAGTCAAGATAAATTCTTGAGAGAGAGTTTCTAAAACATTGAACTAATGATAATAGGAGCTGTGTTGTGGCATTGATCTGTTTGTTTGCTGTCAGGCCATAGATTTTAATTGGGTCACTGTGTTCAGTTAAACTCTCAGAAAATACTTGGCTTGTTTGCCATGGAAGCAAATTAAGGTGTCATTAAGAAATGGAATATGTAAAAATATATTGTCTATTTCTGTGTTAGGTTTTGCTCTCAGGATTTTAAAAAATCATGAGCATTGTGTTTGTTAGGTTTCTACTGTTGCCTTAAGAACTTACCACAAAGTTAGTGGCTTATGAATTTATTATCTTAGTTCTGTTGTTCAGAAGTCTGACACAAGTTTCTCTACATTAAAATTAGGATGTCAGTAGGGCTGTGTTCCTTTCTGTAGTGTCTAGGGAGAACCCATTCACTTGTCTTTTCCAGCTTGTAGAAGATACCAGCATCCCTTGGCCCCTGGCTCCTAGCTCCCTGGTCTTTCTTCAAGGGCAACCAAATTGCATCCGGTTGACCCCTGCTCCCATCCTCACATTGCTTTCTCTCCCCTTCTCTTCTGCCTCCTTCTTCATATTATAGACCCTTAGGATTATAGGGGACTCACCTGGACAATGCACAACACCCTCTTTAAGGTCAGTAATTAGCAACCTTGATTCCCTTTGCCATGTAAAGTAACATATTCGCAGGTTCTGGAGATTCAGATGTGGACCCCTTTGGGAGGCCATTTTTTTGCTTTTCACTGGCTTTAAACTATCAGTTTTGTTTGTTAAATCTTTTAAAAAATATATCTTTATTGATTACAGAGAAGAAGGGAGAGGGATAGAGAGACAGAAACATCAATGATGAGAGAGAATCATTGATTGGCTGCTTCCTGCATGCCCCCTACTTGTCAAGGATTGAGCGTGCAACCTGGGCATGTGCCCTGACTAGAATTGAACCGGGACCTCCTGGCTCATAGGTCATTCACTGAGCCATACCAGTCCAGTGTCATTTGTAAAATCTTTACTAAACAGTTTTGAAGATGGTGGTGAAAGATGCTCTAAGGTGCCTTTAAATCCATGATAAATACTCCTCTATTTGTTGATTTTATTTATTTATTTATTTATTTTATTTTATTTTTTTACAGAGAGGAAGGGAGAGGGATAGAGAGAAACATTGATCAGCTGCCTCCTGCACACCCCCGACTGAGGATGTGCCCAAACCAAGGTACATGCCCTTGACTGGAATCGAACCTGGGACCCTTCAGTCCACAGGCCAATGCTCTATCCACTGAGCCAAACTGGTTAGGGCAATACTCCTATTTGGAAAGGGGTTCTGTGGGCAAAAGAACAGAATAGATGAGGGTTCACTGCACTCTTCCCCCACCCCCACAACTTTATTGAGCTATAATTTACAAATGAATATTGTACATATTTAAGGTATACAGCCTACCTTAAATATATACAATTACAGACATGATGTTTTGAGATTATATACATTGTGAAATGATTACCACAATCAAGCTAATTGGCATATTTGACACCTCGCATAGTTACCAGATTTGTTTTTGCAGTTAGAACATTTAAGATCTATTCTCTCCACAGATTTCAAGTATATAATACAATGTTGTTAACTGCAGTCATCATGCTGCACGTTGGGATCTCCAGAATTTATTTATCCTGCATAACTGAAACTTACACTTCTGTTTTCTGAGTGTTGAATTTATAATGATGTCTGTAGAAGTGAAAATTGCCTTTCCCACCAGTACATTTGAGGATATAAATATTTTGTTTTGACTTACATTTTAATGAGTCTGTACAAGATAAAATTTCATGCTGCAGGAGAAACAAATGTAAAAAAGACTTTTGGAAGACTAATTTATGGTGGTGGGAGGGATGAAACCATAAGTTGGTATACAGCTTGGTATAAGCATAATGGTATATAGTTAGCAATGAAAAGTAAACAATATGTTATGACTTATAAGTCTATTAAAATTGTTTTAATTAAATTATTGGTCTGCTATAGCTTGGTGAGACTGACTAAATGAATGAGGAAATCAATTGATCGGTCCTATGAATAAACAGATGATGGCATTTTCAGTTTTTGATTCACTGAATTGAAGCTGTACAAGTAAAATAAAATTTTTGGATATCCTTATAAATATTAATTTTCTAGTTAGAAGTTGCAAAGAGCAATTTTTACTACTTTGTAAATATTTTATTAATTTTGTTCTTCTTAATGAATGCAAATAACCCTTAACTTGAAATTTTGAATTACAACTATTTTTTAAATAGGGCCTTTGCAGTTTTTTTTCTGTTATTTCAGAATGTCTGATTTTTTCATATAAGTGCTTGTCTCCTTTACTCAATAATCATTATAACTATAGATAATTACTATAAACCACTATATTAATAGGAAAGAAAGGAGGATGAATATTAACACCAAATGAGGACATAGCAATAAATGAGAGTTTTCGAAATGCTAAGATCAAATGAGGTGAAAAGTTGAGTCTTTCTTTCTGAGAACATGCCTATTTATTTTCTTTATTGAAATACATATAACACTGTGTAAATTTAAGTATACAACGTGTTAATCTGATACATTTATATATTGTAATATGATCACTATGAAACAAAACAAATTCTGACCAAATTACTGGAACTAAACTGAATAAGCAGTATGTCAAAGGAAGTATTTTATCTTTAAAACAGTAGTTGATAGTAATTTCCTAGAGTCCCAGACTGTGATTGCCTAAGCCACAGCAAATTGGGCAATGAACAATTAAATTGTAAAACTTCAGGGAAACAGCAAGTTGACTGTTTTCCCTAGATACAGGGGTCCTCAAACTTTTTAAACAGGGGCCAGTTCACTGTCCCTCAGACGGTTGGAGGGCCGGACTATAGTTTAAAAAAAAAACTATGAGCAAATTCCTATGCTCACTGCGGGCCCGGGACGAGTCAGCTGTTAAGCAGGACAGGCAGTGGCACCCGGCGGGCCAGATAAATGTCCTTGGCGGGCCGCATGTGGCCCGCGGGCCGTAGTTTGAGGACGCCTGCGCAGCCTAGAACATCTGTCACATGATGGTAGACGTTCTGTGGTGAAGTTTCAACATTTTCAAGGTGTATGAAGCCTCAATATTGGGAGAGTACAGAGCTTGGGAGTGAGAGGTACCCTGGTTTGGAGCTGCTATCTTCCTATCCCAAGTCAGAGAGAGAGAAAAGAGAGAGAGAGAGAGAGAGAGAGAGAGAGAGAGAGAGAGAGAGAGAGAGAGGGAGGGAGAGAGGTAGGAAGGCAGGAAGGGAAAACAGATAGAGGGGAGGGGGAGATATGGATGGGTAGATAGAGATAAAAGTATTCTAACTATAGCATTTGCAGCAGATATTCTTGGGCTATGTATCAACAGTAGTCAGTCATTTGTATATATATGTATGGAATGTGTTGAACTTGAAATTTCAGCAGGTGTTCAGAATTAGGGAAAAACAAACAGACATATTTATAGACATACAACTGATGGAAACTCTATTTAAGCAGTGGGATATGAAAGCCCAGAAATTCTGCAGTTGGCTACTCGTGGCTGCAGAGAAATACCAGTGAAGCATGGGACCAGAGAAAGCTGAAGTCCATGTCCAGAGCTAGGCAAAAGGACCACGATGAAGACAAAAGATGCAGACCCTGACTTTTAAGATAGAGACATTTCCCTTTATCATTTCTGACTAAGGGTTTCACTATGGCTATGCATTACTGTGACAACTGGTATATGTGGTTAAGTTTTAGTAATTGGGGAGTTACCTCTATTCCTTTTATTCCCTTTTTGTTGTCTTTTTACTGTAAAGTCTGTCACAAAAGTAGCCCTTCAGGAATTACTGATGGGAAGCAGCGTGATTGGACCTGACAGATGTTTGTTGTCATCAACTCATTGCCCAGTGGGAGTACCAGTTTCAGAATAAGATCTACTCCCATTTGTTTTCACTTGATATACAAAGTTATCCTTCTATGTAATGACGCATTTTGAACACAGAGATAAACTTGAAGATTGCTTTCTTTTGTTCTGATGATCAGCAGCCATTTGGTGGGAAATAAAGATGAGTTTTTAAGCATTTAAAAGCACTAAATGAAATTAATTTTCTTTAAAAGATAAACAATAAAGATTCAAATTACAAGAGCCCAGGACAAAGTGGAAATGATCTGCGTTGCAGCTACCAAAAGTGGTTGTTTAAAAGGTGCATCAAGTTATTGGATGTAACTATAGAATGCAGGGGCAACAGTAACTAAAACAAGAGCTTACTTCATGTTACCAAGACAAGATGCTCCAAATAAATAGACTATGAAAATGAATGCAGAAAGAACCAGTGTTAAATAATGGCTAAGTCCTACTTTTGTCTCATTACCCACTAAGTAGGTGGGGGAGGGATGTGTGTGTGTGTGTGTGTGTGTGTGTGTGTGTGTGTGTGTGTGACCATACCATGTCTTGTAACTGGTGCCTTTGGGTCCACTGATGGAGACAGTTGACTAAGCTGGTATGATAACATCATGGTCCTGCATTGATCTGAGCAGTGAGGTAATTCACAGGATATCGTATTACCACATCATTTGTGAATCATACACATTATAAAAGCTTTGGAAGGCTGGGCATTATTTCTTCTTCTTGGGGAAAATGTCTGATTGTCAAACATAACCTTAGCTATGCCTGGAGTATAATCTAGTCCAGTGATTTTCAAACTTTTTCATTTCATACACACATAAACTGATTATTGGATGGCTATTGTTGTTGGCTGTTGTCATTATTAAATTTGACAATCTAAGGGAAAAGCGGTCAGTGCCCCTCACTAAGTAGTCAGGTCTTGCATATTTTAAAAATTGTTGTGGCACACTAGTTGAGAATCACTGATCTAGCCCTTTGGTTTAGGATCTCATTTAGGACAAGGAGTATATTTTATTCATTAGTGTATCCCAAGTTTTGTTCAGTGTCTGGCGTGCTGTGAAAACTCAGCACTTGTGTGTGGAATAAGTGGAAGAACATAGTGAAAATGTTCTGGACTTAGGTGTTTCATATTCTAGACAGAGAAACAAGGAAGAAAGGGAGAGAAATGAGCAGTATTATGGTATTTTTAAGTACCAGGCATTTTCAGTGATCTCTTCTGTAAACTCATTATCATTCTGAGGTAGGTTTTATTTGGATGCTAAAAGCACAGAAAAAGAAACTACATTTCAGAGATGTCAAGTAAGTGTTAACCAGGAGAGCTGGGAATGGTAGAGATTGAATTCAAATGCATGTTCTTTAATTTTTTTCAATACTCTGTTGACTTGTGAGTTAGGGATAAGATGACTAAAAGAGCATAAACAAAGTTTATTGGAGTCTTTTCGCTCACAAAGGTCATTTGTTTATGGAGGTGGCTTAAAGGTTACTATGGATATGACATTACTCAGGGTAGAACTAACTAATAAAAGCAATGGACTATATTGTCATTAGAGTTGCCAATAAGCTCAGTTAAAGGAATAAACTATTGAATGAAGAAAGAAAAATATGGTATTTTTGATGCTACCTTTCTTAATATTGTTCAGTGAAAATAGGGCATTGTAAATGTATGTACATGATTGTAAGATTTAATTTCCTTTATTATTTTTAGCATATTGAATCATTTACTTATTCTTTCAAGTTTTAAATAAACTCTGGTTATTTTATGTATGTGATGTGAAGCAAAAGCACATCTAAAACATTTTAAGTTTGAATAAAATGTGAGTATAGAACCCTTGTTAAATAGGTTCTCTGTGTGTGTGTATGTGTGTGTGTGTGTGTGTGTGTGTGTGTGGTGTGTATGATCTGCTATTAGAAAAATGTGACAAATAAGAGTTAAATAAGAACCTTGGAGTTTAATTTGAAAAAGTAATTACCTTGGTTTATTGTGAGGTCAGAATAGATTTGGGCAAATATGCTATATCTTAATACAATTATATAAAATGGCAATTGGTATCTATAACAATGCCCTCAGCCAAGATGTTGTACTCAGATACATGAGTAAATGGATTTCTGTTCTGTGCTTGCTTTATTAAGGCGAGAAACTGAATAAAGATCAGGAGGCAATATGTTCAATTACAATGGGTGAAAAAAAATAAACTAACAAAATCACTTAATGAAAACATCCCTTTTCACAAGAACTCCTATTTAATCCGACTCTGTGTGCACGTAAGAAATATATACCTATATTTTCACAACCAGGTATATTTGAAATCTAATTAGGACATGCTGACTTTTGCTGCAAATCTATATAATGATCATACAATTGAAGAGTTTCCATTCAGTTTTCTCAGGTCTCTGGGTCACTGGCTGTGGGAGATAATGGTGCTGGTAGGGATACCATAAGAAGCAACATGTGCCTACACTCTTTATTTGTTATCATGAGAAAAGGAGGAAAGTGAACATTTGCTTTATGCTCAGCATTTTGTTAGGCTTTTTTATATTCATAACAGTTTTATATTTTATACATGTTAGGCCATTTGATCCATACAACAACCTGATTAGGTAAGCATCATCTCCATTTTACCAAGTACTAGTCCTCCTGGAGCTTATATCCCAGTGAGGGCTGGCAGCAGACACACAGACAAGCCAATAAATATATAATAAAATGTCTAGTGACTATAGGTACTATGAAGAAAAAGAGAATGAAAGGGGGCACTATTATAGCTAGAGGAAATGTACTGGTGCTATAAGACAGATGTTAGATTGAAACAGGGGAACAAGCAATGGAGACACCCTGGGGAAGAATGTTCCAGGCAGAGAGAACAGCAAGTACACGTGTCCTGAGGGAGAGGAGTGTTGAAGGAACAAGAAGAAGGCCAAAGACGCTGAGCAGAATGAGCCAGGAGCCAGGAAGGAGATAAAAATTTGAAGCCAGATCTGTCTGACTCCAAGCCTATGTCCACAATATTCCCTTTGCACCACCATGAATTGGGGAGATGTGTACCAACTAGAGAGGGACACAGGAAGTCAGAAAACAACTCCAGGTTTCTAGGATAGACTATAAGTATTGAAGGAAATTAAGAATAGGACAGCAAGATGGTTCCTTGGAGGCAGAATGATATGGGATCTTGGACTTAGGCTCTAGGATATAGATAAATGTGGATTTGCAAATTAAAACAGCAAAGAGTGTGACATGGGAATGTTAGTAATAGTTACACATATTGAACTGTAGGTGCCAGAAACCATTCTGTGGGTTTTTTGGATCATTTGTTCCTTATTATAACCGCAGGTACCCATTTTACAGATGATGAAACTAAGGCATAATGATATTAAGGAGCTTGACCAATGTCATGGAGCACAAGTTTGAAATCAGGCTGCCTGCTCTACATTCTGTAACTCATAAGAAATGGACAGAAAATGTAGAGTGTTTTTTCTTTCTTTTTTTATCTTCACTCATCACTTTCCTGAAAGATGGAGCAAAGACTGACAGATGAGCTATCAGAAAAAAAATATATAATATTCCCTCTGAAGATTTTAAAAGGAAATTTGGGAGGAGTGAGTTGGAGTGGGGATGGTGAAGACACACATTTAATCAAAATATTTTCTCATCTGCTTTCCTTGGGCTGGTGGCCAGGGTGAAAATTTGATTAACCAATGAGGTACAATACTGTGCACATAGTAGGTCCTCAATAAGGAGCCCATTAAATCTGCTTCAAAATGTTCTTTATATTAAGCTAAGCCAAGGACCCAATTATTGGAACCTGGAGCAATTCTATGTTTATAATATATTCAAAATGTGCTCAAGGGTTAAAAGAAGCATGAGGGAGTATACATTTGTTTTTGTTATATCTTTGAAAATTTGCATTTTTCACAAAACAGGAGTTTTAGGCTTGTTTCACTTGCAAATTTATCTGCTGAAACATGGCAGAGCATCAGAACAAGTAGTTTTAGATTAAATTTGTCAAGCCCTGCAGAGATAAGTTAATGAAAAATAATCTGAAGAAACTCAACAACGAAATGGTAAAACTGTTCATCAAAATGTGTAACTGATTTAAACAGCAACTGCATTAGAGAAGCGTTCCTAAACCTGCTGGGATCAGAATCACCTGGTACTGTTCACACTGCACCTGTGGGCTTTCCCTCTCTTCCGCGAGGCTGGGAGCACTATACAGCTGACTCTTGAACAAGACTTGGATTCCAACTGCCCATGTCAACTGAACTGCTAGGGTCAATTGAAAAAAAAATCCACATGTAAGTGCACCTGTGTAATTCACACCTGCATTGTTCAAGGGTCAACTATAATGTGAAAAGATTCCCCAGTGATTTAGATGAACACCCATATTGGGATATTACTATTTGGATATGTTATCTGTGATGGTGATTCTTAACATTAGTGGTATCAGAATCACCTGAAAGTCTTGTTAAACCATGCTCCCCTAGGCGTTTCGAATAAAACAGGCTCTCAGAGTGGTCTGAGAGTTTGCATTTGGAATAAGTCTCCGCCCCCCTCCTTCCCGCCGCCCTCTGTGGGGCTGGCTGCTGCCATTGCTCTGGGCATTGCATTTTGAGGACCCTGACTTACAAGAACTTCAGAGTAAGACCTGGGAGGCTACAGGCCAGGTAAGTGACACCGCTGTTATTAACAGTATCTGGGAGACGCCATGGCGCGGGATAGAACCCTTAAGAGCTAGATTTGCATTCCATCCCTGACACTCTGTATTATCACAGGGAACATACTTTGGCTCCTCAGTTGCTTGATATGTAGAGTTTGATAAATAATCTTTACTTTAAAAATGTATTGAGAAAAGCAGTTAAGTAATATGTGAAAGCCTCTATTGTAGTGCATAGCATTGAGAAGACAATAAAAAAAATTCTAAAAAAAAAAAGTTGGCAGGACTTCCCTAGTATGTCATGTCTTATAATATTATTATAAAAAAAAACTGATTCATTAAACAAATGTTTGTTGATTGCTTATAAACTGCTAAATAGTGTCTTAGATACTGGATCTACCCACTATTCTTATGTAGGTCACAGTCAGGGAGACACAGCCAATAGACAATTAGATGAAAATGTGATTGTGAAATACAAAGTGCAATGGAAGAAAAGAACTGGCACAAGAGGTATGGAAAAGCCTCTCTGAAGGGGTGGCATTTAAACTGCTACAATCTAAAGGTGGAGGAAAATCCAGTAATGGGAAGAGCATTCCACGAGGAGAGAATAGCATATGCACAGTCTCTTAAACCAGAAAGACTTGAGTGTGTTCGAGGAACTAAAAGAGGACCAGTAGCCTGCAGCCAGAGAATGAGCTAAGTGTACTAGGAGAAGAAATTGGGGAGGATCATAGTGCCAGATATGTACCCCTTTGTGGGTCAGAGTAAGAGGCCGGATTTTGTTCTAAGCATGGTGGAAACCCATTGAGTTTCAAGCAGG
The DNA here is from genome assembly GCF_963455305.1 of Plecotus auritus. Classification (NCBI taxonomy): domain Eukaryota; kingdom Metazoa; phylum Chordata; class Mammalia; order Chiroptera; family Vespertilionidae; genus Plecotus; species Plecotus auritus. Next base: position 142,124,484 of record NC_137776.1, on the reverse strand, counting down.
GAAATAATAGGTATTACTAGACGCTCTCCAAATGCTTTGTAGATAATAGTTGGGAGAGGAAGAAGAGAAGTGAGAGGCTATTGTGGGAAACATGGGAAGAAATGATGATGACCTGGACCAGTGTGGTGGCAGTGGAGATGGGAGGGAATTGACGGATTTTCTGATGTATTTTAGTGGTAGAGGCGATTGGGTTGGCAGTTGGGTTTCAGGTGAAGTAGAGGAGACAGTGTGGATACTCATTGTTTTGAGAAGTTCGGTATGATATGAGAGCAGAAAAAATGGGATGGGCACCAGGAAGGACATATATAATCTAGGTACTTTTTTCTTTTAAGATGAACACCAGAATATGTTTGCATGTTGATAGGAATGATGTCACAAGTATACCTTGAAAATATTGTGGGTTTGGTTCCAGATCACAGCAATAAGTCAGTCATAATCTTCTTGCTGGTGCAGGGTGGTGCCTTCAATTTGTAAAACATGCACATCTGTGAAATACAGTAGAGTGAAGTGCAATAAAATGAACTATGCCTAGAGGGGGAAAGAATGATGATGAAAGAGAATGGACACCTTTACAATACAGAGTCATGGAGAAGGCTGGAGGGGATGGGTCTTCTATAAAATTCTGCAAAAAAGCAGAGTCACTTTCTGAGAAGACACCAGGGTAAACCTGGCATTGCCAATAATATTTGAACCATGTCCTACCTTATGATGTTGCTTATATTTGGATTATTTTACTTGTCTTGCATGCTTATTCTCTGTTTTTCTCCTTGGCTTGCCAGCTCTCAGAGGAAGAAAACCCATCTAATTTACCTCATACCTAGCACAGTGCATTGGCATAAGTGCCATCCAAATGAGTTTCCTGAAATACTGTAGTCGTGGGGGTGGGGGGGAGTGGAAATTTAAACCCAGATCTCTTAATTGGTAGGTGGTTTGCAATAGGTGCAAAATGACAGAAGAGAAGTGAGAGGCTGAACAGTATATTAATACAAATGTAAATCAAAACTTAAGGTTGCTGAATTGGATGTGGAACAATGGAGAAATGAGATTTCTTTATTGAAGACTAACTGGAGTGAATTATCTGTAAGGAACTCAGGACATTGTGAAGTTGTAAGGCTTCCTTGGGAATCCAAATGATTTGAGTTCTGGGTGGAAATCAAAAGGCCGATCCTGGAAGCTGAGAAGATGGATGGTTGAGCTGCACTCACTATAATTGGGCTGGAAGCTCAGCCAGCTCATTTCATTCAGCCCCTTTTGTCACCTTGTCTCAGACAAGGTGGAAATATTATTGGATTAGGAAGAAAGGCAAATGAAGGAAGCAGGTTTGTTACATGTAAGTGAGGTTGACATGTTAATAATTTTAACCTCATTAGGAAAATATTGCTTCTCTGGGTTATGAAATTGGGGGCTGAGGCTAAGATTTAGGAAGAAATAAGCTGTCAGAAATAGTAGAGACATATTAAATGGATTAGACAAAACTCCCCATGCTGTTAATATCTTGGATCATCCTATTAGATTTTCTTTAAACTATATATACTTCTTAACTTTCATAGCCAAAAGGTGTAATGCACATTATTTGTGTTTATATGTAGAAGAGCAGAGATAATGTTTTCTACCCACAGAGGTTCGGCAATGAGCATAAAATATTGAGAGAAAACAAACTTAAACTGCTTTCCTGGTACCAGGCTTTGTTTGGTTCTAGAAGACTGCTTTGTAGATAATGGTGACAGTAAATTGTTCTGAGAAAACAAAGGAATGGTTATTCAGAAAAATGCCAGGTGTTTTTTGTTGTTTAGATGGAGTGTTTGCTTCTCCTGTATTCTGGTCACATTCGAGAATAGTCTTAAACAGATGAATCTTGAAAACAAAAATGGCAAATTTTGATTGGTTGTTAAAGGTTAGTTCATAAAAAGAAAAAAAGTTCTATTTAAGAATTCTATTTCTATTCTTAAATAGAATTTTTTTTCCTGGCCATCTTCACAGGATCTCTCCTGTTTATTTCTTATGATGTTTTTCATTTAAAGTTATCTGTCAAAAAGTGAAAAACTGCTGCAAACCTGAGAAATGAATTTAATGTTAAGGAAAGCAATTTGCTCAGCAGGGAATGGAGTGTTGTTACTCTGGGTTTTTGCTTTGGTGAGCGAGTGATGGCAGACCTAAATGAAAGTGCTGGGAAATGAATAAAACTCTTCCTAATCAGCTATGTAGGGGATTGTCATAGGATTCATTTGTTTCATTTGCTGGGCTGAGATTTAGACAGAGGAGATTTTGCCTGCATCTGGCTGTGGGAATAAGAGTGTGAGGAACACTCCAAAGGTCACCTGTCTTACTTGAGGGTGTGTGGTCAGCTGGTGAAGGTTTAAAAATTAGTCTTAATTCTCCCCTCAACAAAAAGGTATCTGAGTTGCTATAATGTACAATTGTTTTGGAGGATCAGATAATACTCTACAATATCAAATGATGTGTGTGTTTTAATTATCAGCTGAATAATTTTCAAAAGCTAACTGTTTCTAAGAAACGAAGCATAGCAATATGACATGAACTCAGCCACACGTGTCTCATTTGGAGTCCCTTTTCACTTCAGTGATCACGGAAGTGTTTTCAGTGCATTTGGAAGTCTTTGGGGGCATACTACTAGAAAAATGTGTCCAGTTATGTTATCTGTGAAGTAGAAGGGAGCAGTGATTTTTCAAACTATATTTGGTAAAGTCCCAGGTTTTTAGAAAATGTGCATTCGGATTCTTTGGGAAACTAGACATGTGGCCAAGGGGTCATTGCCATCTATTTGTAACTCAGTCTAGTAGTGAATAGATTGAAAGGTCTCAAAGGCAGAAGGATCCCTTAGTCAAAAGGGTAGAAAGTGATTGCCCTAAGTAGCACATGCAGATGGCATTGCTTGTTGTGTCTACTTATCACTGCATAGATCCTCTGTCATATTTTCCTTCAGCATCCAAGATACTGATTCCTTTCTTCAGATTTTCCTTTCCGTTTGATGCCAGAATAGTCATGGTTCCTTCCTAAGTTGGCAGTCGTATTATCATTTCTGTGATATTTGTTACATCGCTCCCTTCAGAGTATGTTCTTTACGCATTTGCTCTAAACGTCATCCTGAAGGAAAGAGGGTTTATACAAGGCAAATGTGTTCATGGTTACTTAGGTGGCTCTTTGAGGGAGGAAGTAGTCAGCAGAAAGTCCCTGGAGTATTCCTGCCCTCAGCATTTTCCTGCAGTCACCCTCCCCTTCTCCCCGGCTCCTGTGCCCTCCCTACCAGACTGTCCACCCACACCACCCACCTCGGGATGTCTCACATCCCTACTGTTCTCTCCTCCTTTTGCATAGTGATGTGAGACAAAGAAAATAGCCAATGTTTACGAGGTTTTAAGTATGGAAATAATAAAAATTGTTATGTAAAATAAAATGTAGCACAATATTTTCAATGGAAGAATGTATAACCAATTGGACTGTGAATTACTAATCACATAATTCATGATTTAATTTTAGAGACTAGTTCGGTTTGATTTCATTGCATGAACCTTAGGAGCTTTAATGTTCAAAGAGTGTCAGAATTATACTTGAAATATGTATCTGAACCAAAATATGACCATAGTAACCATTATTCACACCTTTATATAGAACAGAAATCACTAGTTTGGTTTATTATGAGAAGAAAATAAGCCAAATTGAGACTATTCATATCAGAACTTTTTAATAGTATGATTCAACTTTTTGTTGTTGTTGTTGTTGTGGTAAAATATACATTTTTATCGACCATTTTACATTTTTAAGTTCAATGACATTAACTACATTCACATCATTACATCAGAAATTTTAAGGGAACATGTTTTGTGACTTGTATTTCTGGTTCCAAATTTTAATTGCAAATGTTTTGATTCTTTTTACTACCTGCCCAATTATGAAAATTAAACTAACAGAATTCACAATTTATGGCCAACAAAAATGAACTGACTTGCTATCTGACTGATTTTTCGCTTGCTCAAGAATAAATTATCTCAGAACTTTGTTTCTCAGGTAAAGAGAATCCTGCTGTTTTGCAAACAAACAAAAATACTGCTTGACAATGTGGTGTCTTCTACACATTTGAATAAATTTCTCAATCTTGAAATATCTGAATAGTTATTTGATTTCTGCATCCTTTGGGGGGGGGGTATGTTTTTGTTTTGTTAATCCTCACCCAAGGTTATTTTTTCCATTGCTTTTTTAAAGAGTGAATGGGAGGGAGGAAAGGAGGGAGAGGGAGAGGGAGAGGGAGAGGGAGAAACATCAATTGATTGGTTGCCTTCTACAGGCCCCTAATCAGATCTGGCCCTAGATTCTTTGGTGCTCAGGTCAATGTTCTAACTACTGAACAACATCAGCCAGGACAGGGGGATATGTTTTATTCTTATTTTATTAATAGAGGCCTGGTGCACAGATTCGTGCACCAGTGGGGTCTCTCGGCCTGGCCTGTGCCCTCTTGCAATCCGGGACCCCTTGGGGGATGTCGGATAGCTGAGGGAGCCCGATCCCCACAGGCCGGATCCAGACAGGAGGGAGCCCAATACAGATAGTAGGGAGCCTGATCCTGTGTCTTGAGTGTCTGTCCCCTGGTGGTCATTGTGTGTCATAGCAACCAGTTCACCAGTCGTTCATTTGCTTAGGTTTTTATATATACTAGAGGCCCGGTGCATGAAATTCGTGCATGGGGGCGGGAGTATATGTGTCCCTCAGCCCAGCCTGCATCCTCTCCAATCTGGGACATCCCTCTCACAATCCAGGAATGCTGGCTCCCAACCGCTCGCCTGCCTGCCTGCCTGCCTGATTGCCTCTAATTGCCCTCCCCTGCCGGCCTGGTCACCCTTAACTGCCCTGACTTGCCAGCTTGATTGCCCCCAACTGCCCTCCCCTGCAGGCCTGGTCACCCCTAACTGCCCTGACTTGCCAACTTGATTGCCCCCAACTGCCCTCCCCTGCAGGCCTGGTCACCCCCAACTGCCCTTCCCTGAAGGCCGGGTCACCTCTAACTGCCCTCCCCTGAAGGCCGGGTCACCTCTAACTGCCCTCCCCTGCAGGCCTGGGTCCCTCCCAACTGCCCTCCCCTGCTGTCCTGATCACCCACAACTGTCCTCCCCTGCTGGCCATCTTGTGGCAGCCATCTTGTTTCCACATGGGGGCAGCCATCTTGTGTCTTGGAGTGATGGTCAATTTGCATATTACCCTTTTATTAGATAGGATAGATTATTTTTAAAAATTTTATTGTTTAAAGTATTACATATGTCCCCCCCCCCATTTGACTAAGGAAATAAGTTTTTTTTTAATGCAAAAAAAAGTTGTCTTTTCAGAATAAACAAATATCCACACATTATTACAACTATAAATAATTATTGTACTGCATTAAATTCTATCAACCAGAAAAGGTTTTGCAGTTTATTTTGGAAGAAAAATTGCCTTAGAAAGTAGATATTAAGTTAGGATGAGCAAAACTCATAAAGGCTCTGATGTTTTACATTTTATGATGGCTTTTTAGTTTTATTTTCTTCAGGTTTATATTCACTACTGTGTTTTCATACTTTCTTTTCCAGTTCATATCACTGTAATGAAATGTTAACATTTGCTAGTTGCCTTATGGTTCTCCAAGCATATGTACTACATATATTACACTGTTAGAGCCTTTAGGAATCCTTTTAAGTTGGGGAGGAGAGGTCATTTTCAGTGGCATTTTATAGATTGAGCTATTTAACTTCTCTGAGGTCATTAGTGGAGATGGATTAGTTCCTGACTGCTCAGGACTTTTCCCCTTTCCTAACAACATAGAAATACCATTTCCCTCTATATATATTAGTCTTCCAGGCTGTAGTGAGGGACCCACTAATACCTGGTCATGAGGCAGGTATGAGATCTAGAACACAGGCAATTAGAGGCTTCCTTTTTGGAATGTGAACAACGAGCCTGCTAAAGGTCATGTTCCACTCTAAAGGCGTGTCTCCATGAGACTGTTTCTGCTGTGACAACTGCTGAGTTGCCAGCCTCCTCAATCTAGAATTGCCTTGCTTCCTTCTTCCAGGTTCTCAGACTCTGGGAGTCCCTGATAGCCTTCCAATACATTCCCTTTTGTTGGAATTTGCCAGTATCTGTTTCTTGCCATCCAAAACCCAAACACAAGGCCCCAGTCCCACTGTCAGTGTTGTGAAAATTGGTGTTTAGACCCAGATATTCCAGGGCTAATTATGTTCCATCATGCTGCTAACAAATACTGGATTTTTTTTAAAAGCACACTATTAAAGCTGAATTAAAAGCAGTAATAGCGCATTCTTATAAAAAATGATTTCCAATTCCTTTAATCTTTATTTTCATTTCTTTTGCTCTTTTCAATATGCCCTTCTCACCATAGAAAAATTTCAGTCTTATTAAAACGTACATTCTTCTTAGGTGATGAGAAATTAACCAATCCAAATTGATTTATCAAAATAAAAATGGTCATAATTTGAAAGAGTTTTTATACATAAATGCATAACCAATGAACACAGACAATAGTGTGGTGACGGTCTGATATGGGGCAAGGATGGGATAAGGGGGGTAACAGGGAGAAAATTGGGGAACATCTGTAATACTATCAACAATGAAATTAAATTAAAAAAAGAAAAAAGGCAAATGGAAAAAATATTAAACTTAATATTTGATTATATATTATATAAAACTTTTAAGGAAAAAAAAAACACATTAATGTGTTAACTTTTCCTCTGCTCTCTTAAATACTTTCTTTGAGTTATATTATTAAACTTTCTACATTGATTTAAAACTTTTAACAGGTGCCAAATGAATACCCAAACAATACCTTGATTCTATAGGTAAAATGGCTAGGTCCTTTAAAAAAAAATTGTGAAATAAAAACATATTAAAAACTCATTGAGAAGGGCAATTCTCAGCCTTACTGTCAAGTAATGGAAAGTAATATCTTAAAAACTACCCCACCCCAAAAACCCAACCATAGGGGTATTATCACAAGATTATTTTTAAAATGGGATTTTCCAAAGCCTATGACAATAATAGAAATTCAACATTTAGTTTTTATATTTTATAAAAATCCGTGTACCATAAATTGAGAGAGGCTATTAGTGATGGGGACCTCACCGTCTCTTAGATACTGATTTCAGGTTGGGGGCGTACAGAAAACTCTTATCAGTGAGGCAGCAGTGGAAGGTAAGTGAAGCATTTTGTAAGCTGGAATTAATCAATGTCCACATTGAGTTTAATGGCCATACATAGCAGCTGAGGTTTATAATTATTTGAAAAATCTGTTTGTGATATTTAAAAATAGCTCTGAAACTTGAAGATTTATCTCTTAAAAGCAATTTCAGTATTGACCTTAGTACTGCTTCTAATTATAATATATAAAAAAAAGAGGTTTTCTTATTAGGTTGTTTTTAATAGGTCTAGATAAATATATAAATACATGTATATGTGTGTTTGAATAATAATTAGACAATTATATTGAAACCTAATTATTACTGTATTAGTTTCCTGCACCTAATAACTACAACTCTGTAGTTTACGACAACAGAAATGTATTCTCTCATGGTTCTGGAGTCTAGAAGTCTGGAATTAGTATCACCGGCTGAAATCACGTTGTGGGCAGGACCACACTCCAGCAGATGCTTGAGGGGAGCACCTGTTCATTGCCTTTTCCAGCTTTTGGTGATGATTGCATTCCTTGGTTTCTAGCCACATCACTCCCATTCTGCCTCTAAGGTCGCATTTCCTGTTCCCTTCTCTTCTGTTTGGATCAAATTTAACTCCCTCTCTATTTTATTTATTTATTTTTTAGTTTTTTAAAAAAGTCTTTATTGTTGAAAGTATTACAGATGACCCTTTTTCCCTCCTTAGACCCCTTCTAGTTCAAACCTGCCCCCGACCCCAGGCATTCACCAGACTATAGTCTGTGTCCATGGGTTATGCATATATGCATATATATTCTTTGGTTAATCTCTTCATACCCACCCAACTTGCTCAGCCTATCTAACAAAAGAGTAATATGCAAATTGACCATCACTCCAAGGCACAAGATGGCCGCCCCCATGTGGCAAAAGATGGCTGCCCCCATGTGGACACAAGATGGCCACCACAGATGGCTGGCAGGGGAGACCAGGCCAGCAAGGGAGGGAAGTTGGGGGGGACCCAGGCCTGCAGGGGAGGGCAGTTTTGGGGGACCAGGACAGCAAGGGAGGGCAGTTGGGGGGACCCAGGCCTGCAGGGGAGGGCAGTTGTGGGAGACCAGGCCTGCAGGGGAGGGCAGTTTGGGGGGACCTGGACTGCAGGGGAGGACAGTTGCGGGGGGACTCAGGCCTGCAAGGAGGGCATTTGAGGGGGACCCAGGCCTGCATGGGAAGGCAGTTGGAGGGGACTAGGCCAGCAGGGGAGGGCAGTTGTGGGTGATCAGGCCAGAAGGGAGGGCAGTTGGGAGTGACTGGGCCAGCAGAGGAGAGCAGTTGTGGGGGGACCAGGCCTACATGGGAGGACAGTTAGGGGCAATCGGGCTGGCCAGGGAGCAGTTAGGTGTTGATCAGGCTGGCAGTGGAGTGTTTAGGGGGTGATAAGGCTGGCAGGCAGGAGCGGTTAGGGGCAATCAGGCAGAGGCAGGCAAGCGGTTGGCAGCCAGCAGTCCTAGATTGTGAGAGGGATGTCCAACCACCCATTTAGGTTCTATCCCACCAGGATCGGGCCTAAACGGGTGGTTGGACATTCCTCAAGGGGTTCCAGATTGGAGAGGGTGCAGGCTGGGCTGAGGGACACCCCCCACCCTGTGCACGAATTTCATGCCGTGGGCCTCTAGTCTCTCTTATAAGGACACTTATAAATTCATTTAGGTCCCACCCAGGTAATCCAGGATAATCTTCTTATCTCATTCTTCCCATCTCTTAACTCAATCACATCTGCAAAGGGTTTTCTCCCCCCCACCCCCAAATAATACAGGTTCCAGTGATTAATTAGGATCTCATATCTTTGGGGGCCATTAATCAGGCTACTACAAAAAATGAAGTTTTCTATTCTAATTACATTGCTCTTTTTCCTGTCACTTCAAAGCACATATGGTCTTTCCTACACATTTTGCATATTAAATATATTATTTACTAAAAAAAAAAAAAGACTGAGTATTGCTGTTATATAAGACACTGTTGTCATTCATAATACTCAGAAAAACCTTGAGTTTCCTCTGCTTCATGGTTATTGTCCTGTCTCTCCAGTACAAGAGTAGAGATTTTGAGCACATGATCATTATGCACATAATGCCATATATCATGAACCTGAGAATTTCCCTCTGAGTTCCAGTTTAAAATATCCAGTCCTGTTGTTAACCAGTGTATCCATTAAAGGCTACATTTTTTATTCAGAAAATGTGAAATATGTAGACCATCTGACCGAGTAGGCCTTTTAAAAGTATCTTTTCAAGAGACTAATGGCATTTCATATTTTAAAGCAAGTTCACTACATCCCACTTCTATTTTTCACTTTGTGAAAGGAAGTAAAAAAGTAATCAATGAAGCTGTTAAGAGTGATAACATAAAGTCTGTTTCACAACATAAAATTATGTTATGATGATGAACTGACTCTAATAAAAAGGCATTGATGTAGAAAAAAATCTATCATATTAAAATTTTATTTCTATGGTCTCATTAGATGCTGGCATCTGTCCTCAAATGATATAATATTTTTCATCTTAGTATCTTTTTAAAAATATGTTTTTATTGTTTGATGACAACTAATACATATTAAAAACAATGGTAAATGAAGTGATAATTACTCCTTGTCTGACTGTCTTCATAAATTCCACCATCATATAAAAATGACAGGACAGGATCATACATGCAGTAGGTAACGAAATGCTAAATTCTAATAGACACATATTTGCTAGTAATTATTGATTTCTTTTGAGAGAGAGGAAGGGAGAGGGAGAGAGAGAAACATCAATCCACTACCTCCTGCACTCCCACTACTGGGGATTGAGCCTTCAACCCGGGGATGTGCCCTGACCAGGAATCGAACCACCGCTGACCTTTTGGTTCCTGGGATGATGCTCACCCAAATGAGCCACATCAGCCAGAACCGTCTTAGTATCTTTTAGTTCTGAAACACAGACATATAGCTTGTGTGTGAGAGAGGTTAGAGTTACCCTTATACGTTATGAAGAATGGGACTATAACTGCAACACAATGGGAAAAGTTAAATTTTATTTCTACATTGCAAAATTAAAAGATTATTTTTCATTTAGCTTTTTGAATATTACAAACCAAAGGGTCATTCTTGGGGCCAGTTTAGAGCAGTGTCCATAGATGTGGGTGGTGAAATATAGAATAAATGAAAAGTAAGCAGGCAGTATACAACACATGCCCAGCAAACAGTATTCATTTACTCATGAAACAATACAGAGGCTGTACAATATTCAGAGACTTGTTAAGGGTGTAGTTTGGGGACCTGACCACATGCACACAAATCACATTGTAACTGTTTATTAATTTTATGACCTTCAGAAAGTTATTTAATGTCAGCCTCCAAGGTATTTTCTTATCTGTAAAAAAGGATTATAGTTTCTAGTATCTCATAATTTTGAGGGTTAAATCAGGTCAACTGAACAAAGCACTTAGGACTTGTACCTACTAGATATTCAATAATGTGAGTTACTGATTTTCCGGGTGAGAACTGGATATAAAACCATGTAGGAGAAAATAGTTTGATGAATTTAACATAAACTGGTCATACTTCTGTACATGCCCAATACAAGTTTGTCCCTTAATATAAATCAGAGTTTCTTTTCAACACCCACACCAGCCCTCAAATCCTCCATGTCAAACCTAATAATTGCTTTAAACATCCACTCCTAAAATCTGAGTTCTAATTTTAGACCATTTTGTTGTCTTTGAATTAAATCATTGATCCCTCAAACCATACCATCATTTTTATTTTCTAAGGGGAATCAGTTCCTTAAAACAAAGTCCCCTGCTCCAATGGAAACTGCTGGTTATGGTTCCTAAAGGCAGTAACACAAATGACGTGATTATAACAGAGGTGGCAGAACCAAGCAAACATCTTTGAGTTGAGTTCATTTCAGGTCTCTAAGTCTCTGGAGAAGTTTTAGTTACAATGATCCACCCCCCATAGGACAGAAATTTCATTTCTCTCTCTCTCAATAAAAAGGACTGATTTGTAATTACATTGTGTGTGTGTGTGTGTGTGTGTGTGTGTGTGTGTGTGTGTGTGTGTGTGTGTGTGGTATTTTTCTCTTGGTGATGGTTTTCTTATTTAGGAAGGCTGGCCCTAGCTAAATGTTGAGGTTGGCAAAGTTTAGGTTAACTTTTAGACATTTTCTTCCCTTGGAGGTCCCCCTTCCCAATATATTTCACTGTCCTCTTATTCCTTGAGGAAAATTTGGTCAACTTTTAATTTACTTACATTTCTTTTTTTCCATAGACTGCATCTCTATAGACAGAGACTATATTGTGTTCCTTTTTACATCACTCTACATTCTTCTCCTTATTCATTCTTTCATTCAACAAATATTTATTAAGTGTGCCCAATATCTCAGACATTGTGCTAGGCACTAGGAATACCACAGTAAACAAAACAGGCGGGCTTGGATTTTTTTGAAAAGGAGCAATTTACCAACTTATTATTTTAAAAAGTAACAGGATATTCAATGATAGAAGACTTTGTCTTTCTTTTTCTTGTTTTATTCTATTGCTTTCAAGTATTTATCCACTTAGATGTCAGGCAATGAAGAATAGATACATAGATGTTTTCTTAGCTTTTGGCATCCTTTAAAATGTATTTTTGTTTTTAATATGTATTAGTTGTCATCCACCAACTATTAATTACTGTTCTTGGAAGCAGCCCTGTTACAGGGAATAAATACAAATAGAGTTGATAATTTTTCATGGCACTGTGATAAGAGTGGAGATGAAATTCATAAATGACATTTTGTTAAAACAATTATAATTAGATCTAAACATATTAAAAAATGTTCCAATGAACTTTGTGAGCTTATGGTGGTTAGAATGTTTAAGCTTTTGTCCCCCACATCCATTTGTACCACATTGACAGAAAGGAAAAACTCCATGTGTATAGTTGAAGTTTCAGAATAAGATACTGTTTACATGAAAAGAAAACCTACCAATTAGTAGTGTTAAAAGATCTTGGGGATTAGGGGAGGATATGGGCAGCTGGTGTGTGTCTCTACCTAATGTAAACCCAACATCTAATGATCATATGTGCCCTTTCCTACATTCCTAGAATTTGGCACAGGAGAGAGGAGTGTGTGTGTGTGTGTGTGTGTGTGCGTGTGTGTGTGAGTTTACGTGTTTACTTTGTATATCCTATTGGGCAGAGAACAGGATCATACATGCAGTAGGTAAGGAAATGCTAAATTCTAATAGACTCAGAACGAAGTCATTTTTATATGATGGTGGAATTTATGAAGACAGACAAGGAGTAATTATCACTTCATTTACCAGTTGACACATATTTACTAGTAATTAGTATGAGACAATATATACACAAAATGTTAAGAATGTGAAGTCAAATGAAACAGCATTCCTGAGTTAGAGGTACCCACAGTGTGACACACACACATAATTCTAGCACATTGTGGGAATACCAGAATTTGGGTAGGTATAAAGGAGTGTTGAAACTGAAGAGGTCCTGGACCAGTGCTACCTGGATAAGTTAGAGAGAGCCTTGCAAAGTCAGGAGACACTTGGTTTATATCTAGAAAGATTTTTAGGTTGTCGAGCAAGACCAGGGTAGATGAGCCTAATTTATGGGGAAGTGGCAGGCACTGAGGCAGGGAAGTTAGATGAAGGTCAGGTAGTCATGGGTATGTTGTGATGTGTGAAGTTCAGACTTCATTCTCCATGTAATGAGGAGCTATTGGAGGTTGTAAGATGTAACGTCATCTTAAGATACCAGCAGCAGCCAGTTTTGAGAATGGGCTGGAGGCGAGGAAAAGATTGGAGGCAGCAAAAGCTATCAGAAGATACTAGTGAGGAGAAGACCAGGTCTGTCTGACAAGGGAGAAGGACAAGAAAGGGAAGGAGAGATTTAAGGTTTTTTTCAAGGTACATTTGAAAGAAATTTTTGATTAATTGTGTTGTAGTAAAGGGAGAGATGAAAGATGAGTAAGAAGAAGGCATCTGGGATAATTTCAAATCCTAAAAAATTTCCATGTTATGCTATGTTGTTCAGGTGGAAATGTATCTGATTAAGGTTGATGTTCCTAATGAAAATCTAATAATGCAGCCAACAGTTAATTATTGAACACCTGTTTATTTCTGTTATGTGTTGAACACTCATTTTTCCTTAAGAATTCAATGATAACTAGCATTATTGAGCTGCTAGTTTGTGTTAGGCATGGTGCTAAGCACTCAGACATTTATCATCCTCATTCACGCTGGAATGTGTGTATAACAGCAAGCATTTTACAGATGAGGATGCTGATGCTTTGAATCATTAGTTTCCTGTATAACTTGCTAACTTGTAAGAGGTTTATTGTAGAACAAAAATTGGGCATTTCTGATTCTAAAACTCCACTCTTTGCATTAGCTTACTTGGCTTCTGTATGTCAGAATTTCATATTCCCTGCATTTTTACGATTTTGAAAGGAAAAAATATTTCTTTTTTTCCTTTTATATATATTTTTATTAAGGTATTATATGTGTACATATCTTGCCATTGCCCCCCCACCCCACTCCCATACTTGCCCTCACCCCCCAAAAAAATATTTCTAATTGGTCACTGTGAAGTACATGACACCCCCTGAATTTCTTTAATTTAAATGTTATTCTGTGGACCTTTAAGTCTCCTTAGAATTAATTCTGCCAAAAGCTTTGTCTTACAGGTGTAGAGCACGGGAATTACACCCCATCTGTCTTTTATTAGCTAGGTACCCTCACTTTGATTCTCTCTGCATCATTTGCTCACTTATCAAATGAAGGTAATAGTTGTACTTCATAGAACTGTTGTGAAGTTTAAGTGAGATAATGACTGTGAAATGGTTAGTATAGTAGTACCTCACATATAGCAAACATTAAAAGATGATAGTCATTATGAATATAGATTTTTAGTCACCTAAGCATGATGTGCTTTATAATCAGGGTCCATGGATATCCTCGAATCTAGCCATATTTCTCCCCTCTCCCTAGCACACTTTCCTAACCTGGAGTGGCCAAAACCTGTCTTCAAATTCTCCATCATCTCTTTCTCTAGAATAGGATTTGACAAGCTTTTTTTTTTTTTTTTTTTTTTTTTTTTTTTTTTTGTAAAGAGCCAGATAGTAATTATTTTAGACTTTTGAGATCTATTAGGTATGCATAGCAGTCACTTAATGTTGCCATTGTACCAGGAAAGCAGCCAGAGGCAGTGCTGAAAGGAATAATTGTGGCTGTGTTCCAATAAAACTCTTTTACAAAAGTAAGTGTCCAGGTTTAACCTGCAGGCATAGTTTGTCAACCCTTTTTCTAGAAAGTTCTCTTGAAGCTCCCAGTTGGAGGTGAGTGCCCTTCTGGTGGGCCTTTACCTACTCATTTACCTGTAACCAGGCACTCCACACTCCAGAAATTGGGTCTCCTTCTCACAAGACTGAGAACTTTGAGAGCAGGGTTTGCTAATTATCTTTTAGGAATTTTTATACCTTTTCAGGGGTAGAGAAGGCTCATTAATGTTTCTTGAGTGAAAGGATGAATTTCATTAACAGGATGCTGTGCACTGGCTTTGTGATTCCATTGCTCTTTAAAAATCTGGCCTAAACTGATAAGATTAGTGGAAGGTTCAAATTGAGGCCAAACCAGCATGGATCATAGCTGGGAAAGGCGTGATCTCTCTGCCTCGCAGATAACACAAAATAGGCATCTACAAATTCTTTTTAGTTTGCTTTTAAATAAGTATTTTCCCTACAAAAGAGTACAACTTTAAAAGGCCATTGAAGTGAAACAAATATAAACTGTTCTTTCATGTCTTAGAAATGAGGTGATTCAGTTAAGTCCAATATTAATAATTTTGTGATGTGGGGAAAATAATTTGGGAAGGGGACATTGATTAATTGTGTGCTTTGGAAATGCCTGCTAATAGATTATTGAAATAGAGGAAATACCACAGACCTGTGATACATCCATATAAGACTTAAGTGCATCTTCCGCATATCTGAGTAGGGAGGAGGTTGAAGATAAGGGTTGCCAAAATTACCAAGGAAGAATTGATCTGGAGGAGATGGCAAACCATAGGACAAAAAATCAAATTCAAGACATCTTCAATTTCAGGATATTGTGTGTACTTATTTTGACTGTAAAGCAGCAAGGTTTTATAGCATCTTTTCACATTTTTGTTGTCTCAACACAGAAAAATGAATCATATTTAAAATAGCTTTGGATTTAAATTTATTTTGGCATAGTTGACTCACATGCTGATTCTAATTTATGATAAGGAATTGATGAAAATTTGTTCAAACATTCATTTCTCTTTCCATTTCCACCTTGCCGGGTGAAAGTTGACAGAAACAGTTCTGATATGTAGACCAGCCATCACTTTGCTGCTTATGCACTGATCATATGTGGGGTTCCTTTTTACAACTGTCTTTCCCCTAGTAACACATGAGAGTGATCTAGGGGATAGTATTAACTTTTAAGGTTTAAACCAACAAACACTTTACTGTGATGCCGTGTGTAATATTGAACAGACTTTAGGGCGTCAAGAATCACAGTAATATTATGATCAGATGATTTCAGAAAGACATTCCATTCTTTTTTTCCAATGAATTTTTATTGTTGAAAGTATTACAGATGTCCCCCCTCTTCCGCCCCCCTGTCTCCCCATTGACTCACTCCACCCACATCCACCCCTCCCAGGCCTTAACCACACTATTGTCTGCGTCTATGAGCTATGCATATATGCATGTAAATTGCCTTCTTCCTCCACCTCTTCTTCCCTCAGAGATTCCTCAGTCTGTTCCATGCTTCTATGTCTCTGCATCTCTTTTGTTCACCTGTTCATTTTATTCATTAGATTCCACATATGAATGAGATCATATGATACATATCTTTCTCTAACTGGCTTATTTCACTTAACATTATACTCTCCAGGTCCCTCTATCTATGCTGTCTCAAAGGGCAAGAGATCCTTCTTTGTTTACAGCTGCATAATCTCTGCTGTAAATGTACCACGGCTTTCTTATCCACTCATCTACTGATGGGCACTTGGGCTGTTTCCATATCTTAGCTATTGTAAATTGTGCTGCTGTGAACATTGGGGTGAATACATTCTTTCTGATTGGTGTTTAGATTTCTTAAGATATATTCCTAGAAGTGGGATTGCTGGGTCAAATGGGAGTTCCATTTTTAATTTTTTTGAGGAATCACCATACTGTTTTCCATAGTGGCTGCACCAGTCTGCATTCCCACCAGCAGTGCAGGAGGGTTCCTTTTTCTCCGCATCCTCGCCAGCACTTGTCATTTGCTGATTTGCTGATGATAGCCATTCTGACAGGTGTGAGGTAGTACCTCATTGTCAGAAAAAAATGCTCAAAGTTACTAATCATCAGAGAGATGAAAATGAAGAAGACATTTCATTCTTTAGAATAAAAAGGAAAAGCAAAGATTGGAAGAATGATTACTTGCCAACAGCTATTTTTATTTAGAAATATCTTATTGTACTACATTAATGCTACTGAATTATCTATTTTGAAAACACATTTTTTAAAATATATTTTTATTAATTTCAGAGAGGAAGGGAGAGGGAGAGAGAGATAAAACATCAGTGATGAGAGAGAATCATTGTTTGGCTGCCTCCTGTACACCCCACACTGGGGAACGAGCCCACAACCGGGGCATGTGCCCTGACCAGGAATCGAGCTGTGACCTCCTGGTTCATAGATCGATGCTCAACCACTGAACCATGCCAGCCAAGCACACATTTTATTTTTCATTTGTGATATGAGACTTTATTTTTCCTGTCTCACAAATTAACGTAAGTATAAATACAAGCATTGATGCCCCCCCAAAAGAAATTGTGTATGTTTTTATTCAACTGTATATATATATATATATATTTTTTTTTCTCTTATAGAGGGATATTGTTTCAAAGATTTACTTTAGTTTTCTTAGATATGATTCTTTCTTTCTCCTGAGCAGATGCTTCTATGGTTGGGATTTCCAAAGAATAAGCATGTACTTGGGTAACTCACATCTAACACGCTGGCCCTCTGATTTTTAAATACTCCATTTCATTAAATGAAAATTAAGTCAGAGTTTCTGTAAATTGAGAAAAATTTCACTCTCTGGACTCTTAAAAGTTGTTTATTAATAAAAATGAGGTTTGATCATCATTACTGATGTATATAACCAGTACATGAAATTAAGAGCAAATTTTTCAAACTCTTCTTCAAAATAGCCCTCCTTTATTAACTCTTTCTATTCTCATTTTTTTCCATTCCACTTTAGCTTTGCATAGCTATTGGCATTTTGGCAGGACTGCTCTTTATCAGGAAGGATTGCTCTGGTCACTGCAGGATGTTTAGCATCGGCCCTTGGTACTAAATGACAGCCCTGGTTACAGTGGTAATGAAAATACCCCACACAGTCCAAAACACTTGCTTGAGGGCTGTATTGCCCTTGGATGGGAACTATGCTAGAACATACCATCCCCCTGTGATGGCCCTGCTTTTGGGCTTCCCAGTCACAGAGTTAATGATGCCAATAGCAGGAGGTGGAGCTTTATTTATTGACACTGTAACATATTTTAGAGAAAGAGGTAGACCTGAGTTCTTTTAAAGGACAGATTGCATTTTCTCTTGAAATTATTTCTAAATTTTGGTTTTATAGTCATCCAGGAGAAACTTTATTGCGCATTAGAGAAAAATATCTGAGACAGGCAGATCATACATAATCAGTAAGGCTAGGATATGTGAGGACAATGTAGGAACCAACAAAATATAATTTTCTCAAATTGGTGAGTCTACTGGAAAATCCAAGAATAGGTCCTATACCAACACAGGGAAAATATCTTTACATTTAATCTGAGAAGCCTGTGGTTTAATGTATCCTTATAAATTATATATAAATACACAAATTAAATATAAATATAATCTTTAAACAATATATGTGCATATAAGAAAATTTGAAGACCACTAAACATTTTGAAAAGGAAGCTAAAAATTATAACCTCAAAGAGGAACTTTTCCCCAAAATATATTTTCTGTGGTTGAAATCATACAATGTATACAATTTAGTTTCCTTATTTTTTTTCACTTAAAATAATGAAAAAACTGTTTTATATATTAAACTGCTTATAATAAACATATTTATGATGCAGCAATATGAGGACATTTAATATTTTTTTGAGTCCATTGCAGTACATTCTTCTATGATCAGTTCTATGTAAGTTCTCATATTAAATGAATGAGTAGATATCATTGATTTTCTTATCTTTTAGCAATGATTCCTAATTTTAATTTCTCAAATCCTACCTTTTTTTGAGGGTCTACGGAGATCAATAGACACCCTCAGAAAAAGGGCTATATGCACATACAGAACATTTCCAGATAGACTGAAGACTAAGGATTTCTTAACGAAGTAGAAACCTTGGATTATGAACTTCTATTTTTTAGCATAAACTTTCTCTCAAATATGGGAAAAGTCAGGGGAAGATGTAATAGTCGTGTTGAAATGTCTGTCACTTGTTGGTCTCAGTGGAACTCAATGATATGCACCTGCTGTGTAGTGGAATATTGCATGTTCGGCACCCTGAGGCCCTCTAGACTAGAGTGGTATTCCAGGCCACAGTACCAGATGCTGTTTATTGACTGACCTGGCTGCGTAGAGTTAGAGGGGTATGAAGAGTCTCTACGTTATTAACTAGGCAGAACTGTGATGTCCACATTTTCAGAGTCTAGGGATAAGTTTATCTTTCTCTGGCACTGCTGGCTTGCTGCACAGGGAAGTATTCTGATGTTCTCTGGTGAGTTTTCACATTTCCTTCAGATGCTTTCTCATTCTGTTTGATAGTGCATCCTCAGGTTAAGCTCTCCTGCATCATTTCCCCCACAAGCACCCATAAGTAGCACATATCAGTATTTCTCTTTTATGTCTTGCCCCATCACTATCTCATTTATTTTATGCTTTTAAACCTAGGCCAGGTGCTACTTAGAGATGTGAGAATGGAAATGGATATTTTCTCCATATGTGGAGTATGTCACCTCATACTATGCCATTCAATATCTGTGGAAACACCCAGAGAGAGGTGTTCTCTCTCTCTCAAACTTAGCCAGTTAATTGCCACGATATTTTGCATTTAATTTAAAAAGATCCGCTGCTTGCGTCTATAGATGCTTATGGTGTAAAAGTGGTTAATTCTGTGTTTCTCCTTGGCTGTTTTATTGCCATAGAAAGCTTAACAGAACTAGAAGTCAACACACTTTTCTGACTCCCTTAGCCTGAATCAGTCTCTCCTATTCTTATTGCTACATTATTCCAATCCCACCCCCCGCCCTTCCAGATTCAAGTGCCCAGTCATCTTTGATGTCTTTATCTAGCCAGTGATTTAGAACCATGGTATCCTTCCAATTCTTCCTAAAATTCAAGTCACTCCTTTCTTTTAATTCCCATTACTACTGCCCTAATTCAAACCTATAAATTATGACTTGGATTTCTTGGTTCCTTTCTATATTCTATATTCCTATCAAATAACTTTCAATACTTTGATCATATTACACATGTACTTTAAAACAGTTAATGTTTTCCCCATTTCCTAGAGGGTAAAGTGCTTTCAATTGAATAATTATTGAACTAACAATCTTAAATGCCATTCTCCATGCTGTATAAGGTACAAATACGATTTAGATGTAGTTTTTAAGAAACTCACTGTTTAGTAGAAAAACCAAGATTTACAAAGTGAATTATACGGCTAGATAAGGAGGTGTTGTAAGTCTTGAGAGCGATAAAGTTCTAGTGAGTTTGAGAGGAGAAAGTGATGATGATTCCCTCTGGCTAAGAGATGTAGGGCAGGCTTTAAAGTCAGATCTAAAGCCGGAATATAGGCAAGGGGGGAAATGGGACAACAAGCTTTGCAAATAGAATTATATAAATAAAAGCTGATATCAAGCCAAGGCACATTTGGGGGAAATTCAAGTTGTCCAATTTAAACTTGTGTTTCATTGAAGACCTTCCAGAACTTGCCCTGACCTTCCTGGATTTCTCTCCTTCCATCTTCTTATTTATTTATTTATTTATTTTTAATTTTAATAAATCTTTATTCAGATTATTACAATTGTTTCTCCTTTTTCCCCCCGTAGCTCCCCTCCACCCAGTTCCCACCCCACCTTCTGCCCTTACCTCCCCCCCACTGTCCTCATCCATAGGTGTATGATTTTTGTCCAGTCTCTTCATGAACCCCCCATACCCCTTTCCCCCTGAGAATTATCAGCCCACTCCCTTTCTATGCCCCTGATTCTATTATATTCACAAGATTATTCTGTTCCTCAGGTTTTTAATTCACTTGATTTTTAGGTTCACTTGTTGATAGATATGTATTTGTTGTTCATAATTTTTCTCTTTACTTTTTTCTTCTTCCTCTTCTTTAAGAATACCTTTCAGCATTTCATATAATACTGGTTTGGTGGGGATGAACTCCTTTAGCTTTTTCTTATCTGTGAAGCTCTTTATCTGCCCTTCAATTCTGAATGATAGCTTTGCTGGGTAGAGTAATCTTGGTTGTAGGTTCTTGCTATTCATCACATTGAAAATTTCTTGCCACTCCCGTCTGGCCTGCATAGTTTCTGTTGAGAAATCAGCTGACAGTCTTATGGGTGCTCCCTTGTAGGTAACTAACTGTTTTTCTCTTGCTGCTTTTAATATTCTCTCTTTGTCTTTTGCTCTTGGCATTTTAATTATGATGTGTCTTGGTGTGGTCCTCTTTGGATTCCTTTTGTTTGGGGTTCTGTGCGCTTCCTGGACTTGTAAATCTATTTCTTTCACCAGGTGGGGGAAGTTTTCTGTCATTATTTCTTCAAATAGGTTTTCAGTATCTTGCTCTCTCTCTTCTTCTGGCACCCCCATAATTCTGATGTTGGTACGCTTGAAGTTGTCCCAGAGTCTTCTTACACTATTTTCAACTTTTTGGATTTTTATTTTTTTTTGCTTTTTGCTTTTTTGGTTGAGTGTTTTTTTGCTTCTTTGTATTTCAATTCTTTGACTTGATTCTTGTGTTCCTCTAGTCTGTTTTTGGGTCTCTGTATAATATTTTCTATTTCAGTCAGTGTATGTTTAATTTCTAGTTGGTCCCTTTTCATATCTTCGAGGGTCTCGTTATATTTATCAGCCTTTTCTAGGATATTCTTGAAAAGCCTTATAACCGTGGTTTTGAATTCTATATCCAGTCGTTTGTTTTCCTCCATTTCTTTAGTTTGTGATCTGTTTCTTTGATGCCGCATTTTCACTGCTTCCCTGAGTTGGTAGGGTAAATTTGTGTGCTAGGTTTCCTATATGGCCCAGTGGGTCGGCCTCCCCAGTTAACCTGAGGTGAACACTCTTGGTGCACCCCTTTGTGGACTGTGTGTACAGCCTTGTTGTAGTTAAGTCTTGATTGTTGTTGGTATCACTGGGAGGAATTGACCTCCAGGCCAGTTGGCTGTAAGGATCAGCTGCGTCTATGCTGGGAGAAGTTCGGTGCTGGAGACAGCCTTATAGGATTAGACTTGCCAAATTGCAATAGCCTCTGTGCTCGGCTTGGATGGGATGGAGTCTCAGGGCGGAGCAGACAGTGTTGGCTTCCTGGCAGCCTTGCCCTTGCGCGCATGCGCAGACCTCTGCTTTCCCCGGCTCCCGAGTCTCTGCCCGAGAGTCCAGACTCCCCCCCCAAGAGCGTGGGTCCACAGGGGCTCACCTGGAACCGGGATTCAGTGCGGTCAGAACTGGGGCCCAGTGCGGTCAGGAGTCTCCGACTCCCTTCCACTAGGGAAAGCCTGTGGCAACCTCCGCAGCCTTTGTGCGCACTGGCACGCGCGCGCCTTCAGTCCTCCGCCTTCCCCGGCTCCTGAGTCTCCGCCCGAGAGTCCAGACTCCTCCCAGAAGAGCGTGGGTCCCCAGGGGCTCGCCTGGAACTGGGGTCCAGTGCAGTCAGAACTGGGGCCCAGTGCGGTCAGGAGCCTCCGACTCCCTTCCACTAGGGAAAGCCTGTGGCAACCTCCGCAGCCTTTGTGCGCACTGGCACGCGCGCGCCTTCAGTCCTCCGCCTTCCCCGGCTCCTGAGTCTCCGCCCGAGAGTCCAGACTCCCCCCGTAAGAGCGTGGGTCCCCAGGGGCTCGCCCGGAACTGGGGTTCAGTGCAGTCAGAACTGGGGTTCAGTGCGGTCGGGGGCTTCCTTCCCCCTTCCGCCAGAGAAAGTCAGCCAGGCTCTCAGCCACCCTTCCTCTCTGCGCACACAAAGACCCTTTGCCGTACCTCCAATTCTCTGTGAGCTTTTCTCTTTCCTTCTAGTTGTAGAATTTTCACTCAGCCAGCTTTCCTGTGGTTCTGGATGGTGTCCGTTCTGTCTTTTAGTTGTAGTTTTGAAATTGTTGTGCGAGGCAGCAGTTTAGGTGTTTACCTATGCCGCCATCTTGGTTTCTCTGTCCTTCCATCTTCTTAAAAGCAATATTTGTCCTAACCAAAATGGTCCATGCTTTCTTGTCTGGCAAATTCATTGTTGCTACCCTTTCTCCATGCTTTTGCCTTGCTTTTCTTTTAGAATGCTGACTCCCTTAACTTTCTCACCAAAGTTTTCAGACTTCTAGTCCTAGGTCCCACTCCCAAGGATGTGTTTTGTGTAGCAGATATAGTGTTTGTTTTAAATTAAATTTGAATGTGGTACATACATACTTTAGTGTACCACAGTCTCCTTAGTTTCTGCTGTTATACTCTTTTAAGTGGCTTTTCTTTTTGGTTCCTACCTGGCCTTTGTCAACATTTGAATTTGTAATCTCTGTGAGCTCATTCAAATCCTATTCAATTTTTCTTTAATGCTTTTCTGAGTCACTTTCGCCTATGGCAATGACTTCTATCTTTAAATTCTCTTTCTTCTCTGAATTTACTCCTTTATATCCTTCAGTTGGAAATCATGTACTGCTTTAAAGTAGCTCTGGATTTAATGATTAATTTGCTTCAATATTTAACTACTATACTCTATATCCTCAGGAAGCTGAAGGACCTCCAAGTGTTTTATAAGCTCTCCCTGTCCACAAGAATGCCTCACATTAAGTATAAGTGCAAAAATATTAGGTTGAAACATTTGAAATTATTATTTTTTGTTGGGAGCCAACAGTCCTGGATTGTGAGAGGGATTAAGCAACTGGGATCGGGCCTAAACGGGCGTTGGGACATTCCTCAAGCGGTCCCAGATTAGAGAGAGTGCAGGCTGGGCTGAGGGACACTCCACCCCATGCACGAATTTTGTGCACCAGGCCTCTAGTATGAATAATAACTTATTAACCTATACTTAAAATATGGAAAAACCCCTATTTTTAAAGAAAAGATATTATCTTAGGAGAACACTTTATATATTTTACCATTTTATTCTCAAGAAATAAAGAGAGGTAGATGTAGTTGCTTGAGTTGCTTAATGTGGAATCAGTTATCTGAAGTTAAATTTTGGTTCTGGGCAAGTCATTTCATTCTTTAGCCTTAGCTTTCTGTTGTGTGATGGCGATAATACCCTTCCCACAGGTTTGTTGGGAGGATTAAATAAGATAGTACATATTAGGAGGTCAAGGATGGTGCCTAGTATGTAATAGACACTCATGTTGGTTTTCTTCCCTTTGATGTTCAGGCAGAAGGGTGTTAGGGAGAAGGTTGGTGACAAATAAGGGTAATTTGTAATTATCAGGGGTATGTTTGCTGTTTTATTTATTCACGTTCTACTCATGTGGACCTGCCTAATAAATATCTCTTGCCTTGTGTTCAACACTTTTACCTCTTCATTCTACTATTGCTCCCTTTGGTCTAGACAGCTTCAAGTCTTCTTTTAATCTTTGCTTGAACTATAATCTTCCTCATATTTACAAAGGCACATGTCACAGTACCATGTGCTTCTTTCTCCTTTACAGAAGTTATTACCATTGCAATGAAAAGGCAATCATGTAGTTCAGTGTTTAATAACTCTTCCTTCATTATATTTAAAACTCCAATATGGTGAGCATGTCGGTTTCTTTTTTTTTTTTTAATTTCTTTATTGAGCATGTCGGTTTCATTCACCACCATCACTACAAGGCCAAACATGATACCAGGCCCATAATAGTGTAGGGTGTAATGAATGTTTGCAGAATCAATGACTGACTGTCTGACACATTTAAATAATGAATGTCTTGATGTAGAGTGGCACATGCGTAAGAGTCTGTTAGGTAGTCACTTCAAGATAATTTTTCAGCCATAAATAAACTGTGTCTAAAAGAGGAACTACTGGTTCTTATTTATGGAGCTGGTAGAAAGGAGAATCATGTCTTCAGTCAAACCAAGCATGTGGGCTCTGTATTTAGAATGGTCAGAATTTAAAGAGTTGCAAGTAACTGAAGAAGCTAAAATTTGAAGAACTCCTGGAAATGTAAGTGCTGTTCAGATTACACTTAACTCACATGAAGAAAATTATTTAGTTGCTTATAAATTAAATTAAAAATTGTTTCCCTAGTCAGTATGTATAACAATCTTGACACAGTAAGTTCTTTCCTTCTCTTATTCCTCTCCTTTTCTTTCTTTATTGAAATAAATGGTATCCTAATGGTTTTACCTCCTGTCTTCTTCTATGTGCCAGTAATATAGAGCTATCATCTATTTATCCATCCATCCATCCACCCATCCATTCACCCCATATATGTGTGTATATGCGTGTGTGTATTTGTTATCTGTATATATGTTTGTATTTTGCCAATGATATTTTCTCTAAAGTATTAAATAAGTTTTCTATATGGATCAGTTGAATTTTACATGGACATGAGATTATCTTGTTTTTATCACATAACATTTTGTTCTTTTATCAATTTTTGCTCTAAGAAACTGTTGTTTTGCTGATACTTTTCAAATGACCAAACCTATTCACATTAGTCCAAGTCCCCACAATTCTCATTTTGATTTCTCTGAAACTCAGTAGACTCTGTTGATCCCTGGGCTCCGGTCTGCAAATGTGCATTTCCTCAGATTGTTAGAGTAATCTCTCCTGGGGCACTGAAGCCACATTAGGAAAATTGAAGACAATTTTTTTGTTGTTGTTGTTCTTGAGTTTTAAATGACTTTGCTCTGAAGCTAAAATCTCCCTTGGCTGGTATACATAGAGCCGTTACAGAGCTTAGAGGCTAGTGAAATGTGACTGTAGGCCCAATATACTGTGTCAACTATTCTCTAGGCTGAAATATGTAACCTGGCAAGAGCATGGATTAATTTCTGCCTCAGCATCAAATGACTCACATATTCCTTAAGGACTTTTACAACTCTCATTGGCTTTCCTATATGCACCCCATATTATGAGGCCGAGATACTACACCAGATTCCATGTATGTACTCCAAGGCTTTATCTCTGACATTTTGTGGGAAGTGATTTGTGGCAATTCCCCCCCCCCCCACTTTTTAAATTATTTGAAGTCTTTCTCCTAGCCCACTCTTACTTTGACTCTCTCCAACAGAAGTAATTAAACAACCGGATTTTGTATTTTTCTTCAAAAAAGAAAAAAAAGAGAGATTTTTTGACTTTTTTTATTCGTGTGCCTATGTGTGTTTGTGTGAAAATAAAAAAAATGTAAATTGTAAAAATAAAAAGTATGAAAGGACAGCCCTGAAGGCAGTTTCCCCTCCTGGGGAACAACCTTCTCTTCACGTAGCTTGGGGGTCTTCTTTCTCTTGTCCAGCTATGGAAGATGGGTGCTGCCCAGATCTTCCAGACGGTGGCACAGAAATCTCTGGTTAAGGAGCCTTTGATTACCCGGGTTTCTTTGAAGACAGGAAAAGAATTTTGAACCTCTTAGAACCAGAGCTGTCCCAGGAAGAGTACTTGGCAATCAAAAAGTTAATGAAAATGTAGATGAATATATGTATATTGATGTTGGGGGACATATTCACAATACATGATTGAGGGGAGGAACATATTATAACATAATATAGCATTTAAAGTAGGATCTTATTTTTATCCAGTGAGGAGTTATCTGTATGCCTGTATTTGTATGTATCTTGCTGGATATGCATTTTGATGTTAATTGTGGTTCTCTCTGGAGATGGTATTTTAGTTTTCAATGAAGTTTTTGTGAAAAAAAAAAAAGTTATAGTAAATTTTCCCAATAATGGGATGTAGTCTTTATTGAGGGCTTAATGTGCCAAGCATTGTTAATCCCTCATTTAAATTATTTCACTTTTCACATTATGTAATATTATATATGTTGTAATAAGAAGTAATATTTAATCAAAACAATACAAAATTATTTATCAAAAAATGCTACCTTATTTTCCCTATTTGCCTACTGTACTAAAGTAAAGTTTATAGATACCAAATATTTAGTTTGAAAAATTGTGGAATTAACATTCTTTTTTTTTTTTAAATATATTTTATTGATATTTTACAGAGAGGAAGGGAGAGGGACAGAGAGCTAGAAACATCGATCAGCTGCCTCCTGCACACCTCCCACTGGGGATGTGCCCACAACCAAGGTACATGGCCTTGACCGGAATCGAACCCGGGACCCTTCAGTCCACAGGCCGACGCTCTATCCACTGAGCCAAACCGGTTTCGGCGGAATTAACATTCTTTTGCATAAAGATTGTCTTCCTTTTCTATTTCCTTATAGTTCAAAAAACCTTTTCATAGACTTGATAATGGATGCAAAATACCATAGTTCTTGGTAAAATTAAAGATGTGGTGTTTAGGAGCCTGTCACTTCTGGTCATCTGCGGGTCTGTAAAACTAGGTCCTTTCCTGAGAGATACCCCAGAGATAATTTGCTGCTATCAAATTAAAGACCCTAGGCCTGGCCAGAGTGGCTCAGTTGGTTGAGTGTCGTCCCATCCACTGAGAGGTTGCTGGTTTGATTCCTTGCCCAGGCACATGCCTGGGTTGCTGGCTTGATCCCCAGTGCAGGGTGGGGGTGTGGGGTGTGTGCAGGAGGTAGCCAATTGATGTTTCTCTCTCTCTCTCTCTCTCTCTCTCTCTCTCTCTCTCTCTCTCTCCCCCTCCCTCTCCCCCTCCCTCCCCCTTCCCCCCCTCCTTCACTCCCTCCCCCCTACCTCACTCCTTCTCCCACTCCCCTCCATTCCTCTATTCCTCTTCCTCTAAAATCAATAAAAAACATTAAAAAATTAAAGACCCTAAATAATTACTAAATTAGTAACTTATTTTTTTCAGAAAAATTTTATTTTATAGATTGATATTTTGAGAATACCGAAGAGATATTTTGAGACCACTAAAAGACAACTGTGGAGGCTGTATTCTACTCCTCATATTCTGAAACCATTCTTGGGACTCAAAGAACCAACCTCTGTAATCCAAATTTAGTGTTCTTCACACGCTGCTCAAAGCTTTAGACGTTTACTTTGTCCTTTCCTTTCTCAAGGAAGGAGCTTAGTTTTATTCCCAAAATGGAGTGGAACATAACTGTGTCCCCACTGAGTTGTCTCAGGGGAGTCAACAATTTATATGTTTCTGGTTACATTTTGCAAAAGGGATAGACTTCAAAGTCCATTACATTAAGTAATTTTTTCTCCCTATTATTTGAAAGATATTTATTAACTAAAGAATGAATGTCTTTTAGGACTTGATTTTTCTTAAATGAGATTAGAAATAACCTTTTATTTTAGAATCTTGAGAGTTCCTGAACAGTTTTAAGGCTCACCTGGGATTCTCTTAAAATATTTCTAATATTGAGTTTACTGCCCAGATTTTGATGACTGATATAAGATGTTACATTTTAGGTAAAAGGTACCAAGAGTTGTTTGTTTGTTTTCTTTCTGGCATTGCCAGAAAGCCTTAAGACTGCTGAAAGCTAAGAAAATCATAGCTGAAATTTCTACGGTATCTATGGGAGCATCAATGAATAGAAAGGCTAGTGACTGGCAGTTTCTATGGCAACAACAGGATTTTCGGGCTAGAAAGATGTGTAGGTTACACCATCAAATGTGCCAGAGATTGGTCTCCATGACAACAGTTGTGAGTGGGGAAATGTATGCTCATGAGATTTTGTTTCAGAAGCCTATTGGGTTATTTTAAAAGAAAACCATCAGCAAATCAATATTTCTTCTATTTGTTACTTTAAAGAATATACATAGTCAAAATAAGGAAGTCCATTTGTTTCCATATTTTTGAGAAAGTAACATTCTTAAATTATTTGTATTACAGAGAGGATTATTGATTTACAAACAACTCCTCTAGCAGAATTCTTGAAATAACCCAAAGAATGCAGACTTTTCAAATGAATTTACTTTAAATGTAAACATTTATTTCGGGGGGCAGTGTCTCCAAATGTGAAAATAACTAGAGTGATTTCAACTTTCTGATGTCGCTGAACAAAAATCAACCACCAGAATACATAATGTATTAAAGGTTTACTCTTGTGCATTAGGAAGACAGGATTGATTACAGCTGTCATAGAATAGAATGCTCAAAACTACTTACTTACTTACAAGTTCTTCCTATGCTTGGATTTGTAACAGCTTTTGTGACTTTTCCTTATTGCTGTGTTTTGAAAATCTCTAATTTAGCATAAGCACCAAGGCAATGGACCATGCCTTAGTGTGCTGTTTGCATAATTAAGGATGCATATAGCAAGTGTCAGTGAAGGGCTGACTCAACCACAGAAATAAACTCTGGCCTTATGCCTGAGGTTTAAAACACTTTGAGAAAACATTTTGTTTTCGTCTCATGGGTGGATACTTGTGTAATCATTTTTTTGAGACCTGCTTGGTAAGATTGATTTGTTTGTGCTAGTGAGAGAATGTAAAATTTATGAAACTGTAAACAGGATTTAGGAAAAGCAAAAAGGAGATAGTACCCTCAGGGCTGGTACTAGCTGGGAGTAGTTAGGATATATGGTTTAAAAGGAAGGAAGTGATGCCCCAACCTGGAGAGAGTGGCTGTAGAAGAGAATTACCTGACAAGATCCTCTGCTTTTTGTTGAGGGACACAGATGGTGGACTGGCAGCTGCTTGGGAGAGCAGGAACCTAGGGAGTAAATATCCTGACTGCTCTTTCCACTCTCACCTCCTTCTCAAGCTCCTGCTGGTGTCTCCCATTGTCGGAACCCAACAGAAGTCAGAGGACAAGGAAGCAAACAGACAAAGTCCCTAATGTCATTTTACCAGGGCACAGAACAGGGAGGAGAAGAGTGGATAATGGATCTGGAGGGTCAAGCACAAGATACCCAGCATCACCAGAAATGACACATACTTCAAAATGTCAACAGTGAAAATGTTTGATTTAAAAACATCGTATACACACACGCACGCACACACACACACACACACACACACACACACACACAAATGTGTTAGTGTTAGTTTGGGTTATTAGTGATGTAAATATTGATGTAAAATGTTAGAATTATTTTTATGCTTTACTGAAAAAAAAAGAAAGCAAAATTGAATATTAATATGGGGTATTGACTAAAGTCTTTATGTTAATGAGTTCCACTTAATCATTATTAATAATCATTTATCCACAATTTCAAATACTTAGTTGGGTTAAATCACATGCTTATATCTATTTATTCAGTATCTACAGTATAAACTATTTTGGGCTTATAAAAAGTGAGCTAAGCCCCCAGTTTGGCTCAGTGGATAGAGCGTCGGCCTGCAGACTGAAGGGTCCCAGGTTCATTCCGGTCAAGGGCATGTACCTTAGTTGCAGGCACATCTCCAGTGGGAGGTGTGCAGGAGGCAGCTGATAGATGTTTCTCTCTCACCGATGTTTTTAACTCTCTGTAAAAAATCAATTATATATATATATATATATATGTTTTTAAAAAGTGAGCTAAATAACATTAAAAAAATCAGTATCATAGACCTGAAAAGGATTATCAGACATTATTTCAATGTTTATTCTCTGCCTTTAGACCAGCTATTATATAAACTATTTCAGTGAGTGGTGGAGTGTTATGAAGATGCTCATTTCTGAGTAATGGTAAAAAGGAAGTATAATATTGTTCTGGCCTTTAACAAGCTAATTATTTGAGAAAGAAGAATCTCCAAGAGACTAAAGAACATGAAAAGCAATATGTGGTGAATTGCAAACATGACTTTATTGATATTAAAATTCTATGGCTATTTTGACTTTTTTTGAGATTCCTAAACAAGAATGAAAATACCACTTGTTTGGGGGATCATTTGTTACTTTTTCTGGGCCTCTGCAGGCAAACATTTTTTATTCTCTCTCACATAGCCTTATGTGCATGGACCTGGTTTGTTTGTTCTGATTATTTAAATTCAATGTAAGTAACACTGTACTTAGTAAAAAACATTAATTCCAATCTTTCTCTTACCATTTCCTAGTATCGTGATTTTGATCTTAATATGTTAGTGCCTCAGTTTTCTTATGTGTAAAATGTGAACTCAGAATAAAATAATGAATGGGAAGGTTTTTCCCCTACACTTGGCACAGAGCACAGTAAATAAATCCTATGAATGAAGTGGATCCTGTTCTACTTACCAGTTAAGCAACCTGTTAGGTTTTTATGGAGGCTTAGAAATATAACCATTTCAAAAGTTTAAATAACTAAAAATTCCCATTGATTTTTCTGGTCCATGACTCATTGCCTCCTGTGTGAAACAAGTAGTATCCCCCCTTCAAGAACTCAGTTTCATAGCCAAATCAATTAAAGAAAACCCAGGAATGTTTATTTAATATTAAACAATATTTAACGTAACTGGCCCAGCAACATTAAAGGGGATTGCTGAAGCCAACTCGGGAAGCTGTAGGCTAACCATTTTGCACTGTTTCTATCTATGCTTGTATTCATATCTTTTTCTCACCTCAGACCCAAACACAGGCCTTTCAAATGGAGATTTAAAATTACTGCCATTTATGTAAAGTAATTTACTATGATGATCTTATTTAAATGGAAAATAAAATGCTTTCTTTAAGGGGAAAAAACTTTCAAATGTAACTTACATAGTGAGCAGAAATCCAAATTTGAATCCATGGTTCACTCTGCCTTTGTGAATAGAAACACAGAATTTCCAAATTTTCAGTTACCTTAGTATATTATTAAATTAGAATAGAGTAGAATAGAGTTTAAATCATATTACCTATTTTTGATGACAATAATCTTGAGGTATGCATTTAATTTGGAGAAAGGAGTTAATCTGATAATGACCATAGTGATAAAATAGTTCGCAATTAAGCTCTTACTATGTAGCAGGCACTATTGTATTGGTTTTATATAAATTTCCCTATTAATCCTAACAACATGGGTGAAATAGGACATTTATATTACTATTATACTGAATAGGAAAGAGAAAGGTTAAGAGATCATTTTAAACACAGTACAAATAAGAACTCTTGGAAAAATGACTTTAGTTATAGAGCCATTTACTGATAATTATGAAACAGTGTTGTAGATTTAAAGTCTTATTCTTTTGAGAGGTTTCATATAATTAATTTCAGAGAATTTTTTTTTCAAACTGACAAGAGTTGGCCTTAAAATTCTGAAAACTGTGTTCCATTTTGTCTGATCTCCCTTAATCCTAAATAAAAATAATGAAATATAAAATTATTTTTCCCTAGATTTCTTCTAGGTTAATTCAGTAGAATTAGGAATATAACCCCCATATCCTCAACATCCAGTATTAGATATTATGACCAGTAAGCTTGAGAAAAGAGATTGTAGTCTTGTCAGGAAGTATCTAGGTACATAATTTAATTTTTTAAGAAATGTTTTATTGTAGTATAATATACATGCAAACAAGTACACAAATCATAAGTATAGAAATTGATGAATATTCACAAGGAAAAACACCTGTGTAACCATAACTTCTCAAAGAACATGTATTCATAACCTATAGACACAGCAGTGTGGTGTTGGCCAGGGGAAAGGGGGGCAAGGGCCGGGTGGAGGTGGGCAAAGGAGGGGAAATGTGGACATTTGTAATAGTGTAAACAATAAAAATAAAAAAGTAAATAAATTGGGGAAAAATTGACCATCACCAAGAAGTCAGCTGTCTCCTTTTAGCCTCCTCCCAGTCACTATAACCCTCTAGATATAGCATTTCTAGATTCTTTGTTCAGTTTCTCTAAGTTTTGAATTTAAAAAAAAAAAAGTGCCCTTTTATCTCCAGTTTAAAGTGTATTGGCATAAAGTTGTTCATAATATACTCTTATTATCTATAAACCAGCGGCCTGGTGCACCAATTTGTGCACAGGTGGGGTCCCTCGGCCTGGCCGGTGATCAGGGCCATTGTGGGGAGGGACCACGAGAGGTTGGCTGTGGGAGTACGCTGACCACCAGGGGGCAGCTCCTGCGTTGAGCGTCTGCCCCTTGGTGGTCAGTGCACATCATAGCAACCAGTCATTCAGTCATAATGGTCTCTTAGGCTTTTATATATATAGATATATAGAGTATTATTCCTTTTTAAATTCTGGTATTATAATTAGATTTTCCCTCTTTATGTCCTTTAATCAATATTCTTAGGAATTAATTTTATTACTCCTTTCAGAAAAAGAAATTTTATTGTTAATTTGTCCTTCTATATATTTCATTTTATTAATCTCTGGTCTCTGCTCTTATTTTTATTATTTTTTCTTTTACATTTTTTTGTTGGGGGTTAATTTGTAGTTTTTTTCCTAAGTTGTTAAAATAGTTTATTGATTTTAGTTATTGTTTTACAATATATGTATTTAAGACTATATTGCCTATAGGCATGGTCATTTTCTATATCCTACATATTTTGATGTGTTCTTTTTTTATTATCATTCAGTTTACCAATTTTTGTTTCTATTGTAATTTCTTCTTTGACATATGTAGTGTTTATTTTGGGAATTGTCTGTCTGTCATACATTTCCTTTTCACTTAATATTTTTATTTTGTGAAGTTGAGTAGATTCAACAGAGTCCATTATTTATTATAAGCTATGTAACTTACTTGTTTATTAGTATTTGTCTAGCTGTCACTAGACCTCATGTGGCATTCAGACTTGTAGTGTGGCCGGCCGACTGAGGATTTTTCTAATCACTCAGTTCGTCAGTAAAAGTTTCAGGGTAGCAGTAGTTCCCCTGAGCTAATGGATACACTCTGCAGCTGTCAAACGAGTAATCAGAAGGTCCAAATCAGCTTCTGCAATTGTACTCACAATCAGAGGGAATAGCGCTGTCAGAAGTCTCATCACATTCACCAAAGGAAAAAGTTATTTTGAGGTCACTGTGGCACAACTAAAATCTTGGTTCTCTCTTCAATGGTTGCAGGTCTGTCCCTGGTTACTGGTACTTCTTCAGGGAGTGAGCCTAGTATCTTCTCTCTCCCTCTTCCCCCCACCCCCACCACTAAGCTAGCAAGTTGAAAGCCAGCCATTCAAGGCATTTGAAGTAGGAGCAAAATATTTATCAGGAGGATGGCAAAAAAAAGCAACTCTGACCCTCCTAAGAGTAACTGAACATTTGCCTGTGACTTGGGCAGACACTAACTGCATATATTCCCCAAGAGCAGGGGTCCTTAAACTACGGCCCGCGGGCCACATGCGGCCCGCCGAGGACATTTATCTGGCCCATCAGGTGCCGCTGCCTGTCCTGCTTAGCAGCCAACTCGTCCGGGCCCGCAGTGCGCATAGGAATTTGTTCATAGTTTTTTTTTTTAAACTATAGTCCAGCCCTCCAACGGTCTGAGGGACAGTGAACTGGCCCCCTGTTTAAAAAGTTTGAGGACCCCTGCCCAAGAGAGTTGATAGCTTCCTCATGGGTGTTCTTCCAGTAATTTAGCAACCTGGAGAAATCGCTAATTCCTCATGCCTTGTTCTTTTGTTTATAGAGCACTTTGCCTTTATCCTTTTATTTGATGGTTCTGGTGAGCTTGGACCTGGACTAGATCTTTTTGGGTGAGAAAGCAGGCTGGGAGAGAGGGGCAGGACTGTAATTGGAGCTCAGGTCGTCTTGCTCCTCCTATCACTATTTTTTTTTTCCTGTTATATGACTTTACCCCTAATCAAAAGAGAATGAAAAAGAAAAAAGAAACCTTCACAAAATGTTATATTTAGAAATTTGTCTTTTACTGCGAGGGTCAGCTTTTCTTAGCCAAGGTTTTCCAGAATGTTTTCTTGTGCATGGTCTCTCTTTATTGTTCCTATACATCCTTTTCCAATTTTGCTCTTAGCCTGGGGCAAAGCATTGCTAATATCACCAGATTTTTCAAGCTATTGTTTTAAGGAAGAAAATTTGATTCTGAGATAGCATTGAATATTGTTCTTAGGATAATTTTGTTTTATGTGTTTCTTGTTAGAACAAGACAATTCTAAACACATTTGTAAGAAGTTTCGTATTCTGTTCATCATATACAAGATACAAGTTAATACCCTCTCTCTGCCTGGCACGTTCAAACAGTCAGTTAAATAGGCTAATTTGCCTTATGAAAGTCTTCAATGTCTTTCAATTGGTGGAACCTTATCTATGAGACATCCATCTGAATTTGTAGTGACTTTTAAAATTTCTGAATGTACAGATCCACCACTGCCAAATTATTTCTATTAGAGAATAATCTGTATTAACATTACCTAATTCATTTCTGATAGACCTCTCATGTAATAAAAGAAACACATTTTAAACATCAATTAGAAACTCTTCTTCTCACGACCTATTGCCCTTTGGAATAAATTATTAGTGGGAGAATGCTTTCTTGGGGAGACCATATTTTAAGAGAGCAACTAAATGTGCATCCTCAAAACACAAAGTCAATTATAGTGGCTCTAAGGAAACTGGCCACATAGGTGGGCTTTGGTGTGGAGGCTCACATTTCCTTCTCTCCTCCCCACACTCATAAAACTCTCTTCATGCTTGTGCCATGAGACCCCAGACTGTCTGCCGGGCTCCCTCAGCTGATGTGTGTCCCAAGCCCCAAGCACCTCCTTGTTCCTCTCCCTGATGCCATCATGAAGTTTCATTCCTTTAGGCTCTCTAACTCCATTTCTCCTATTTTCCAAGGAAACAGTAAGAGGACAAAGCTATCCATGGTAGGGTGCCTGTGGGCAATCTTGTAGAGGAAATAACACTTTTGTAGTTTAATAACATGGGCCTTAAGGATAGAAAATAAATGAACTCAATGTTTGATACCTACCTTGTTTGAGTGTTAGTAGGCACTGAGCATTTACTGTTCTAGGTCTTATATTTACAATTAATTTTTTAAAAATATGTTTTTATTGATTTCAGAGAGAGGAAGGGAGAGGGAGAGAGAGAGAGAAATATTAATGATGGGAGAGAATCATTGATCGGCTGCCTTCTGCATGTCCCCCCCCCCCCCCCCCCGCCCCCCCACACACACACTGGGGATCGAGCCAGCAACCTGGGCATGTGACCTGATTGGGAATCGGACCTTGACCTCCTGGTTCATAGGTCGATGCTCAACCGCTGAGCCACGCCTGCTGAGCTGTAATTAATTTTTTAAATAATGACCAATCTTTGAGAAGCTCTTTTAACAGCTTACCTAATTTCATTCATCTTTCAGCTCAAGTATAACCTCCAAAAGGCCTTCCTATCTAGCATGGTACCCTTCCCCATCCCTAGTTATCCCCTTTAGCTTTTTCACTGTGTTCCATATCATTTATTCATTGGTATTATATCCATGATCTATCTAGATGCTTGCTTATATTCTGTTACATCAACTAAAATGGTAGCCCCATGAGAACATAACCTTTATCCTCCATATTTAGAACACTAGAGGCTATATATGTATAGTTATTGAATTAAGTTCAGCGTTATCCTCATTTTCACAATTGAGGAAATGGCTCAGAAACGTTAAATAATGACCACAAAGTCACATAGATAGAAAGTGGTGAAAATGGGCCAGAATCCAGGCTTGTTTGGCTCCAAATCCTTAGTCTCTCATTACAAAATGCTATAACTTTCCTCACCCCTGATATAATGGGGAGGAAAGTTAAGTAAATGGTACATGATATAAGAGTTCTTTAAGAGGTAGTTTTTTCCTAAGCCATACCCTCAGAATCCCTAAAATCATAATTGAAAGGGTGCCATCTATCTGTGCAGCTAGCTAAGCCAGTTAATGTTTACATTTGGGGAATTTTGAGAATCTAAAATAAAGTGATACCTTGAATGAAATCAAGTTAAAAGGACCATTATTATAGAATAAGAGAAATAATGTGAAGATCAGTTCAGTATGCCATCTGGATGTTGAAAAATAGTAAAACAAACAAACAAACAAAATATTTATTATGACCTTTACATGGTGTCTGGGGTTGATTAGTGGAAAAATAAAACTTAACAAAAACCATGCTATTATGTGATTTAATATTTAAAAGAATTATTAGGAACCAGTAGGATGTTTGTGGGTAAACTCCATTTGCTCATTTATTCCAGGGACCCATGGTCATGGAACAGGAGAAGGAGGGGTCTTGGCCTATTGTCTACATTGCCTGTCATCAGCAATGACCTTGAGAAATAAGTTTTGCTGTTCCGAAGTTCCTTGTTAGCTCATTTCCTTCTGTATCTTTTCTTGTTCTTTCTTTCTTTTCCCTTTCTGACCTGGTGTCGCTAACACAGGTTCTTTGTTTTTGTCTGTAGGTCTGCATTGTTACAGTAAGCAGATTCCAGTGAGAAGACTGTATCTTATTATGTTATTTCCTTTCTGAAAAATAGATCCCCACCCCAGGCCAATGCTTACAAACATTCATGTGATTATTCAGTTAAAAAGAAAAGGGATGTATTCCTGTGAGTAAATCTATATAGTGAGTCACAGTTTGTGGTTTTCTTAATTGTAGACTTGCCTGTCATTATTTTCAGTGCCCTGGGTCAGTCACTTCTGTCGCCTAAGATGATAAAAGACATTTGGCTTAATGAGACATACTGCTCTCAGATGTAGGTACACTCTTACTGTCTCATCTGTGGGGTTTTTACCACCTCCCCTCTCCTAGGATTTGTGAAGTTTTAAAAATCACTTCCTTGTCCGAGTTTAGCTCTGAATCTTACATTCAACTCTAAGAAGATTTATAATCCTTTATAGTCATTTGGAATAACCAGTTGGGTTCTGTGATAAGCAAACACATTTGCCAACCTTTCTCTAATGATTCTCCCTTTCTCCCTGACACTGCTGAAGGCAGATGTGTTAAGGTAATCTCCCCATCAGATACATGTTTTACCCTGACCAATTAGTGGTTGAAAATGCCTGGAAGAATATCCCATTTAAGTAGGCATCAACAAAGGAAGACTGTGTGTGTCTCATTTTACCTTTAAATGTGCAAGTTCCCTTAAATTGCTCAAGAATTAGTTTTCAGTATTATTTTGGAGTTGATATATCTTAATAGTGGTGAATAGAACTATTAAGAAATATTTCTTCCCAGTAATGACAGTGTCCCTTGAATGACAATGCACTCTTTGTACATGGGGCCCAACACTTCCATTTTGGTCATACTCCATATGCTTTGCTTCTATGTTGTTGTTGTTGTTCTTCTTCTTCTTCTGCTTCTGCTTCTTCTACCTCTTCTTCTTCCTCTTTTTCATTCCCCTTCTCCTTCCCCTTTCTCCTCCCTTTTTTTTTGCATAGAGATGTCTATTCATTCTATTGTGGGATAGCCCTAAATCTTCTTTTCCAGTCTTATTATTTTTACTTGTTGGCATTAATAAACAAACAGCTTTCAAAATCTAAAGTGAATTCAAATACCAAAAGTTTAGCATATAACTTCATCCATTTGTTTTGTAAGTATTTTTGTTCATTTATTATCTATGAGGCCTGGTGAAGGAGTGGGATCTAAGCCAAGTTCAGGATTTTTATTCTTTTTGTGCTTATGAGCTTCTAGTTCTGGCAAATGCATTTTATGTAGTAACTAGGACCAGTAAAAAAAATGTTTTTATTGATTTCAGAGAGGAAGGGAGAGGGAGAGAGAGATTGAAACATCAGTGATGAGAGAATCATTGATTGGCTGCCTCCTGCACGCCTTACACTGAGGATTAAGCCCACAGCCCAAGCATGTGCCCTGATTGGGAATCAAACTATGACCTCTTATTCATAGGTCGATGCTCAACCACTGAGCCACACCGGCCCCTCCAGTTTTCTCTTTCCTACCTAGGGTTTGTTTAGATTAAATGAGGTATAATGTATCAGCATGCAGTAGTAGCTTCTTTCTAAATGGTATCATTTTGTTACTGATTCAGGACTCTTGAACAGGATCTGAAAGCCATCTATCACATTAAACATTTGCAATAGGCTGAGCACGTTAGCCTATTGAAAGGCATTTGAATTGAGTGACAGATTTTGCTCCCTTATTCATGACATGGCATGGGTACATTTCTCAGGATCAAATTACCCCATTCTAGGAAAGATGGTGATGAACACTGCAAATTATTTTTTGCAATTAGTAGTGAATATAGGTGAAATTTTACAGATAAAATGAATTTTATATGTTCTTTGCAGGCTCAAGAAACGATGCAGGATTTTTTTTTATTTTTTATTTTTTTTTTTTTAGTATTCTATTACTGTGTGTTGTTCTGGAGTACATCCCTTTGGAGTTCTATGTTTTATTCCTTTAAATAAAAAAAAAAGATGAATTTGATGGGACAAAGAGTATTTCTTTAACAAGAAATACTCTGATTCCTTGCAATCAGATTCTGTGGAAATAATTTTCATTGCACATCAGAGTTTAAGCAGGTTGTTCAGGCATCTTTATGGGAAGCAGTTACTGGAGGGGTTAGGGGCCTGGATTTTGGAGTTACACTGACTGTGTACCAGCTCTGGCTCTGCTACATATTGGCCTAGACAAGTTCATATCATCAAGCCTCTATTGCCCCAGCTCTACAATAATAATTGTAATAGTTATTATAATGATAATAACCGCCTGACAATGATTTCAGG
Organism: Plecotus auritus; assembly: GCF_963455305.1. Classification (NCBI taxonomy): domain Eukaryota; kingdom Metazoa; phylum Chordata; class Mammalia; order Chiroptera; family Vespertilionidae; genus Plecotus; species Plecotus auritus. The sequence goes on along the minus strand of NC_137776.1, from coordinate 142,085,459 downwards.
GTTAATTAATATTAATGAAAATAAAATGCATACTACATGCTTAGAATAGAGCATTAATTCAATTAATGGTAACTATAATCTCTCCATTTGGTTTGGAACATTTTTTAAAGGTCCTTTAGTAGATGGATTACTTATTAGTCTAGCATAGGCAAGACTTAAAATTAGTAATTCCATACTCACATCAGAAAATGACAGAATGGTGTGATTAACCTGGGAGTAATAGCAGGAGTCCTCTTGTTTAGCTGGATAGTTCTTTTAATATACTCTTTAAAACTATGTTTTTATTGATTTTTAGAGAGAGAGGGATAGTGAGATAGAAACAATGATAGAGAGAGAAACATCATCAATTGGCTGCCATCTGCATGCCCCCTGACTGGGACTCTAACCATGATCTCTTGGTTCCTGGGTCGACACTCAACCACTGAGCCACACCAGCCAGCTCTCTTAATATACTCTTAACTCTCCAATAGTAATTTGTTGGGTTCCTGTGGAGCCCACATACAGAAATGTTTTGCCAAATGAAAATTTTATCATCGTGGTCCCTCATGAGAAGTACAGGTAGTAAAATGAGTAAAATTAACATTTCTGACTTCTCAACATTATCATTAGCAAGGCTTCTTGTTTTCCATGTATTGCTTTAAAGCTGATTTTGCCTTTTTAAGTTTGATTGCTTGTGTTAAATGAGAGTTGCTTGTGTTCTTAGGCAATTCCAGTGAAATGCCAGCATGCTTTCCCCAACCCATGATGTTACAGAAAACCAAGAAGAACCAAGCAATACTTAGAGAGATGGAGTTACATTTATTATGTGCGGGTCCAGAGGAAAATGTCTCTCAAATTCTGGGCCCCAACATGGAGGAATTTTCCCTATTTATATGTTTTTACCTTCTTTGTCTCCCAAATATGGGGTGTTTCCGGCCCCCATTTGCAAGTTCTTAAAGAGCCCCTATGTGCTGGGGCCTTGAGACCTCAACCAAAGGCTTGGCCTGGTGCCAGCACTGATGATTTCCTCTGGGGAAGGTTTAATGGCCTCTTAGAAGTGGGAGTAGTCTTATTTTCCTTATTATTTAAGCAAACAAGCAAGCATTTACAGAAGCCACATAGCAGGGTTAAAATTTCAAATAGCAGTTTTTATATAAGATGGATGCTTCAATGATACTAAGCTTAATTCCTACAATGGTTATTATTTCTTTTTTCTTTATAAGTTCTGGACTAAATTTCATGCAGTCATTAACTAGTGCCATAATCTATGTTCCCAAGTCACTCAGCTTGAGTAGGTACCAGTACTATTTAATTTGAAACTTTCAATTTAATTCATTTTGTAAGAAGAAAATGTACTTAATTACAAGTTATAAGAATTGTTATCTCTTATGTTCAGAAGGTTTACCTGTAGTCATAGAGACAGGCAGTAATATTAACTAGAAAGGATCATTCTGAATGTTGGTAGTTTGAAACTTTAATTTGAGCTCTTATATTTTTAGAGTGCATGAGTGAGTGCAAGCTACCCTTTTGGAAATTTGCTTTCACCAGTTAATAGCAACAATACATTATTCTTCAGAGCCAGCCACAGGGGAAATAGTCGAGTTTAGGCAGAGTTTTTCTTTCATATAGTCACAGCGCACAGTACCACAGAGCTCCTTGTTGTTCTGAAGAAAGGCCTGAGGGAACTATCTTTGCCTTTCTATCCATTGGATGTTGACCTCCCCTAGGTTCTTTGTTTTGTGCTAAACATTAATGGCCTCAGGTGTCTTTCCCCCCAGAGAAATTGGTTTTGTAATGAACTCTTCCTGAATAAGGAAGTCTTAAGAAACCTCCTCTACCATGAGAGATGTTCAGGTCCTGTGAATAGACCTAGATATGGGATAGAAGAACCCACCGTGAAGTTCCTCCAGCCACTGATACACACGTGTGGTGTGTCCTGAACTGTGGGCAAGATGAATGTAACAGCGCTAGCTGGGATTCAGCAGCCCAAGGCCCCATCCCAATGTGCATTAAGTAAGGTGGTATGATCTTAAACCAAGTCACCCTCTAGCTGAGCCTTGGATTTCTTGTCTGAAAAATGAAGAGGCTGCAGCTCAAACATTCTGTGATTCTATAATCTCTTTCATCTCTTTTGCACACTTGCTTCCATTAGACTGTAGGTTAAAAAAAAAAGGCAAAGTTTTTTTTAATTTATTTGAAACTGATCAGAGAAGAATGAAGGTCCTCCATATCTGTAATAAATCCAGTTTAATTAGTGCCAGCTTTTTGGTGGAAGGTATAGTGTAGACTTTGAAAAATCTAGAGGAATTTCATACAGAATAATTCATAGGCACTAGAAACAAATCCAGTTTTTACATGCCGGGCTGTGGCTATGCCATGGGGACACCACTAATACATATGCAGGCTGGTCAAAACTGTGAGCTCGGATACAAACACAGATGCAGGAGAAGAAAGTTTGCTCTTCCAGCCAGCCAACTTGCCATATCAGAGCCTCTTGTAGGTAAGACTGCTGTAGCTACCACTTCTAATTAACACTTTTGGTTATGGACTACAAGGACTGTGAATGTGACTAGACCAATCCCTGCCATACATACTTGTGCGTCAGGGAGGTAATATTTTTGAATAAATTTTTCTAGTCCCTTTTGCATCATTTGTTCTTACCTTATCCTTTTTATTTTCCTAAAGACCTGATTGAGAGTTAAATGTGTTATTATGCAGTGGTCTCTCAAAACATCATAGGCATGTTTAGTGTCCTGGTGGATTTATTAGTTTTTGGAAATGCAAAGTCCATTTCAAAGTTAGGTGATAGTTAAGACTGTTATAAAAATTTCTAATGTAAACAAAAGAATAGAATAATAAAATGAACCCTCAGATATCTGTCATCTAGCTTCCACAATTTTCAACATTTTGGCCATCTTCTTGACTTTTAATTTGGAGCATTTTTCTGCAAACTCTACTGTTAACCATTAACAAAAATGATGATACTGTGCTGAGCTCTGGCTATTAAGTCTTCTAAATTAGGAATTCTTCTAAATTAGAAAAACTCAGTTGAATGAACAGAAAACTACAAGTAAGCTGCCTTATCTGTTTCCATATAGAAATGATGTTATGATGCTATGCAATCAGAGATAGTCTTTAAGGGTTTGGTATATGATATTGTCTTATTTATGAATCATGCACTGAATGCAAGCTTATGAGGGCAGCCTTTATTTTAAAAAAGTGAATCCACTTAGTATTTCGAGTGTAGTTTTCAAGTTAGAGATTAGAATAACTTAGAAATTTAGAAATTGAATGCGTCTTTGCTACCCTATTACATCCAGCTGTAATACTTAATCCAACATTTTATGGTGCAATATCTGACTTACTTTAAAGCTGATTTTAGTGAAATTAATATGTCCTTTTGAAATTCTGAACATTTTCATACATTGTTTAGCTCTCATGATCTTTGTACTCAATAACAAAACTATGTTATTTATCAGACCATTGATTACCAAAATGGTAGAAACATGTCCAAAGCCAAATAATTGTATGTGATTGAATTAGTGCTGGACTCCTCACTCTTAGGCCAGGCCATTTACCACTATCTCATTATGCTTCCTAAAATCCAATAAAACCTTACAGATTAAATAACTGCCTAGTGGTCATACAGCTGGGAACTGAAGATTAGGACAAATATGATGAAAATGATGATGAAAATAATAACTAATAATTATTGTAGCTATGTGCTAGCCAGTTTTCCATCAGCCTCGTTCAATCTTTCTCCTTTACTTAATAAATGTTTATTGAATTCCTATGAAGTGCCAGATACTGGTTTAGGTGCTGGAATGTAGCAAATCAGGAAAGTCCTAAATCCCTGCTCTCATGAATCATAGTGTTCTATATAGATCATTCTATTATTTGAATTTATGTAACTGGACAATCAATGGGGCCATGCTGCCTGTCACTACTAGAGCAAATTAAGCAGAGGCAGGGTTGAATCATATATGAGCATTCATTCCAATACTGCTGGCAGTATGGGAGAGCAGCAGGTCATCCATAAAAATCTGCTCTGCACTCCACCATAAACTGGCTGCTTATATTGGGTAGAAGAAGAAAGATTACATGGGAAAATAGGCAAAAGGGCAAATGGGCAGTTTACAGATGGGCAAATGTAGTGGTCTGCAAACTGCGGCTCGCGAGCCACATGCGGCTCTTTGGCTCCTTGAGTGTGGCTCTTCCACAAAATACCACGTGCGGGTGCGCACGTACAGTACGATTGAAACTTCGTGGCACATGAGCAGAAGTCGGTTTTCAGCTCTCAAAAGAAATTTCAATCATTGTTCTGTTGATATTTGGCTCTGTTGACTAATGAGTTTGCCGACCACTGGGCAAATGGACTGGGGTTACATGGGGAAATAGGCAAAGGGCATGCCAAACGGGCAGTTAACAGGTAAGCAGAGGGCTGGGGATCTTCAAAGGGCTTAGTGATATGCAAAGCCTGGGGTCTTCAAAGGGCTGGTGATTCTGGTTTCTGGCTCTGGTTTCTGCAAAAAAGTTGTTAATCTTTCCATGGTAATAGGTATCTCCAAATGGGGAAGAAAGGTTGCACTTCCAGGTGAGCTCCTAGCTAGGTCCTCAGGTCAGCTGCCAGCCAAATTAGAATGTGCCTTCTTTAGTCAGAACAAAACAATCATGGTTAACAGAGCATGATTAATATTTCTTACAATTCTAGCTGGCTCCCCAACATTCTATTTCTGCCCCTGTCATTTACACAACTTTATGGATAGTTACTCTTCTTATTCCCATTGTATTGTTGGGGAAACCAAGTCACAGGGAGGTGAAGTATCTCAGACCCATGGTCACTCAGGTAGGCTGTGACGCCCAGAATTTGAACACAGATGCTCTGGTTTCAGAAACCATTTCATAAACACCATTCTATACTGTTCCCATATTGAAATCCAAAGCCTTTATTTGTAGCTACCCTGCTCTGGCCAGCACTAGTTCTGCATTTCTTACTGAAGTTCTTTCTTAGCTTTGTCATTAGAAGTGAAACCATGGGTGGGAAAACAGATAATACACACTACATCCATATGATTCAGCCTGTTTCCCGGGAACTTCTCTTGGAGGCAAGGGGACAGTTTTATGTCCCCATCATTTAGTCCTTTCGTCATTGGCATGTTAGTTAAGATACTCAACTGTGATTGTGATTTTTCTGGTGTCAACACAGCTTGTTTCAAAATTTGAGCAGCATTGTTCCTTGGAATTATTTTTTGAGCTACCCAGATAATATGCCCGAAGACAGCCAATATAAAATTGGATATAGAGAAAAGGAAGATGAACTTAAAAAAATATCACAGCCACATTTAAGTCACTTTAATTATTATTTCTAAAAAATAGCTTTCCTGTGGAAGAAAAAAGGAGGAAGTAGGAAAAAAGTTAGCATATTTCTAATACTGACTGATAAAGAGTATGTCAGAATTTAAGATAGTGGTAAATCAAAGTAGCAAGAAACTGACAACATGAAAATGAAAATGGAGCTTTTAGCAACAAAGGAATTCTCTTAAAGTAGTCCGTAGAAAATATGCCAATTGAGATGTTAGGCTTAAAAGGTAAAAGAAAGGCATTCAGAATCTAAAGTTAGATTTGTTTCCCTTTTAAAGCCTTTATATAGAGTAAGTGCACTTTCTCTCTTTAATGTCAGCTATTAACTATGAGTGTTAAGAATATTACTAGTAAGTTTGGTCTTGAAGGCTCTAAATTGCAATAGGCTTCTGTGGAAGAATCCATCTATAGAAGTAGCCATGAAGAGTTCTGAAATGGATTAAAACCAGTGAGAAGTCATAGGTCTGTGTGTTGTGACTGAAGTCAAGGGAGTGATGCTAATTTAAATTTTGTGTGGCGCTCATAGCCATCTTGGCACTCTTGCTTGGGAATCAAGAAATATTACCTGTGTGCCCTTTCTATTAGCCTAAGTCCTGAAAATTTTTGCTTAATGTGAAGTTCCAGGAACATCTTAAAATCCTGGGTGGAAATATGTGCCCAAAGAGAAAGTTATTAAGAAAACATAGGGCCTGGCTAGCATGGCTCAGTGGTTTAGCATTGACCCATGACCTAGGAGGTCACGGTTTGATTCCTGGTCCGGGAACAAGCCCAGGTTGAGGCTCAATCCCCAGTGTGGGGTGTTTAGGAGGCAGCTGATCAATGATTCTCTCTCATAATTGTTTCTATCTCTCTCTTCCTCTCTGAAATCAATAAAAAGGAGAGAAAGAAAGAGGAAAATTAAAACATATTGGCATATTAAGAACTATGAGAGATTAGCCACAATATTTGTCACTAGCAACTAAACTAAAACATGATAGCAGTGCGTTTAAAATGATTTGCATTACAGAGTAATAGGCATTTACATAGGCACATTTTAGAATTTTCTGTCAAGGTTTCAGTGAGTTCCACTGGACATTTTCTTCCTGGATGCAGCCATACTGGGTCACAGATAACAGCACAAAAAAACAAGCATGTTTCCCTTTTACCTTATTAACCATTACTTGACCATTCACCAAATGAATTGCATAAATTCTGACAGAGTCACTGCCTCACGTGCAAGCTCTAAGCCTCTTCTTTCTAGTACATATTGATTGCTATTCCCTAATTCTCACTCTTTGGGTAGAGTAAGATAATTGCTATAATGAATCCTCCCCTGACTCCAGTTCTTAACACTTATATAAATGACACCTAGCTTTCTGTTAAGGCTCAATGAGGTACCAAATCATCAAAAGAAGTGTGACTGAATTCTTAAATTGCCAGTAGAGTTATTTAAATTTATTTTGATGCGTAAAAGTCATATATTATTTTAAGAAAAATTTAAAAGGCCTTTAGGTATGTTTGCTGCTGGCAAAAAGTTTGGGAATTATAAGCTACCCTGTTTATCCCTTTGGCAATAGCATCTATGTGTTTCAAGGCATGATAGTCCCCAAATTTTTGCCATTCCCATAAAACTGAACTAAAAATTGTTCACTTAATGACTTGTGCTTTATGGGTCTGTTTAAAGAAAACTCTCTTATCCTGAGATCATAAATATATTATCCAACATTTTCTTCTGGCAGTTTTTATGATTTTATACCTTCTCCCAGGATCTTTTTGGACTTAGCTTTTGAATATGATATATAGTACCAGTCAGATTTTATGTTCTTCTATATATTGAGCTAATTTTCCAAGTACTATTTGCGAAATAATTTATTCTTTCCAAATTGACATGTACTAGTTATTATGTAAATGCTTTCATTTTATATCTCCTTGTTCTACTTATTTACTATTATTCCAGAACTGTGCTGTTGTAAATTTTATGGATTTGTTATATGACAACATATGATAGGGAATGTCCTCCCTTTTTGTTCTCCTTTGAGAAATTTTACCATCTCTGTATTAAATGTTTTCTTCCATGGGGGAAAAATAATTTCTGGATCTGTCACTTTTATCTATCTTTCTATGATCAGATACTTGGTAGAACGGAGATGTCAGATCCCAGCTTTAAAACTTCTGACTTCCTCTTTCACCTGGCCTTGCTTTCTGCTCTTTCATGATCTTCTGGCTGCACCCTATTTTCTATTCTTTCTGTTCTTTCTATTACCTTTATATTAAAGGTTTGAAATTTGAAATATCTTGTAATTAGATGGATTGTCAGTTACCATGTAAAGCATTTAGGCTCATAGACCATTTAATCTGAAGAAGAGAACCAAAAGCTTGAACAAATGGATATGCTTACAGGCCTTGATTTTTAGAGATTATATTCTTAACCACGATCACTAGGGTAGACTCCTTACGTTGTTTTTATAGTGTTGGCAATGGGTTGTTGTCATCTGGCTGTGTATCTTACCTGGGTCTGCCTGACAAAAGCACACATTTTCTGAAAGCTTGTCTAAAACTGAAGAGTCTGAGCTTTTGTAAATGATGTAGAATTAACAGATCTGTGTGGGGATTGAACCCACAACTTTGGCCTCACTACACCCTACCAATGAGTGACTGGTTTAAAGATAAGGCCAAGAGGAAAAGGAGAAAACAACAACAAACAACACTGTTGGGAATGACAATGTTTGAAAAGAAAGTAAATTGACATTCTGATAATTATTGAAGGTTCAGTCTACTTTGTAAAAAATGAGGTTTGAACCCAAGCCAGTCAAATTTATTGAGGATAAAATGACTATTATCTTCTAGTCAGTAATGAGGTCCTGCTGAGGAAGTATTGCATTCTCTTAAAGTAAAATAAATATTTTACTTTCACTATATCGTTCGCTTGTTTCTGCACTTTTTCTGACTCCCCAAGGTCATTGTTGCATTAAGAGCTGGGACAGAAATGTGGAGTGAGTAATCTGGCCCATTTTGACAAATTGAAATTTGCTTGTAATGTGGAATATTATCTTTCATATTGCTGTCAAGTAATTTTAGAATTACTTTCTTTTATCATAGATTCATGGGAAGAGCTTCAGAACTGAATAGCTTTTTCTGCCTCTGGATGTTTCTGTGTAATGATTTTTAAAAAAGATGCATTTCTTTCTAGGATAGCATATCACTTAAGTATGAAATGTTTAAGCCTGGTTTGAGCCTAGTCTCAATGAACTGAGGGCATGATTTGTACTTCAGAGATGGCTGTTTAATTTCGGTGTGTGACATCACCACAGACAGTGTTCCCAATTGCAGCAAAACATCTGGAAAATGCATGTTGTTGTTAATTAGAGACTAGACCCAAAAATGTTGATGGATGCAAATTTGTGTCAAAGCGAAAGGACAGTAGTGCAATCTTTGTATGTAATAGAGAGAATTGCTATGAATTTCAGGTCAATTAAACATGTCTGTTTATCCTTGTATTTGGAACTGCTGAGCTCAAGTTCCACATCTCTCACTGTTTGAGCTAATGGCTCCAAGAATGTGAACATGCTCTTTAGGAAATATTACCACTTTGGATTGAAGATGAATGACATAAAATTGAATCTTTACACATGCCATCTGCTTCTTTAGAAATAAAAGACTACATAGAAAATATTGGTACTGCGGCAGGCAGTACAGCTTACAGTGTTTGAAAATGAGTCAAAGAACTCAATTTTGACTGAGTAGTATGTTCATTTTTTTTAAAAAAAACACCCCCCCCCCTTGGCAAACTTAGCATTGTGATAACCCTAAATACAGTGGTTTGATGGAGGGTAGGCTCTCTGTTCATTTTTACATCCTGCTGTCATTTTTCACTATTTTGTTTTTCATGGAGACTATCAAGCCATCAACCTCATGGTGTCCCAGAAGCTGCTCTGGGAGAGTTTTTTTGTCCCCATTTGGTCTAATCATGTCATAGTTCCTGCTTTTCCATTAGCCTCTCTCCTTGGGGCTCAGGGCTAGAATACATAAGAGAGGAAGAAAGGTTCAGAACTAAATATACATAATAAGTAGAAAGTGGTAGAAGCCTCTGGGTTTTGTGCTACTATGTCAAAAAGTTATATTGCTTATAATGACAATTGGTAACATTGATTGAGAATCTCCTATATGGCCAGATACTGGCTCAACCCATGGTTCCCATGGATTATCTCATTTAATCCCCACAGCAACCTAGTGAAATTATAATCTACATTTTATAGTTGTGAAACTGAGGCCTAGACAAGTGAAGCAACATCCCCATAAAGTGGGAGGGAGCTGGGATTTGAGTGCAAGCCCCCCTCCTATTCACTTCCCTATTCTAGCATCCTAGAGTATAGAGACATTAAATTTTGAGTTTCCTGGGTAACAGACTTCACACAAAAAGAGTTCATTTAAAAGTAATTGATAATCTGGGCCACAGTCAGTATAGCTGTCTATTGGTTGAGTGAATAGTTACCTACTTGGCATGATTCAAGTGTGACAGAGAGACCTACCTGCTGGTTATTGCCTGACATTTCACAATTAGGGATTTCCTCCAGGAATGAAAACACAATGCACCCTGATCAGCCATTAGCTAGCAGATCTTGTTTTTCCTGACGTGTGGTTTTTCTAAGTAGCAAGATTTTGATCATTTGGACTATTTAATGTCAGATTTCATTGTCTATTAAAATTTTTAATTTTTTTCTGGGTACTCAGTTCTTTCAAGGGATATAATAGTTGCAGCCCTGGAAAAATCAGAAAAAGCTATGGTAAAAAGCATCCTAAATGTCAGTGGTTTGCAACAATAAAGGTTCTGTTCTAGCTCATGCTATGGGTCCTGTCCATTATCGGTTGTTAGAGACCCAAGCCAGAGGGAAAGAGATTTTGGAGGGTCTCACACCAGCAGTGAATTGCCTTTTCCTGTGAGTATTTCATGTACTTCCCCTTATAGAGAAATAGTCACATAGTTCCAAATAGCTACTAGGGCTGCTGTAACAAATGATCACAAACTGGATGGCTTAAAACAACAGAAATTTATTCTCTCACAGATCTGGACAGAAATCTGAAGTCCAGGTGTCAGTAGAATTGGTTTCTTGTGATGGTCTGAGAATTTTTCCCATTCCTCTCTCCTAGCTTCTGGTGGTTGCCAACAACCCTTGGAATTTCTTGGCATGCAGAAACATCACTCCAATTCTGCCTCTGTCTTCACATGGGGTCCTCAACTGTGTGGGTCAGTGTCTCTGTGCCCAAAGTTCACTCTTCTGATAAGGACACCAGTTATTGGATTGGTGCCCATCCTAATCCAGTATGACCTCATCTTAACCTAATTATATCTGCAAAGACTCTTTTCCCCCAAGTAAAGTCACATTCACAGGTACGATGGATTAGAATTTGAACACACTTTTTGGGGAGGTGGAGGAGACAAATCAAACCCACAACAGGGACCACAAAGTACAGTTACCATGAGGTCAGAAAGAAAGAGACCTGAAAATAGTATATGGCAAAAGGCACCAATGCTAACTACATTCCCCTTTGAAACTTGAAACCTTCATTTTAGTTGTTAGATCTTTAAGAAAGGTTAGCAGCTCGAACAACTAAGCCAGACTGGTCTATGGGTATAAACGACATAGTCTGACCTGTAAAGAATGTTTTAATAATGGAAAGATGCTATTGGGGAAGGAGCCACAAGGATATTTATAGTTTTGGTGGTGTGAGGCCTCTGCATATCTACTTATCTCTGCCATCTCACAGAAGGAAGTGAATCAGGACTTTTGTGAGCCTAGGGACAGAAATACAAACCAAGTCCTTTTCCCTAACTGGAGCGTTTTCTATAGGATGTGAGTAGTCTCTCAGTGGTGATTGTGACAGAAAATAACTGAGAAATGAGTTCCATAAGACATTTTGGTGCCAGGGCTGTCTGAAGGTTGAGGACAAAGGTCTTTGGTGATACATAGCACTACGTCACTCATCTTCATTGCTTTGTAGTATTTCACTGTCTTGTCACATTCTTGGCCGTTCAGTCTTGAATTCTGAATTTTAAAAAGCTCTTGTTTTTAGCCATTCCTAGTTTCCAAAAAGTATCAGAAATATTTGTTTAATGAGCATGGAGTTATATATCAGCATGGCTTAATCACCAGGGTGTGTAGTGAATTCTCTTATTGGGAAGACGCTTAAATTGGAAACAACCTAAATGTCAAGTTCTCTGACTAATCATATATGTAATTTAAATTACTCAGTATTTTCCATTTGTAGCTGCCTCCTTTCTCATTTTTAATAATTATCTAAGGTATATGGTCATTATTTCAGAAAGAAGATTAGAGAAAAACAGACAACATTGCAATAACAACTACATATGTTTGTGTGAATCCAATTACAGCTTGAGCACTGCGTGTCTTAGCTTACAATTGGAACTAATGAAAACTTTCTAAATGGAGAGGGGTCATTTAGTCATAATAAAACTGAAGCTCTGGTTTTAGTCTATAACCCAATATTCTCTAGCCCTAGTGCAGGGTGGGGAACCTTTTGTCTGCCAAGGGCCATTTGGATATTTACTAGTATAACATCATTCATGGGCCATACAAAATTATGAACATAAAAATTAGCCTGCTTTATTTGGTCAAACATTTAATTCAGTTGCCTCTAATGCCTTGGCAGGGCCAGACCAAATGATTTTGTGGGCCTTATGTGGCCCGTGGGCCAGATGTTCCCTATGCCTGTAGTGAGTTTATTCAAGAGTACAAAAAAATTGGTAGCTATCTACAGGAAAATATTTTTATATCAACTTCTTTAGGACAGTTTAGCAGATTCACCTTTAAAATAATTACTTATTATATAAAAAGGTCACTCAATCAGATCTTGTCACACTCTTGGCCATTCAGTCTTGAATGCTTAATTTTAAAAAGCCCTTGTTTTAAGCCATTCCTAATTTCCAGAAAGTTTCAGAAATATTTGTTTCATGAGCGTGGAGGTAGATAACAATATAGCTTAATCACCAGGGTGTGTAGCAAATTCTCATCCTCTCCCCAAAGTACCTTCCACATTAGTTACCATTGAAGTTGCAAATGTTTTCATCAGAAGACATGCCTTTTCTTCTGTATGACCAAAAATAATGCTTATTTAATTTGGGTAACATAAAGCTTGGCAGATAACCTCTAAGTTAGAAGACAGAGGTAGTAACTTCGTATATTTGAAGGAGAAACCCAAATCAAAATAAAAGTGAACTGGAATGAATGGAAATTTAAAGAATCAATGAAAAAGCATTAGGCTGGGTCAAGTATATTTGGCAATCTTTCATGTGAAAAACATCTGAAACTAATCTTTGTGTGAGTCAATAATTCTGGAAAACTAAGAATGCAAACTGAAGGCCACATTAATAGAAGTATAATTACACAATCAAGGGAGGTAATGAGCCTATTCTACTCAGGGACTGAACCGCGTCAAGCACGGCCAGTGGTGAATCTGGGGAAGGGTGGTGAAGAATTAAAGAAAACAGACAAGAGAATATAGTTGGGACCAGGTGGATCACTGTGCCTGGATGAGGAAACAGTGACACAGCCTGTAAGCTGAAGCTTTATTTTATAGTCAGATCACACAAAGCAAAACAAGGGCAAGATGTTTACAGTGTTCTTGTGAATTTCAAATCTGCTTCTTTCCTGTTGTTGCCATTCTCTGAACTCTGTCAAGCCTTGTTTTGGCAGCACTTGCTGCACCCCCCCCTCCCCCCCCCCCCCCCCCCCCCCCCGCAGCCCACATCCCTTAACTACCTAGGACTGCAGGATCAGACTATAAGGTCAAGCTTACAACTATAGCCTTTTGGCTATAATTGTGCTGTGAGGGCTTTGTCCTCCAAGCTGGGACTTGTATGTGGCTTTGCCACAAGAGGACGTGCCCTCTCATCAGTCCCAGGCTTGAACCTGTCCAAATGCTGTAGCTGCTCTCCACAACACACTACTCAGCCAACATCTGGAGACTTGTTGGAAGTTCCAGAATCTGCATTTCCATTGGCACATTGATCAACTAGAAGTCTAGAAACTGACCAGAGTAATAAAAGATTTGGAAATACTGCCATTGAAGAAGAGTTTTTGTGAAAACTAGTTTATTTGTAATTACAGTTCTAGTGGCATGATTGACCAGCAGTTGATATAGAATACATGTAACAGATTGACTTGGAACAGTGTGTAAATTATGACTTCTCTTTTCATACAATATATAAGGTATTTGCTCATTATTTGTGGATATATCCCATCATGACTTCTCCAGAAAGATAAACCATAGATAGGAAGATGAAAAAAACACACCCAATTTGATATATTCTCCAATGTGTTGATAGAGTAAAGGAAATTATTAATATTTGGAGGAAAACCACAATTCAGGCACGTACACCTTGAAGAGAATCCTGTGAGCCCCTAAGTCAGAGTAAATGTTAATTTTTCAGCTCTGAAGCAGGTTATTTGTGAGGTCCATATAGACTTCAATGAGAACACTATTAAGATGGGGTGGTGGACCCCAAGTTTCTACATTGTCACTTTCTTCTCTTCTCTCGGTGGTAAATAGCAGAGTGAGGAGGTGCGTGTACCCTGTTCTGTAGTGGAGTGTATGAATTGTTGGGGAAAACATTCCACAACATGGGTGAACTGCTTTTGCAGCTCTCTTTTAAACACGTTTTAGAAAGAAAATGGGTCAAAAGAAAGACATTTAAATAATTGTTGATTGTAATCATATTTTCAAATGCATATGTGAAAAGAACATTCTTTAACTTTAAAAGTAGAATTTTGGGGACAAACTTATGAAGTCAGTATATTATAGTGAAACATAATGTCTTGGGAGTTTAAAAACCTAAAGTCAGTCTCCATTGAAGGAAAACATTCACATACGGTTGTGCTAAAGATCTTCTTAGTGGAATTTCTTTGACTGTTTTTCTGGAAAGGGAGTCACTCTGAGTCTGCCTGTTCAATTTCGGGGAGCCCTCTAGAAATGTACATTTTTGTTGTGCTTTAAGATGGGTGTTCCCTTCCTCTGTACCAGATAAACTCTCCTCTATTGAGCCTTTAAAACAGGGGTGGGGAACGTCCGGACTGTAGGCGGTATAAGGCCCACAAAATCATTTGGTCTGGCCCTGCCAAGGCATTAGGGGTGAGTTAATTAAATGTTTGACCAAATATAGCAGGCTCATTTTTAAGTTGATAATTTTGTATGGCCCGTGAATGATGTTATAAATATCCAAATGGTGCTCGGCAGACAAAAGGTTTCCCACCCCTGTTTTAAAAGAATACAAGGCCCTAATATTGAAAGCAAATAATTTCATAATTTTCCTCAGTTAGACATATTGGTATGAATTCTATTTTGATATACGATAGCAGAGAGGTAATTATAAAGCTATCATAATACTGACATAAGAAGCATTTCTGGAATTATATTATTTTCTTTAATATCTTTCTAACCTGAAAGCCTGTTGGAGCAGGCAGTCTTCAAAGGAATGAAGGCTTTTTCTGGCCCTAATATAAAGCCAGTTGATACTCTTGAATATATTATGTACCTGAAGCCTAGGAGGGTAAAATTTAAAGATGGGATGTTTTATTTGCTTTTTATTTCCCATGTTGGCTAAGCTAACTGACCTTCAATAGCTTTATTTTAGAAATAACATAAAAACAGTTTCAGTGGCTATTCCAAGAAAAACTTATGCTCATCATTCAATCAGAAATAATAAAAATTGTTTTCAGAAAGGTCAGCTATCAAACTTCAAAATGAGTATATAAACTGAAGAATTTTTGAAACGGTTTCTCAACCTGCAAAAATGGAAATGATAATGCTGTTTTTCCTGGGTTGGTTTGAGGATTAAATGACCTATATTTGTGACAGTGCTTAGCACAGCAACTGCTACACAAGAGAAAGCAGTGACATAAGAGAATTTTGCTTTAAGACATTCAGTCACAAATAACAGGAAATACATGTCTAATGGATACCGCAACTGTTAATAAAAGGTGGCAGTGATTTATAAATAAACCACCCAGCCTTTTCTGGGTAATTCCCAAATCATTATTAACATTTATTTGAATTATTACCACTTGCTCACAGAAGTATGTGTGTATGCATATGATACTTTTCTATTCTTACCATTAGGACAACACACAAGAAAAATTAATTTTTCTTTTTTAGGGCTTTAAACTTTAAACTCGTTGCCCACAAACAGAACAAATGACAACTTTTCTAAATTTTGTATTTCTCTAGGTGACTTGACATTTTTGTAGAAAGGAAAAATTGCTTAAAGTTCATGAAAGTTGTTCATTTAGACTTTTTCCTCAATAAAAAGGGAGCAAAAGTTTTCTTAGTAAAAATGCAAATAAATCAGCTTTATTGTATAATTTCTTTTGAACTTTTCAAGAAATAAGCAATCAACAGCATGATTTTAGATGTAAACTGATAAAAACTAATGTTTAACTTAAACATTTTTTAGTCTTGTTAATTTATTTTAAATTTCTCGTTAAATTGCAGATTATAAACATATTATCTGGTGGGCAAATTATTAAGCTTCTTAATCCAAAATAAATATTTTGTGATTTTAAAACTGTAAAATACAATAATAGTTCATTTCAATAATAGTAAGTAAATTAACTAGAAAATTGAATAGACTTAAGTAAAATTCATGAACAAAACCCCTCTATGCCCAGATTAAAAAAATGCCTAGGTGAAAACCAAACAAGAAAACTACAACTCACTGGGGGAAAAGATGCAATTGAACCTGAGGCTATTAATGATGAGAAAGAGAGACTAAGAGGAATTGGACATAACTAAATGCCTCCTATGTGCTGTGTTTGCCATCCTGGTTAATTTTCCTAGCAACATCATTTTTGGGTGAAATGATTGATTGTCCAAGTAGAAATACCTTTTAATCACTAAAATGCTAAAGCAGGCATGGTAATGGAACAAAAGGAATGAATTGGAAAATAGAACATAATCACTGCACTGTGTCTATCATTTCATAAGAGGGAATCCTTCCTTTAGGGCTTTCCTCAATAACCAGTCTTCCCAACATACTAGCACTGTCAGGGTTTCTCTCCTTAAAATTCACTCATGGGTTGTGCCACATTTCTTTGCCAAACGAAGGGAGCAATGCTATATTCTAAAGGTCCAGGACCAGAAAACAAAAATAGATTCTATATCTTGATTTCCCCTGTTCCATCAATGCACTACCCTGGCCCCATCCTCCCTTTTCTATACACAGTGATGGTGGTTTCTCTTTGCCTTCCTACTTCAACTAAGAAATGTCTTTTCTATTCATCTTAATTTGTATGCCTTCTATTATTCATCTGAAGCCAAACTCTCTTTCCTATTATTTACTCTCTGCTTCCTTTGGCTCATCAACCAGTGACTCCTCTTTTTCCCAGAAGGCACCTCTTACTAATTAAAACAATTATTTCTTATATTTTTTTTTCTGGTTTACAAACGCTAATAGTGACACTTTTCCCTTTGCAAAGAGTTTGAACTCCTCGTAGATAAGGTCTGTAACAATCATGAATGGAGCTTAAATAAGACACTGTGCCTAATTTGGTACTTGCAATATTGCATTCCTTTCCTTAAAATAAATCCATGAAACTGTAGAAGCAGCAGACAAACCCTTAAAACTTGGACCTTCTCTTGGTAAAAACATATAGATTAGGAGGGACAGAGATTCAGGGAGTGTAAGTACAAAAGGTCATCACAGGAAGAGGCCAAGGTTTAAAAAAAAAAATTAAAAATGGGTACATGGAAAGATCGACAGAGGTCAGAGGGGAGAGGAGGAGCGGGGGTACTGGATGAAAGAAAGTGAAGAGATTAGCCAAAGAAGATATATACATAGCCCATGACACACACTACAGTGTGATGGCTAGAGGGATGGGGTTGGGGGCTGAGTAGAGGTGGGTAAATGGGGGGGAAGGGATGAGGGACATCTGTAATAGTGTCAACAATAAATAAAAATGTATGTACACTAAAAAATTGAGGTTTGATTTGTATGCATTAAAATGCACAGATTTTAAGTGAACAGTTTGATAAATTTTAATAACTGCATGGGTCTCTGTACCACCATGCAGATAGCCAGATTTGTATCACCCAGAAAGTTTCCTCTTCCTTCAGAGGCAAAAATGTTCTAATATGCATCCTTTAGCTTAGATTTACCTCTTCCCAAACTTTATATAAATGGAATCATACAGTATGTACTCCTTTGTTTTTACCTTCATTTAGTCTGATGCTTTGGAGATTCATCCTCATTTTATGTATCAATAATTCATTCCTTTTTATTGAATAGTGTTACATCGTATGAATATACCATATAATGTGTGTATCCATTCACCTGTTGATAGATATTGTTGTTTCTAACTTTGGGATATAATGAATGAAACTGCTATGAATATTGAGGATATATAATTTCATTTTGTTTAGGGAAATGCCTAAGTACCTAAATGAATGTGTAACTTTTTAAGGAAAATGTGTTAAACAGTTTTCCAAAGTGTTTATACTTCTGGCTAAGAGTTTCAGTTGTCCCATGTCCCTGCCAACATTTTGTTTCATCAGTCATTCCAACATGGGTCATTCTGTTGTTTGTGTGGTGCTATTTTTGTTTTTAATTTGCATTTCCCTGATGGCTAATGTTCAGCATATTTTATATAGTTATTAAATATCCCTATAGCTTCTTTTGTGGTGTCTATGTAAATCTTTTGCCATTTATATTTGGGTGTTGGCCCTCTTACTGATTTTGTAGGCATTCTTTATATATTCTGGTTACAAGTCATTCATCATATATATTTATATTGGATCTTATCTTTCAGTCTGTGATTTGTATTATTTTCTTAGTGTCTTATGATCAGCAGTAGTTCTTAATCTTGATGAAACCCAATTTGCAATTTTTAAAAAAAGTTAGTGCATTCTGGGTTATATATAATAAATTTCTAGCAATCCCAGTGATGTGAAGATATGTGGTTCTACATTTCTATAAGTTGTTAGGTCCATGTTAGGGCTTTCTAGTCTATTCCATTGGACTGTCTGTTTATTCCGATACTGGTACCCACACTGATTTAATTTTTAAGGCTTTATAGAATGTTCAAATATCAGATAGAGTTTCTTTATACTTTTTTATTACTATTTTCCTACTTATTCTTGCATATCTATTTTTTCATTTCAACAGTAGTATCAACTTGCCTAGCTCCAAGGAAAAAGTATTTTTATTGTGATGACATTAAATTTATAAATTAACCTTGAGAGAAATTACACCTTGATGATATCAAGACTTTAAAATCAACCAAAACAGATGTTTTTCCTTGATACAAGTCTCTAGTTATTTCTTTTATGTATATTTTCATAATTTACTCCATAAATATTTTGACATTAAGTGGGTAAGTTTATTTCTGAGTATTTATTTTTACTTCGTGCTACTGTGAATTGAATTTTCTCTTCCATTTTATCTTCTAACTTGTTATTATTAGTTATATAAAAATATTGATTTTGCATGCTACTTTTATATCTGCTACCTCATCTAATTGTTTTGTTGTTTTGGTTAGTTTTATCATTGATTCTCTAGTTTCTTGGTATAATATCACGTATCTGCAAATAGAGATAGTTTTATTTTTCCCTTTTAATGTCTAATTACATTAGCTAATGCCGCTAACACAAGGTTAAACAGTACTGGAGGTAGTGGGTATTAGAGTCCTTGGCCTTGATAGAAATGTTTGTTTCCCCATCAAGTAAAATGCGAGCCCTGAGACTGAGGTGGTGTACGTGTGCGTGTATGTGTGTATAAGGAAGTATCCATTCATTCCTATTTTCAAAGGTTTCATTAGTAATAGCTGTTGAATTTTGTCAAAGACTTTTTCACAACCAGTTAAATATTTTGTTTCAGATACTGATTTTCCTTTTCAATTCTAGAATTCATTGGTCTCTTTTATAGTTTTCATATTGTCCCTGAAGTCTCCATCTCTTTATTCATAAATTCATCTTTATAGCTTAATATTGGTTATAGGTTCTTTTTGTTTTTTAAATTCCTGTGTGCTAATTCCAAAATCTGTCTTGCCAGTGGGTGTGTTTCTTTTTATTTTCCTCTTGACCATGAGTCATATTTTCATGTTTCTCTGTGAGTGCCCTGGGCGTGATGTGTATGACACCCTGAGAAGGTTTTGGATTTATCAGGTCCCTCTGAAGATTGTTGAGTATTGTTCTAGCAGCCGTTTACATTACTGTAGATCACCTTCATCTTCTGGAGGCTTGGTTTCAGTTTTGATGAGCTGGTTCTATATCAGGTTTGCCCATAATCCAAGGAATATCTGTTAGTGATGAAATATAATTTTTACTCCTGGAGTAAACTGAGAGGTGTTTACCAAGCCTCTCAGACTGTGTGTAGCGGGCAGCTGCTGAGGTCTCTGCTCAACCCTTTCACCTTCTTTATCTTGTTTCCCTCCCTGGGCTGCTTGGAGTCTTGCCTTGAACATGTGTGGTTAGGAGCCACCCAAATACTTTAAGAGAAAAATTTTATGCAGATTTGGGATTCCCTACTGTGTAGCTTCCTCCTTTCCAGATGTTTCCTTCTGGATTTATAGTTTTTCTAGCAATCCCAGACCCTGACATATGACTCCTCAGTTCATGAAGATTTCCATTTTCTACTTCAGGTCTAGCCCTTACTCTGGAAAGAATGGATGGTGCTCTCTGAGGAATAGCTGTATACTCGTGGATCTCACTCTGTCATTTCCTTCTTTCAAGGAATGGATTCTTTTCAGTTCCCATCTACTTTTGGTCATTCTCCAATACACATTTAAAATATTTCGCCTAGAATTTTTTCTTATTATTGACAGGATAAAATATAATCTGATATAAACAAATGTGCCAATTGCATTCAGAAGTCTAGAACCAAGACTAGTTCCAGTGGAATCAACTCCAAAAGTCTGTGCTTGTTCCATTTTACCACACTGCCATACCTACTTGATGGGTACGTCTGGGTGTTTTACTATTTTCAGGTTCTTTTTTAAAGCTAGATTGCCAGAAGATACCTGGTGGTTTTACATGTGGTAATAAGCTAATAGTTTTACTGCTCTTTAAAAAAAAATTATTGATTTTAGAAAGAGAGGATGGGGGGAGAGAGAGAGAGAGAGAAGGAGAGAGAGAGAGAGAGAGAGAGAGAGAGAGAGAGAGAGAGAGAGCAAAATTGATTTGTGTTCTACTTGTTTATGCATTCATTAGCTGATTCCTGTATGTACCCTGACCAGGGGTAGAACACACAACCCTGGCATATCGGGACAATGCTCTAACCAACTTGAGCTTCCCGGCCAGGGCCCAGTTTGACTGTTCTTAATGAGTTGATTGGTAGTTTGGAGGAGCAGCCACTTTAAATATTTTCTCCTGGATTGATCATTCTCACTTACCATTTGATGACTTGACTGACTTTGGTAAACTCATCTGCTGCTTTTATGCCATTGATATACAGTATCTGAAGTTAAAGAGCAACCATATCTTCCCAGTCCTAAAAGGGCTAAAGATGTTTTGTATTGAAGCTCAAAACTAGTTTCTAAATGTTAGATTCTAATAGATTCTACTTGATATTTGCCATGTTTATAAACTGAATTTTAAGATTTGGAAAATATATGATAAATCCATAAGAGAAAAACTCATTTTAAAAAGATTGCGTATTCTTTCAAATAATCCAGTTTATTGGTCCCCGAGGCATGATACTTGACTTATTCATACTTACTTCCCCATATTATTTTAAATGGAAGAATTATGAGTTTAATTTTGGCAATTGTCTTTAGAATAGTTTCATATCAGTGATGCGGAGCCTTTCTTATGCAGCTTCCTCAAGTTATAGTGTTTGGTATGTGCCATATAATGGGAGGATTATAAAGATGTGTTCTATTTTAAGAGAACTCAGTGAGTGAGAATTTACTAGTTGTTAAGTTTGCACATGTCTACTTACTTTACAAAGCATTATTTTATTAATATGGGTTTTGTGTAAGTGGTTTTCTGATGTATTGAAATAAAATGTAATCTAAAAGAGTTTGATTTGGCCCTAGCTGATTTGGCTCAGTGGCTAGAGCATCAGCCTGCGGATCGAAGGGTCCCAGGTTCAATTCCAGTCAAGGGCACATGCCTGGGTTGCAGGCTCTTCCCCAGCCCTGGCCCTGGTTGGGGCAAGTGCAGGAGGCAACCAATCGATGTGTTTCTCTCACATCAGTATTTCTCTCTGTCTTTCCCTCACTCTTCCACTCTCTCTAAAAATCAATGGAAAAATATCCTCGGTTGAGAATTAAAAAACAAAACAAAAAACTGTTTGATTTGCCAAACTTCTCAGAGTTTCAGGGCAGGGCCTTGGTTTACTGCAATCCATAATAATCAGTCAATACCAAGTAGAAATCTTGCCAAGAAGAGAGCTGGCCCCAGATAACTAGTGAGCCATGATCATGTGTCTCATATCTGCAAAATTCCTATCTAATAAAAGAGTAATATGCAAATTGACCGTACCTCTGCTACACCCACAAGCCATGCCCACAAGCCACACCCACCAGCCAATCAGGAGCGTATATGCAAATAAACCCAACCAAGATGGCTGCGGCTACATAGAGCAGGAGGGAGGCTTGGGTTTCCCCGGCAATGGAAGAAGCCAAGCTTTCCGCCTGCCCTTGCTGGCCTAGGCCTCCACTCAAGGCTACAAAGTTTCAATTATAGAAGATACATAAACCCAAACAGAAATGGCAGCAGCCACAGAGCTGAAGAGAGTAGGAGGCTAGGGTTGCCCCGGGTGATGGAGGAAGCCAAGCTTCTGCAGCCCTGGCCTGCTTTGGCCTCCGCTCAAGGCTACAAAGTTTCAATTATAGAAGATAAGTAAATCCCAACAGAAATGGCTGCCACCACGGAGCAAGCAGAAGTTTGGCTTCACTCAAGGTTACAAAGTTTCAATTGTAGAAGATAAATAAACTCCAGATACCAGAGCCTCCACTTGGGTCACCGGGGTTGTGGCTGGCCTGCAAACCACCACAGGCCCCTCGCCCAGGCTGCCCCATGCCCCAAGGGAACCCCCACCCTGATTTAGGACACCCTTCAGGGCAAACCAGCTGGCCCCCACCCATGCACCAGACCTCTATCCTATCTAATAAAAGAGTAATATGCAGATTGACCATCACTCCAATACACAAGATGGCTGCCCCCATGTGGTCAAAGATCCTGCCCCCATGTGGGCACAAGAAGGCCACCACAAGATGGCCTGCAGGGGAGGGCAGTTGGGAGGGACCAGGCCTGCAAGGGAGGGTAGTTGGGGCGATCAAGCCTGCAGGGGAGGGCAGTTAGGGTTGACAGGCCGGCAGAGGAGGGAAGTTGGGGGTGACGGGCCTGCAGTGAAGGGCAGTTGGGGAGGACCCAGGCCTGCAGGGGAGAGCAGTTGGGGGCAAACAGGCTGGCAGGGGAGCAGTTAGGCATCAATTAGGCTGGCATAGGAGTGGTTAGGGGTGATCAGGCTGGTAGGCAGAAGTGGTTAGGGGCAATCAAGAAGGCAGGCAGGCGAGCAGTAGGGAGCCAGCAGTCCTGGATTGTGAGAGGGATGTCCGACTGCCCCTTTAGGCCTGATCCCACCCTAAACGGGCGGCCAGACATCCCTTGAGGGGTCCCAGATTGGAGAGGGTGCAGGCTGGGTTGAGGGACACCCCCCGCCCCGTGCACGAATTTCGTGCACCGGGCCTCTAGTTTCAATATAATTCTGGGCCATTAGAATTTATTATAGTTAGTTTTATCCATTTTTTTTTTTTTGGTTATCCATAATCTTTTTCTAATATCTCCCAGGTTATTTCATCCCATCATGGCAGTTAAAAATAGAGTGGTGATTGCATTTTGTAATATAGGACAAATTTTTATTATATTAAACAACTGATATTTTATTTAGTGATACTTTAAGGAGCTCAATATTGGTGTGTATGTCTATTGATGGTATATACCAATGTGTATAAACTAATAATGAGTGAATAGTTGGGAAAGAAAACGATGAATAGAAGAAAATAACATAGTTAACTAATGTGTTAGTTGGTGAGGACTTGAATTAATGTCATTCATTTTTTTTTAAATATATTTTATTGGTTTTTTACAGAGAGGAAGAGAGAGGGATAGAGAGCCAGAAACATCGATGAGAGAGAAACATCGATCAGCTGCCTCCTGCACACCCCCTACTGGGGATGTGCCCGCAACCAAGGTACATGCCCTTGACCGGAATCGAACCTGGGACCTTTCAGTCTGCAGGCCGACGCTCTATCCACTGAGCCAAACCGGTTTCGGCGAATTAATGTCATTCTTGTAGAAATATGAAGAAAGTAATATTTAAAATAATTTAAGGTAATTAAGATAATTTAAGAGAGTCTGATTTGATCGTTTTAAATTTTATTTTTAAATTTAATTAGATTTGGTAACAATGAAAATGGCTGTGGTGGCATGGTACATGGGGATACAATTTGAGGAAAAAAATGACTTCTGAATAAGGAATGGAATATCTAAGAGAACATACAATTTGAGATGAAGAATTATAGTTTAGGAATGTGGCCCGGGATAGAAATGCATATTTGGGACTCATTGTCATAGAAGTGATAGATGAAATGCTGGGAGTAAGATGGGATTAGCCATCACGGCTAATAGCACAGATGATGTTATGGTAATTCTGTGGCACAAATTTATAGAAACACTTAGACTTAAAACATTTTAGTGTGACTTATATCCCTGAAAACATTTCTGCATTAGACATTGGCCTCTTTTTTTCTAGCAGTTAGCAGCTCATGTATATTTACGATAGTATAGGTTTTCAAATTTAAAAAGGAAGAAAATAATCCCTTGGGTTTACTCTGTGGCTTGCTATTACCATTTAATAGAAACACATGAGCAAAACGTTAAGCAGATTTAATATTAGAGCTTTGATTGATTCAAGGTCTGTCTCTGGTGAATTGCTCTGTTAGTTATGATTTTCTCCCTCTAATTTTATTACTGTCATACCTACTTGCAACAGGAACTTCTTACCTTTCAATAAAGTGTCTCTATCTCTGTCATATTATACTTTCCAACTAGAAGAAAAATGGCCTTTTGTTTTTATTTCAGAGGACTTTTACCTCATCCCACATGGTTATATATGTGCTTTCACTTTTGGCCATCCTCTCGCATTTCCCTTTTTAGCATATTAGTGAGAAATTTGAAATTTTAACCCCCTTTACCCTTCAGATGTGGCTACGTAGTTATCTACTGAAGAGATTGGTTTTCAACTTTAAAAAGTTAGATTTCATACACAGATCTGGATTTTTATCTGGCTCTTTTGGAAATTGGAAAGTCTGGTGCTGCTTAGCTATCTACTGCTTAAAACAACAACCTTGCATTAGCTATCTACTGCTTAAAACAACAACCTTGCCTGGCTCGGGTGGCTCAGTTGGTTTAGTGTCTTCCCATCCACCAATAGGTCAATGCTTGATACCCCATCAGGGCACATGCCTGGGTTGTGGGCTCCATCCCAAGTAGGGGCCGTGCAGGAGGCAGCTGAACTCTCTCCCTCTTCCTTCCTCTCCCTGAAATCAATAAAAACATATTTAAAAAAACAAAAAACTACCAACAACCTTTGTTATCCCAATTTCTGTGGGTCAGGAATTCAGGAGCAGCCGAACTGGCCAAGGGTGTCACCAAGCTGTACTCAAGGTGTCTGCTAGGATTGCTGTCTTCATATCCTTATAAGGTTCCACTGGGAGAGGATCAGCCAAGCTCACTGCCCAGGTTGTTGGAAGGATTCAGTTCCTCAGGGATGTAAGTTAAAGGCCTCCTTTGGTTCCCTTTCACATGGGCCTCTCCATAAGGCAGCTTCTCACATGACGATTTGTTTCATCAGAACAAAAATAAGAGCCAGAGAGAGGGCCAGCAGAACTGAAGATTAGCTTTTGTAAGCTAATCTCGACAATGCCATCCTGACACTTTTGCTGTGTTTTTGCCCCCCATTGGAAGCTAGTCATCAGCTCCAGCCCACTCTCAAGGGGAGGAGATTACTAAACTTGTGAATGCTATCAGGAAACATTGTAGAAGTCATCTATCATTCCCTGTTCTGAGTTTTCATAGCACAGCCATGTGTTACAGCTGAGTAGGTCATGAGCTATCTGGTCTGCTGCTGACCTTGTCCAGTCCCCTTAATATGCTTATGTTCCCTGCTGGGATTCCATGTGCAATTGAGTCTGTGAGCCCTGTTCAGTGTTATTGTTACTATCTCTTCTGTAGCAGCCTTTGTTCCACAAGTCCAAATTTTTCTCTTCTCTGCCCTTTGGAGACAAAAGGACCTCATGGAATCAGAGTAGTACAATTGAAAAGCACCAGATTTCATATAAACCAGTTGGTCAACATAACCACTTAGTGTTTCAGAAGTTCTTTAGGAATACTCTCAATGCTGATCTAAACTTTATTTAAACATAGATATTTAAATTGTTTAAAAACTGTTTAAGAAAACCTACTAGAAGGTGTTCCATAAAAGTTGACATTTAGAAACCAGCTTAATTTGTGTGTTTTTCTGGGTAAATGATCTACTTTGCACCTATATTTTAAATGTGTGTAAATGTGATATTAATTAAAAGTTTATGCCACTGTACTGGACTTTAAAAAATTCTATAAAATTCTACATAAATGCTCAGTGGTTTGAAGCACTCATGTGGAAAGGTATGAAGCATTCATGTGGAAAGGTAGGAGGCAAGCTCTTCATGAAATTGTGCAACTAAAGTGAAATATATGAATGCATTTATAATAAAGCAGATATAACTATGTAATTTTTCTTTCTATCCCCTGATTTTACATTTTTAGGTTCATCAGACCAGAATGTATTCTCATTGACTGAGTTTATAAGTAAATTTTTAAAAACATGAACTTATTTATGTTAATAAAACTCCACTTTTAGCTCAATTGCAAAGGGTTTCACTGCTAAAAAACATAAGCAGCATCCAAAACTACTGAGCTAGACTGATTTTCCCTTGGGTTAAAGAGACTCTAGCAAGATGTGTTTCCAGTAATGGCTATCTTATTCTGAACTAAAATCATAAAATAGCTAGTTAGACTAAAAGCTTGATTTTCTAAAATAGCTACAAATAATATTTACAATACTAACTCTGAGGTATAGCAAAATTCTGAAATATCTTTTCAATTCTCCATTATTTGAATATGCATGGAATGGTTTTCATGTCGAAGAGATTATCAGTTATCCAGATGTATTGATTGTTATTTGGCCACTATATTCAATAAGCCAGAATTGTCTATTACCTGAGCATATTATATTACAGAATTTATTTTATAAACACAATGTCTGCACAATAACTTGTGTACATATTAATTTATTTACCATGTATATTCTTCACTATTTCTATGATATAACTTAAATAATAAGAAATGTTAATGTATGCTTAGTGCAGTGGTTCCAACCCCATGATATATAATTCTTATTATTCAAAAAGTGAACTCCTATTCACATGAAGAAGGTCTAAAAGGCCATTAATTTGGTCTCAACAAGCTTCCAAAGAACATGGCATCCATGAAAGAGAAAAATAAAATAGCGAAAAGACAGTTGAAGTACTGAGGAAGAAATCACTAAGAAATTGTTAAAATAATAATAATAATAATAATAATGATATGAAGTAATATGAAGTGATTTGCAAAAATAGCAAATAAATTTTCAAAACATAATAGAGAACTGAAATGCATAAATATGTCACAATATATATTTATATGCTGTATATGAGGCCTCCAGAACCATAAGAAATGCAAAAAATTCACTGTAAAAAACTCATTTTTGAATTGTCCCCCTTAAAAATCAAATTGCCCCCCTGTGGGGCATGTGCCCCACATTGGGAACCACTGGCTTAGTGTCTACTGTGGTACATCTTGCTAGATATACTTTCCCCTCCATGTAGAATTTAGTAGAGAGTTATGTCCAGTGATGCTGTTAGCAGATCAAATATCAGCTAGTCATCTTTATTGCATGTTTACATTATAACTTTGGTCACTTCAAGGATATTTATTACTTATGAGGCAAAATAAGCATATGAGTAATTTATCTTACCTGAACATTAGTGAAAGGCTTCTTTTGCTTTTAAGCACAGATATTTTAAGAGTTCACAATACATTTTTTTTTATGTTTCATATATATATATATTTTTACTTTACCCCATTTACTTCCCCAATATGGCAATGATTTTATTGTAATTATTTTTGGATGTAGTTAAGAAACCTGATACCCAAGAGAAATGGTCTCATCTTGTCTTCCATGCTAATCCCCTTCCAACACTAGCACATAACCCCTCACCTCAGGGAAGCCATCACCAGAACTGGGGGTGTTACTGTCTCCTGGCAGAAACTGAGTTCTGTCATAAATGGCAGGTACGTAGTGACAGGCATTTGTATGTGGACATAGGAATCCAACTGCCAGTTGTAACCCTTTGCTACAGCAAAGGGTGTTCTGAATGCTGCCTGACAGTTGAAAGTTTAGGAGCCAAGCTAGCAGTAAAGCTGGAGACTGCACGTGCTGTGGTGTTCAAACAGGTCTGTGATAATCTTGTCAATCAACAGTTTCTATACAATGGGAATTCTAGTCTCAAGTTCCTCTTTCCAATCTGAATATATGTATTTGTTTTTATTTGAAATTCTATAAGTTTACCTGAAATTTTTAAATCTACAAATCACCTGCTTGAGTCCAGTCTCCCTGTCATCTGGCTTCCCTGGATCTTATTCTGCTGCTGCTTTGTACTCAGATTCCAACCATCGCATTCAGGACACACACTTAGGCTTTGTAAGCTCAGTGCTGCGTTCTTCCAGGGGTGCCATTTGCAAAGACTGCCACTTGAATATGACCCCTGACAGTATAGTGTTCAGCCTGCACAGTGGCACAGTAGATCTGCTTTAGGCTGTTTGAATGCACCACTTTTTGGAATTTTTTCACTGTGACCTTTAGCACATGCCGCAGCATTAGCCTGAAAGATACCCATCTCCTTTGTACCTGCTTCTCTGAGACAGAGAAATCACAAATGTATTCTGTGCTCTCTCTATTATACCATACTAAGAATTTATTTCCTGGGACTGTTACAAAAATATTGGCAAGAATAAATACTAACTTTTCAGAAATATTGTGGACATTAATAATATAATACCTGGTAAATGGTTGACATTTATTAAATAGCTAGAGGCCTGGTGCATGAATTTGTGCACATTGAAAGGAAATTAATTAGAAGAAATATTTTAATATTGCTATTTGCTGTTTCTCTATAATAGAAATGTCCACCAAATTCACAATCAACAATGACAGACGGAAACACATGCATGCGATTGGCGCCAGCGAGAGCTTTATATTTATAGACTAGAGACCCGGTGCACGAATTCGTGCACCAGTGGGGTCCCTCGGCCTGGCCTGCAGGATTGGGCTGAAACTGGCTCTCCAACATCCCCCAAGGGGTCCTGGATTGTGAGAGAGTGCAGGCCAGGCTGAGGGACCCCACTGGTGCATGATCGGGGCTGGGGAGTGATTCAGGAGGTTGGCCAGCCGGGGAGGGACTGCGGGAGGGCTCCAGGGTGTGTCCAGCCCATCTCACTCAGTCCCAATTGGCTGGACCCTAGCAGCAAGCTAACATACCAGTCAGAGCGTCTGCCCCCTGGTGGTCAGTGCACATCATAGCAAGGGGTTGAGTGGTCTTAGCATATCATTAGCATATTATGCTTTGATTGATTGAACGGATGACTCGACGACTGGACACTTAGCATATTAGGCTTTTATTATATAGGATAAACTTGCTTAATTAGACCTGCTTTCTGATTTAGCTAAACACTTCCAGCCCAGTGAAGCACCCCAACTTCTCTTTCAGGTAATTGTCAGCAACACAGCAATAAATATCAACATTAAGCAGATTATTATTGTAGATGACACAGGGAGAACAAAGGGTGAAATATTTAACTGTAGCAGTGTTTGACTATATTTGGTGCAGCAAGAAAACCTGAAGTCATTTTCAAGTTCCACCATTTCTTACTTCTTTTCAGTGGGGTCAAGTTTCTAAACTTTCTAAATCTCTGTTTTCCAGCTAATGAAAAGAAAATAGGATTTTACTGAGTCTCCTATCTAGCTACTTCAGGACTTTGTGAGGATCAAATGAGATGAGGCATGTGAAAACACTTCACAGACATTTGGTTGAAGTGTTAAATGTTGGCACCTGGCTATAAAGCAAGTGGTGTTCCTGGGCTGAAGAAACTCCAAGGAGGCTGGCTGCTAGGGAGAGGAAGCCAGGTATTGCTACGTGACGTCATTACCCAGTGCTCACATCCACCATTTCTGGGCTGGGCTGGGCTGTGGGCCACATTTTGAGCCATGGGGTCTCTGCAGCCTTGGCTGCAATTTGGTGGGGTGTTGCTGTGGGGTGGTGGCGGGGCCTATGTCCAACTTGGGAGAAGTCGAGAGTTGGTTTGTCAGCACCCGGTCCGTGGTGCCGTTTCTTTGTAAATGGCCAGTGCATGTCACGGCAGCTCCTGCATTGAGCATCTATCCCCTGGTGGTCAGTGCGTGTTATAGTGACCGGACAGTCGGAAGGACACTTAGCATATTAGTCTTTTATATATAGATGCCCATTATCCTGTTAGTGCAATTAATTAGTATAAGATTCTGAATTTTGGCAATGCAATTTATGTATTAATTAATGCAATGATTATACTGGTAAGAAACATATTTTACTCATTGAAGTAGATCCCCCACCAAAATGAAAACCCTTTGTTAGCCTAATTGAGTTACTTGTAATTATAAAAATAACTATGTAAGAAGCAAATATCGCAGTTTAGTATTTCACAAAATCAGACTACAATTACTGCTGTAATTAACCAGTACTAGTCACATATTCCTGTGTGTGGTCTGACAGAAGAATGCACCAAGACTGTGAAAAACAAACGCTTTTTTTTGGATGCCATGTTGAGAATGATGTCCCACTTGCTACCAGAATATAATATCTGTAGTGTTGGCTTTCTTCTATTGTCTTTCTAAAATTTTGCTCCTATTTGTCATGCTCATTTTTTTCTGGTCTGCCAACTTCCATCCCACCACTGCTTCAAATTAAAACTCAGAATATGATGCTTCCAAGAAATTTTCTCTTTCTATAAAGGTTAATGAGTACCTGTGTTTGAGTTTTTAGATGTTCAATATACAGGAATGCTCCTTTAACCTTGATATAAAGAGATGGTATTCCCCAAGTTCTGGGGCCATGCATATGTCTCTTTTCCTCAGGATAAAGAATGCAGGAAGAACATAGAGGAAGACCACTCTAGAATTTAGAGATAATAAGTGGTTTGATGCAAGATACCTAAGGTGCAAAAACATTGATGCAAAAACATTGATTTGTGTTTATGGTCACATATCATTTCGATTTCCTATGGCAATTGTTTCAACTCCTTTTTTAAAATCTCTCCCACTTTTACCCAATTTCAATTTCATTCAGATTTCCAATTTATAGAACATACTGTATTCAGTAGAGCTCTTGTAGTTGAAGTTGCATCTTCTCAGCCCCTTTGAGCCCTCTGTTGTATCCTTAAGGCTGAGCTCAGCTATACAGCTTTGAGATACTCCATACCCAAAGTTTCTGAGTAATGGAAATATTGAAAAATCATCAGATAATTTAAACTTTTTTAATATGTCTACTGTATGCTCACAACCATGTTAGAAAATCTTAAGACCTGCTCACATCTCTCCAGGTGCTAATTTAAAAGACAGGATAAACACATGAAATTAACATGAATAATCAAGGCTGTAGATAATTAAATGTAACTGCATAGTTGGTCTCAGGGTTCTTGTTTTTGGCCTCTTCCTGGATGCTGGAAAGCCCAAGATAACAATGAGCTATGTGTCAGATACTTTTCTTGCCTTATCTTCTTTCAACCTCAAGACAGCTCTGTTGTCACCCCTCTTTTACAGATACGGAAACTGAGGCTCAGAGAGGTTAAGTGTCTTGCCCATATGCACCAGAACTGAGTTTTGAAACCTGCCAGGTCCATGCTATTATTGTTAGACTTTGCTGACATTCAGGGTTGTCCATGTGTGAGTATGGAAGGTCTTGGCCTCTGTGGCCAGGGATGACAGGGATGCATTTCTTCATCTGATAGGGATGAAGGTAGCAGTTAAAATACAAATGAGATCTGTGCTGTAATGCAATGTATGAGACATAATAAAAATAACAGGTCCACTGAATAATCGTTTGCATTTTGAAAGTAGCTTCAAAATGTACATTATTATACATATGAATGTATCATGACAAGCTCTTGTGTTATAACAGGTACTGCTATGCCCAGATGAGAAAATCTACCAAAAGACCTCAAATGACTTGTCCTTGGCTACTGAGCAAGGGATGGATTTGGGAATAGAATTTGGGATCCTAGACTCCTTTCCACTAAGGTTTTCTTCAGAATCAAGACGGGGTAAAAAAAAAAATGGACATTTTTGTGAACTGCCTGAATATTTTTATTAATAGCAATTTTTTTAATCTCTAACAATCATCCAGGCTTGTCAAAGTAGTGTTGAATGAGGATTTAATTACTTGGACATGGAAACTTGATTTGGAATTTAATATTAATTACTTGGACATGGAGACTTGATTCATGCCAATTTTCCATGTTTTAGTAATCTTTCAAATGCCTTGGAATTAACTTGAATCCCTTAATTATTTGATTATATTCTGCTGCAATAGCGACTGAGGAGGAATTCAAACCTGCTTGCAGGAAACCTAGTGGCAAGCACCTGGACAGTAGTAGTAGTGACAGACATTCTTCAGACCCTTGTGGTCAATTAATTCTGAGTATTAGTGAATTAGTTAAAAACATTCTCCCCCATGGTTCAAAAGTTTAGAAAGTCCCCACCTCAGTCACATTTTCAGTTCTTGGTCATTATACCCTGGACTGATGGGGAAGGAGAGGGCGAGGAAAAAGGATCAGTATGAAATATGAGGTGTCCTAGTAGGACATCTAAGTGACAAACTTAGGACAAGCTAAGCTTCCATGGATGTAGCAGAAATGAAGAGAAGTCAGAAAATATAAACAGGAGGATTGGGGAACCTTTGGCTTCTTCCCTCTGGCCATTTGGGTACTTTCTTTTCTTTGGCTAATGCCACAGGTAATCATTTCCACTCTTATGAATCTAGAGGCTCACCATCATCCCACAATGAATCCAGCCCCGTAGTGATGCGGGGCAGCTAGCACAGCTTCAGGCCGGGGAACCGACTGCTTGAAGCGCTGTATTTCTGTTGTGTTACTTAAAGTTAAATACTACACGAAGCTGATGATCGTGAAGTACTTTTTCTTACATCCTTTTTGGAAGCTGGCAAGGTGTATAATGATTAATGCATTACAACGTTCAGAAAACATTGATAGAACCTCTCAGGAAGATGCCATGGATTGTTTCAGAAGAAAAGCTAACTTCTGAAGGGAATTCAGAGGTTGTTAGAGAAAAGAAAGGTCAAAGGAACTAGAAAGAGTGTGCATTTTGTTCCAGATACACAAAACTAAAAACCAGACTACATTATTTAAACCTTTTGAAACGCTGTCTCATTCACTGTATAGTTTTTTGTTAGAAAGCCAGTAGGTGATTTGTTCTCAGCTGTTCCATCTGGTCATAGTGCTAATCTCATACTTCATATTTATCTGGTGATTTTGCTTCCGAACTTGTCAATGTGACTCATATTGCAGATCAAATTCTGTACCCTGTAAAGCCCCTAGCTCTCTGCTGGAGGGGACATTAGCAAGAAGTGTATGATGTGGCTGACCAATCTGCCTATTCCAGCAGCTAGGTCCTTCAGGCATCTCCAGGACTCGCATTGGATGGTTGTCCATTGCTCTCCACAGATCATCTCTTTTCAATGATCTTTTGACCTTTCTAACATTTGAATAAAATCCTAACTTGATATCACATCTTCAGCATCTCTCCGATAAAAGCTTTAGACATTCAGCCTCAGTATCATAAGAAAGCAGATACTGTGGTCCAAGGAAGATGGAGAAGCAGCCTACCTCCAAACAGCAGGTTCTAAAAAATAGAGTGTAAACTCCTGGGTCTGTAACTAAGGAGAGTTTTCTGCAGGCGTAGAGTCTCTGTGAATAGCACACACTATTGGTCAGTCCACGCAGCTTTATCTAGAGACACAATCCTAATGTTACCATGTGGGCTGAGTTTATAACTAGTGTGCAGTACACACACACAGAGAGAGAGTATAGGTAGCTTGTTCTCCCATTGTGTGCAGGTAGGAAGACCTGGGCTTGGGAGCAGTACTGGAGATACTAGCCCTGGTTCTCATCTGCCAGGTCAGAGGAGGTTGTGAGAGGGGACCCTGGTTCATACCCAGAGCTCAGAGCTACTAAGAATGGGAAGATATTTCTGGACTTGGGAAGGCACCAGCTGTCTCCTAGCTCTCCTGTTCATCTTCTATGTCACAACAGTATTACTGGGCTGCTTTGCAAGCCCATTAGCATCACTCAGTGGCAGTAGAAACCATGGTAAAAATTGTGTTAAAACAGCATTTATCCACTTTTTTGCCTTTGTTATAATCCATGCTTCAGGGGTCTGAGTTGCATCTTATGGATTCTTTACTCATTCAACCAACATTTACAATCCACACGTGCTGACCCATGTAAGTTGTTGGGTGCTATGAATATACAGATGAATAAAATAAATATTCCCTGCCATCCAAAAGCTCATAGTCAGCTAGGGAAATAATTGTAATACAAAAAACATGCGATAAACATTGCTAATCTGCTGACCACCTGAAAAGCCTTAATTTCCTCATCTGTAAAATGGAAATGTTCTATGAAATGGTTTTTGGCTCTTATTCATGTACTAGAGGCCCAGTGCATGAAATACGTGCACAAGGGGGGGTGGTGTCCCTCAGCCCAGCCTGCACCCTCTCCAATCTGGGACCCCTCGAGGGATGTCCAACTGCCCGTTTAGGTGCTATCCTGGTGGGATCAGGCCTAAATGGGCAGTCAGACATCCCCCTCACAATCCAGGATTGCTGGTTCCCAACTGCTTGCCTGCTTGCCTTCCTGAATGCCCCTAACCGCTTCTGCCTGCCAGCCTGATCACCCCCTGACTACTCCCCTGCCAGCCTGATTGACACCTAACTGCTTCCCTGCTGGCCCAATTGCCCCTAACTGCCCTCCCCTGCAGGCCTGGTCGCCCCCAACTGCCCTCCCCTGCTGGCCCAGTCACCCCTAACTTCCCTCCCTTGCTGGCCTGGTCACCTCCAACTGCCCCCCCCTCTGCAGGCCTGGTCTCCCCCAACTGCCCTCCCCTGCAGTCATGGTCCCCCCCTAACTACCCTACCCTACAGGCCTGGTCTCCCACAACTGCCCTCCCCTGCAGGCCTGGGTCCCCCCAACTGCCCTCCCCTGAAGGCCTTGTCCCCCCCAACTGCCCTCCCCTGCTGGCCTGGGTCCCCCCAACTGCCCTCCCCTGAAGGCCTTGGTCCCCCCCAACTGCCCTCTCCTGCAGGCCTGGTTGCCCCCAACTGCCCTCCCCTGCCGGCCTGGTTGCCCACAACTCCCCTCCCCTGCTGGCCATCTTGTGACGGCCATCTTGTGTCCTCATGGGGGTGGCCATCTTGTGTGTTGGAGTGATGGTCAATTTGCATATTACCCTTTTATTAGGTAGGATGATGTTCCATAATTATTTTGACCTATTATCAATAGATGTCATAGTTCTCAGGACTGTAGATTGCTTTATTTGATATAAGATAGCATCATTTTATTGGTTCAATCACTACATGTGTCTTGTCCACACTTACCAGTGTTCATTTGACCAACAGTTTTATGGTAAATATGCTCAGTGCCTGTATTCTAAAACTTCTGAACCTAAAAAGTAAAGCTATGTCCTGGCATGGGCAAGTATTATTGAAATGGATGAAATACATGAGATACAATGCAATGCTCATCTCATGGCTGGAATCTGATTTTTAGAATGGACTTCTGCTATAGTGGAAATAACTTCCAAAGTGATAGTCCTAGATTCTGCCCAAGCCTGCCACATGTGTGTAAAACATCTAGGTAAGTCAGTTATGATTAAATGAAAAGTATGTTGTTAAAAGCAGAGTGAGAGAAATATTGTCCCAATAGAAAACTATCATCAAACTATTATTCCCATTTAATGAAGTGTAAATCTCTGTGACTTTAGACTTGACATTTGGTCTCTCTGAGCCTCAATTTTCTCACCTCTGAATTCGGGGAATACTTTCCTCATAAGATTGTTGTGAGGATTTAACAAGCAAGTTTGTGAAAAATGCCACAAATATGGAGGCAGCCTTCAGAGATGACATGATATAATGAACTGGTGCTTAAAAACATGATACCTTTTCTTGCTTATCACATTGGCTCTCAATGTAGAAATTGGTTTTTGTTGACATTAGACCTGTTTTACAGTTAAAGTTTTGTGCTAGAGAGAGTCTGCTTTTTAGTTTGGATTAAAGAGAATATAATTTTGAATCACTTATTTAAGAGACCTATGATTTTCAAGATTCTTTTTACTTACCTATTTTCCCTAATTATTTTCTAATAAATTATTGTTTTTCTAATTATATACAATAACAATTCTACATAACCACAAATCTCTGTTTATAGAGAGAATAGAAGGTTACACCAAGGTTTCAAGTGAATGAATTCTATAAGGAAAAGAAAATTCACAATTTTGTGAACGACAGAGTCCTGGGAATAAAATCCTAAGATTGATGATTCAAGTCACGTTTTGACCACTGTTTTTTAGTCAGGAAAGTCGTGGTTGTGACAGAGCCCATGCAGGCTAGCTTAAGTAAAGAGATTTATAGTAAGTCTCCAGTAGTCCATTTCATTGTCCCCCAAGATCAGGAAGTGAAGTACAGACATATCTTGGGGATCAAAACTGAAAATCCAGCTACAAGATCTCTTTCTCTCTTTAAGCTGCCTGGTTCCCTTCATCTTCTCTTTAATCTTAGTGTGTCAACTTCATTTTATTTTCTTAACTAGTTTCTTTTGCTTGCTCATATTGGATATGGCTTAGCAAAGTAATTTCCTGGTCCTTCAGACTGTACTGTGGTCCTTTATTTCCAATGCTACATCCAATTGACAATGTTCTCCTTGTATCTTGGTTCAAATCCTCCGGACAATCTTATGGGTTGTTGGTTGCTTTTGGTCAAATATCTACGCCTGCTCCATTCGGTAGTTTTGCTTGGGTACAGACAAAAGGGTACACATCTAGTAAACCCTTACTAGTTGGGTAAACTTGGATTAGAGTCAGATAAATTTTGTCGTCTGAAAAATGTAGATAACATTACTTCCTTCAAAGTATAATGTAAGAATGAAATAAAATAATTTATGTGATATTGTCATGTAAAATGTAAAGAGTTCTGTAGCAAGAACGAACTACCTGGTTAGTTGTTACTGAGTAAGTTGAAGCATTTACAGCTGATATTCCTGAGACGATAGCTATTCCCCCTTAAATTTACTCTGACTCATTTTAAGGACTCTGGCCCCAATTATGCTATAAGACATGAAAGCTAATAAAATGGTGTCTCTGAAGAATGAACAGAGACCACACTGTGTTGAAATTACTAGATATGAAAACAGGACAAATTAGCTTGAAACTTGTAGGGGAAAAAGAGAGGGTTGTTTTTTTTTTTTGTGTGTGTGTGTGTGTGTGTGTTCCCAAATGTTGAAATATTTGATATATCATTTAATCTTAACATTTACGATATCACCCTTTTTATTACCAAGGGCAAAAAAAAAAAAAACAACACAAAAAAATAAACAAACAAACAAAAAAAAACACAACAAAAAACAAACAACAACAAAAAAACCCACCTTAGAAATATTGCAGAATGGTGAATGAAAGTGGCTGATCTTTTTTTCTCAGCAAATATTATTTGAACGATTACCTTTAACTTGAATTACTACTTTTTTTATCAAGTCATGTACTTAGTTTATGGTTTGCCTTAAAC
This sequence comes from Plecotus auritus, assembly GCF_963455305.1. Taxonomy (NCBI): domain Eukaryota; kingdom Metazoa; phylum Chordata; class Mammalia; order Chiroptera; family Vespertilionidae; genus Plecotus; species Plecotus auritus. Next base: position 142,048,164 of record NC_137776.1, on the reverse strand, counting down.
TACTCTTTTTTTCCTTTACTTGGACATGAGTGAATCCAAGGAGAATTGCTTAACTGTGAAACTCATTATTTTGAAAATGTATCAGAACTTAAAGATCAGCTAAAAATAAGTTTAAAATATTATCTCTTTTTGATATGGTGCTTTTTAAAAAAATTTTTTTATTGATTTCAGAGAGGAAGGGAGAGGGAGAGGGAAATAGAAACATCAATGATGAGAGAGAATTACTGATCGGGTGCCTCATGCCTGCCCCACACCAAGGATCGAGCCCACAACCTGGGTATGTGCCCCTGACCTCCTGGTTCACAGGTCAACACTCAACCACTGAGCCGCGCTGGATAGGCGATATGGTGCTTTTACATGAAAAATTTCAAACTGTATCAGAATTTAGGAATCAGTTAAAAAAATAAACAAAAGTATTAGCTGTTTAATATGGTGCTTTTCTATGAAATCCTGGTATAAATGTTTATTTTTTTTAATGGTTTCTATTGACCTCATAAAATATAAATTGGAAAAAGCTGGGTTTTTTTTGCTTTTTGTTTTTGCTTTGCTCCCAAAATGTTGTTCATGAGACAGAATTCAATATTTTCTTGTAACCACCTTATTCACACAGAGAGTGCTGGCATAGTCTTAGTCTACTATAACCTGAGACAATGTGACTGACTGAGCTGTCGTTTCTAGGATAATATACCACCAGGTTGGATAGCTATTATATGTGAAGATGCTTGATGAATTTTAATTTAAGAGAATTTATTGCATTCTGACAAAAATGTTTTGAATAATAATATTTTATTTCAACAACTATGATATCATCATCTAAGTGTATGAGTCATTTAAGTGGTTTGTCCAGATGTGAATTTATCCACAAAATGCAAAGGCCAACTTTCATTTAACATCCCAGTGGGGCATCTCTTGACCTCTAAGATGGCTTATGGTCAAATGAATGACAAGTGATTTTAATAATCTAAAATATGTAGGGAGTTAAAAGCACCGCTAAACATATAATGAACTCTAACTAGCATATTCCTTTCCATCATCACAAAAAAACACACTATTTCTTTGCATAATCAGAAAAAATTCAAGTTGTCTATATAAACCAAAATTATTTGATAAATGTTTCTTTAAATAAAAACTCCTGCCCCAACCCATAGACTACTTCATCTCCAACTTTTATTAAACATTTATTTAGTTCTCCCACTTTTGTTTATTTCCTACAAAGCTAGTATACTAGTATACCTAGTCTCTTTTTCCCTCACCTCATTTTTCCCCTTCTGTATTATTTTCTGATTGCATGCTTTTAAGTTTTATCTCATATGTTAATTATATCTCCTCAACTGGATTATGAGCACCTTGAACGTAAGGACCATTTCTTATATTTCTCTATGTACTGAAAGTTGTTCACTAAACTGATGTGCATAAACTAGCTGCTCAGTAAACATTTCTGAATAAGTCAGAAAGTAATAGGTGATAACCCCAGCTCAGAACCCTCAGCATCTCACAGGCACTTTTATTTTTTAAATATATTTTTATTGATTTCAGAGAGGAAGGGAGAGGGAAAAAGAGATAGTAACATCCAATGATGAGCGAGAATCATTGATCTCCTACATGCCCCCGCTGGGGATCAGGCTCGCAACCTAGGCATATGACTTGACTGGGAATTGAATCATGTCCTCCTGGTTCATAGGTCGAAATCAACCACTGAGCCATGCCAGTTGGGCTCATAGATATTTTTAATCTCATATATCTAGTAGGTTATATTTACCAGGAAGTTCTCTTTATAGTAACTATAGTCAGTTGAAACATGTATGTAATACACTTTATATCATATTAGCAAATGCATAAAATTTAAACTATATTTTTTTGTGTTCCTTGTATCTTATGACATTCTAGGAGTGGGAAGTCTCATATATGAAGGACTCGTATAAGTTAAAATGATATTTATGTATATTCATAATTTCATGTTAATGATTTTTTTCCATTTGTATGATTTAAACTCAGTAGTTTAAGCAAGGTAGAGAGATCATCTTTTTCTTTAGAACAAAGAATTGGCACTTTTAAAAGAGATGGCAGCCCTAACCAGTTTTCTCAGTGGATAGAGCGTCAGCCTGCAGACTGAAGGGTCCCAGGTTCGATTCCAGTCAAGGGCATGTACCTTGGTTGCGGGCACATCCCCAGTAGGGAGTGTGCAGGAGGCAGCTGAATCAATGTTTCTCTCTCATCCATGTTTCTAACTCTCTATCCCTCTCCCTTCCTCTCTGTAAAAAATCAATAAAATATATTTAAAAAAAAAAAGAGAGAGATGGTAAAGACTGGAGGTGGAAAGAGCAGTTTCAAAGTGATTGGTGTAGTCTAGGTAAGAGATGATGTCAGAGTCTAGTTGAATGGCATCGGGGTTGGAGAAAGATGAACAAATTCAACAGGTATTTGGTAGGTAGGATGGACATTTTGGTTTAATTTCAAATGTGCAGAGAGGAGCAAGAAGAGAATGGTTTGTGTTTTTAAAGATTTCTCTGGCTGTATTGCAGAGAACGAATAGAGGCTGCTGGAAGAGATATGGGTTAACTTATTAGTGAGTTACTGCAGTTGTTTATAATTTGGACTAGGATGAAAACAGTGGAAATTTATAGGAATGGACCAGTTCGAGAGTGAGATACTATGTTTAGAGGCCAAAGACAACAAGAGCTGATGATGGCTTATATGGGAGGGACGTAAGAGAGGGAAGTGTTAAGGATGGGTCCTTATGTGTGGGCGGCTGGATGAATCATTCACAGACACAGGAAATTGCGGAAGAGGATCTTATTTGGGAGGAAATTCAAAAGTTCATTTTTGGCATGTTGATTTTGAGATGGCTTTGGAACATGCAAGAAGTATTTTTAAGTAGGTGAATGGATCGGTACTTCTAGAGCTGAGGAGAGGTCTCACCTGGAGATATACTATTATGAATCATCATATATAGGTGCCAATTAAAGGCATGGGAGTGGATGAAACTGTCAGAGTTAAAAAAAGAGAACTGTCAAGCTCAGAAAAACATTAGCATTTACCCACTGGGTTGAGGAAGTTAAAGCTGAAAAGGAGATTGAGGAGGTGTCAGGGTTGGGTTGCACTGGGCAGGAGCAATGAAAGAACACCTGATAAAGAGCACATTGGATATTGATAGAGAAGGGGTTTTCCCTCTTTTGTCTCTGACCAACATGGGTATTTTCTGATTTCCACTCTAAGCTATATTGGCCTGATCCATTTATGGAGACTTTTTTCTTTTTCTTTTTTTCTAATAAGCAGAGAATTCTGTTTTAGGAAGAATTGCTCAGTGCTTAGACCACAGAAAATATATTTGTTTTTCTTTTTAATTAATATTGCAAATTTGTTTGCAACACCAGAATTACGGGACAGCTAATTCTAGAATTAGCTTCACTCTATCCTGCTGCTCTTTTTAAATAGGGAAGACAAATAGTATATTCTAGGACCGTGGTCGGCAAACTGGGGCTCGCGAGCCACATGCGGCTCTTTGGCCCCTTGAGTGTGGCTCTTCCACAAAATACCATGGCCTGGGTGAGTCTATTTTGAAGAAGTGGCGTTAGAAGAAGTTTAAGTTTAAAAAATTTGGCTCTCAAAAGAAATTTCAATCATACTGTTGATATTTGGCTCTGTTGACTAATGAGTTTGCCGACCACTTGTTCTAGGATGACTGTGACCCAAAAGACACCCCTTCCCCTCATCTCCAATCCCTATCCTTCTAGCAGCTTTATTGGAAGTTGTGTTTTAAATGTTTTGCTCATTTGTTCTAGTTATCATAGTGTAATTCTTTAAAAATAACAAAGTACAAAAATATAACGTCTTCTAATACTGGGATTTTTGTCATTTTTCCTTGTCAGGCGTCACAGGAACTAGCAGTGATGGCACAAGGGAGTTTGGATTCTTCCCTCTCAAAACCTCCTTCCCATTTATGCAGCAAAAACCACTTGCTAAGGGCCATTTGCCTGTTGCCAGAGTAGTGGAATGTCTGAGGCTGAGGTGAACATTTTGGAATAGTAACAGTATATTAATTTAATAATAATATCTTGCAAAGCATTTGGCAGTGAAAACAACTGTGAATCCCAGCTCATTAATTTGCTCACTGAAGGTTCATTATATGAATTTAAAAATTAACTTTAGGAAGACTACTCAGAAATAAAAAGGAAAGAAATAATCAACAAAATAGATGAATCTCAAAATAGAAGTGAAAGATGTCAGGCAAAGAAAGATAGAAGTTATATGACTTTAATTATCCAAAACTTTAGAGAATGCAAATGTACCTATAATAACAAAGAGTGGGTTAGTGGTTGCTGGTGTCTAGCGGTAGGGGATGGGCTTAGGATGGAATACCAAGGGATGGGAGGAAACGTTAGGGGGTAATGGAAATGCTCATTATTTTGATTCTGGTGATGGTTTCAAATGTCAAAGCTAATCAAATTGTATACTAACCCTTTACATGTCTTTTAATTATATTCAATAAAACCTCATTATCAATGTAGAGTAGTGGAAATCCTGTCCAAATTTGTAACAAGTAAAAATTTTAGATTTTTAAAGAAAAAGTCATTTTAGTTGTCAAAAATAGTGACATATTAATGAGACATGATTATATTCGTAGTTAAGCCTGTATTAGAAAAACCCCAGATTTTGACTACTTTTTAATAACTTGGAATTCAATAATGATCAAATTCATTTCAATTATCATAAAATCTCTTGAGATATCACTTGCAAAACTTCACTTTTTTATTTTAAGTGTTGAAACCCAACATTCTGCCTGTAGTTTTTTCCTAGGATGTATTTAAAAGACACGTTTTTGTTTTTATTAAAAGCAACTGGTCATACATAGGCCAAAATTTAATGAACATGATTAATGTTATTTTTTAAAATAATTTTTGAGTACTTGCTTTTTGTTAGGTGAAAGAATAGATGAGAATAGTGGTTCAAACATGTACATAGGATTCTAATAACAGTGCTTTTTTCTGTTCTATATATTGAACAATTTATTTTGTTGACTCTGTAGAAAAAACAAAAATTATTTTTATTGCCGAAACCGGTTTGGCTCAGTGGATAGAGCGTCGGCTTGCGGACTGAAGGGTCCCGGGTTCGATTCCGGTCAAGGGCATGTACCTTGGTTGCAGGCACATCCCCAGTGGGAGGTGTGCAGGAGGCAGCTGATCGATGTTTCTCTCTCTCATCGATGTTTCTAGCTCTCTATCCCTCTCCCTTCCTCTCTGTAAAATATCAATAAAATATATTTAAAAAAATTATTTTTATTTATCAATCACCATTTTTTACTTAGCAAGATATTTTTATCACTCTGGCCAAAATATTTTTTTTTACTACAAATAAGTGATTAATCTCTTTCTCATGCATTCATTTCTTGAGCCTTTAATGCAAACGTGGTATAACAGATCAGAATTACATCCTCCCTGAAAGAACGCATACTTGAAGTCTTCTGGAGTAGAGAGCAAAATAGAATGACAGGAACCAAAAGGTGGCACAGGGGATATGGCTTCTATATAATCTCAAAATCTTCCGTGCCTCAAAAAGTTGGGGATTCAACACATACATTATCTTAATGTAGAAACGTATTTTAGAAGTGACATCATAGAGTTGTGAATGACATGACACATATGAAAAGCTTAGCAGTCGGTTGGTCCAAAAATTTTTTTTCTTTTATGATGAGAGAAATGCTTGTGGGTTGTATCCGTTTTCTGTTGCTGCTGTAACAAATTCTCACAACTTCAGTGACTTAAAACAATAAAAATGTATTGTCTTAGTTCTGTAGGTCAGAAATATGCGGATCTCATGGCACTAAAATCAACGTGCCAGCAGGGCTAGATTCCCTCCTGCAGGCTCTAGGGGAGAAGCCATTTCCTTGTTCCTTCTAGCCTTGGAGAGCTGCTCAGCATCCCTGGGCTCATGCCCTCTCCCCTTCATCTTCAAAGACAGCAAGATTGCATCTGTCTGTGACCTCTCTCTGATTCTTAGCCAAAAGTGTCCTTTAAGGACTCATGTGATTAGGTTGGGCCCATCACATTATTCAGGATAATCTCCCTTTTTCAGGGTCCATAATCTTAATCACCTCTTCAAAGTCCTCCCTTGCAAGATAAGATAGTCACAGATTCCAAGGATTAGAACATGGACATCTTTGGGAGGCCATTATTCTGCCTACCATATGGGTGAAATCAGTTAGGGATCAAAACAAGGGCAGGGGGGAGATCGAATTTATGAGCATGTTTTAGAGACTATCTGTTGGTGTGGTGTTCCACAGAAGAATCAACAAATGAAAAAGAAAATTATTAACAGAAAGGAAAGTAGGCATTAGGAAAACACTATTAGTTACTAGTTGCCACACTTCCACATAAAAAGTGATATTCTTTGTTTCATTCAGTATTTAAATAAACTACACTAATAAGTCTGTCATCTGTTTCTCAATCTGGGTAGCAGATGCAACTCTATCATTTAGGTACATGAAGTTCTGTTGCAAACATTTATGAGAATTAGTTGACAACCATTAAGGTAAAGTACTAGGTTAATAGATAGTTTTAAAACCTAGTGTTTCTTGCTTAAGGTGTATTTAGGATCTGTAGAAGAATAACAATAACTATAGACAAGCTATACTAGAGACTGAATGTCTCCTCAGGAAGATGTTTTTTGACTGAAACATAAAACTCTGATATGCAAATGTCAATAGAAGGGCAAAATTTAGTTCTAGCTTTTAAATTTGCAAAACAAAAAATTCCAGTTCACACAAAACTTAGTTGATAAGGAAAAACATATTATACTTTAAAAAATCTTTTTAAAACATTGCTGATAATATCCTCTTTGTTCTAATTAATTAACTGCCTTTAATTTCTTACAAAATCCTTTTAAAACTGCATTTTTATTAAATTGATTTTAATAAATGAGCTGGATAAAACTAATACTCAAGTGAATCTAATAGAGAGCTGCAAGTATAGCTGGATTTGATGGTCTTAAAATTAATCATATTTTGCTACAAGCTGTAAAATCAGGAACAACTGAGAAAAGCAGAGCTCCAAACAGGGTGGGAAGATAATTTTCCATGTCACGGGAAATTCAACTTCAACTATATAGCAACACTGATCTTCATAAAAGCAATAACTTTTACATATAATAAATAGCTGAATTATACAATCCTATATAATAAAAGCCTAATATGCTAAGTGTCCAGTTGTCCAGTCATTCATTCAACCAATCAAAGCATAATATGCTAATGATATGCTAAGGCCACTCAACTGCTTGCTATGACGTGCACTGACCACCAGGGTGTAGATGTCCGATTGGTAGGTTAGCTTGTTACTGGGGTCTGGTCGATCAGGACTGAGTGAGACAGGCTGGACATGCCCTAGAGCCTTCCTGTGGTCCCTCCCTGGCTGGCCAACCTCCCATATCACTCCCCGGTCACGATCATGCAACGGTGTGGTCCCTCAGCCTGGCCTGAACCCTCTCGCAATCTGGGCTGAGAGACCCCACCCCGAGTGCATGAATTTCGTGCACTGGGCCTCTACTAGAATTATATGCTCTTTTTCTAAAAGTTAACCCACATGAGGTTGTAAATTAACACCTTATTTACTTGTATAAGTCTCTTTCTCCACATCCTGGAGTGGGCTGGACAACCTCGAAAGAATCCAGAATCTCATTGATCTCACACTTCTGTGAGTCTAGAGGAGAAACAGAAAGAATTGAGGGGAGTGGAGGTCATCTGGAGTCAGGGAAGGGAATTAAGGCTTATTAAACAACTACCATTTGCCACTGCTTCATGTTTTATACCAGTTACCACAACTATTTGAATTAGTTATCATCTAGGAGAGAAAACTGAGAGTTGGAGTGGCCAAGAACTGTCAAACACACGCTGAGCAGCATATAGCCTGACTTTAACTCACATGGACCTGGCTCCAAAGCTTTGTTCTCTGTGCTTCCATGCTGCTTCATGAACCATGAGACCCATTTTTCTGCTTCCTCTCCTCAAATAGAAGGCACTGTACACCTGAAAGAAAAATCAAAAAAAGGAAAAGCCCCTCAAAACCTCTGACACTGAGACGTTTACAGGATTCCGTAAAGCATCCCAGAACCCCTGAGTCAGAAAACCCTTTACATCATGAAGCCTTTCTCTCTTTTTTAAAATATATTTTTATTGATATCAGAGAGGAAGGGAGAGGGAGAGAGAGAGAGAGAGAGAGAAACATAAATGATGAGAGAGAACTATTGGTCCACTGCCTCCTGCATGCCCCCTACGGGGGATTGAGCCCATAACCTAGGCATGTGCCCTGTTTGAGAATCGAACCATGATCTCCTACTTCATAGGCTGATGCTCAACCATTGAGCCATGCCAGCCAGGGCATAATGTATTTTAAAAATAAGATGGAAAGTTAGGGATATGGAATTTATTAATTTTGTAAATGCATAAAAATTCTAAATAAAACTGTTAAAATGTTAACAGTGGTTGCCTAGGGAATTCTGTTTTTTTTGTGTGTTGTTTTTTTTTTTGCTGATGTTTTTTCCTGCTCCATTATATTCTTCCAATATTTATAACCAGAAAGACAAATAAGGTTCAAAAATGAAAAAGATTTTTACAAGAATTTTCAAGTAGCCAGTGAGGGAACAAAAGATCCTTCTGGCCAGATGGGACTTACCATTGTTGCAAGTTAATTGATTCAGTGATCTTTCTGTGATTAAAGCCAGTGAAATCAGGTAGTGACTGCAGACCTAAATATCATGCTATCTTAGCAACAGGAAAAAATAATTAGAAGAGCTATGCCACAGACATTTCTCAACTGTGATAAATCAAGAGAAGACATGTCCGAAATCATATAAGGCACATGTTTTAGACATTAAAATGTTGGTTGTTTGTGGAAGCAATCATATAAATTAATTACATAATTTTGATGTAAAATATATATATATATAGTATCTTAATGGATTTGCTGTTCTTTTAGTAATTTACTTTGACATAAAATTACCCATGTCTAAAGAACTACATAGGTCGTCTAGAAATTTAGGGACCATCTATCAAGTATCAGTTCATTCTTTTAAAAGCTCTTAACATACTAGATTTGGGTATTCATATCAGTAAGCAATAATTTAGATTATGTAAATTCGTAAAGATACTACTTTTTAAATTTTTAGTGTTTTTTTTTTTTTAAAGAGCAGTCAGATTCACAGCAAAATTGAATAGAAAGTACATAGAGTTCCCATATTCTTATATACCTCCTGTCCCCACACATACACAGCCTCTCCCACTACTAACATCCCACACCAGAATGGTGCATTTGTTAGAATCAATGAGCCTACATTGATGCATCATTATCACCCAAAGTCCATAGTTTACATTTAAGTTCACTCTCAGAGTTGTACAATCTATGAGTTAGACAGATATTATAATGATATTATCTGCCATTATAATATCATACAGATACTTTCACTGCCCTAAAAATATCTGTGCTCTGGCCCTAACTGGTTTGGCTCAGTGGATAGAGCGTCGGCCTGCAGACTGAAAGGTCCTGGGTTTGATTCCCATCAAGGGCATGTACCTTGGTTGTGGGCACATCAGGGATGTGCTGGAGGCAGCTGATCGATGTTTCTCTCTCATTCACGTTTCTAACTCTCTATCCCTCTCCCTTCCTCTCTGTAAAAAAATCAATAAAATATATTTTAAAAAATAAATCTGTGCTCTGCCTATTCATCTCTCTCTCTCCAGCCTCTGGAAACCACTGATCTTTGTACTGTCTCCATAATTTTGCCTTTTATAGAGTACTAGAGGCCCGATGCACGAAATTCGTGCAAGGGGCTCGGCCCCCGCTGCGGTGGCCCCCTCTGCCTCGGCCCCAGCCTGCCGTGGTGGCTGCCTCTGCCTCGGCCCCCGCCGCCACAGCTTTGTCCAGAAAGTCATCTGGAAGAATGTTGGGGAGGACCTCTGGTCTAATTAGCATATTATGCTTTTATTATTATAGATTATATACTTGGAATCAGACAGTATGTAGCCTTTTCAGATGGTTTACTTTCACTTAGTCATGTGCATTTAAAGTTCCTCCATGTCGCTAAAACCGGTTTGGCTCAGTGGATAGAGCGTCAGCCTGCGGACTAAAGGGTCCCGGGTTCGATTCTGGTCAAGGGCATGTACCTTGGTTGCAGGCACATCCCCAGTAGGAGGTGTGCAGGAGGCAGCTGATTGATGTTTCTCTCTCATCAATGTTTCTAGCTCTCTATCCCTCTCCCTTCCTCTCTGTAAAATATCAATAAAATATATTTTAAAAAAATAATAAAGTTCCTCCATGTCTATTCATGGCTGATAGCTCATTTCTTTTCAGTACTGAATAATATTTTATTATCTAGTGGTATCACAATTTCTTTATCTACTAGAGGCCCGATGCACAAAAATTTGTGCAAGAGTAGGCCTTTCTTCCCCTGGCTGCCAGCACCAGCTTCCCTCTGGCACCCGGGACCCAGGCTTCCCTCCTCCAGCCACCCACAGGCACCTGGGACCGAGGCTGCTTCCTTCCAGCCGCCCGCAGGCACGTGGGACCCAGGCTGGCTTCCCTTGGGTCGCCCATAGGCACCCGGGACCCGGGATGGCTTCTTTCCAGCCCCGGCTTCATCAGGAAGGATGTCCGGAATGACATCTGGAAGATGTCCTGTCTAATTAGCATATTACCCTTTTATTATTATAGATTCACCTACTGAAAGACATCTTAGTTGCTTCCAAGTTTAGCAATTATGAATAAAGCTGCTATATAAACTGGTGCAGGTTTTTGTGTGGACATTAGTTTTCAACTCCTTTGTGTAAATACCAAGTAATAGGATGGCTGGATTATATGATAAGAGTATATTTGGTTTTATAAGAAACTGCCAAGCTGTTTTCCAAGTGGCTGTCCTATTTTGCATTCCCACCAACATGAATGAAAGTTCCTGTTGCTTCAAACACTCACCAACATTGGGTGTTGTCAGTATTTAGATTTTGGGCATGTTAATATGTGTATAATCTCCTTGTTTTAACTTGTAATTCCCTATCAACATATGATGTGGAGCATCTTTTCATATACTTATTTGTCATTTATATATCTTTTGTGATGAGGTGTATGCTCAGATTTTTGGCCAATTTTTTAAAAATCAGGGTGTTTCCTTATTGTTGAGTATTGAGGTATTTTTTGTGATATGTTTTGGGTAATATTCCTTTATCAGTTATGACTTTTGCAAGTATTTTCTTCTGGTTTGAGACTTGTCCTCTTATTTTCTCTGCAGGGTCTTTCACATAACAGAAGTTTAATTTTTTTTTTTTTTTATCCTCATCCATGGATATTTTCCCATTGGTTTTTAGAAAGAGTGGAAGAGAGAGGGAAAGACAGAGAGAAATACCGATGTGAGCAAAACACATGGATTGGTTGCTTCCCACATGTGCCCCAACCAGGGCCTGGGCCAGGGAGGAGCCTGCAACCGAGGTATGTGCCCTTGACCAGAATCAAACTTGGGAGTGTTCGGTCTGCAGTGTGGCATTATCCACTGAGTCAAACCGGCTAGGGCAGAAATTTTAAAATTTAATGAAGCCCAGTTTATCAATTATTTCTTTCATGTATTGTGCCTTTGGTGTTGTATCTAAAAGATCAAAGTCATATTCAAGGTCATCTAGATACTTTCATATATTATTTTCTAGGAATTTTATAATTTTTTAAAATTTACCTTTATTGTTGAAAGTATTACAGATACCCCCCTTTCCCCCGCATTGGTCCCCTCCATCCCACATCTGTCCCCCCACCCCACAGGCCTTCACCACACTATTGTCTGTGTCCATGGGTTATGCATAAATGCATGTAAGTTCTTTGATAATCTCTCTCCCCCCACCCATCCACCCCCACCTTCCCTCCGAGATTCACTAGTCTATTCCTTAGACATGCTTTTTTGTCTCTGGATCCATTTTGTTCATCAGTCCATTTTGTTCGTTAGTCCATTTTGTTCATTAGGTTCCCCCCAGGAGTGAGATCACATGACCCTTGTCTTTCTCTGACTGGCTTATTTCGCTTAGCATAAAACTCTCCAGGAGTTTTACAGTTTTTTATTTTACACTTATATCTGTGCCCCAGGTTGAGTTAATAATTGTGTAAGGTACAAAGCCTGTATCTAGATTCATGTTATTGCATGTGAATGTCCAGCTGTTTCAGCACCATTTGTTGAAAAGTCTCTTTTCTCCATTGTGTTGCCTTTTCTCCATTGTCAACTATCAGATGACTATTTTATGTGAGGCTGTTTCTGGGTTCTCTATTCTGTTCCCTTATTATATTTGTTTATTCTTTGTCTTGAAGAGATAATACATTTAAAACTAATAGGAGGTAGAGTTCTTCCTGAGTGTGATACATAGTTTATCCAAAATAATTGCATTCTTGTAGAAAATGTTTTTCTATTGTTGAAGTCAGTTCTAATCCCCTAGAGAGCTCAAGTAGTATAAAAAAATAGGATTAATTTACTGAAAAATACACTTTCTTAGTGATAGTTGGGTTGTACTATATCTATTTGTATGTTTTAAACTATTCATTTCTGCAAGAATAAAATAAATTAGAATAAAATTGGCTTACATTTTCTATTTTGTATGTTTTAAAAAGTCACTTTCTCTAAACGAGTATATAAGGAAAAAGAGAAATCATTATGGTTTCTATTCACCACAATGCTAGAATAATCTTTCTAATAATTTTAGAAGGAAGTTATATTTAAAAAATAAAATTCAGTTAAGGAATGGATTGAGAAATTGACAAATGATATCAGATTAGAGATGATTTTCTAATAATTTTTAATTATTTCGTATCTTAGTTGACTGCCTCTGTAATAAAAAATAAATACAAGCTATATCAGGTTAAGCCTTCCTTGGTGCCTAGATTTTGGTAAAGAGTGTTATTTAGTATATTGCCCTACACTTGAAAACTCAGAATATGTCTGGTGAACTGGAGGTGATACAGCCTGAAAGACTGATTCATACTAGCCAAAATCACAAGAGACTGATTTATAAATCTTGATGCCCACTCGTTAATATACAGTGGGAGCTACATTTTATACTATAACTGGATCAGTTAACTGTACAAGATACTCCCTTTGATAGCTACTAGACATGTTGGGGTGATCCTTTTGTAAGTTATATAAATGTCTAATCACTATGTTGTATACCTGAAACTAATACAATATTGTTTGTCAACTGTAATTGGAAAAAAAAAAAAAGATACTTCCTTTAAGGGAGTACTCTGGTGGCCAAATTATAGATAGGAAATTTGCTTGGAGACTATGAAATTAGAGCAATGGGAATTGAATATTAACAGATATTTATTTCCAGCTAGGGGAGCTTGATAATTTGCCCTTTGCCTCTCCAGGGATTTTTCTATTTTAATAACCAGAGATATTGCCCAAATCTCCCCTTAATTTTTTTTCTTACTTTATAACTTCTTTCTTTAGATTGTTTAAAGTTGCTGTAATATACTGCTATTAAATTATCCCTTATGAGCCCTAACCGGTTTGGCTCAGTGGATAGAGCGTCAGCCTGCAGACTGAAGGGTCCCAGGTTCGATTCTAGTCAAGGGCATGTACCTTGGTTGTGGGCACATACCCAGTAGGGAGTGTGCAGGAGGCAGCTGATGGGTATTTCTCTCTCATCAATGTTTCTAACTCTCTATCCCTCTCCCTTCCTCTCTGTAAAAAATCAATAAAATAGATTTTCAAAAAAAAATTATCCCTTATGAAATGTTGGTTTCTATTTTCAAGATTATAGTGTATATCAGATCTGTTTCGTTTTATCGTGGATTTGTTCTGCTAACTCAGAGACATTTTCCTCTAAAAATACTATCTGAAAATAATAACATAAGATAGGTTACAAAGAATTCCAGCTATTGTGGGTTGATTCTTACCTCACTTAATTTCAGAGATTGCCATACTTCAACTTTGATTCTATCTATCTATCATCTATCTATCTATCTATCTATCTATCTATCTATCTATCTATGTATTTATTTTTTGGCTTGTTGTTTTCTTTCCCTGTAACATTGAGTGATAGTCTTAGATCTAAATTTTGTATTTTATTTTTATGGTTTATAAATATCAGCAATTTAGCAATTTGTTCTCCACAATATATATTTTTTTCATAATTCTGTTTATGGGCTGAATGATAAAGATAGAAATACTACATTCAATTTGGAATCCCACAGATCATCTTTAGAAAGTTAAAGAGAGAAAAATAGCTTGCTGCAGGAATCTTTTCTTGCTGTCATTTTGACAATTCTGCCATGATATTTTCATGGTATTTAATGAAAATGAATGTGTGTGCATTTCAGTTTAAATTAAAATGTCAACATCTAGGTTATAAAAAAATAATGTCATTCTAAGAAAATAAAAACAATGAATTCAATATTCAAGTTGTGCCATTCTTTGAAATGTTTATTAAATACATCATTTTATTCATGTGCATATTATTTCAGAATTACACTAAAATTTGTAAGATTAAAAACAATGAGATTAAGCATTAGAAAAATATAATTGTGGTGGATCTTGCCAAGCATATTTTATTTTTTAATGATATAGCTATAGTGATGGCTGGGATCCTTTGCTTAAATGTCTACTATGTAATTGAAATGGTTTTGCCTTTAATAACCTATATTGTGACATATCCATTTTACATGCATTAAAAATTAAACTATCACATTTGTCTCTTTCTGGAAAAAATATGAGAAATATTTGTTTGTTATATTAGCTTGAGCCTATTTATATTATAGAATATCCATGAAACAAATGGAAATCTTACCATGAATACAATACAAAAATGGAATATTTATAAAGCTGACTTCAGAAAGTTCAGGTGCCCCAAACTTTATATCTGTAAGGAAATGGGTAATAGACAAGATTCTGTGCTATGAATCCATTTGAAAGGGGGTAAGTAATCTGGAGAATTCACACTATTTACTGCACATTTAATGATTAAAAGTAAGTTTCAGGTAATGTCATGTTTATGTTTTTCACACTAAATCCTGTGTTCTTTGGGTGAAGCAGCACCTTCAAATAATGACCATCCAAAGGCAGGATCCTACCCAATGGAGAACTCTGATACACACAGTCAATCCTAGGGTATGATGCTCCTTGATGCAAGAACAATAATATAGTCTCTGGTCACCTTGAAGAGTGACTTCAGGGAAGAAGTACAATTAATGCCAATGTAAGATCCCAATGCATTAGAATTGGCGTCATAAATTTATGCTTCTAAAGACTGGGAATCAGTCTTAACCAGAAAAAGCACCATTGGTTTACATTTCTTTTCATTGAAAGTTTATCTTGGTTTTCTGCTTCTGTGGTTTCACAGTCTGTCTTTTAGCTTCAATTACAGATCATAGCAGTGCTGTGTATGTCAAAGCCCATGATTATTTTATTTGCTGAAGTATAAAATGATTTCCCTTTTGAGCCAGATCAGGTCCTACCTAGTCTCCAGCTGGTCCTAGAACAGAAAATGATCAGGCTCTTTAATTAAAGGGTGTTAAATACTGCCTTTAGGAGAGACACTTTTAATGAAGTGATAACTGATTATTAAATAGTAATGACAACTACAGCATGAATTGCTAAGACCAGACAAATGTAACAATCACAAATTGATGTTTAAATTACCTGTATAAACAACCTTATTAATTTTCCATTCGTTCTAGATTCATCTCAAATAATCCCCATACTTAGGCAGTGACAATGTTTAAAAAGAAGTGGACTAATTTTTAAAAACAGATATATGGTCCTCAAATGTCACAACTACTTTCATATACACTGTAAATATAACATTTTTTAAATGGGATTTTGGGGACAGGATGTTACAATACAGGATGGGCAAAAGTAGGTTATAATTGTTTATAGGAAAATAGACAAATGATACAAATAAATAATACAATAATTAATAAATACCACAAGAATAAACTTTCAAGTACTCACAACTATAAACCTACTTTTGTCCATCCCTGTATATCGAAACTCACATAAACCTTAAACATTTATTTACTGATATATGAGTAAACATCTTAGATAAAAATATTTTCAAGGGAAAATCACAAAGCATTTAAAACTCTAACCCTAAAACAGGAAAATTTTTGCCACCTTGGAGACATAAAAACCTAAAGTGGAAAAGTTACATTAAGGAATGTGGTAAAGGAATAAGCCTACTCTAACAATTCAAACTTATCCTATCATTTGTTCTATGTTAGTGAACTCATTAATGAAAGATACCTAAATTGCAAATTAGTGGAAAGCAATAGGGGTATGTTAATAAATGAGAAAAAAAGCATTTAATAAGTATTAACACAAATTTATAAAGCTACTCAGAATATAATTATCAGGATATTTCTTTGACATAGTTAATATATGTATTCCAAAGCAATATGTAATTCTGCTTAGCTAAAAACATTTGTTTCTATAAAATGTAAAACATGTTTGCCATGATTATTTTAACATAATAGTATTTTTGATGTTTTGACAAATGCATTATATAACAACAACCAGAAACATTCATAGTAATTAATTAAAAACACCTTTTAAGAAAAGGCAATAATTTAGATTAATACAAAATAAATAATTAAAAACAAAAAGTGGCTTACTAGAAATATTCAGTTAGAAGAGATAATGAAAAAAAATCAATTCCTAATAGCAGATATACATGAAATATATAAAAAGTAATATGCAAGGGGAATGTGCATTTCTTATGAAACTTCACTGAGATAATAAAAAGCTAATGTAAGTACTTCTGGTGGAAAACTAAAGTTCATATGTCTGTGTCAGTGCATCCAAAATTGATCTTTAAGGTGATGCTTTTATCCAAGAAAAGACATGGATTCTTGGAAAAGAAAAGGTAACCATTGAATAAACTTAATTATCATATACATATACTCCCCATCCCCCAATCTCCTGAAAAGGGAAAGCTGAACTATATGAAGTATTGTTTTAAATAAATGGCTGGCACATTTTACTACAATAATTTCCAAAGAATTAAATTATAATAATATGTAAATAAGTAAGAAAAATAGAATATTTATCAGATCTTATATGGAAAAGTAACGTAATTTGAAAGTGCTAGGAGAAGTCTAGAAGAAAAAGATCAACAAATAATTATACAATTTTTTTTTAAAAATATATTTTATTGATATTTTACAGAGAGGAAGGAAGAGGGATAGAGAGCTAGAAACATCGATGAGAGAGAAACATCGATCAGCTGCCTCCTGCACACCTCCCACTGGGGATGTGCCCGCAACTAATGTACATGCCCTTGACCGGAATCAAACCCGGGACCCTTCAGTCCGCAGGCCGACGCTCTATCCACTGAGCCAAACCGGTTTTGGCTAATTATACAAATTTTTTAGGTAGGCACCCCAAAGAACCAAAATAATGAGGTAATTAAGTACAATACTCAAAAAATATTAAGAACAAATATGTATAATATTTTAAAAGGCAATATATTTAAATTAACATATTTATATATTACATGTAAATATGTTTATATATAATATATAGTATATAAAAATATTATGTAATTATAGAATTTGGTATGAAAGCATTTTATTAGATAAAAGGCCAAGTCAAACATAAAATTCACAAAAGAGGAGCTATATTGATAAATAAAATGAAAATCTAGAAAGATTAAAGCACCTGCTATACTAGGAAAATATTAAATGAAAGAACAAAGGAAAAAAAAGTAATAATACAAAGTAAGGTAGAAGAAAATAGCTTTTCTTATTAGGTTGCTATAAAGCCACTATGTACAGGTGTACCTCAGCAATATTGTGGGTTTGGTTCCAGACCACTGCAATAAAGTGAGTGTCTGTATTGCTTCAGTCAATACACATAAGATGGACTTCAAAATTATTAATATTTACAGAAGTGTTCATAGCCTTCTACCCATTAATCCCACTTTGGCATTCCAGATTGGTTCAAATGAGGGAAAGCTGAAATCATTAGGCTTATAAATGCATAATATGTCTAGCACAGCAGCATTTATTCTGCTGAAAATTTGGAAGCAAACTAGTGACCCAAATGTCAAGTGTTAGTTAAATTATGTTTGTAGTAATGTCAGAGGTTTATTTTTACAGACAATAACTGATACCATCAGGAGAATATGGACACCTCCATGAACAGGTACTTCAAGTATTTTTTAAACTACATATTTGAAAAAATGTACAGAATACCCATAGATAATTATATTCAAACTAGAGGCCTGGTGCACAGACTCATGCACAGGTGAGGTCCCTCAGACTGGCCTGCACTCTTTTGTAATCCGGGACTCCTTGGGGGATATTGGACTGCCAGGTTTTGGTCTGATACCAGGATCTGGCCAAAATCCGGCAGCCCGACATCCCCCTGAGGGATGTAGCAGTACCGAAGCGGCAGGCGGCCAGGGAGGAGTCCCAGTGGGGCGGGCGCAGCCCTACTGCGGTTCATCCTGGCCCGGCTGAGCCTGCCACCGCTGCTGCCAAAGCCCGCCCAATAGCACTGCCGCAGAGGCGGGAGGGGCTCCCACCACAGCAGTTGAACTTGCCAGCCATAAGCCCAGCTTCTGGCTGGGCGGCACTCCCCCTGTGGGAGCGCACTGACCACCAGGGGGCAGCTCCTGCATTGAGCATCTGCCTCTGGTGGTCAATGCGTGTCATAGTGACCAGTTGACTGGTCATTCCGGTCACTTAGGCTTTTCTATATATAGACAGTGAATTTATATACTAGTATTACCTACAGTTTTCCAACTTTGATTTTTTAAATATAAAAATATCAAAATTAAACAGAAATAAAGGAAATTTTCTATATTGACTATGTCTATTACTAATAAGAATGTCAAACTGAGAGAAGGATAGCAAAATGCAAAATATCCCTAGGGATGTTCCTTATTCAGCTCAGGCAGGAAGTCTTGGCTCTGGAGGCCAGTTTCAGTCATTTGCTGCATGGCTAGCAAGAACTCATGAAGAGGGGAGAAATGGCCCGCTTCTGTTCCAGAAAAGTTAAGAAGTCTGCAGGGACTTTCTTTTCAGTCCAGAATTTACACTAGGAATTATAATTTGATCTCAGTAGCCAAATGGTTTTTCCCCCTCCTTCTAAACTATCGCTAACCAAATAAGCTTATGGTAGTAATTAGCAAGGAGCAAAGCAAGGCCATCTTCCCCTTAACATTTCTGCTTGAGATACTATCCACTTAACGCAATATGTTTGTGTATGACAGTCAGACATCCTTTTTATTAATGGCAACCATCAAACCCTGCAAGAGGATTAGACTATGAACTTGAAAGGCAGACTGGGAAAATAGTGTACACACATCACCTTTTTCATAAGTTCTCCTTGCAGCTACAGAAAATTGCAAAGAAACATTCTGATCAGGATTAAGCCATAATTGCATAAAGAAATTTACACACACACACACACACACACACACACACACACACACACACAAAACCCCCCACAAAATTCTGGTACACATATGAAGTAAATCCTGGTTATTAAAAGATAAAGCTGTGAAGAACAGGAGGCCTAAAGAAAGAGAGAAAGCAGGGCAACTCCAGCTTGTTAAAACTTCTAAACCTAATCCGAGTGCTCACACTTTTATATCCTTCTCACAACAGTGATTCTGTAGAAAGATTCCGAACCCTGACTGCATGTCAGAATCACCTGAGAGTGCTTAAAACTTCCTAACATCCAGGCCATGACAGAACAATTAAAATAGAATCTCTGGGGGGACTTTGAAATCTCCCCAAGAGATACCATTATGCAGCCAGTGTTGAGAATCTGTGCCTTAATGAAATATCAATGGCTTAACACAGTCATTTCATAAATAGAGGCTGCAAATAAAAACAGAGGTTACAAAAAAAATATGTCCTGTTAGGTAGTGCAAATGAGTAAAGCTGGCCAGATTTTTTAATAATTTTTTCTTTAAATATATTTTATAGATTTTTTACAGAGAGGAAGGGAGAGGGATAGAGAGTTAGAAACATCGATGAGTGAGAAACATCGATCAGCTGCCTCCTGCACACCTCCCACTGGGGATGTGCCCACAACCAAGGTACATGCCCTTGACCGGAATAGAACCTGGGACCTCTCAGTCTGCAGGCTGATGCTCTATCCACTGAGCCAAACTGGTTAGGGCCAGATTTTTGTTTGTTTGTTTGTTTTAGTAAGAGTGTCTTTAGTGGTATTCTTTATTTATTTATTTATTTATTTTTTAGTGGTATTCTTTTAAAGCAAACACTTTGTTTACACATTTAATAACTTATATTTCTATAAAAATATATGCTTTTCTGCATCTTTTTAAAAACACATGGCCAACCGAAAAATATATTTTTGCCTATCTGACAAAAATATAGGTATAATTTTGATTGATTCACAACAAACGGCTATTGATATATTGGCTGTTGTCATTTTTTATTTGACAATCTAAGGGAAAAGAGGTCAGTGCCCCTCCCTAAATAGTCAAGTATTGTGTGTTTTAAAAATTCTTGTAGCACACTGGTTGAAAAGCACTGCCCTAGTGCTATGTGTATACATGGTAGTGCAGAAACTAAAATATATCTGGCCAAGTGTCTGTCAAAATTGGGCAAACAAGAGACAGACCCCAATGGCCACATTGTTTGCCCAATTTTTGTCAGATAGGCAAAAATATATTTTTCAGTGTGCCGCAGAATTTTAGTAATTAGTTTGTGTGCCATGAGATGAAAAAGGTTGAAAATCACTGCACTAGGGTGACAGTAAAGGACAATTAACAGTAATGGCAGCTGCTCTGCATCATGCAGTATTACAGACTCAATCATTTGTCCCCTGTTGGGGGAATCCTATCTAATAAAAGAGTAATATGCAAATTGACCGCACCTCTGCTACACCCACAAGCCATGCCCACCAGCCAATCAGGAGTGAGTATGCAAATTAACCCAACCAAGATGGCTGCGGCCACGGAACGAGCAGGAGGCTTGGGTTTCCCTGGCAATGGAGGAAGCCAAGCTTCCCGCACACCCTGGCCAGCCATGGACTCCACTCAAGGCTACAAAGTTTCAATTATAGAAGATAAATAAATCCCAATGAAAATGGCTGTGGCTAGAGAGCAAGCAGGAGGCTTGGCTCTGCTTAAGGCTACAAAGTTTCAATTATAGAAGATAAATAAATCCCAACAAAAATGGCTGTGGCCACAGAGCAAGCAGGAGGCTTGGCTCCGCTCAAGGCTACAAAGTTTTAATTATAGAAGATAAATAAATCCCAGATACCAGGGCCTCTGCTTGGGTCGCTGGGGCCAGCCTGCAAACCACCACAGGCCCCTCGCCCAGGCCACCCCACACCCCAAGAGAACCCCCACCCTGATCCGGGACACCCTTCAGGGCAAACCAGCCAGCCCCGACCTGTGCACCAGGCCTCTATCCTATCTAATAAAAGAGTAATATGCAAATTGAACGTCACTCCAACACACACGATGGCTGCTCCTATGTGGTCAAAGATCCAGCCCCCATGTGGACACAAGATGACCGCCACAAGATGGCCAGCAGGGGAGGGACCAGGTCTACAAGGGAGGGCAGTTGTGGGCGATCAGGCCAGCAGGGGAGGACAGTTGGGAGGGATTAGGCCTGCAAAGGAGGGCAGTTGGAGGTGATCAAGCCTGCAGGGGAGGGCAGTTAGGGGTGACCAGGCCGTCAGAGGAGGGAAGTTGGGGGGGACCCAGGCCTGCAGGGGAGGGCAGTTAGGGGTGACCAGGCCTGTAGGGAAGGGCAGTTAGGGGTGACCAAGCCTGCAAGGGAGGGCAGTTAGGGGCAATCAGGCTGTCAGGGGAGCAGTTAGGCATCAATCAGGCTGGCAGGGGAGTGGTTAGGGGGTGATCAGGCTGGCAGGCAGAAGCGGTTACGGACAATAAGGAAGGCAGGCAGGCCAGCAGTTGGAAGCAAGCAGTCCTGGATTGTGAGAGGGATCCCAGATTGGAGAAGGTGCAGGCTGGGCTGAGGGAACCCCCCCCCCTCCACCCGCCTTGCATGAATTTTGTGCACCAGGCCTCTAGTATTTCAGATAAAGACAGATTCAGATTTGTATGTGAAGTAACTCAATATTTATATATTGACAATTCAATTTTAAAAAACCAAACAACTCTGGGTACATCAACATTCCAAGCAAAGGAACACACCTGTGGGCTTTTTTGGTTCACAGACTAAATCTAGCTGGCAGAGTAGCAGTTCCTATTCTTTGGTCTAAAGTAGACTATCATGGCCCCATAATCAGTTAACCTGATTGAATCATTTGAGAAAGAGTTAGTCATTGGTTGTAAAATAGGGTGGAGATTGAGGTACAAAAGATGCCTGATCTCAAAGATAAGGTCAAGGCACTAGAGTTTAGGCACATGGTCAGACTATTGGCCAAAGAGATTTGGTGAGTTGCCCTATATAGTAACATAAAATCAACTCTTACCGGGGCAGGAGAGGTTCTATAGTCTCTGGCAGGGTTTTGGTAGTACGATGAGAACTGTAGGCATAAGAGGACAAATGAACCAACACCAGTGGAGTCTGAGGCGAGGAACATGTCTTTGCATTGTTGACCCATACCTGGCTTGTTAGTGTGGAAATCATGTCTGCCTCTTGTTAGCTGCATGATCTGAACAGCTCGCTTAGTCTACCACATGACTTTTCCCCCAGGCTGATTCTTGGGGGAGAATTTAGGGGGGAAAAAAATGTGTTCTCCTTTGGCTGACTAGACAAAGAAAATGAACGTTACATCTAGAGAGCAGTGGTTCTCAAACTTTAGTGCACGTCAGAATCCCCTGGAGGATTTGTTAAGACCCGGTGGCATCCCCCTCCTGAGCTCCTGAGCAGTAGGTGTGGAGTGGGGCCCGAGGATCTGCATTTCTAACAGGTTCCCAGGTAATGCTGATTGCTGCTGGCTGGGAACCACATTTTGGATCCTCAGGTCTTGGGTCTTTAATTCTCATTTTTCCACTGACTTGTTTTTATAGCCTTTGTCTCTCAGTGAGTGGGAACTTATGTTCTTTTAGTGTTTGAGTGCTTCTTCGAATAAAATAAAATATAAACGTTGAATATAAATGATAAGCCAGCACTAATCTTTGAGTTCTGTTGTTTGGCAATATTAGGAGCCACTTGAGATCCCTTTTTTGTAAGTTTTCTGTGGAAATCATTGAAAGTTGTTTCTGCACTTCCAAATTTCCTGGTGTGTTGGCAGTGACGATGACTGGCGAACCCCAGAGCCCATACCTCATATAGTCCAAACGTGTGTGATTGGATTGTCTGGTTGAAAGTTTTGTGTCTTTTGCTTGTCTTTACATAGCTGATGTGATTTTCTAAGACAGTTGAGTCATGAGGCACATCCTGGAAGCTGTTTATGATTTCCTTATTGTTATGATGTTAGTTACTGGCGCTGCCATTTGTCAGGCATGGAACCAGTAATTGAACTCTCTAGAGATCAGAATTACTGAGAGAGGGAACACATTAGTATATTCAGTTCAGCCAGATATTTTTTTCTGTTGTATTTTCTGGGGGGAAAGTGTGTGTATTAGAACCATTTGGAACAAATCTTAAAAAACAGGCCCATGATTCTCCACTGGGACTGGGACACCAGAAAACTCTGGGCCACCTTAGCCTGGGAGCTGGAGTGCCTGGGTCCCACCCAGACTAATGAAATCTGATGCTCCAGGGGAGGAGCCTGGCATTCTTACATTTTACAGTCTCCCTAGGTCAGTGGCTCTCAAGTTGTCCTGCAGCAGAATCGCCTGGAAAACTTGTTGGAGATTGCTGAGTCCCACCCCTTGAGTTTATGATTGAGCTATGTCTGAGTTGAGCGGCCCAAGAACTTGCATTTCTAACAGGTTCACAGGTGATGCTGCTGGTTCTGGGACCACACTGGAGACCACGGCTTTGATAATTGCAGTGTGAAACGCCAGGCAGCCTGGCTGCTGTGGGAAGAGGTTGCCTTTCCTCTGAGCTCAGCTGTCAGCCACTTCATTAACCCTGGCTTTCCTAGCAGGCTAAATAAGAATCCTAGATCCTCTGTGAACCTTTCTTTACACACTAACGTACTTTAGGGAGTTGTGATTTTAGTTACATTAAGCATATGGAAATTTAATTGTGTAAAAACAATACTACAATATTTGTATCAAACTTTGTCCCTGGAACCACTCTAACTGCATCAGTCAGCTTCAGAGAGCTCTAGCTTTGCTTTTATTTTTCCACACTTTCTTTTAATTTTATTTACCAGGCCCTTAAATTAGGGAAAAATAGCAACTGCAGTCGCAAAAGTCCAAACATAAATTAGATCTATGTGGGCGGTTTTCTGCACTATACTGCCCTGGTATGATAAATTCAGTCATCATTTAATGAGGCTTACCATTTTTGGAAGGTTATTTTTACCAACGTGTCTAAAGCTCATCCATCAGCTTGGTGAATCCCAGCAGTTTTCAAATTTGGTTCTTGTTTTGGTTCTCGGCCTTCCTCTGATCCGCAGCATTCTGAATGTGTTTCAATTATTATTAAACCTTTTAAAAGGTCTCTGTGCATTGGGTTTCTCACTGCAGCAAATGTCCTTGCCTCTCTTGCTGGTGTAATGAGAAGAGGAAGGCCTTCATGGACATATCTGGATTCTTATTACAGACTAGGTTTGGGCAAATTATGGGTTCTCTTTCCACCTCAGTTTTCTTATCTGTAAAATGGGAGAAGAGTCCCTGTCTCACAAAGATATTGCAAGAATCAAATGAGATTCAGAAGGCCAAGTCCCAACATAGTTCGTACAAGAAAAGTACTCTATGAGTGGCAGCAACTTTGTGGTGATGATGGTGTCTAAGAAGCTCTTACAATCCCATATGTGGGGGAGGACATCATGATCAAAACTAGAGACTCACTCAAGCCACAGAACCAAACTAAATGAATCACATGTAACTCCATTCTGTCTACACATGAATTCACTCCATGTCTGCATCACTTTTGTACTTTATTCTGAGAGAATATTGCAGGCCAGACCCCTGCTCTAAAGAATAACTTTTGCAAATAAAATTGCTGACCTAATTTTTAGTACCATATTTCCTATTTACATGATGGCATGATATATCTATTAGGCACCGTTTTCAATGTGGGGTCTGGGGAATTCTTCATTTAGGATTCATTTAAAATGGCACTTGATTTAATGATTGGATTGCCTTCATAATAATGTTAGATTGGATTTTTTTTTTAATTTGTGAATCTTCATTCTGATTATCATGTCGCTAATGCATTGTGGGATTGTACTTATTTATAGCTTAATCCTAAAGATGCAGACTTCTCATCTCCCTGAGCAAAAAGGGTTTTGGAACTTGACTCTGCATTGAACGAGGTGGGCACACCCTGCAGTTTTTCAAGACCAGCATTAGTTTGAAAGAAATAATATCTATGTGAAAACCCAAATCAACATTATCCCTGGAGAACTCTAATTACTCTTTATCTTGGTATGTTCATTTAACAAGGCTACAATATACCTGTATTACTATAAATTATCATTATATAACTATGTGTAGGTATGTAGACAATTTAAATTGACTAAGTTTAATTTGTTATATCAATTATGTGTGCAATTTCTTCAAGTTAGGAAGTTTCCCCATTGGTCCCCAAGATGTGTGTCTTAGTGTTCACAGGTATGTTTATACATGTGCTTTTGTACAAGTCTGAGAGCAGTTTATTTGTGGGGGGAGGTGTCTTTTATAATTCACAGATACAAACCTTAAATACTCACTGCAATATAATGAACATAAAGCATAGTTTTATGTTTCTTTAAGTATTTCTGTTAAAAACTCGTTTAAAATAATATAAAAACCTGTATATTCTACCTTTTCTCCTGAGGCATTGATAATATAATTTATATAATTTTATTTTGTGTATATTTATATTTTAATAAGCTAATGAGACAAGCTAGGCTCTTAAATTTCATTTTGCCTAACTGTAGGTAAGGGGTATATTCTACCTTTTCTCCTGAGGCGTTGATAATATAATTTATATAATTTTATTTTGTGTATCTTTATATTTTAATAAGCTAATGAGACAAGCTAGGCTCTTAGATTTCATTTTGCCTAACTGTAGGTAAGAGCTGAATTTTCTCCTGTAGGGTTAACCTTTCCTCTCTCCCTACCCCCCTAGAAGGTCATCTCTTTTCAGTAATGAGCTAAAAACTTAAAAACAATGATGTGCCAAGGAATGCATGGGGTTGTGACTACTGGGATAAAGATGCCCCCACATCTTTTACCTGAGTCCAACTTTTACCTTCTCTGTCTTGATATTCTTATTGAGTATTTCTGCTTCTCTATTCTGCCAGTGTTGAAAAGTTAACATCAAGGGAAAAACTGTAACCCATTGGAATTTACTCTGCAGGATGCAGATACATAGACTTTTGACATTGTTTTCTGTAATTAAACTCAACTTGCTTATGAGCTCCCATTTCTGTTGATGGTGGGGGAAAAGAAACTTTGTCTTACTTTTTCAAAGTAATCCATTTTCTTTCTTGATACCATTTAGTCTTTATATAAGACAATGAGTTCAGAATCATCAACTCTCCCCTTTCCTCTCCTTCTCTTGGGAAAGAAGGTGGAGCTTCCCCAACACCATGATGGTGAGGTGAGATGGATGGAGTGTGCAGGATGTCCTCTGTGCTCCCTCTGGCCATTGTGGGTGAGGAATTGGATTTACTCTGGTCTCAGCATTGGCCAGTACTCACTGCTCGTGTCTCTGGAGTCTGTGATAGGCTCAGGCCTCTAAGTTCAGAAACTCTGCACATGTCTATTACAGCTTCATGATGACCACCTGGTATTCTCTTCTCAGACCTCTGAGTATGAACCAGGAGACAAGTGCCCTCTAGTCTAGGTTCCTGTTCAGTCTATCTGGAGTTGATGCAATTTTCTCTTGGGCCTTCACCTTCACCACAGGACTTTCTCAGCAATACAGGCAGTATCTTAAGGCTAGACTCCTTCCAGTCTCTTCTTTGTGCACAGCTTGTAAGGATTTTTCTTTAACATTTATGGTAAAAAAATGGTCTTTATTCCATATTCTGCAGTTGACCTTGATTATTTCTGTGCCTAGTCTTCCAGTTTTGATTCAATGGGCCTCATAAATCGATCCTGTCAACACCTGGCTCTTATAAATAAAGGCTTTGGATCTCACAAGTGTTGTCTCTGAAATGGACATTAGGAGCCTATTTGGGAAATCAAAAGTAGTATGTTATTTTTCTCTGGTAGATCCTGCCTTTCTCCTGAACCAACGGACAGTTTGTCTTTGAGGAATATGGACTAAGAGTTAAAAAGAATTAAAGAAAAAGCCATGAAATAATATTTCAGAATTATTTGCTATTAGAGGCCTGGTGCATGAAATTCATGTGGGGGGGAGGTGTGTCCCTCAGCCTGGTCTGCACCCTCTCATAGTCTGGGACCCCTCCGGTAGGGTCCCTAGGTCTGGCCAGTAATCAGGGCCTATCGGGGCTTTCCTTCCCTCAGCTGCCGGCCGTTATCCCCACCCCCACCACTGCCACTGCTTGCCATCTGTGTAATGCTGCCCCCCCTCCCCCACCAGTTGCCTCCCTCTACAGGCTACAGGCATGGGGTGCAATCAGTTGGCTGGCCTGGGCCTCCCTCTGTGGGGCAGTCATGGGGTGATGGCGGGGCCCCTCGATCAATCGCATTGCACCTGCCTTGGCTGGCCTGGCGCCAGTGTGTGTCATAGTGTGGTTGTCTGGAAGGTCATCTGGATGGTCGATCTGCTGTTTGGGCGTTCAGTAAATTTGCATATTATGCTTTTATCATAATAATAAAAGGTAATATGCAAAGGTCATCATGCCGTGACACTGTAAGGGCCGATCAGCAGGGACCTGAGGTTGCCTGGCACTGGGCTGGGGCGGGGGACCTGAGGCCACACCGCCCCACCTGGCGGGGCTTGACGGGGGACCTGAGGACATGCCCCCCACCCGGCGGGTCTTGACGGGGGACCTGAGGCCACATCCCTCGCCTGGCACTGGGCCATGGGACCTGAGGCTGCACCCCCTGTCTGGCAGGGCTTGACAAGGGTGGGGCTGGCCGGGTCTGGGTCTCACCCAATGGGGGTAGGGCTGGCTGGGTCTCAGTCTGTTGTGATTTCAAGGTGTGCGCAGGTGGATGGGGACTTGACTCTGACAGGAGGGAGATTTTCATATACATTTTATTAATTTTCTTTCATCTCTGACACTTCTATTATAGAGAAAGGGCAAATAGCAATATTAAAATATTTCCTCCAATTAATTTCCTTTTATTATACATGGATTTCATGCACCGGGCCACTAGTTATTATAGATTACTACTTTAAATAATCTTATGTGCTGCAAATTTTGCATATTGGTTTTGTCCAGTATTGTTCCAGAGAACATTTTTTTTCTTTTTTTCTTTTTACTTTTGTATTGATTAGGTAGCCCTACTTACTCAAATAATCTGTTGGCCTTTCCATTTGATCATAAAATAGTAGATGATGACAATGCATAAAATATTTACTAATATTTATTGGCAAATTTTTATGATTCCAGACATACTACAGAATTTCTGCAATCACCTTTGTCTATGGGATTTAAATAAGTACTGTTTATTTTTTAACTGTAGGTTTTTAAAATGATAGTTACATAGAAAGCAATTTAAAAACCTTCAGTGTAGGAGTTGATTTGTGACAGTAAATTGTATATATTTTGTTTTTGTTTTATACAGACATTTGAAGCTTTCTCTATTATTCCTAAAGCAATGGCAATTATCTCTAATGATTCAGGGCAAAGAGGGACATCAACACAAAAACTATTTTAATAAGCTTCATTTAATGCACCATTGGTAGGGAGAATAATTGATCAGATTTTCTAACTATTGAGAAAAACCTCTTGAGGGTAAATCCATGTTTCCACAGAAACATAAAGGAAATTATTAGCTATGAAGCATCTACTGTATGCCAGGTACCACACTAATAGCTCATATGTATATGATGTTTTGTTTAGTCTCTATTTGGTAAGTAGTTCCTATAATAATGAAGCACTGTATAATGAAGTAACCAGCATATGTTAAAGTGGAATTAAAAGCCAGGTCTCTTCCCTTCAACCAAATGCCAAACACAACAAATTGTCTTTCCAAAAACCTTTCTCTCCATCAGAGGAGCAGTAGGTGACATTTGAATAAGATAATATCTCTAAAATGTAGTTATTCATAGGAAACAGTTAACCATGTCACCAGAAAGTGATTAAGAAATTATTTTTATAATACTATGTTTTGCCATAAAGTTTAAATATTTAGTCTGACTCTTATATATCAACTCAGTATGTGACTTTGAAACTAGGTATAAATAAGTGATTTTGAGAACAATTGAGTACGATTGTTTGGCATAAATTCAGCAACTCTCAGTACTCAACATAGAAAGTATCAGTTTCCCCTCCTGAAATTATTTCAGAAATGGAAAGATTTCCCTTCTCATGCTTTGTCTTATCCATAAAGTAAAAAATTACTCATAGTACCATTCAGGACCCCAAACATTCCTTGGGTGCCTATGGGCAGGGCTCTATAGCACACACACAGAGGACAACGGTGAGTAATATATGACCTCTTACATCTAATCAGATGTCAACACTAAAACGTTTGTGGTGCATGTTGCCATGAGACAATTCCCTGAGGGCAGGTATGCTGCTTTCCTATATTTCTTTTTGTACTTTAAGATGTTGTGTATGTAGGAAGTGCCTATATATATTCATTCATTTGATGGTGATGGAATGAAAGCATGGTAAAATTGAACCTCACTTTAGTTGTGTGGAATCTAGTACAAATTAGCTATTGAATATGTATTAATCACATTGAATTGAATTTCAAGGTGCTATTTAAGACTTGATTGAGGGTTCAATCTGGTCTGGAGAATCTGAATCAGTAGCAGGCATCCTTCTAAGCTGTAAAATTCCATGTATCATTTGGGGGACAACATTGGCTTTAAGTACTTTTTCTATATCAGAAAAAAATATTTGAACTACTGTATATCACCTAGGAATTAATTAAGCAATTTTTAGAAATGCAAAGAATAAAATACTAAATTGTTTGCTTTACCTAGAAAAGAAGGACAATGTGGGTTATAATTTGAATTGTTTCTTATTCCCATATTGCTTTTTTGATTCTGTGTCTTTTTCCTTAGAAGGTAGGGCTCTATAAAAACACTCAGATTTATTCCGCAGGTGAAAGCACATTTGCCCAGTGACGCGAGTGCTCTGGAAGGAGGCCTGTTTTGAGATAGAGAGAGGAAGAGCGATAGCGTAGAGGTGACATGAGAAGGCCTTTTTGGTGTTGCTACCTGCAGTTTGGTCTTGGGCCCTGGCCAAGTAGTGATGGGGCATCTGTTTAGGCTCTGAATTCCTAATATTGAGAGAAACAAAACAAAACAAAAAAGTATAGGTAGGGATTAGTAAAGGACCTTATTAAGCACATATTGCTGCTGCACTAACTTAATACTGTGAACCTTGATTTCCTCATCTACGAAAGAAAAAAATAATATTTGGTCAGATTTTTTTCTAAATTCCTTTCTTGTTTCATAAAATTTGGGTGGATCAGATTTTATTATCAGCAGAACCATAAACTCATATTCTCCCCTTGGGTTTTAGACATGTCACTTAGCTCAATGCTTGGGTCTCCTGATCCTTTGGGTTGATCCAACTGGGTCTATGAGTTATGCTTTCTGATGTTATGCAAAACAAACCCTAAGGATTTCCATACATTATATCCAGTATTATTCTTAGAGATTCATAATGCACATCATTATATTAAAAATTTAAGTTATACTTCAGTAAAGAAGTCACTTTCCTAAAGAAACGTGTGTGTGTGTGTGTGAGTGTGAGATACAATTCATTGATATACTGTGGATTGGCCACTCTGGATTAGAGAACCTCTAAATTGCAACTTTGATGTTACGTTTCCAAAAAATAATTTAGGTGACCAGAGGAGTGGGTAGTTAGCTAGCTAAGTTTGCTGAGCTTTCTTATTCACCTTTTATGATATACCAGGGTCAATTGCATTCTGGGTGTGTTAAGAAAACCATGAAATCAAGCAGTGATGTAGGAGTAAAGATAATGCAACCAG
The DNA here is from genome assembly GCF_963455305.1 of Plecotus auritus. Taxonomy (NCBI): domain Eukaryota; kingdom Metazoa; phylum Chordata; class Mammalia; order Chiroptera; family Vespertilionidae; genus Plecotus; species Plecotus auritus. The sequence goes on along the minus strand of NC_137776.1, from coordinate 142,017,068 downwards.
ATAGTCTAGGTTCAAGAGTCAATCCTGTTTCTGCCACTTACTATCCTTGAGACCCTGGGCAAGTTAGGAAACTCAGGGCTTCATTTTCTGTTATCAAGTGGACATGATGATAGTACCTACATTTCGGGTTCGAGATTTATTTCCTAAATTGCTTTATTTCCTAAATTGTAATCAGTATTCCTAAGAACCCCATGTGAATTTGAGAAGAATACATATTCCCCAATTACTGATTGTAGGATTCTATTTGTCCATCAGGTCAAGCTTTCAATTATGCTATTCAAATCTTTGCTGTTTTCACTAATTTTGTTTTTATAGTTTTATAATATAAATTATTGAGTGAAGTATATCAGAACCTCCCACTAGATGGCAGATATGTCATTTTTCCTTGTATTTATATTAGTTTTCCTTTATGCATTTTTGAGAGTACTTTATTAGGTGTATGTAAATATGGAATTGTTACATATCCTTGTTAAATTAAATAATTTATCAATAGGTAATGACATACTTATTTTTCTCTATTAAGATTTTTGTCTTAGAGTTAATTTTGATTAGTAATCATATGTTACCTTACCTTGGTTCAGGTAGCATTAACTAATATATCTTTTACTATCCTTTTTCTTTTAACTTCTTGTGTCTTTACAAACAGCACATATTTAACTTCTCTCATTACCCTTTCCTCATTTATTTAATGGGCTTAATGACAATAATAGTTGTAACTCTCTCATATACCTGCTATGAGAAATAAAAGAACATATTCAGTTAGATATACATTATGTGGCTAAAGTAGTAATAGGTCAGGTCTTATTTTTCTGAGTGACAGCACATTTTAAGATTTTGAAATTTTAGCCTTTTCATGCATTGAAGTCCAGCAGTTGAATTTTGAAGGCCTTCCCTTCCTACCTGCCAAAGTGGGAATCCACACTTGTCATATTTCCACTTTTTGAAGTTGCTCAGCATTTATAAAACATCTATCACCAAGAGTACATGTAGATTTTTATACCCAGGTTAATGTGTGTGTGTTTTTTTTCTAGACCCTGCATATGGTGGAATTTATGTACCAACCCTATAGTGGTTGCCAATATAAAAATCTGGTATGCCCAGCCGGTGTGGCTCAGTGGTTGAGCATCAACCTATGAATGGAGAAGTCCTAGTTGGATTCCATGTCAAGGCACATGCCTGATTTCAGGTTTAATCCCCAGTAGGGGCGTGTGGGAGGCAGCCAATGGATGTCTTTCTCATCGATGTTTCTGTTTTTCTATCCCTCTCCCTTTCTCTCTCTCTAAAAATCAATAAAAACATATTTTAAAAAACCTATTAGATGTGGGAAGCACATCGATATGTATTCCAAGATTCCTGAGTCTCAGGAAGGAAAGGCAAGTCATTGCTTCTTCCCTGAATGTCTATAATTCTTCCTCTTGGCGTTGGTGCTATACATCCAGGTGTTGTTTTTCTTACTTACTATATTTTTCCAATTAGGTGGCAAATCCCCAGAGAGTGGGTATACTGATATAGTTTTCTTATGTTGATTATCCAAAATATTATTGTTTTTGAAAATAAGCTTATCCCTCATTCACTCATTCATTCATTCATTCAAGTATTCATTGAGCATCTACACAAAGACACCTACAAGAAAAGTTTTTGGCTCTAGGGTATGCACATCAGTGAGTAAGGGATACAAGGCCTTGCTCTCATGGGATTTACAACCGCTTAAGGGAAACAGGAAAATAAACAAGTAAATTAAGAAGGATTATAAACAATGGTAAGTGCTGTGGAGTCATAAGAGATGTGGGATGGGAAGGGCCACTTTGGCGAGGGTGGTCAGGAAGGGCCTCTGTGAGAGGTGGTATTTGAGCTTTGAATGAAACATTGAAGAGAAGCCAAGCATGCGAGGACATGAACGAACAGGCACGGGAAAGAGGGTGGTGTATGGAAACACAGGAAGAAGGCCATTGTAGCTGAAACATAACAAATAAGGCACAGAGTGGTACTAGATGAAACCTGAGAAGCAGACCAGGGCTACATCATTTAATATAGATTTTTATTAACAGTATTCTCGGTGGAATTGAATAGGATTTACCATATCGACTTCTTCATTTTGTCTCTTCCTCTTGTGATTTTTTTGCTATTCCTTTTATGTAAGCTCTTCATGCCAGTGAACGTGTCTTTCTATCTCAGCCTTCCACACTCATCATAACTCCTTTGGGATCAAGTGACCACCAAAGCTAGTTTGATTAATGAGGCATTAAAGAATAAAGGTATTAAAGGACTGGCTTCTCTGGGAAGAGATTTTCCCTCTCTATGGAGGGCAGATTTTGCAAAGTGAGCTTTGCACATGAAGGGCAGATCACAGCAAGATCCTGGCTTCTTGCAATAAACAGATTGCAAATCTGAATAAATTACATGCCCTCCCTTGGCTTAGCTTAATTTGAATCACTATTGTCTAATATGAGTTCCCGGAACTGTTAATTATGATTTATCAACAAGTTGATTGGAAAGCTATAAAATGACTATTCCTAATCTGATGGCACGGAATTTCATTACAGAAATGCTGTGGTTACCACACCTTCCTACTCCCTCTGAGAGGCCTCCAAAAGGGAATTCTTATGCTCTTAGGGGAGGGACATTGTTTCACCTTCTTATAACCTTCTCATAGATGTGGGGCTGTTATCCTGTTGCTCATAGGTCTCCAGATTTGTTGTTACAGGACTCCTCTTTTCTGAAAGTCACAAGGCTTTTTGCATTGGAGGAAATAAGCATTGGAAGAAATAAGGATTTACTAGTAGAGAAAAGTTACAAGCAAATATAATTTTGTGGTGTCCCTTTATAAATCTGCCTTGGTAAAATGGGTATGTTACTGTTTTGAAAGTGTGGGCATAATAGGATTATTTGCACCTGTGGGTGATTGTCAAAGGGAATCTGGGTGGCAGTCTTCTGTAAGGCTTGATTTTTAAAATTTGGTACAAACCCCAGCTGGGAATTCAGGCTGCAGAAAGCAGCAGGAACAAGCTAAATGCGTGCAGAAACTGGTGGTGCTGGCGCTTGTTCTCAGCAAAGAAAGCCTTACGTGATGTCTGAGCACTTGAGTGGCTTGGGCCAAACAGCTTAGGCATTATTCGATTTTGACTAAGTATCCCTGGGATGAAATGATCTTTCATGTAGCTTGGTTAGATGTTAAGGGCATGCTGTGCTGTACTTTGCTTTACTCTTACTCTTGCCAAGTGAAGGGCTGGCAGCTGTGGAGCAGAGCAAGACATTCCGGCCCCATCAGGCTGTTGATGGCAGTAGTTCTCAACACAGAGCTCAGAGCCAGCTATCCAGCTCTGAGAGCTGCTTGCTCTGAGGTAGAAAGAGGCCCAGAGCATCTCCTTACACAATGTGGCCAGGGCCCTCTCGTGGGCAATGGCAGCTATGCAGCTAATTTGCACAGCAAATCTGGAAACACTGGACTGTGTCTAACTCACGCTCAGATGAATGATGCATACCAGGCAGAACTGGGGATAGATAGAGTGAGGCCTGTAATTTATGTAATTTGAGGGGCCCCTTTTAGAAACAAGAATGTAAAATATCTTAAGTTTTAAAAGAACCCGCGAACGTGTAAACACAACGAGGGTCCTTCTCTTAAAGGGTGCTTCTGTTATCGCCTAAGAAACCTCATGAATCTCATGGTAGGTCCACCTCTGGCTTTACTGGTTCTGTGTTTGCTGATTTTAAATACAATTGAAAGTACGGAGGATGTATTTTTAATAAAGGTTTGGGAACTGCAGCTTTTTAATTCTATAAAAGTTATTTTGGACAAAGTTATGCTTTTAAAGTGTAATACAAAATTCAGACTTAATTCACATTTCTTTCTTTCTTGGGAATAGTTAATATAGCTTTTATATTATTTCTCAGAGTGAATATTTTTTTTTTATTCCCCAGCTGAGTTTAGAATTGCTTATACTGAGTAAAGTATTTAGCACACTAGTCTTTAACCTATGAAATCTTAATTGAGTATGGTAAAGTACAAAGTTGGTAATTAGTAATTGCTTTGTCCTCATTAACCTGAACAGAGTATTTTAGTGACCAGTATGTAGTGGCTATAGGAGTAGACGTGTCTCATGATTAGAAATGTTAGAATTTGCAAATTGGCCTACAGATCTGTGGGAGACAGAACCTGTCATGTAGAATAAATTTGAATCAATCTTGAATTGCAAATATATTAACCGAAAGACACTTTCTCCTCAAAACGAGACTAGAAAGTCAATTTTTGAAACAAAATAAGCCATCAATGTTTCACTATTTCCTTGAATTAAATAGGATATAGTTTTGTGATCATTTACAAGTTGTTTTTTTTTTTCTTTAAATTGGAGTTCTAAGTATAGTTACTTCAGTCACAGAGTTTCTGTACTAAAAATCTCCTAAATAATGATTTATAGATGTTTTCTTTTTCAAATAGTTTTAATTTGTGAATAGGTTTTTTAACATATAGTTTGTTCTTTTTGTCATCAGAAATATGCAGTACCACTGAAAAAAAACCCCAAAACCACACACTAACATAGCAGGACAGAGTTCCTTAGAATCAGATGTGGAGAGAATAAAAGTCGAAAGGGAACTTGTAAGACCATCTAGTCTAGTCTCCTCAGTCTTAGAGAGGTTAATAGTGTGTTTTCTATGTTTTCCTCACACATAAGGATAGTTGATTTGAAAAAAAACAACAACTGAATTTCTTGATCCCTTCGAACATTAAGACGTGTTATCTGAAGTTTTAAAAGCACTGGACTATTAACCTGAATCACTTTTACAAAGAAATATAAGTTGATTTTATTTTTTAAATGTTTTTATTGATTTTAGAGGGAGGAGGAAGGGACAGGGATAGAGAGATAGGGACATCGGTTGGTGCTTCCTGCACACACCCTACTGGGGACCCAGCCCACAACCTGGGCATGTGCCCTGACTGGGAATTGACTCGGTGACCTCTTGGTTCATGGATAGATGTTCCACCCCTGAGTCACACCGGCCAGGCTGACTTTATTTTTGCAAAGATAACTTATTTTGATTTAAAATCTAAGGTAATAATAGCTTTTTGTTTGGTTTTAACTTTATTATTACAGTGCTTAAGCTTCTCATGTATCATTTTCCTCTATCCTTACAACAACCCATTGAGGCTGATACTACAGACGAGGCAACTGAAGGTCGCAAAGGTTTGGTAAATTGCCTAGGGTCATCCAGAGTCATTTAGCTAGCAAGTGGCAGAACCCAGAGTTCACACCCCAGCAGTCTGGCTTCCGGCGTTATTGTGTCCCTATCAGAAGGCCCAGAGGAACCCTGTTGATGACTGAGCATGTGACAGATTCATGCTAAAAATGAAGGCTATAGATACAGTGATAAAACATAAACCTCAGAAGACAAATAACCATGCTCATATGGATGTTGGTGCCCTCGAAAGCACACTCAGCTTGGAATCTTAAACTTCTGAATACTGATGGTCGTTGAAAATATGGGAGTAGAAGTAATTCCCAAGAAAGGAGTGATAGCTAAAAAAGGAAGGTCTGAAGGTGGGAGCTTAGAGAACACTAGAGAAGAGGAAAGGTTTACTGAAAGTGAGATTGAGAAAGAATGGTGAGTGAGGTAGCAGAGCTACCAATGGCAGTGCCACTGGAGGTACTAGGGACAGACATTCTTACAAGTTGAGGGTAGCTGGCAGTGATGTAGTAGAACACACACACACACACACACACACACACACACACACACACACACACACCATCCTTAAATAAGAACACCTGATAAAGACCTAAAGGTATCAGGTCACATCAGCCACAGTTAAGAGTCTAGTTATTTTCCAAAAATAAGGAAATGAGTTACTTCACAGGGGATAGTGGGCAGGTGCAGTAATGTTTGCTAAGAATACCAAGCCAATGGTTTTAGGTTCTCCAGCTGGTGTGTCTCAAACAAGAAAGCGTGCTGTTCATTTTGAGTTTGAATTCCTATACAGATGGTACTGACAGATGTTTCCAAACAACAAACGTCTAAAAATCACAACTCCATTTAAAGTTTCAAGCATCAACACACACAGACTTTGTAGTGCCTTGGCATACCTCTGATCTTAAATCACTGTCTCAATCACTTGGGGTGAGTGAACCTCTGTATAATTGTCATTTTCACATCGAGATGGATCTTACTGTTGTGAATGTTCACGTCCACTTGAATGTGGCTTTCTCCTGTCCTTTTTAGTACGTTAATTAGAAATAATAAGATGGCTCGGGGATCCAGCACATTCTAAAACAATAGGAAAAGCATACTTCCCTAGTTTAGGAAAGTACAAAGAAATGTGGATAACAATAACAATAACCATTATAAAAGATTTTTCTCTAAACCCCTACCAACAGAATTCATTTGATCATTAAATTATTGGATGCATCCTACAAACCAGATGCTATATCTGAGGAGACAGCAATGGAAAAAATGTTTTTCTGTGGAGCTTTATTCCAGAAAATAAAATAGGTAAATGAAACAGATGGCATGTTAAATGAAAATGAGTACTTTGGAGGAGAGATGGTCAAGTATTTAAGGGTGATTGTGTACTCTTTTTTTAAAAAATTTGCATGTTACTCTTTTATTGTTTAAAGTATTACAAATAGTAGTACATATGTCTCCCTTTTTTTTCCCCATTGACCTCCCCCCGGCCTCCCCTACCCCCCAGTACATGCCTTTACCTGCCCCCCCTACCCCCAGTGTCTTGTATCCATTGGTTATGCTTATATGCATGCATACAAGTTCTTCGGTTGATCTCTTACAACCCGCCCCCCCAACCTCCCCTGCCTTCCCGCTGTAGTTTGACAGTCTGTTCAATGCTTCTTTGCCTCTGTATCTATTTTTCCCCATTTCTTTCCTTTAAAAAATCTTGCCTCTGCAGACTAGAAATAAACATATAATAAAAAATGTTTGAGTCCCAGTTTCAATGTTCAACAGTTCTGAGTCCCCGTTTCAATGTCAAACAGTTCCTTATGTGTACATGTCAGCAATGATATCTGAATGGTGGGCACATGGTGGCAATGCAGGTCCAACCCTCTCTGGTTTGGTCCTAGGCAACCTGCTGTGACGCACAGCTGCTGACTGCTAGTGTGGCAAGGCGTCATCAGCATCTTCCATCTCTGGACTGTTTCTCCTTTTGTCTTCGTGGTTGGAGCAGACCTGTCAATTCCTCTCTGTTGCAGGAATCCACATGGTCTTGGAGTTGTTTTCTGAAAATATACAAACATATTCTCGACCAAAAGTTAATAAATCTTTTCTATCTAATTGATTTGGGATCCTTTTTATTTTTGCCCAAACGATTTTCCTTAGTCTTATTTAGACACCATGTGTGTTTTTCTTGGGTGTCTTGCTGTTAGCATTACAAATGAAAATTAATTTTGTAAAGTAAAAATTTTCTAGATGTAATTTACTTATAGGATATTTTTCCTTACATGATATTACCCTACTATCCCCCCTTTTTTTGATTAATGGAGGCTTTTGTAAATTGTATAATGCAGTCTTGAGTTGTATCATTGTCCCTGTTAAAGTTTGCCTCTCCTCTGTCCCTTGTGTCCTGAATTGCTTGCTGCCTTCTTGGCATCTTCCATGATGTAGGTTAGCCAGGTGTTGGACAACCAGTGATGAATGAGACAGACATGGTCCTTGCCTGCATGGAGCTTATTGTCTAGATAAGGGGAAAACATGATAGAAACACATAAACACATAAGTGAATCTGGTAAGTGCTAGGAAGGAAGCAAACAGGATGCTGAAATAGAGAATAAGAAGGGAAATGACTTTAGATATGGTGATCAGGGAATTCCTCCTTGGAAATGTACCACGTAAGCTGAGATTGGAAGAAAGAATGGAATCAGCCGTTTTCTTTGTGTATATACGTATTTGTGTGAGGCGAGAGATGCATTCCAAGCCACGAGAATACCATGTGCGAAGACCCTTAGCCAAGGGAAACAATATCCGGCACCTCCAAGGACCTTCCTAACGGCTTTTGTGACTGGAACACTGGGTGGCCTGACTCTGTTTCTTAAAGCAAACCTTATATTAAAACCCATTTGACTCCATTATTTAACTTTTCCCCACACGTCCTCTTTCAAGAACTTGGGGGTTATTTCTGTTCAGGTTAGTGATGCCAAAGTGTGAGTCAGCGTTGCTCTCCAAGTCATCTCTCCCTGTCTAGTCAAGTCCCACCATTAGATTCCTTTCTCAGACATTGTTCAATGAGCATCAGTGGCGGGGGGGTGGGGGGTGGGGGGGGTGGGGCGGGGGAGGGAACGGACCAGTACTTCTAATGTTCCCATTGTTGTTCTTCCTAGGATGTCATAGAGTCTCTCTCAGTCCCCCATGTTATACCACGCTTCCTTGATTTGCTTCAGAGACCCTTGTCACCAACACACATGCTTGGTAAAAAGATACAATTTTAACATTTTTCCACTTAGATAAAAGTTTTTAAGTCTAGTTTCATTTCTCTTTAAAAAAACACACATTACTTTTCAAAAGTTCCAGATGAACAAATATTTAACTACACTCTCTATTGCCTTGGCAAGCTGCTCAGTAAGCCAGCATACCTTTGAGCTCTGTTGTGTAACTGCTTTTTTTTTTTTCTCATAGTATGTCTTGCCCAGTGGATATCATTCCAGCTGTGGATACTTTCACAGGAAGGGGTTGCCTTTTCTGCCTGTCTGAACATTTTGGGCTTAGAAGCTGGGCCAAAGGAAATATTTGTGGTAAAAGACAACCTGTTAAGGAAATTAACTTACTTTCATTTCCACTGTGGGGTATTCTTCATCAATTAGACTGGAAGAAAATGATGAGCATAAATGGTCGTTGGGTGTTTTTTGTGCCTCAGCAGGATAAGGTTTGGTTGGTAGAGAGCTTGGGAAGTCAATGTAATATTTGACAATCTGATGAAAAAATCTTACGGCTTTAGCTTGTGTTTCCTTGATTACCATCGAGACGCACTGTTTCTTGTTATGCTTCTTGGCCATCGGCATTTCCTCTGTGCATTGCTTCTTCTTGTCTCTTACCTGTTTTTCTTGTGAGGCTTGACTTTTCTTATGGATAGGTAGAGAGCCTGGACATAGAAATCAAACCTACCACATAATAGATGTAGGAGCACTGCTGGCTGGCACACTCCTGTCACAGTGAAAGTGGACTGAGCTACTGCAGCAGCCTGGGTCACGAGTAAATAACGGGCAAAGAAGATGGTTTACTCACAGCTCTAGGGGAGAAAGGAATAAACATTATACAGAAACCATTGGTAACAGATGAAGAAATGGGTGGGTTTTATCCATGGCCATGGTATTTATAAATAATTGCTCAGAGACGTATATCCTATATTATTGTCGGGAACTGGAGTTGAAAGACCAAGGGTAAACTTGGGGAGAAGGGTCTTGGGGAGCAGTGTGTAGGATATAACTGGGGTATTGTGAAGCTACTGTTGTGGAGATCAGGGTTAGCCTAGCAAACACATTTTATCATGCCCAGCAAGCATGTTCCTAGGGCAGAGTAAGCTTGACTTTGCTCTGGGCACAAACATTAGTGATGCACAAACTTGAAATGATTTTTAGAGATTCATTATCTCCTCCAAGAGTTCTTAACCCATTACAAGAACAACAGGCTTAATTGGCACTTTAGGGAGTAGATTTAATAATAAACATTGTGAGGTTCCCAGAATCATGTAAAGCCTTCTTTTTGATGTTAAAACCTTAATGTATTACCTTACTGACATTCTTAATGAAAATCCTCATAGGGAAAAAATACAGGGCATAATGACCCTTATCAAATGATTCCTTATTGATATCAACTTGGTCTGCAAATACCACTTTTTCTGTTCCTATGCGGAGAGATGAAAGGTAGAAGCCAGGAAAACAGATTGGCGGTGAGAGGTCAGGTGACAGGGCTACCATTTTCATTCTTCCAACGTTGTCATGTTTCTTGTCATCATCACAGCGCAGTAATTGCAGCTTCGCTCTAGTAATCACTGTTGAAAACCAGCGTAGATGGAACTGAACGTGTCCGTGATGGAGAAGGCAAACAGGGAACGAATCAGATTTTGATTTTCTTTTTCAACTTCAGGATTCTGTCCAAGTAACGTTATTGTTGGAGAATTAAACATGCTCCAATACAACTTCTGTATTATAAATTCATGTACTCTTTACACCTGACTTCTGATTTATTTGACTAGAACTATACATCTGAGCTCTCTTTATACACTGCATAGTTACGAATAAATATATAGCACTAAATAAGCATATGTTTATATAAATTATAAAATGTTATATAAAATAATAAGCTATATAATATTAAAATTAATAAATAATTTATATGGTTCCTATTCCAAATGGGCTAGTTCACAGCATCAGATTCCAGCAGTAAACTATGTACAGTATATACATGTGAGCTACATTTAATCTCTTCATCATAGATTATAAACCTCTGACTGTTTCATCTGTACCTCCCAAGCTCCTTAAGTGCTTAGTAAATGAGTCAATACTTGGATGAGTGAATAAAGTAATAGATAAGCTAATACATAAGTACATATGTGAGTAAATTAATAAATGAGCTAATGACATACATGCATAAATATATAAACACCTGGTATTTCTCTAGGAAAAGTAGTTAGTACATATTGGCTTCTTTGGCTTTATGCAGTATATTACCAAATAGACATTCACTTTTTAAATACCCTTTATATTAATGTATGGGTTTTTGTATTTTTAACTTTTAAAAGTATTTTTGTTATTGTTTAGAATGTAGCTATGGAGAGTTGAAATCACCTTTAAACAATGTCACTTTCTCTCTATGCCATTTCTACTTTTTTGATGTCTTAATCATTGAAAATGAAAAGAGATGAGAAAAAAGTCATATACATTCCTTCCATACCCAGGCACTGTTTGAATAGGATGCTCTTTCATTTCAAGATACTACCTGTGGGGTTCATTTGCCAAGATTCCTTTGCAGCACAACTCTTACTTTTCTAAGTTTTGAATTAAAAAGTATTTCCTCTGTCACCCAAAATTCTATCCCAGACTCCCCAGCTGGCAAAACAAGGCTGGGATAAGTACTGATGCTCTTCCTCAGAGGAAGGATGAGGACACTACTGTGGCCACCCAGGCACAGAGCATGAATAGATCTTTATCCGTTTTCTCCTCCCCTCACATTCCTGTTCAACCTTTTATTTCAGATCTTTTGACTCAAGGAGACAGCTTCTGCTACTGTTCATCAAGTGGAAAAATGACTACACTTCATGTGTTTAGGACTGCTGGGGATGAAAGTGACACCTCCCACTGAGAACTCCATGGAGGTGTGCTGCCAGTCCAGCCATTATCCACATCAAACCAGGCTTGATGGGAGCCCCTTGTGGCTCATTTAGGGATTTGTTTTTTTGTTTGCTTTTTCCCCCAACCACACAGTCTTCTTCTGCCCCATAAAAGCTCTCTTAGCATGGCCTCTCAGAAGTATAGTCATCTATTTTCATTTTGTGTTACTTTATTTTAGTGGGGTTTTTTTTACACTATTACAGATGTCCCTTATTATAAGAACAATCTACATTTCCTTTATCCGTGGACTTGATGAGCTGGTGCTAAGTTTGTATTCATAGTGGAGAAATCCAGAAAATGTTAGGTGAAAGATGTGACACCTTTTTCCAACTGTGATTATCTGTATTCAGTAGCTAAGTTTTATAATTTTAAATATAGGGAATTTACATATAAGGTAATTACTTGTCAATTTTTATTTTAGGATAGGAAGCAGGGAAAAATTTATTATTTTCAACTGAGACACATTTTATTACTAGCACTTGTTGAAAATTATATGGTTAATATGCTTATTCAAACCTCCAGTGGCTGAATTCCCTACAAAAGGTATCTTTTAACTGCATGGAAGATACTTCCCACATCAAATTCAGTTATATTTTATTTCCTCTTAAAATTTTGATTGGAGTTTGACATGTTGAATGGCCGGTGCTTCTCTTGGTACAGTTATACTTTCTAGGGCAGCATGACTGGCAAGTCATATGTTCAGGAACACATAGCAGGTATGTGAGGGTGTATGGGGGTATAACGTTGCTTCATTATTGAAAGCTGTGATTAAATGCACTTTCTGCAGCTGTGATTTACAGAGGGCAGGACCCAAACCAGAGGGGCTGCAAGGGCTTTCTGAACTGAAGCCAAGAAAAAGATGCAGTTTTCCCCCACTGAATCTTTTGTAAAAACCACATGAAAATACATGTTGTTTGTGTGGATATTCATGCTGGATGTGTGTAGATCTTTTATCCTGATTTTGGTAATGGAATTGTATATGCTACACCTACTACATGCTTATGAGCCTTAAACCATGTACTCATGTAGAACTTTTAAAAACATATGTTTTATTTAACAGAGAAAGGAGCTGGGTATAAAGCAGCTTTCCCTGCCTTTGTCTTCAAACTGCTTTGGATGATTCAGGTGCAAATATTTTAGATGGTCTGAAGATTACCAGACTACCTCTATTACATTTTGTTGAATTGTTTTCCATCTCATTATAATACCCCTCCCCTTTTTTGGGGTTGTGATCATCTCTTATACCTTAACTCTGATCCTCTCATCCTTTCTCCTATTTTATTCTAGCTAAAAAATCCTCTTCTCCACATATCATGTACATTTTTACTACATCTTCATACTCTCGGTCCTAAAAATTTCCCTAAATATTTCTCAAACAAAACAAAACAAAAACCTTGACCCTTTCCACAGTTAAGAACATGCAATTTTAATGAAGGGATAACTGAGACTCCTGGCTCCACTTCTTTGCTGGGCACAAACACTCCCTTACTCTGGCAAGGAATCTGTGGGTAGTAAGCCATAACACAGGTTAGGAGAGAAATTCAAATAACCAATCTCCTGTACCTTGAAGAAATATGTGAAATCAGATTTGCATGTAGTGCTTAGTTATTATTTCATCAGATATTTATTGCGCATCTACTCTAGATCACCCAATTCTGGGCATAACCACTGATAAATTGGTCAAAGTTTCTGCCTTCAAGAAGCTTATATCTCAGTGTGGGGGGAGACAAGTACTAAATAAAAAATAAAAATGAACAAAATAGCAAGCTATGGATAAGTATGATAAAATAAAATGGAATAATTTCATAAAATATGACAGAGGTAGGGCCTTCTTAGATTGGATGTGAGGGAAGACCTATATGAGAAGGTGTAATAGTTATTATTGCTGTGTAACAAATTATTCCAAATCTAACAGCTTAAAAAACATCCTATCACATGACTTTAAAAAACTCTTTATTGTTGAGAGTATTACAGGTGTCCCCTCAATTTTCCCCTTTTGCCCCCCTCCTCCCAGTTCCCACCCCATTGGAAAGGAATTTAGTAACAACTTTGATGGGTAGTTCTTTTTCAGGGTCTCTTAGGAGATCACAGTCATCTGAAAACTTGACTATGGTGGGAGAATCTACTTTGAAACAGACTCATAGACACAGAGAGAGAACTGGTGGTTGTCAGAGTAGAGGGGGAATGGGGAACCTGGGTGAAAAAGTGAAGGGATTAAGAAGTACAAATTGGTAGTTGCAAAATACTCATGAGGAAATAATAGAGCATAGGAAATATTGTCAATAATATTGCAATAACTATATATGATGCCAGTTGGGGTACCAGAAATAGAGAGAGGAACACTATGTAAAGTATATCATTGTCTAACCACTAAGCTCAATCCCTGAAAGCAATACAAAATAAAAGAAATAGACATAAGGCTAGGTTAAGTTAGTGGGAAAGTTGCATAGTAGGAGTGCCATGAGCAAAGGCCAGATTAAATAGGACCTTATAAGGGTTTGGAATATATTCTGAATGTGGAGAGAAACTGTTGGAAGGTTTTAGGCAGAGGAGTAACAAAAACTGCATGCCTACATGTTGAGCAAAAGTATAATTCTAAGAACTAAATTGGACCTGAAAAATTGTAATACTAAAAAGAATGAGTTAGACTAATAATTTTGACTTTCACCCTTCATAATCATAATGTGAAAACTCATAAAGGTGAGAAATACTTATTCTACTCTGTTGCGTAATAGAACAGAAGTGATCTGGGGATTTACACATTGTGTGAGCTCTCTGAATCTGCTCTGACCCCCGGTTCTGCCATCAAAATGAGGCTCTACTTTTCACCCTGACCATTTCTTGGACCCCAAATCCACAGGGAATTTCAGGCAGGAAAATATCTAGGTGGTATTTATAAACTTTCAAGGGCCAAGCTGCAGTCCTGCTTGAGCAGTTGGGTATCCTCCCTATTATTTTCCAGGTAGGGTGTCATTTACACTCTACCAATTTCTCCAGGTCTTTCTCGTGTTGTTAAAAGGCAGGCTTTCACTCATTTTTAGAAAATTTGCTCTGAATAAAAGAACAGCTCTTTGTTCTTCTGATGCTGTGCCCCCACCCTCCCAGCTCACTGGTTTATGGTGAGTCTTGCCCTTTGTAAGTGGGTTCCAACCTCCAGAGAAGATGCAGCCTTTTGTTTCAAATGAGATTATTCTGCTCTGTTGCTCTGTGCAGGTGCTGAGTTTTTGGCCATGATTCACTGAGTTGGGGAAGAATGTATTCAGTTTTTTCTCTTAAATATCTGCCATGCTTCTCAAAATATTTCAGTGGTACCAGAATGTAGCACATAAAAATGTTCGTAGTCTCTGGTCCTGATCATGTATGCAAAATTAACCTTTCTCCAGGGCTAATGTTTTGACGTGACATTTTAATCTCTTCACTGCTTGAATTTCCTTTTTACTTCAGAACAGGAGCGCTTGTGCTTTCAGAGACATGCATATGATGTACCAGCTTTTTAAATATGAAGCTATTAAATGTTGTGTGTCTTTATTATTTAAAATATTTCTAATAGTTGGAATGTACCTGAGTTATAGAATTGAAAACCCATATCTTGATTCACTTTCCATTGGTGCCCACACCCTACACTCGATGCTGTTATTCACTTATTAGTATACTGTGTACTTTCCTATCTTCACTCCTCTGCACTTGTGGTTTGCTCTACCTGTAATACCCTCTAACCTTACTTCTCTTGTGGATTTATACTTCTCTTTCAAAGTCCAAAGCAAATATCACTTCCCTGAGAAGCCATCTCTGGTCCCTATAAGCATATCTAACTCTAATTCCCAGCATAAACCCATGCTAGGACAATCGCCTCTGAAAGAGAAATTAGTGCAAACTACCATAATTTCTTAAGGACATAACTCAGTTCACAGTCTCTGATATAGCATAAGCTGAATAAATGCTTATCTTAACCAATTAGCACAAACCATTTTAAATAATCAGTGTAAGGTATTTCTTTGTTTCTAAGCACATTTGTTTCTGTGTCATTTGCTCATCAGAATCATATAAGAGCTTCAAGAACACTGACTGATCTCAAGGAATTTTAAATGCACTGAGATGGAAAGTAATCCGCCCCCCCCCCCTTTTTTTTCTTACATACTCACAGAAGCTTTGGGAGCAACAATCAGGAAGATCTGAAGTTCATTTTATTTATGTTACTAGAGGCCCGGTGCATGAAATTCGTGCATAAAGGGGGTTGTCCCTCAGGCCAGCCTGCACCCTCTCCAATCTGGGACCCCTCGAGGGATGTCCGACTGCCCATTTAGGCCTGATCCCAGTGGGATCAGGCCTAAACGGGCAGTCGGACATCCTTCTCACAATCCAAGACTGCTGGCTCCCAACTGCTTGCCTGCCTGCCTGCCTTCCTGATTGCCCCTAACTGCTTCTGCCTGCCAGCCTGATCACCCCCTAACCACTCCCCTGCCATCCTGATTGATGCCTAACTGCCCTCCCCTGCAGGCCTGGTCACCCCTAACTGCCCTCCCCTGCAGGCCTGGTCACCCCTAACTGCCCTCCCCTGCAGGCCTGGTCCCCCCAACTGCTCTCCCCTGCAGGCCTGGGTCCCCCCCCAACTACCCTTTCCTGCAGGCCTGGTTGCCCCCAACTTCCCTCCTCTGCTGGCCTGGTCACCCCTAACTGCCCTCCCCTGCATGCTTGATCACCCCCAACTGCCCTCCCTTGCAGGCCTCATCACTCCCAACTGCCCTCCCCTGCTGGCCTTGATTGCCCACAACTGCCCTCCCTTGCAGGCCTGGTCCCTCCCAACTGCCCTCCCCTGCTGGCCATTTTGTGGCGGCCATCTTGTGTCCACATGGGGGCAGCCATCTTTGACCACATGGGGGCAGCCATCTTGTGTGTTGGAGTGATGGTCAATTTGCATATTACTCTTTTATTAGATAGGATGATTGTTCTCAGCATTTACCACCCATTGGAATATTAGAAAAATGATACTCTAAGTCCATCTTCTGTCATCTCCATTTAGATCATATGTCAGCAAATACATGCTTGCTCTCATCTCTGAGCATCCTAAAAGTAAATATGATTAGCAATCACACCATTGGCATTTAAAGTGGGTTGTGGGCTGTGGAGTTTAGGTCCTCTGAGGGAGGAAGGGCAAAGATGTTGAATAGAATTCCAGTAAAGAGCCTGCCGAGGATTCCCAAATCTCTCTGTGCAGTGAGGGAATGACAGGAAGTAGCTGAAGTGCAGAGAATTTAGGGAAGTTATCATCCATTTATGTATGCATTTGCATATTTAACAATCATTTACCAAGGTCTCCCCATGGGCAGCTACTGTGCTGGGTGTTGGAGGTACAGTATTGAATGAAACAGAACAGACGTTGCCCTCATGGTGCTACCAGTGTAGAAGGGATGACAAACATTATTATGTGAATCTTTTACTTACTATATTTTTATAAGAGCCATAAGTAATTTCTGGGGGTGTTAGAGCATATACCAATGGATGGGGTGTTAACTTTGTTGGGGCTCTTAGAAGGCTTTTTAAGAATGACATTAAGTCTTAAAGGAGAAGACAGCCTGGCCTAGAGGATGGGAAGAAGAGGACTCCAAGAGGAATTACTGGAGGGACAAAGGCACAGAAAGAGAAAATAGAGCAAATGGTCAAGAACTGAGCTAGAAAACCACATGATGGAATGGGGTGCCCCTCCAGAGAGTGGAGAAGAGAATTCATATTGACAATAGTGGGTGCCACATCCCCTCTGGTCTCCACTGCCTGACATACTGAGGAAACATAGTAACTGATGTTACCATCAAGGGAAGTTCACAAGACACCATAGGGATAGCCTCGTCTTAGTAGAAAATAATAGACTGCACCATGTACTGTCCCTGTGAGCTTTTCACACATTCAGTTATTTGATCCTTACAAAATCCCTATGAGGTGGGAAACACTATGACCCATTTTGCAGATGTGGAAACTGAAACTAGGAGAATTTGGGTGGCCTAAGTAAGAATCCAGACAAGTGTATTTAGAGCTCCACATGTACTCATTGTGTCTCTCTGGATTTCCTTAAGCTTCATTCTACCTGCCTTTCTTCTCACATTAGAAAATTATTTCATCACCCGTTCGCTATATACCAAAGCAGAATATTTCTAAAATCAGGTATATTTTGAAACTCTACTTCATGCCAAATTAAAAATTAAAAATCTTAGAAGCACATTGGTTGTGTGTGGGTGTATAATCTCTCATTAAAACTGAAGAAAAGAATGTTTAAATCTTACACAAGGTGTTTTAACAAAGAAATATATTTAATTAGATGATGAGAAAGCACCCACTCAGTTCTCTTAAATCCAAGTGTGGTATCTTTAATATTTTAATTTAAATTAAGGGAAAAGATGAATTAGAACTTTCCTGACACAACAAAAAAATATAAAAATTAATAAAGCCACTCTCATCTATTATTTACAAAATGCAAATACCTTACACTTTTTAAAATATAAAAATTATCATTTTGCCCAGTTGGTGTTGCTCAGCAGTTGAGCATTGATCTATGAACCAGGAGGTCAAGGTTTGATTCCACATCAGGGCTTATGCCCGGGTTGCTGGCTTGGTCTCCAGTATGGGGCATCCAAGAGGCAGCCAATCAGTGATTCTCTCTCACCATTGATGTTTCTACCTCTCTCCCTCTCTCTTCCTCTCTGAAATCAATAAAAATATATATTTAAAAATTATCATTTTGTGATTTTTAATTTTATTTGAGTATAACAATACCAAAGTGTCCTATGGTAGACACACAAACTATTCTTCTGAGGTTTTTTTTCTGACATTGACATAAATTTCTCAGGCAGCTTATTAAACTTGTTTACTCTCACATTCTTTATAAGAACCATTTGGATAAGATATGGAACTATGAATTAGTAAGACTGAAAACCCTTGAAAGGGGTGACATTTGCAATATGTAATTGAGTGTGTGTGCTATTATTGCTTTACTGTCCCACCTGATTACATACATCAAGTTAACTAAAGTTCCATACATCCTAGATTTTCATTTCACTAACTTGATTCCCATTTCCTCTTTACCCATCATTTATTGTTGTGGGCTAGAAAGAGGGGTAGGGAGTTAGTTCAAATTAGAACAGGTGAGGGGTTTTCATATCCAAGATTTGGGTGATTGTTTTCTCCTGGTTCTGTGGCTCTTGTGCATGGACACCTTATTTCTTGACTCGCTGGGATTACACCAAAACCAATGCACAGCTTTGCTTTTCTCCTCGAAGCACTGAGGAGTGTGGAGAAGACACGATCACTTAGTCTGAGGGATGAGTCATTGCAACATATACAATGTTAACTGACAATTTCTTGGACATTTGTGATGAATGTCATGGGAATTATGGCTCAAAGAATTGTTGAAAAATATTGTTGTAGGCCCAGAAGTCCTCATGAGATTTATCTTTTGGGACTCTTCTGTCTCATGATTTTGGAAGTAAATTTGAAGCAAAATAAGTAATCTTTGACTATACTATTTCCTGCTTATTTTGAAATTTAATCTTATAGAATTAATCCAAAAGGAAGGAAAAACATTTTTTATGAATTTAGTTACTGTAGCTTTTAGAAAATATTTTTTAATTGTAAGCAAACTAAATGCTAATGATTGAAGGAAAGTTAATTATAAAGTCAACTAAGTGAAAGAAGATGTAGCCATTAGAAATAATTATAAAACACAGGATTTAATGTTAAGTAAAATCAGGATTATAACAGTTTTAGGAAAAAAGTAGAAAAATTTAAAATGTTAGTCAGGGATTATAGTGATTTTTAATTTTCCCAATTTTCCTTAAAGTCATTGTAGTTCTTATAAATGTAGTTTTAAAATTGAGGAGGTCAAGCACTGAAATACAATTATTATGGCCAAGAACTTAAGTTTACAAATCCATTGTGATCCCAAAATTGTAAGTAGCTTGTAATTTTTAAGGGTGCTGAGACCAGAAAAAAAGTTTTTGATCCATTTGAAGCTCAGATTGCTTATCTGTAAACTTTTCTGTGGATAATGAGAAGATTAAATATGATAATGCATGTAAAGCAATTACCACAATACCTGCCAATCACACAGGAAGATATTAATTTAATGTGCTGATATATTTAAAGTATTGATGAATTAAAAATTAACATTACTTTGGAGGATAGAAATTCAAAATGAAAATTCCACAAGGTAAATACCAATTTATTGTAATCATATAGGCATTTATTTGTTTTTGAATAAGAGAAAATGAGATGAGGACATATATTCTCAATAATATATAAAATTCAGATGATGAATGGATTATGCCCTCTATAATAAACAGAATTCATGGGGACAGTGAGGCCATGAGTTGGAAAGGTCACTGCTTGACAGTTACAAACAAGGTATGCCCAGAGGACCAAGAGCTCAGACTCTGGAGCTAGGCTGCCTGGGTTCAAGTTCAGCTTTGCTGCATGAACTTGGACAACTTACTTAAGTTCAGTTTTCCCCATCTATAAAGTGGCATTAATAAGAGCATTCACTTTATACTGTTAATAGAGGCCCAGCACACAAAATCTGTGCACAGGGGGCGGAGGTGTGTGTGTCCCCTCAGCCTAGCCTGCACCCTCTCCAATCCAGGACCCCTCAGGGGATCGGGCCTAAACTGGCAGTTGGACATCCCTCTCACAATCCAGGACTGCTGGCTCCTAACTGCTCACCTGCCTGCCTGATTGCCCCTAATTGCCCTCCCTGCCAGCCTGATCACCCCTAACTGCCTCTGTCTGCCAGCCTGGTCACCCCTTACTGCCCCCCTGCCAGCCTGGTTTCCCCCAACTGCCTCCCTCTGCCAGCCTGGTCACCCCCAACTTCCCCCCCCACCCCCGCTGGCCTGGTCACCCTTCACTGCCCCCCGCCCCCGCTGGCCTGGTCACCCCTCACTGACCCCCTGCCAGCCTGGTCGCCCCACACAGCCTGCTGTTTGGTCGTTCGGTCACCCCTCACTGTCCCCCCTGCTGGCCTGGTCGCCCCACGCAGCCTGCTCTTCAGTCATTTGGTCATCCCTCACTAACCCCCCTGCCGGCCTTCTCGCCCATGCAGCCTGCTGTTCAGTTGTTACTGTGAGGGCATCCTGACCAATTTGCATATTATCCTTTTATTAGTATAGATGGTAGGAATTGAATGTGTCAATATGTGCAAAGAGTTGAGAGTAGCACTTGGTACATTAACGAGTGCCATGTAATTTACCTAGAAAATGTGACTGTGGAGCTTTATGTCATATAATAATTTTATTTTCATATTTTTAGCTACTTATCCACTTATAACTTTGAAGAGCACTACCACTTGTGGTGTTAATAAAATAAAACACGAATTCTTGGAAAATGTAAGTCCTTATGCCTTTAGATGGCGAATATCTTCAGATGTTGTGTTCTTGAAGTGTAAATACTTGTTGAATAAGTACAAGCAAATATTCCCACAGAGCAATGTAATATAGTGACCAAGTTACCTTCCCTCCAATTTTATGTATATTATAAAGAAATATTGCTTCATTCTTAGGAAGTGAAACAATCAGACATCTGGACAAAAATTAAAACAGTTCACTCAGTTACCAGGATTCTGGCAATAATGGAGGAATATTGACTGTCAAATGACATTATCAAAAGACACAGAGCATGTCTCAGCTTTAAAAATCAATAGGTCTGCAAGTGCAAACTTAGTATGAAGATATATTCCCTTGTGATTACAGGTTTTGTGAAATTCCCTTAGGGTTGTTATAAATATACAGTTCCTCTTGATGTAAATCAATTCAATGTATATAAATTTGTATACATAAATATGTGAAGAAAATATGTCTTAAATAGCTCAGATCCATACCTTTGCTATTAAAAATTACTTTATATGTAATATTTTAGTCATTACTATCACATAGTATTTATTGACCAGCCATTGAACCACGGCATGAAGGTTGTCATTTGCAGGTATGTGCTTTCATGGCCACCATAGTTCTGAATAAAAGAGAAAATGAACAGAATGGCCTTTCGAGGGGCTGAAATCATTATTGAATAAGTTACATCTCAGATCTTGGGAGGAGACCAAAGGAAAAACAACAAATAGGTTTTTTTCCCTTTTGATTTAACAACTTACTCTTGGTTGGCTGTACATCATTTGTTTTTGAAGAAAAAAAAAAGATAATTGTGGCAACAGCTATCTATAAGAAGCAAACAGCAGAGTTGGCTCTATCCCAGAAGAAAGATCTTCAGAGAATGACTTTACTCAGAATAATAACATCACAGAGTTACAATTAAAAGGGGGCATATATAACCCATATTAGAATACATAAGAAAATGGCACTGGACTAGGATAAAAGACTTTCCCAAGGTGGGAAGAACAAAAAGTGTATATTCTATAGGTTGCAAAGGCATGTTTTTACCCAATGTTCGAAAACAGAGGTCAAATAAGACTAGAAAAATAAACCAGAGAAGATTTTAAGATTATTAGGCAAAATAATATTATCAAGCTTTTGTCTTTTTTTTTAACCTTTAATTTGTGTATAGCATATGTCTTTTAATGTATTTTCCCCTAACTGACATTTCATGTTAATGGGCTGTGTTAGCAGAAATGAATGGAGAGGAATATCAGGGAAGGGTTTAGGAAGAGATGGGCGGTATTTGTAAACACAGGCAAGGTGGGCGAATGCTTGGCCAGCCAATGAGTGTAATGGTGGGTCACCGTCCTGTAAATGTTTAGTAAGATGAATTTAAAGCATTCTTTTTTTTTATTTTTTTTTATTTTTTTTTTATTAAGGTATTATATGTGTACATATCTTACCATTGCCCCCCACCCCCACCCCACTCCCATACCTGCCTCACCCCCCAATGTTTTGCATCCGTTGGTTACTCTTTAAAGCATTCTTCTTTAATTTTTATTTATTGTTGTTTCCTACTATAGGAAAACCCAAATTATTGGCTATCTATTCAGCATTTTCTTTAAAATGAGCATATAAAAAATTAGTTAAGAAACAACAGAAAACTTGAGCATTTATGGAAGCAGGACAACTTTAGTATGAGGCAATGGGAAGGAGGAAGTGGACAGCGATGGTCACAGTGGTAAGTTCTGGTCATGTTTGCTTACAGCAGGCCCAGCTATGGACCGGTGGTGACTGTAGGGACTTGGAAGCAAACCTTCTGTGGGCTACAGGGAGTTGGTTTAGGAAAGTTCACTGCTTCATGCTATAGGAACTGGCAGAATTCGACACTGTGTGTGGCTTTGCTGGGATGAGAGCTATCTATGAAAGAGGTAGGGCTTTTATTTGATATTTCAAATATCCTATATAATAAAAGGCTAATATGCAAATTGACCGAAAGGTGGAACAACCGGTTGCTATGATGCGCACTGACCACCAGGGGGAGTGCTGCTCAGCCAGAAGCCTGGCTCATGGCTGGCAAGCACAGCGGCGGTGGCGGGAGCCTCTCCTGCCTCCACAGCAGTGCTAAGGATGTCCGACTGACAGCTTAGGCCCGCTTCCCTGAGGGCTCCTGGACTGCGAGAGGGCGCAGGTTGGGCTGAGGGGACCCACCCCCCCAAGTGCACAAATTTTGTGCACCAGGCCTCTAGCATTTGAATATTTCAAATAAAAATTATTGAACATTTTAGCCAACCTTATCTGAACAAGAGGGAAGGAGGGACCGTTGGTCTTCATTCCTCTCATTTCACTTTCATCCCTGCCTCTCTTTCCTCTCCTTGGTCTTGCCTTCTCTGTACATTAGAGGCCACGTGGGATTTTGTCTTGCCATTGTCAGATCCAGAAACAGCAAAAATCAAAACGAGGTCAGTAAAATTGTATTTAGTAGGCGTTTATTGTGCATCTAAGAACATTTTGTGAACTGGGAGCTTTCAAACCCAAAACTGGTACAAGGCTTGAAGATATGACATTCAAGGATGGCTTAAAAAGTAAAAATGAGAAAGTGGTTTAACCTTTTTTTTTAATTTTATTTTTTTATTTAATATATTTTATTGATTTCAGAGAGGAAGGGAGGGGAGAGAGAGAGAGAAAGAAACATCAATGATGAGAGAGAATCATTGATCAGCTGCCTCCTGCATGCCCCACACTGGGAATCAAGCCCAAAACCCGGGCCTGTGCCCTGACCAGGAATCAAACCTGGATCTCCTAGTTCATAAGTCAACGCTCAACCGCTGAGCCTCTCCGGCTGGGCAAAAAAAAAAAAAAAAAAAAAAAAAAAAAAATATATATATATATATATATATATATATATATATATATATATAATATATATATATATATATATATTAATTTGAGTGAGAGAGAGAAACATCTATTTGTTGTTCCACTTATTTATGCATTGATTGGTTGATTTTTGTATGTCTCCTGACCGGGGATTGAACCCACACACATTTGATATATGTAAAAAATATATGTATGTATATATTTTTACCATATGAAGGGAACACAAAAAGTATTCCCTTAAGTATTTTATATATATAATTACTTACATATAATTATTTCTGGATGGGACTTATGAGTAACATGTCTTTACTATGCTGTACCTGCCTTTTGTATCATGACTTAAGTACAAAATAATAGCTGTTTTAAAATTACATTACAGCTGACAAATCTTGAAATATAAGCAGACCTAAGAGAAGGCAGGTTGAGAGCAAATAAGCATTTTTTAAAAAATTTATCAAGCAATGTCCTCAAACACCCCTTGACCACTGCCCTTGGGCTGCTCCTGTGTTTTTGTCAGGTACACAATGACCGTGATGCAAGTCCTTTCTAGGAAAGGCACCGAAAACCTGGCTGCACCCGTGCGTTTGTTCCAAGCTGCTGTGAAACTGTTAGAAATGGAGCCCTGTATTCTGTTAGGTTGAAAAATAATTTTTTTTTTGCAGCAAAAATCAGTAATTTTAATAGTAAAGTCAATCTAAAATTTTGCAAATCAAGCAAATAATAGAATGGGAATTATCTTTTCAAATATCTGTTCTTTAATTCTATGTTGTATCTTTTTGTCATTTTTCTAGCACTCAAAATTAGTCAAGTGACCCAGAATGATGCATATTTGGAAGTTGCACAAGAAATAATTATTGTCAGTATGCTTTCCCCCTCCCTTTTTAAAAATAATTATTTTTTTACATGCAATAAACATTAATATTTCAAGAAAAAAAAGATTTTGAATATAATAATACTAGAGGCCCAGTGCATGGTTTCATGCACTGGTGGGGTCCCTCAGCCTGGCCTGCACCCTCTCACAATCCAAGACCCCTTGGGGGGGATGTAGTAGTGTCCGAATTGGCAGGGGGCCATGGAGTAGCTCGAGCCCGGGCCAGCCCCTCAATCCTGCTCATCCCAGCCCTGCTGCGCCTGCCCCGCTGCCATGGAGGCGGGAGAGGCTTGCATCAGTGCACTGACCACCGGGGGCAGCTCCTGCATTGAGCATCTAGCCCCTGGTGGTCAGTGCTCATCATAGCTCCTGGTAGGCCAGTCGCTTAGGCCTTTAGATATATAGAACATTACCAAAACTGTTCTAACATATTATAATATCACAAAAGTTGTAGGCAATATTAAAATCTGCAAATAACAGATTACTTTTATTCTAATGAATGAGTATCACAAGGGGGGTTTCCAGAAGGAGGGAGATTGGTTAAAAATGATTTTCTTTTACCGTTTTAGGAAGATGACTTCAGTTTCTTTTGTGATGATCACAGCCACTTACAAGAAATAACCTAAGTTTTGCTCATGTTCATGAAATGAGCTAGATTTAGTTTTGCTTACGTGGCTTAAATAGTTTTGTTGGCTCGGGGAATTTTCAGGTTTGGTCTCCATTTCGTATTTTATTTTAACATTATGTACACATAAAGCGTTTACAAACTATCTAAAGATATACAAGGCCAGAATGCTAACGTGCTTTTGCATTCAATCTCTTAAAAACATTGCTTTTGCAGATCATACGACTTTGGATAAAACCAAAGCAGTTTCTGGTAGGGTAAATTTGTGGGCTGCTTGCTGTTCTATTTTAATACGTATGAAGTGTAATTGAAACCTTAACCTAAAGCTGGATGTTTCAACCTTGTCACCATTGACATTTTGGTCCATATAATGCTTTGTTGTTGGCAGCTGTCCTGTGCATTGTATGATTTAGCAACACATAGCAACATTTCTGGCCTCTGCCAACTAGATGACAGTAGCACACTGCCCCGTCCCCGCTGTGACAACCAAAAATGTCTCCAGATATTGACAAGTGTCCCCAGGGGGCCTAAACTGCCCTACATCACAGTGTGCTTACTATGAAGTGAAACCTTGCCTTTGAGTCAGAAAATTTCAGTACTGAAATCCCTTTTTCTTTATCCATCACACATATGTTGAACATCTTACAATAAATCAGATGCTAAGGATATAAAAATAAATAAGAAACTGCTCTCACAGACTTACATTTTAATAAGGAAGACAGATGTGTGAAATAAATCATTACTCTGTGGGGTCTGAGCATAATTTTGCGGAGGGAAGGCCATGGTGCCACGGGAGCTCCAAGGATGCAGAATCCAACTCCGCATGAAGATGTCAGGGGAGTTCTGTAATGAAAAGCATCTCTGCATTATTTTCAGAGCTGTTTCTTGTATTTTACATGCATTCCCTGGGAGGTAAGCCCCCTCCTAGCCAGATGGATGTGGGAAAACCATTAGTGTTAGTTACTAAAATCTGCTCCCAATAAACATGGCACAGTTTTATACTGAAAGAAGTTGGTGGTGGTGAGTGACTTTCGCAGCATTGCTCTGTGTTGTTGTGGGGAGTCATTGTGACAAAGGTGGTTGATAACACACATGTTCATCATTTTCAGAAACATGAAGTAAGTGAAGCCGATGTCCGATAAACCAGTGTTAAAGGTTTAAAGAAAATGAATTGAACTCAGAACGTCACATAAATGCCTAAGAAAAATGATTTTGCTACCCTCAATGCTCTGTTCCCCTCCTTTGAAGAGCTGAGCATCAGGATTTGTGAAGAATCATATATTCTACCTCAATGACTATAATTAGAAAACCTAAAAAAAATAATAAACTCAAAATAAATGATCTTGGATCTAAATTTTCCTTGGGGGAGGTGAAAATTCTAATTTTAACATAAAATTCTACGTTACAATGAATTAATGTTGTACTTCCGTTTTTTACTTAGTTAAATATTTATTGTAAAATATTATGGAACTGCAAAAAATGAAGACACTGTTTGCTATTAAGCATTTAAGGTCTTATAGGAAAGATGAGTACAAAATAATGAGGTTAATTCATCAGAAAGTAAGATTCGTGCTGTAATGGGGAGTTCAGGTGAGGAAGTGAAGAATTAAAACTGGTAAGTCAGGGAAAATGAGCATCAATTGTTGCTCTTATTTCTTGAGCACGATATTTGCAGGAATATTGGCAGGTCAAAATGTATTGAATCTAGCAGAAAGTTGTGACATAGTTTCAGTAGATTGTTCTTGAATTCATTTTCTCTTTAAACAAAACAGTAAAAGGAAAAGTTCTCTAAACAAATGTGAATACCCTCTCTTGTCCTCCCATTCTTCCTTCCTCCCATCCATACCCTCTCCCATCCATCCTCCCATCCTCTCTTTCTCCTCCCTCCCTCCATCCATTCTTCTATCTCTCCATCTGCCAAACAGCAGTTGTACTGGTCTTTTCTAAACAAATCAAATCATTACTTCTGTGATTAAATCCCTCCAATGGCTTCCCATTGTTCACAAACTAAAAATCAAAGTTCTTTCCATGACCTACCAAGTGCTCCAATGAGCTGGCCCCTACTGTCTCCCTGACCTCAGGTCCTATCGCTGTCCCTTTGGTCTTTGTGCTCCAGCTGTTCTGCTCCTCCCTCCCCCAATCTCAGGACCTTTCTTTCCCTCTGCTCTGGGCTCCTGCCTTTCCTTCTGCTGACTGCTTCTGATGTTTCACATCACAGCTTAAATGTCACTTCCCTGAAAAAGGTCCCTATTACAACCTCTGTTCACTTCCTCATTTATACTTCAAAGCACTACTTGAGAATAGGAATTTTGTTCACTGATGTATCCCTGAACAAGGCATAAGGAATTTTGTATGCTCAATACCTATGTTTTGAATGAACAAGCAAATAGATCTCTTCAAGTGTTTATCGTCTACACTGCATTACAATCTATGTGCATGTCTATTTTGTTCACCGTTGTATAACCAATGCTTAGATCAGTGCCCAGTTTGATGAAGATTGTGAATAAATATTTTTTGAAGATAGAAATGAATGAGAGTCAGTCAAGGTCTATTTCAGGTAAAAAGCAAAAAAGCATAATGAGTAATAACAATATAAAAAAATCGGTGAACCTACCATTAGGTTGCCAATAGGTATGGGAAGGAAAAGAAAAAAAATTGGTGATTGGTGAGTTAATTTAAAAATTATAGCTTCGAGGTTAAACACAGTTGTAAATATCTACTCAATTTGAATTTATTATAGAAAAATTTTCTAAAAGTTATTTAGTAAGCCAGATGTAATAATTTTAAACATATTTCCTTACCCCATAGAATTCTGATATTCCATTATTAATATTTTTATATAACTTCCATTATCCTAAATGGCATAATAAAAGTTGTTAATGGGGTTTACTTTGTTAATGGCAATGGGGAGTTATGAAATCTTAAAGAGTGGGTCATATGAAAGACCGATATTCACATTGTTGTTTTATCAATCTAAAATGATTCCCAATATTGGCCACCAGATGGCAATGCCTGGGAAAACCATTCCCCACTTCAAGAATAATTCTTTCTTCAGCCACATGATGGCATCTCTCCATTGTTTCCAAGAAGTCGACTCACTCATCTTGATTCCGTTAGTTTCCCTGTCTGCATTGCTTTCCTTCTGCAGTTCTTCTCTGTCACATAGATTCCCACCTGCAAGCCCAGTCATGTGTAAGCTTTTCTAAGTAGAAGGTCTTTAGAGCTTTCATTTGAAGGATATTCATTGTGAAAATTTTTCATACTAGTTGTTTCAACTGTACTTTAAAGCAAAATAAAAATTTCCCTTTATTTTAAATGGAATGGGAAGCTGCATAGCAGTCTTTAACATTTATGAGAAAATCATATATATATATATATATATATATATATATATATATACATATATATATAATGGACAAAATGTGTGTTGTCATGTTTTTGTTTTAAAGGCATTATGATTAGCTTGCATAATACCATTGGGTTGTTGAACTACAATCTTATGATTCCATAGATTTAAGCTATACTCTTCATAGCAAAATACAGAATATTTAAACCTCATTTATCTATTAAAAACTCTTCTGATTTAAAATACATATATTTAGGGTAAAATATACATACATATCAATTACATACAGTGTAATTTAGACTTTGGCTTTATAGTATTTGCAGGCAAATTAACCTTTTAAAATGTATATTTTTAAAGGAAATTTTTCCTCTGAGTTTGGATTTTTTATTAACTTATTTGTTTGGCCTTAATAATAGAAATTTTGATGGGCATTTTTAAAAATAAAGCTTTGGGGATCATACTTTCAGAGTTCCTCTTTCAGAGCATTTAAAAATTTCTCCAGATGAGTTTTGCTATTAATAGTTTGCAAATGCTATTGTTAAGTCAAAGTATTTTTAAATATTCCACAGGAAACATTGTTTTCATTGCCTAGTGTTTAAAAGCAAATCTTAAACATCTTACAGCTCATTAGAGATGATTTGCTTTAAAATAAATGTTTTCATATTCTTCCTTCCTGGAGTTTTTTGTCTGTGTATCTTCAAATGGCTTCCCCCCCCATACTTTATAGGATAAAGTTATCATCTTTCCACAATATACAAAAATTATATTTATTATCTTGAAGGCTTTTCCAAAATATTAGTCCCTCTCCAAGGACACTTTGGACTTAACTTTTGACTCCTCCTTGACACCCACATGCAATGAGTTGCCAATTTCTATTAAATACTCCCTCTCAGCTCTCATTCTTAACCCTCCCTACTGCCACTGTTGTCTCTTGAAACAATTTTAGGTTCTTGGAGCTCAGTAGACTATGTGTTTTGACTCTAGTTGTGCAATCGTCTGGCATTTAGAATTTCTATTTCGCCATTTGTTTTAGCTTTATTAACTATTCTGAGAGGTAACCTTTTGGCAATCTATATTTGATTTGCAGTACACTAGAATTACAGAGGGTACATAAAACCTGAAGAGGCTAAAATGATAGTAACTACCAAGTACAGAGAGAGCACTAATTAAAGTGTCTTACACCTAAATCTTCCTGATATTAGGGTAGATAAATTAGCACTGTGTGAATTTATAGAGACCAATTTTGAGATGGCAAATAAACCACATTACTATTCATACCCTGAAAACAGGTTGATAACATTGTAGGCAAATGTCAGTTAATTTTGTGAAACTAGTTATTTGTATAAATGGCTATTATGTAGGGCCAATTCAATTCTGGGTGTTCTTCATTAAAACCATTGTTTACTTTTCTTTTAGTTAAAATCTCAATCTATTTTATATTATGGCCAAGACTGAAGGGCTTGGTGAAATATTTTCCAGAACCATATGCTGAAAAGTGTGAAGGGGCAGCACCGTAAGCAATCTCCTTTAGTTTGTGTACAATGTTCTTTTAACTGTTCCACTCTTGTTTACATTGATTTAATTCATTCACAAATCTAAAACTTGCTAAGTCTTATTTGCAGATTTGACAAACACACCTCTCCTAATTGTCTTCTAAAATATAAATACTTTAAAATATTTACAAACCATTGAACAATATACAATCCATGGAGAAGAACATAAAACATTCTTGTAAAACCATTATAATGTTAGAAAACCTACCTCATCTCTACAAACGTCTCACTAATTTATTCTTGTGAATTTCTTCAATTTTGTTGTAGAACAGTTGTATTTATGTCAATTCCTTGCCTCAAAAACATTCAGTGCCTCCCTGTGGTCTAAGGCTAAATTCAGATGTCTTCACTTTTCATTCATACTCTTCCTTAGTCTGACACAAAACTGCCTTTCCAAACACTTCTCCCAGAATATTCTTCTATCTACCCACCTTGCACTTGCCAGTGCTATTGCCAGTCACTGTGATTGCCATGTCTCTGCTCGTGTTGTTCTATCAACCAAGAATGTCCTCCCAACCAACAGGAACTATTGAAGTCCTACTTATCCACTTCGAATGCCACCTGGATTTTCATAAACTTCTCCTGATTCTTCAGTCAGACTTAACCAAACATTTCCTGTACTCCTAAACTAAATTTCTTATAGTGCTCTCAAATAACTTATCCTGCTTTTTATTGTATCCAGTGGTTCATTTGCATTTTCCCCATTGGATAATACACCTTTTGAAGAGGGTGGCTGTATCTTACTTATCTTTGTAGGCGTTCCCACTTCTCAGCTCCAAGCACATAGTAGAGTGCTTTACACATAGCAGAAACTTAATAACATTTGCTGGACTGAAATCACCTGTTATTCAAATTGTCTGGTTTAAGTTTTGAAGTAATCTTTATAATTGTATGACATTACAATGAAAAGCAAAGCATAGTGCTCAACTTTCTAGTATTAGTATGCTATGCACTGGTGTGCCTCAAGTGGATTTTCTGTGTGTCCAAATATTATTCTTTTAGTATTCAAGGCAGCAGGAAAGGGCTTGAGATAGCTTGAATGACTTATCCCAGTAGGAATAAAAAATGTTATCACTTTCTATGTTTATTGTGATGTGAACAAGTTCAGCAGAGTAGTTAAGAGCATGGTTGCTGGAATGAGAATGGCTGGATTAGAAATCAGACTCTGCCATTGACTCTTTTGAGGCTCAAACTATTAAGTCTTAGTTTTATTATTGGAATTGGCTTAAAGGGGCCCCTGCTTTCTTCCCAAGATGAAGAGTTCATACTACGAAGGGAGCATGGTTACCTGGAGCCCATATTTCCCCCTTTAGAAAATGCTCTGGATTCCCGGGACTTCCTACCCAGGTGAACTTGTACCTACTTCCAGAAGCTCACAGGCCTCCTTCCTCAGCCTGTCTTCCTGGGGGAGACCACACGCACAAAGTGCTAGCTGTTTGATGAGGTGTGGACTGAGATTAGACACGCAAGCTGAGACTGTGCACGGGATGTTTCTCGCAGTGTGGAACCCAGCCTATGGTGGGAGACAAGGAGGGAAGGCTAGGGGATGGAGTCCAGAACAACCTTTCCCATGCCTTCATGAGCCTGGGTGAAATCGGAGGAATTTAAGAATTCAAGCCTGACTTATGCTTTTTTAAATCCTTACCCAACGACATGCTTAGAGAGAGAAGGGAGAGAGAAATTGATGTTAGTGAGAAACATCGATCAGTTGTCTTTCATATTTGCCCCAATTGGGACCAAACCCCCAACCCAGCTATGTGCCCTGACCTGGAATCGAACTGGCAACCTTTTGTTGCACAGGATGATGCTCAACCAACTGGCCACTCCGGCTGGCCTGATGTATGTTTAATGAATGTGTATTGCCAAGATAAGAGTAGAAAACATGTTTTATGTAACCGTTTAGTAGCTTGGTTTATTACTTTTGAGTATTTAGACTCAAGGTGTGTGGTCTGTATTTGTCTTCTTCCCAAAGGCTTGCATGTTCTTGGCTATAAAATTGAGGTAATTAACACCTCTCACCCTCACAGGCTGACAGTGTAGATGAATTATGATAATCAAATCACAACATGTTGAATGGTTCTTAGTGATTAGTAAATATAAGTGACCCATTAGTAATGATAATTAAGTCTTCAAGTAATTTGTTCAAAATATTATCTAGTAATTACAATGCATCAAGCATGATCTTATGTGGAAATGACAGACAGGATTCCTGCCCTCATGAAGTGTACATCTTAGAGAATCAGACACTAAAGACTAAAGAAAAATTTGCAAGTATGCCAAAGCAATAAAAAAGGTGAAATGATATGCCATAGAGTAATATGGTGGCACTGTGCAGTCAGAAAAACCCATGCTCAGGAGGTGATAGTTGATAATGGAGATGACAGTAGCTGGAAGGGACCTCCACATGAAAGCTAGAGCACGAGAATTCCAGGTGGTGGGAAACAAACAGCAAATGCAAAGGCCCTGGGGCATGAATCAGGTCAGTAAGACTGGGGGCAATGGGGGCCAGTGCACAGTGCTGTCCAATGCACTCGAGCTACACTGGGTATGAAATTGGTAAGCAAGGGCAAAATGATTTCCATGTAACAGGATAAACAGCCTGCATTTTACTTTGAGCAAATGGGCAGTCATTGGAGGGCTTTAAGTAGGGGACTAATATAATCAGATTCATACTTTTAAAAGCTTCCAATATGAAGAATGGAGAATGAAAAGTGATAAAGGCAATAATCCTATCTAATAAGGAGGGAATATGCTAATTGACTGCCACACCCTCAAAGATGGTGGCGCCCAGTCCCCTCAGCCCTGCCAGGGTGGCAGGCGCGTGGCACGTCCAGGCCTGCCCCCAGGCCTGTCTGGCCACTTCACGCGCCTGCCTCTGGAGTCCCCTAGTTCCCTCAGCCCCCCAGCTACCCAGGGCTGGCCTGAGGTACAGGCAAGGCTTGGATGACGGCTGCCCAGCTGCCCAGGGCCACCTGAGGCTCAGGTAACCAGGGCTGGCCGAGGCTGGTGCTGCCGGCAGTGGCAGCAGCAGAGGTGTGATGGGGGTGTCGCCTTCCCTTGATCGCCGGGTCGCCTCCTATCCCTGAGGACTGCCAGACTGTGAGAGGGGGTAGGCCAGGCTGAGGGACCCCCACTCCAGTGCATTAATTTTCATGCACCGGGCCTCTAGAAGATAATAAAAGGACAAGAGTAGAAGTAGAGAAATTAGAAGGCTATTACAGAATGTCAGGCAACGAGTGGTTGTGATAATGATGATAGCAAGAGTCATAGTAATAGGAATAGTATTAGTAATTATCATAAAAGTGACATCAATATTTGTATCAGTAATAAAGCAATGGTAGTAAGTGTAATATAGAATTATCTCTGTCAGGTTCTGAATTGAGAAATTGTAAAAATCAATTTTTAGACAGCCAGCTTAAATTGAATTCTTGGATCACAATCTAAATTCTTTCATTGACATGTCATTCTGTTAACAGAAGTCAAGCTTAAATAAATAGATTATTTCCCCCAATTTAACCCAATAAGTACCTAGACTTTTCAGAGTGGAGCTATGCAGTGATAGAGGGTGTTAGATTGCAGAAAATCATCCATTTCCTCAGTTAACTGACCTTTTCACAGAATCAGCCTCTTAGAGCTGATAGGCATCCTGTGGATCCTGCCATCATTTGCCAGGGAAGAAACTGCATCGGAGGATTTAGTGACCTGAGCTGGAGGTGCCTTGGTTTCTTTGTGGCTTCTCAGCTATTGGAGCCATAAACTGGTAAACCTTGTGCTGCTAAAGGACAATGGGATCTCATGCCTAAAATAATACTTCCCACATCTGCTGGCTACAAAAGATTATTTAAAGCTGCTGAGAGGCAGTGATTTCCCAAGTTGACACATATGCAAATGTGAGAAACGTTTTTGTCTTCAAGTCTCCTTCCAAAAGCAATAACATATCTGAGTCACTCTGACTCTGTGTGCCCACAGGCGAAATGAGCATTGCTGCTGATAGCTGATGAAATAAATGTCCTGAATAAAGTCGAGTGAGGTCGCTTTTCGCCTAAGAGTGTTTAAATCAACACTGATTTGCACAAAGTCCAAAGTATCTTTCTTCAACCTTTAATTTTAAAGTAAGTCTGCATATATCACATTTATATATGTGATTTGGTTTTTTGCAAGATGAGTTTAGATTTCATAGAATATCAAATTAGCAAGCTTATGAAGTGTTAATACATCACATAATATAATTAAGGTATATTCTGTAGAAATTATTAAATCCAGATTTCAGTCCAGAATTACATTTAAAATTGAGCAAATTTTTGAATAGATATGGTTAAGAAAAAGCCACCAGAACTATAGTGAAAAGAGCTACAAAGAGCATAAGCAGGAAAAGCTTTGGCAGCTTTGCCATCTTTGCTACTGAAGAAGATTTTAAATTTAAAGGTGTGAAGCAGGAGAACTGGAGAGCATGTGCTTACCTGAGGGTCCAGGTCTATTTGGAGTGTGTTTAGGTGAATTCTACTATGAACTTTAAACTCTACAAAGAATGATAGTTTTGAAGAATTTTCCTCCATCTGCATTTCCCTTAGAAGCCAAGAGATGCAGAGCATTTATAAAGCTTTTTATGTCTTTGGGAAAAAAATAGTTTTAAAAGGAATATAATGTTCATAAAAGTTCTAATCAACTAATAATATAAAGCACAATCTACATTATAGGATATTTTGAACATAGAGAATTTGATTTCCTACTAGAAGCCAAAAAAGTTCAATTAAGATTTTATTCCTAGCATGACCTAGATACCAGTCTATGAATTCTTTTTGGCAGACTAACCCTATAATGGGTAGGCTACAGACTTCTGTTTTGTTTTATTTTGTATTTCCCCCAGAATGTTGGTATTCTTCTCTCCTTCCTCCTGCATTCTCTTTTTTTTCTTTCTTCCCCTCTCTCTCTGAATCTACCTTAAATGCTGAAAACATTTCCTTACAAATCTTAAACACAAGAAATTGTGTTGTTTTTTTTTAAAATGCTCGTCTTTGTTTAAAACAGGAAAAGATACATTTGTTTTTATTTAATTCTGGGTGTTTAATGCAAATATCTAAAGTTTTGTTGACACTTTCATAAACTATCTGTATGAGAATCAATATAGACTTGGATAAAAGATGTTAAGTTAATAAGTAAAACCAGATGGTAATGACAGTGTATTCTGTTGGCTAACAGTCGTGGTTACATCTATAATATGTTTATTCTTTCACTCATTTGAGACGACACTTGTTTATTGCTTCCTCTGGTAAACGGGATGCCAGGGATAAAAATATGAATGTGACATAATTCCCAACCTCCCAGAATTTGTAATCTGGCCAATCTCTCTTCTCCTGATGGTCATTTTGTTATAACAATAACTTAAACATTTCCTAAAAGAATCAATATATTAATTTAGTGTTGATGTTAAAAATTATTTTTAAATCTACAAAATAAAATTTTGATAATCTGGAATAGGTGCAAAAAGTGGTACATGTAAGGTTCCTCCAGTTCTAGAGGGAAAGAAACTTTACATTTATGTAATGAATTTCAAGATGAGCTAAATTATTCCTCTGAGCTATATTTAGATGCTATAAAGGTCTCTTCAGTTAATCCTTGACAAAAAGAATGAAGCCTTTCAAGTGAATAAATCCCTATGTAGCAAATGTTGTGAATAAATTTTACAGGCTAAGTTAATTAATTCCATTTTTTAAATACAAAGAAATTTCCCTTTTAGCAGCAAAGACCTAAATAGGCAAAGCAATATTTGAAAGTTCTAATTCATCAGGCTTTACTTACGGTGATATAATAGTTTCAATGCATAACTTTGTATACTTAAGGATTAAAGTCAACAAATTGCATAAAAATATTTTTTCCTCATTCATATTTAAAGAAAACAAGAAAGGCCATCATTAAATTATTTATTCTTAGAAATGCATAACATATTATCATTCTAAGGAATGAAAAAAGTACATTATAATTTTAGTTGAATTATATACTTTCTGTAACTACTGAAATCCCTGTTTTGATTCATTGATGTAGAAAGGTGATTTTGTTTTAACTTTGTACTGCTTTTTAGGAAATATTTTTCCCCAAAAAATACTCATTTGATGATTTTTGAATTATAAAATCATGGATCAATGTGGTTACATATTTTCCTATAGAATATTGAACTATATAGTAAATGTAATTTACTATTTCAATGATTTAGAAGTGCCCTAAAGACATTTGAATTGTAAGAGCTATGCATTTTGAAATGTTTATCTGTATAAAATTTTTTTTAAAGGATACCAATAATTGCTATAGTACACATATTTTTTTCTGGTATGAGAAATGCTACCAAAAATGATTTATGTTGCTATATTTTACTGCATGGCAGGTTAAAAATTCCATATTGGATTTGTAGCACCGGGCTTTAATTAACATTTTTGTCAATTTTTTCTCCCTTCTTTTTCAAGGGAAGGCCATCTCAAGAAGAGAGGTGCATTTGATCCAACACATTCAGATGCACTT
Source organism: Plecotus auritus (assembly GCF_963455305.1). Taxonomy (NCBI): domain Eukaryota; kingdom Metazoa; phylum Chordata; class Mammalia; order Chiroptera; family Vespertilionidae; genus Plecotus; species Plecotus auritus. Next base: position 141,980,603 of record NC_137776.1, on the reverse strand, counting down.
TTGGAATGTTCTACTAGTCTAAGAGCTTTTGTAGCACACTGTATTTTGGGAACCACAGGTACAGCTGGTAGAGGGCCATGTCAAAGACAATATTAACACCTCTTAGAACAAGGGTTGGCAATTTTTTGAAAGTGCTCTTCAAAAGTAACACTAATACTCTTCAGGTGCACTAGGGAGAGAGGAAGCCCAAATACCCTTCCACATTGAAGAATAGCAGTCATTGTTTGTGTGATATTATTTAAGTAGCATCAAGATCTCCTTTCCCTACTTTCTTGACAACCTTCACATAGTCTCACTGCTCAAAATTCTACCCCTTAGAGATACATTGAGTTCTTAAGTAGTGGCTCTTGAAAAACTGAAGATGTGTAACATCAAATTTGATATTCATCATACCTTCAGTTCATATAACTACAGAAAGAGAGTTTCTTTAATCAGTCAGTAGATGTTGGAGCAGTAGGATCTTGAGAAGAACTGAGACCTGAAAGATAAGGGAGAAGGATGGCCAAACTCCACAAAACACAGTAGGAGTTTTTCCTGTGGTTGATAACTAAATTTACATCACCGTGTAACACTTGGATGGGGAAAGATAGTAATTATTTAGCCCGAGTTAGGGAATGCTTTATGGAGAAAGAAGCCAGACATTCCCTGAAATCTCAGGCACCATCTCTGGAATAAATTGATAATGATCCATGTGAAATGGAATAAAGGCAGATTAATGGAGGAGAAAATGGATATTGTAATAATTTAATGCTAGTATAGCTTTTTTCTTCATAGACATACATACAGAAACACATGTTACTTTGGAAAACATGTTAAATATCTGCTACTTCTCCATTAAAATGAGTCATTAGGAATGTAGTAGTTATAATCTATCCCTCCTAAAGGGAAATATGAAAATGAAAAATCTGCCAATCACTTTGGGGGAGTCCTCTGATCTTTTGCTGGGAAGATTCATATTTAAATTAAAAGTGGTGTCAAAATTACAAAATATTAAATCCTAACAGAAACGCCAGAGGACTTTAGAATGGAATTCATCTCCTAGACCAACTAATAAATAAAAAGTAAAAAATGTGGGCTTTTTACTGCTATCCACACTTCCTCCCCCAACCATCTTATAAGAAAATGAAGCAGGTTTCTCAAACAATGTGCCTGGATAAAGAAAGACTACTTAACATCAAGGTGGCGGGGAGGATATTTCTAAAAGATACAACCTAGACTATCGATTCCAATAATTACAGGATATTGTTGTTCCTTGTGATTAAGCCCCCTAGGGAAATGTCAAAGTCATTTTGGACATGCTCTGGAACTATGTTCATACTATAATCACCTTGCTCAGGCAAAAGCAAATAGCATTTGATTCAAGAATATATACTAAGACGACTTTGAATAGGTCAAGACGACAAATGAGTAAGTGTCAAAATCACACAGCCTAGTCATACCCATTTCTTGTATAGCTCAGAACCAACCTATTTCAACATTTAGCTTCTTTTATATAGAGAGTATTTTTTTTCCTCAGAATAGATGAAAAGTTTTACCCAAAACCTGTAGTTGTGGGAAACACACTGGCATATAATGAACAATTTTTGAGCATGCTAGTTACATAATTGCTATAAGACATAAGATACATTATCCTGCCTCTGTCTTGAGGGGATTCAATTAATTTTTATGACTAGTTGTCTTCTATGTGGAGAGTTTACATTATGAAAGTTAATTTAATGCCACCTTCCTTTATTTAACAGATATTAGCAGAGCAGTGCATACTTTCTTCCAGCTTGAACAATAAACAGAGGTGTGTCCCTTATGACCTCTTATGACCAGAGTGTGATATCTTAATTCATCCCCAGGAAATTCTCTAGAGGTTTGGGAACAGCAAGAGAGGAGGAATGAATAGTAAAGTACATTTTTTAATTTTTATTAAGTGAAATAAGATTATTTACTTATATATCACTTTTCTTCCTAAGTTTTCCCAGCTACTTCTTTTTATTTCTGTCTTCAGATCTGGAGGGAAGAAGAGGGGACAGGATGATAAAAAGTAAATGATAGAATTTTAGAATCAAAAGAAGTGATGCAGATTGAACCATCAGTCCTCAATTTGTAAATAAGGGAAGTAATGTCCAGAGAATTTAAATGCCTTGTCACAACCCATACATAGTTGTGGCTCTAACACTAGAAATTAGGTCCTCTAAATCCCAGCCAGAAGGCACATAATGCACAACAAGTTTGAGAATGGAGACAGATAATTTCTGTGTCTCTGAAAGTGCTTTATGTAGGTTATGCCTATTAATTTCTTACATGGCATCTGTAGAACATACAGTTGCTGAGCTATTTAATGTTTGGTCACACCATGATAGATAAAAATTATTTCGTAGGCTCAGAACTTGATTTCCAGGTAATAAATTAATGTACAACAAAAAAGTTGTGAAGTACTATGGAAATTTGATATTTGGTGTATATAATACCTTGTTAAAGAATTATTTTTCATCTTCATGGTTGTGTTTTGGATAATGTATAAAGCAGTATGCATTAACAGAGAGACCTCGGCAACTATAAGAACTTGAGTTTTTTCATATTGAGGATTTCTAAGAAACATCCATATTGGCACTAATTTTTGTGTTTGCATGTTCAACATTGCATACATAATATTTAAATCTCAGAGTCTCATATCTAGGGAAAACAAACATTCACTGGCAATTTCCAGTGTGATTAAAGCAATTTACTGAAATTATATCATATCATCAAAGCAAAATATGTATGCTATTAGTAATCAGAAGCCCTGGAAGATATAGATCACAAAACATACCACCTTAATTTATCTTTCTCTGGTACATCTATAAGTCAGGCTGCCCAAACTGGCCTAATTGATTTAATCATTTGTTCATTTATTCAACAAATAAATATTCAGCTTAGCTAGTATATACTTCGTTCTAGGCACTGGAGATACACAGTGAACAGGATTAATAAAACCCCCATTTTCATTGATCTTGTAGTCTAGTGTGTGGGGTATACAATAAAGAATTAGAAATATGTACTATAATTTCAGGTAGATATGTATCTTATGATAAAAAAAAATCAGGTAAAATGTAGGAGAGTTACTGGGGAAGAGGGAGGAAGGTTAAAGAGGATAGTTGGTTAGGGTAGGTCTCTCTGAAAAAGAGTCATTTGAGCAGGGTTCTAATAAGTGAGGAAACAAGCTGTGCAGTGATAAAGCAGAAGAACATTACAGGGAGAGAACAACATGGACAAAGGTCCTATGGCAATGACCTTTTAGAGGAGCCTAATAGAGGAGAAGGGAGGCTGGAGTGTAGTGAGCTGGCAAAATGGTATGGAATTAGCTGGGAGAGATAGTCAGGGGCCAGATCAGATGGAGAAAACGGAAGTTAGAATTTGAAGTTAGTCCCTATCTTCTTGGAGCTTTCTCTCGACAATGTATGACTTACATGTAGATAGACATAAGCTAGTTACTGATCCAGTATTTGTTAAAGGAATTCCTAAGTAAGCACTTTGAATACTTGCTTTTACAAGTCCAAGGACAAAGGACATCTGTTGAGAAGAAGGTGGATAATAGGGTGTTATGGACTGAATTGTGCATCACCAAAACTCTTATGTTGAAGTCCTACTCCCCAGTATCTTCAAATGTGATTGTATTTGGAGATGGGATCTTTAAAGAGGTAATTAATTTAAAATGAAATTATTAGGGTAGGCTCTAATTCAGGGGTCCTCAAACTTTTTAAACAGGGGGCCAGTTCACTGTCCCTCAGACCGTTGGAGGTCCGGACTATAGTTTAAAAAAAAAAACTATGAACAAATTCCTATGCGCACTGTGGGCCCAGGAGGAGTCGGCTGCTAAGCAGGACGGGCAGCGGCACCCGGCGGGCTGGATAAATGTCCTCGGCGGGCCGCATGTGGCCCGCGGGCCGTAGTTTGAGGACGCCTGCATCTAATTCAATATTACTGATGTTCTTTAGAAGAAGAAATTAGGATATTGACATGTACAGAGGGGAAACCATGTGAAGACACATGAAAACAGTCATCTATAAACCAAGGAGAGGGGACTCAGAAGAAACCAACCCTGCCCACACCTTATTCTCAAACATTGGGTTTACAGAACAGTGAGGGGAAAAAACTCATTAAGCCACCTAAATGGTGGTACTTTATGGCAGCCCTAGCAAACTAGTGAATCCGGAATCATCAAAATTTTCTAGTTGTGATAGTCAGCACCAAAGATGGTCCCCCATGGTTCCTGCCTGCTGGTATTCCCACCCTTGTGTGGTTCCCTCTCACATAGAACAGAACTGATTTGTGTAACTCATGGCAAGTCATGGTGGCTTCCAAGGCTAGGTCATATGTGATATTGCAGCTTTGGCTAGCTTTCTCTTGGATCGTTCACTCTGGAAAAAGCCAGGTGTCATGTTATAAGGACACATAAACAGCCCAGTAAAGAAGTTCACATGGCAAGGAACTGAGGCTTCCCGCCAAAGACAGGCTTGTGAGTGATAAACTTTGGACACAGACACTGCAGCTCTGGCTGACTTCCTCTCAGCAACCTCATGAGAGACCTTGAACCACAACCACCCAGCCAGCTGCTTTCAAATTCTTGACCCACAGGGATTAAATAATAAATGCATATTGCTGTTGTAAAACACTAAGTCTAGGGGCAATTTGTGACATAACAATAGATCAGTAATATAATAATTAAAGAGAAAGGAACTCAGCAAGATAGCTACCTCAATTCTTGTGAATCTCATAGTTGGCCAGTGGAATTTTACTCAGTCTGAATGAAAGGAAAAGATGTTTGAGCTTCAGTGCGAAAAGAAATTCCAAGCCTAGAATTACATTTAAAAGGCCTAACTAAATTTTTGGCTAGGATCTTTGAAAGTTTGGCCTCTTGCAAACTCTGGAAGATGTTCTAATGCTAATAATGACACCTACCATTTATTTAACTGTACTTGTAAACACATTGTCTCGTGGGTTTAATTTAATCTTAAAGACGGTGATTCTCTGCTTTTCCTAGAATTTGCAGTTATTCTTGTAAAAGTATCAAGACTATTCTCCATGGAATGATGGATAAGATGATGGGTTTTTTTTTTCTTTTTATGGTGGAAATGATGCCTTTGCAAATTAAAATAAGACTCCTATCTTGATATGCCATTTAATTTTGCATATACTATTTATACCAGGAAATGAGCAATTGAAGATATCTGCATATAATTACAGCAGATATGTTGACTGAATATAAGTATTCGGTACTGAAGCTCTACCTTAATTATCAAATTGTAATTTGGAGATGGAAGATGTCTGTTGGCTTTACGTGATTACAGCTTGTCCAAAATGAAAATAAAGCATAGAATCTTTGATAAAGTTAATATAGATTTTTATTACCCTCTTGAATTTTAAAAGAGGAAAATAAAATTATTTGATTTGAAAAGAACATTATTTCATGTCATTACTAGCTTTGTTAATTCAATTGTCCTATGTTAGTCTAGGTAAGGACAGTGTATACTGTTGGACAGAAAAGCAGGACAGTAAAATGAACACCTTGGTTTGCCTTTTCCTAGCTACAGGTGGAACTTCCAAATGTAACCTCAGACTGAGGCTGGGGCTTAGGTCACTCATGGATGGAGACTGAGGCGAGAGAGCAGATACAAGTCTGCTCATGGAGGGAAGGCGATCCCCGCATTCCCCCAACACAACTAGAGGGTTAGCTCATCAAAGCAAAAGATGCAAAAACAACACAATGGAGGGAGAAGAGATACAAAGTTTGTGTAGACCAGAAGAGAGAAGAGCACACGTTAAGGAATCGGTACCTTGATGTTGAATCCAGTTTACAAAATGCAATAGACTATGCATCAGGGAGTGAACAGGGCAAGGAAGATGAACAGACAACTCTTGTAGCAAATATATAGGAGGCAGGGTGGTAGAACATTGATAGTATGTGCATTAGAGTCATATCCACTTCAGTGTAACTTCTGGTTCCACTATTTACTAATTAATAGTCTGTTGTTGGCAGGTTGTTAGGATGGTGCAACAAGATACCTAGCCAGGCCAGACTAACAGGGAGAGGGCTCCATTCAGTCCCTTTCTAGATGGGAAGCTCAAATTCCCTGTGTTTGCTGATTCTTTTCCTTCTTAGGATTTTCCCACATTTGGTATCAGTATCTGTTTGAAATTCTGCTCTCTAAGGCTAGTCTTCATTTTTAATTTGTGAAAGCTGATAGCTTATTAGCTAGCAGGCATCTTTTAAGTCTCCAAAGGAACTCAGTGCCTTCAGAGTGCTTTGAGTTCAAATCCTTGAAATGACTAAAATAAAGGTAATATTTAAATAACCCAATTTTTAAATTTATTATTTAAATGTAAGTATATGTGTATATATGTGTGTGTATTACACTCCTATTGTTGCAATAACAAATGGCCACCAACTTGATGGCTTGAAAAAGGTACATGTTTATTTTCTTGCAATCTGTGGACCAAAAACACTACAATATTAGTTGGCAGCGCCATGTTCTTTCTGGAGGATCCAGTGAAGAATGTTCTGTCTTTTCTATCTTCTAGCAGCTGCCTGTGTTTCTTGGTTCATGGCTTACCTCCCCTCCCCTGCCACTGATCTTCAGATCTAGATGGTAGCATCTCCCAATCTCTCTCCCTCTCTGCTTCCATCATCAAATCTCCTCTGACTCTGACTTTCCTGCTTTCCTCTTATGAGGACTCTTGTTATTACTTTGGGTCTCTATAATCCAAGCTAACGTGCGCATCTCAAGATCCTTAACTCTGCAAAGTTCCTTTTGCCATGTAAGGTCATTAATGTACTTGTAGGTTCTGGGGAGAAGGACATAGGCGGGCAATTATTTAGCCTATGACAGTGGTCAGTAAACTGTGGCTCATGAGCCACATGCAGCTCGCGAGCTGTGGTTTGCCACTCTGTTGACTAATGAGTTTGCCGACCACTGACCTAGACTCTCGATTCCAATAATTACAGGCTGTGTTGTTCCTTGTGATTAAGCCCCTATCCCAGTGGTCGGCAAACTCATTAGTCAACAGAGCCGCAGTTTGCCGACCACTGGCCTATGATATTCCCCACTTAGGTTTAATGGTTGAAAACTCATAATTTATCTTTAATAACAGTCACAGCAGACAGTTTATTAGCAGGTTCTGCAGGCTGCAGGTTGTCATTTGCTGTTTACTGGCATAGTGATTGTCTTTTTAAGTACCACAGTTGTAGGTCTGTGTTTTTTTTCCATTATAGTTGACATTCAATATTATATTAGTTTCAGGTGTACAGCATAGTGGTTAGACATTTATAGAACTTACGAAGTGATCCTCTTGATAAGTCTAGTACCACCTGGCACCATAGGTAGGTATTACAATATTATTATTTTATTCCCTGTGCTGTACTTTATATCCCAGTGCCTGTTTTGTAGCTGCCAATTTATACTTCTTAATCCCTTCACCTTTCCCATCCAGTTCCCCAACACCCCTTCCATCTGGCAACCATCCGTTCTTGTGTTTTTATTTATTTTATTTTTTAAAAGTTATTTTTCAATTGTAGTTGGCATACAATATTATATTAATTTCAGGTGTACAGCATAGTGATTAGACCTTACAAAGTGATTGCCCAATAAGTATAGTACACATCTGATACCTTATGTAGTTATTTCTCTATATAATAAAACCCTAATATACAAATTGAACGGCTGAACAATTGGTTGCTATGATGCACACTGACCATCAGGGGGCAGACGCTCCACGCAGGAGCTGCCCCTGGTGGTCAGTGCGCTCCCACAGGGGGAGCGCCGCTCAGCCAGAAGCCAGGCTCTGCAGCAGTGCTAAGGACCCCTCAGGGGATGTCCGACTTCCAGGTTAAGCCCACTCCTAGCTGACAGTTGGACATCTCCCAAGGGGTCTCGGACTGTGAGAGGGCGCAGGCCGGGCTGAGGAACCCACCCACCCCCAGTGCACGAATGTTGTGCACTGGGCCTCTAGTTACAATATAATTAACTATATTCCCTATGCTATATATTACATCTACATGACTATTTTTATAACCAGCAAATTTGTACTTCTTAACCTTTTTACCCGTCTTTCACCTTTTTACCCATCCCCTAACTCCTTCCTCATCTGGCAACCTCAAATTTGTTCTCTATATCTATGAATTTATTTCTGTTTTATTTTTTTGTTGTTGTTTTTTAGATTTGACATTTAAGTGAAATTATGTAGTATTTGTCTTCCTCTGTCTTGCTTACTTCATTTAGCATAATACAAACTCATCCCTGTTGCGGAAAATGGTAAGATTTCATTCTTTTTTTTATAGCTGAGTAATATTCCATTGTATTTATGTACCACAATTTTTTTTATCCAGTTGTCTATCAATGGACACTTAAGCTGCTTCCATATCTTGGCTATTGTAAATAATGCTGCAATGAACATAGTGTGTATATATCTTTTCAAATTAGTGTTTTGGATTTATTAAAAAAAAAATCCAGAAGTGGAATTTCTGGGTCATACGGTAGTTTTATGCGTAATTTTTTGAGGAACCTTCATGCTGGAGGTTTTACATAGTGGCTGCACCAATTTGCAGTCCTACCAACAGTGCACAAGAATTCTCTTTGCTCCACATCCTCACCAATACTTGTTATTTGTTGATTTATTGATGATAATCAGTCTTACTGGTGTGAGGTGATATCTCATTGTGGATTTAATTTGTGTTTTCCTAATGATTAGTAACCCTGAAAATCTTTTCATGAGTCTGTTGGCCATCGGTGTGTTCTGTGGAGAAATGTCTATTCAGGTCTTTGCCCATTTTCTAATCAGATGGTTTGTTTTTTCTGGTGTTAAGTTATATGAGTTCCTTATACATGTGGGTGAATATAGTTTTTTATTGTCCTGATCCAAAGGCCTCCACAATGAAGATGTCAAGTAGTTTGCCATAGTCCATAGAAGAACACTATTTGTTCCCTGTGTCACAGGGAAAATTTTGCTAGATGGTTCCGGTTAAATTGTAGCTCTGAAGTCTAGTGAAACTGAAAAGTAATAAATAGACATTTTCTCTCTGTTTTGTAACAAGTATTTTCCTACGGTATGAGTAATTGAAGTTTGCCTTTCAAATGTGGAAGAAAGATAATTCATAAACCAAAATGGAAATATGTGCTTTAGAGACAGGAGACTTGGGAAATGGCAGAATCACATTGGCAATCCTACGTCTCAGAAGCTTGACTGTACCCTTAGGTTGTCTTCAGTTTATATCCAATTTTGTATCTTGGTGCCTTGAAAGCTATGCTATTAGGGCCCTTAAGTTACTCAGAGTAAGGGCATGAGCAATCTGAACCGCATCTATTTTGCAAGTACAGAATTTGGGGCAAAAGTGTTTTGGCTTTTGGCTGAGTTGGCCTCTAAGCACCTTTGTATTAGTTTCTTTGTTAAAACTGTCAACATTAATTATTGGAAAGAATACATACCGGTGACTTGTGGTGAGGAGTTCCCATGCCCGCTCCCAAAACAAACTGCCAAATGAGTAAGGGGCCACTTCTATGAACAGGAGGATGTTTGCTGTTTGTCAGCAGAACTTTATTTCTGTGACTTTCAGACCCTGATCCTTATTGAACCCCAGACATCCTGGGAAGATGGAAACTGTTATCAGTCACTGAAAACTGGCTTATTATTGTATTTTTAGTCATTCATAAAGACAGTCGCTTATTCATTACCCATGTATCAACAATCTCCTGCTCAGTTTCAGCTTTAACTGATATATTTTAAGTACACACCAAGGGACAAAGCACCATGGTAGGTACCATGATCACATAAAGTGAATATAACATAGTGTTTGCCTTTCAAGACCCAATGATCCTTTAAGGGTACATAACAAATGTAAGAATTTTTTCAAATCTAAGTAGTAGATAAATTGATGTTTGATTTTATTATTAAACTTCAAACAACTGGGCCTACATATTCATTCATAGCATCTCTGGATGGCTTCATGTTCTGTGGTGATCATTTCCCCTCATCCTTCTTCCGCCGGCACGTTCTAACGTTTTTGTTTTTCATCTTACCTGTGTTTTATTCTATGACTTGTTTAGCACAGGCTCCAGTGTTTCCCTTTGCCTGATAGGGTTCCTTGAGGTAAAATGCCTGTGTTTAGATTAGTGACCTGGCCAAGGCTTGGTCACACAGCCACTTCTGTCCTCATGCTGCCCCTGCCACGCTTGGACCTTTAAACTGGCACCGGGAAACTAGCCACATGTAGCTACTGAGCCCTGGAAGTGTGGCTAGTCCAAATTGACTTGTGATGTAGGTAAATGCAAAACTTGCATTGAATTTCAAACAGGAATTAGGGGAAAAGAAAGAAAAATATCTCATTCATAATTTTTAATGCTTTTAAGTATATTAGGTTAAAAATAGTAAAATAATTGTGTTGTACTTTTTAAATATGGCAACTAGAAAATTTAAAATTACATGATTTATGTAATATACATATTACATAACATTTAAAATGAAAAAGCACATTCCACATTCCACAGCCCCGCCCTGGGGCAGCAACTTTTATAGTAAATGGCCAGATAATAAGTGGTTTTGGCTTGTGGTCATAGACGGTATGTAATGAATGAGTATGGCTGTCTTCGTGAGCTCTCCAGGACAGGGTCAGACCAGATTTGGCCTATAGGCCATAGTTTATGGACACTTGACCTAGACTTGAAGCAATAGGCACATATTTCCTACAGGGACTTTAGTTGGGGTTTGGATTTCTGCTTCTCTCTGTTTGAGTCGTTTGTAACTCACAAACACACCCACATCTCCCTGTGAGCCCAGCGGTGCTCTTGGCTGGCCATTTTCACATTTCCCAACTGTCTTGGAATAAAGGCCTATGTGTGAGGCCCCCACAACAAAGAGTCATAAAAGTAACTAATTTGCATGTAAGACAGGATATGATAAATGTTAAAGCAAAGTGCTGTGGGAGCACAGAAGGATGTGGTTCAAGTGAATTAATTTGCAGTTTGGCAAGGAAATGTTTGGATGGAAACAGTAATTCCTCCTTTTCTAGGTCATGGTCACTCCAGGGTCATGAGGTGGGTGGTAGAAGAGGCTCTTGAATTCTTCCAGACCTCCCAGGCTGTTGACAAGTACAGTCCAGCAGAAGGGCCCTGGGGGGACCCTGTGGCCAGGATGCACTGCAGCTTAAAGCTTTATGTCCATGACTCCACGTTTGCTGGTTTGGTTCCCAAGTGGGCTATTTGGCTTTCTCCAAAGCCCGAATGCCCTGATGAAAGAGCATTGGAGAATGAGGTTTCAATTCATACTTCAAATTCTTGCATTAAACCTTCATATGCCAAAGGTTTTCCATTACTCTTTAGCCTAACGTTTTCTTAAATGGCACTGATGAGTTGATAAGGTTTATTGTACACATTGTAAAAGTGATATTGTACTAAATACCATGGACATAAAATTCTGACTTTGCAGGGAAGTGATGAAGGTAGCTGGGCAGAAGACTGCTATGTTTAACATTTTACTTGATCACAGAGGACAAACATGAAACATTCCTCTGTTCTCTCTCCCCATCCCTGGCACAAATATATATTAGTGCCTGCAAAGTATAACAGGATGAACTTGGCACGGCATGTCTTTGCTAAACATGTGGCCACGAATTCCAGTACACTGCTTAAAAGCCACAGGAGAGAGAATGTTCTAACAGCCACAGGATGTGCTTCTACAAGGCTGATCTCACAAACTGCTGCTAAGGTATTTTCACAAAGTAGATTTTCTCGGGCATATGTGTGGAGGTATTTGTTCTAGCCCCGTGGTCGGCAAACTGCGGCTCGCGAGCCACATGCGGCTCTTTGGCCCCTTGAGTGTGGCTCTTCCACAAAATACCACAGCCTGGGCTAGTCTATTTTGAAGAAGTGGCGTTAGAAGAAGTTTAAGTTTAAAAAATTTGGCTCTCAAAAGAAATTTCCATCGTTGTACTGTTGATATTTGGCTCTGTTGACTAATGAGTTTGCCGACCAATGAATCTAGCCCAAGGGACAAGGCTAGAAGGCTGATATTCAACTCAATGCTATTGCTATATGTACTGAGCACCTATTATGTGCCCGATGCTGCTGTTAACCTGCAGAGATAAGAATATAAAGATTAATCCCACTCTAACGTTGGGCAGAATTCTGTTTCTAACTATGGCATATGAATAATTTAAAATATTGACATTTAATGGTTTACATTGCGTCTGGATTGGCTAAGATGTCTATATTCACCACCACCACCACACCACCATCAAATATTTATATATCTTCCACTTCAGAATTAATTCTATTGACTTTTATTCCAGGTTTTAGGGTAAAGGATGAAAGTCAAAGTGTATAATTTCAGTGTTTCAAAAGCTTTTTAAATACCTGAATTATTGATTTTTTTTTTGGTGAATGTTTTGTTCAAAATGGAAATTTAAAACTGCAACAACAAGTTGTATTATCGTCTTTTCCTTTACCCCCCAGCAGTATTATTTTACACTATTACTCAGTGGACAGTTCCATCTAAAGAGAATGTCAATTTTGGGTAAATAGGCATGCCAGATAAAAATTGGTTTAAAATCCAATGGTGTTCTCTCTGCCCTGATTTTTTTTTTTTTTTTTTTTTGCAAACCACCTCCAAAAATGAATTCTCTTTTCAGGATCTCTCTCTCTCTCTCTCTCTCTCTCTCTCTCTCTCTCTCTCTCTCTCTCTCTTTTTTAGGACTAGAGGTGAAAGAATAAACTTGAAATTATTCTGGCCTTTTCCTATTTTTTCAATTGCCCTCCTTCTTCTTCACCCCTGTAATATAAGATGCCTCATTTCTTTTTCTTTTTTTTAATATATTTTATTGATTTTTTACAGAGAGGAAGAGAGAGGCATAGAGAGTTAGAAACATCGATGAGAGAGAGACATCGATTAGCTGCCTCCTGCACGCCCCCTACTGGGGATGTGCCCGCAACCCAGGTACATGACCTTGACCGGAATCGAACCCGGGACCCTTCAGTCCGCAGGCCGACGCTCTATCCACTGAGCCAAACCGGTTAGGGCCAGATGCCTCATTTCTTATACCTCATTCCCTTCTTATTTCCTAAGAAATGAAAGCTTTGGGAAAAGGGCTACAATTTTCATCAAAGAATGGATCAGCATAATTTGGGAGTATTTAAGAAAAAAAAGTTAAGCTATCTTGAGCAACTGATGAAAATAAAAATATTTGACATATTAACTCTATGTTCATTTAAATTAATTTTTTAAAAGGACAATGACGATCTGTTAAAAAGCATTTAAAATTAGCAATTGGTTTTATATGACATATTTAAAAATACTTTAAAATTCATCTTCATTTTGAACAATAACTGATTCAGTTTCTGTGATTACACTATCCATTACTATTTGGAAATTTTATGTAGTGCCGCACTATAAAGTGCTAAATTTCCACCCGGTGAAGAATTAATCAAATGACATTTAATATCTATTATAAAATATTGGTTGTGTATCTCACATTTATCTCTTTATTTCTATGCAAAAAAAAAAAAACATTGTAGGAAATAATGACCAATTTGACTTAATTGGATACCCTATTAAAGAATTTCATTTTTTTTTTCTTAAAAAAGGTAAAATACACAAGATGTATTACTTATCCCAGGAATCAGGTCTGTAATGGTTAGTGGCATGTTAGGTATTTTTATAGTATCTTAATGTTTTTTATTTAAGAAAATGGAATTTTAGTAGAGACTGGTTACTTATTCCATAAAATTTCAAAGAAAAAAAGTTATCATTTCTGATCAGTGTCCAGGTAAACAGCATGGATTTAAAAGATAACTCATTTTGATGCAGAGAGCCACTTAGTCTCCTTGTTGAGTTTCTTTACCCATTCCAACTGCTGAAAAGAAGACCATCCCGTAAAGGCTGTCAGGTACCTTTGGGTTCATGAATTATTCTTTGACGTGAGATAGAGAATCCGTTTGGTACAGTATAAATCACTTTTGTTCTGCAAAGCATTTTGCAAACCTATGCATTTTCTTTGCTCGGTAAGCTTTCTCTTTACCCCAGCCCTCTAATATCCTCATCTTTTCCTTTCAAATTCTGGCCGAGTGTTCTTAGAATGGAAGCTAAGGCTGCATTCATGTGATTTCTTTTCCTTAAGTGACTCTTTCATACTTTCGTTTTTCTTAAAATCATAGTGTGCAAGCACAGGGATTTCTGTCATTTCTCATGGAAAGTACCAGTAGCCAGTTCGATTTGTTCATTCTGATGGCAGGAGACATTTATTAATTTGTGTGAATAAATCACTTTTACCTCTACACGAAAGGTAAATTTGGGAAGGATGAATCGTTACTATTTATTTATTTATTTATGTCATTTCTTTTTGAGCTGATATCTTTCAGACTACATAGTGTATAGCTCAAAATGTAAAAGCATGTATTTTTAGGAAAGTGCATAATTAGTAGACATAGCTCTTATTTTATCTGTATCCTCAGATAACACCTAATGTGTTTTAACTCTTCACATAGCCCTGCATATAATCTTTTTTTTAAAAAAAAAAGCACCCAAGAAACTTGGCCTGGGCACCATGCCATCCCCTTTACCCTCCTGTCCAGCTCCATTGCTCCCCAACTATTCTCCACCCCACTAGGAAAAAGAAGCACAATTCATGACAGGCACATTAATTCACTCGGGGCTCAATGAGAAGCTCTTGTTTAGGCTTTGAGAATAGAACTAGTATGTATTTTCATAGAATCAACATTTTCCCCTCTGTTCACACTCAGAATTTAAAAATGGAATTATTAACAATTCTGCTACACATAGCACTGACTTGGCATTTAACATGCTGATGGTTGATGGCTGATACTTGTGTGAAGCTCCTCTTTCTGTGCTGGGCACGGTTCCAAGTACCATATGCATGTTAAGTCATTTAATCCTCACAACAACCCTAAGATATAGAAACAACTGTAATCATCTACAGGTGAGGAATGTGAGACACAGAGAGGTAAAGCAACATGTCTAAAGTCACACAGCTTGTCTTGTTCATAGCGAATCTGGGATTTCAACCTAGGTAGTCTGTCTCCTGGGTTATTCTGCCTTCCTGATATCTAACATCATTAATACTCAGTTTTACCCAGCCCCTAATGAGTCTTTAAGACATAGTTTTGCTGAATAAACAAATGAGCAAATAAAAGCAAAAAAAAATCTAGAATTTATTATACTTTGGTACAAAATTAAGCATGGTAGATCTGACTGCAAGTTACTGACAAATATGAAAAGGGAAAGGGGGTAAAACAATATTGAATATGCATTATGAGCCGACCATACTGGTCCTATGAGGGGGGATATTTTCCAGATTTGTAGATAAAGGAGAATGAAGCCAAGAAGTTTAATAAATGTGCATGACGTGGTAAGTGGTGAAGCCAGCATTCTGAACAGCTCGGTGCTGTTCCAAAGCTTCTCTGGAACTCGACCTTCCTCAGAGAACGTGTATCAGTTAGTTTCAACCAGAGAGCAGAACCAGTAATACATGTATGTGGCCAACCCAAAAACTTCTGCGGGCCACCTGCGGGTCACCAACTCGCAACCTTGCTTTGAATAATTGATATTGTTTTCATACAATCAGGGCATAACATGGTATTACTTGCCAATTTTGGAGTGTCTCTTTTACCAAAGAAAAATGCATTATTCAATATGTATGTGGTCCTTGCTTGGGGAATCTTTTTCTAATATCTGCTATGTATCAGGCACTATTTTAAGTTATTTACATAAATTTTATTGTTTAATCTTCATAGCACATCTATGAGGTAAGCTGTACCATGAGTTTCTTCTTACTAATGGTGGTACAAAGAGTAAATAAAGGGCCTTGGCGGCGGCATAGTTGGCATTCAAACCTGAGCAGTCTGGCTGCATAGTTTGTGCTCTTAAAAATGAGTTTTCACTAATGTATTCCAACCAAGAGTACTGAAGGTTAAGTTACTGACATGGAAACCTGCATTGTCCAGCTGAGTGCTGGGCCTAGCAGTCTTCCACATCTGGCTTATATATCTCTGCATATCAACATCTGCTATACCTGGAAAGATGCTCAGAGCAAGCACAAAGCAAAAGTCAGAAAGTGTTAAAATAACAACCTGAGATCTCTATCTGCTCATGAAGATCATATGGTCCTCTTAAAACTCTAGTAACTGAGTCATCTTATAAGCTGTATGACAGACCTAACTTATACTTCATTCTACTTTATAGCAAAGAGTGCTGTGCACTTGCACTTATGTGCGTAAGCGATGCCTTAATGTACTATCCATATTTCAGCTTTCTGTGGTAATGTTTAAAAGTCTTATAGGTATTGCTAAATAAAATCTAAAGAAAAGGAAAAGTCTTAATGTATCTGATATTCATTTGGTTTAGCAGGGGTTTAATTGCGAGATGTCTATTAGGAAACTAGACATTGGAAGATAATTGGGGATGGAGTTAGGGGTGACCAATCAGGACAGGTCAATACATAGGAAAGAAAGAGTGAATGTGGCAAAATACACATGATGTTTATTAACAGAAAATGTAGACTATAAAACTCCATTCATGCTATTAGAGTGGAAATCAAATATGTAATACACACATGAACAAGGAATGAAGGGTGCCAGATTGAAAACTATGCAATTGGTGATGTGGATATGGGTGATTATTTTTTTTTTTTGGCATTCTGTTATTTCACTATATCTGAAATAAGGTATTAAAAAAGGGAAATAAAAAGAAATAGTTAAGGACAAGAAATTGGGAAACCAAATAAATGTACTATGAGTAGAGCAAATGAGAACAAACACTATTTTGTGGTAATTAAAAATATATATATACATACACACAGACACACACACACACACACACACACACACACACACACACACACACTGAGTGGCCAGATAATTATGATCTCTGAAAGCATAATAATCTGGCCACTCAGTATATATCCTATATAATAAAAGGCTAATATGCAAATTGTTCCCTCGACCAGGAGTTCGACCAGCAGGCAGGCTGGCCAACCGCCCATGTCCCCTCCCCCGGCCAGACCCACCCATGCACAAATTCATGCACTGGGCCTCTAATATATATATATACATACATACATACACACACACACACACACACACACTGAGTGGCCAGATTATTATGCGTTCAGAGATCATAATCATCTGGCCACTCAGTGTGTGTGTGTGTGTGTGTGTGTGTGTGTGTGTGTGTGTATTAGAGGCCCAGCACACAAAATTGTGAGTGGGTAGGGTCCCTAGGCTTAGCCTGTAAATCAAGGCCATCTTCCGCCTGCTTGCCAATCCCCAGTCCCACCCTGCTGCCACCCCCCTCACCGCCCCAATTCACCATGGTTCCCCGATGGCAGCATGGCTCCGGTTCCCCAGAGCCTGCGGGCTGGAGGGAGGGACCAAGAGCTCAGCCGTTCTGCCCACTTGCCAGTCCCACCCCGCTGCCACTCACCTCGGTTCACCATTCACCATGCTGCGATCAGAGCCTGCAGGCTGGGGTGCGGGGAGGGACCCAGAGGTAGTCAATGCACCTCATGGCGACTGGTTGAGCGGTCTTTTCCCTTATGGTTGCTGGCCTTTTATTATATAGGATATATGTACTATAAGCCCAATGCATGAAATTCGTGCAAGGGCCTTGGCCTCAACACTAAATATGAAAAATAAAGGTAACAGGTACATAAATGTTGCAAAGAGGTAGGGCATTAATTGCAATTTTCCCGTGTAGACCATGAGTTAAGGAGAGGGAGGAGTGAGCTGGAAAGGCCAGTTGTGGAAAGCACTATGGAAGAACATGAAATCAAAACGGGAGTTCTAGAAAGAGCAGGGTGGGGAGTGGTCTTTGTTAGTAGAGTCAAAAAGCAAGCAAATCTCACAGGATCCTTTATTTCTTCATTCAACAAAAGTTTGCTGACTACCATGTACCAGGCATTATATTGGCGACTGAGGATAGAGACAAGGGTTGAGATCCGAAATTATAGTCCTGTTCAGACAGAAGAGTGTTGAGGAATAATATGGAGAGTATATTCCTTTTTGTGGTGTGAAAAGTATGCCTATACATGAGCATATATTCTTGGAAAGTGAAGAAATAAGAACATTAGGAGTGGTCAACTTTGGGTAATGGGGAAGTAGGAAGAGGGGGCTTTTAAATTTTGCTTAAAATACTTGTGTTTTTGAGTTTTTATTTTAAAAAGAGTATGTTTTAAAATAAAAATATACTTATAGGTTTAAAGAAATCACTTGATTTGTTAGTTTTCTCCCTGAGATAATTGTGTTTCCGAGTCTCATTAATGCTAATCTTCCCATCCTATTTTCCCAGAGATTTCTTGATGGATAGAGCAGTGCAGTGGGAATATGCCTGGTCACATTGACCAAGAGAGCACATGGTTCTTCATTCCCTTCCAGCTGGTAGGCCTTTGCTTAGAGCGCTGGACATCCAGCAGGGTGCGGTGGAATACAAGGTGAACACAATTTTGTGGGTGTTATGACTAGAAATTTCCTGGAGGGAAGAGAAAACTTCAAACTATGTGTTGAAAGATAATTCAATTGGAACAAACTGTGTAGTAACAAAGATTGGGATGTCAGTATACAACCTCTTGAATGTAGATTTGCTAATTGGGAATGAGAGAATAATGTAAACTAAATTGAGCTAAAGTTTAACTTTATCTGAACAATGAAGAAGAGGTTTGTCAAGCACAATGGTACTGTTATAAAGATAACTAAAGTCTTGTTTATTCTGCTCTATAGAACTCCTATTGAAGATTTAGTGAGCTAATTAGCAGTATGCAGATATACTAGTAATTATAAACCGGCTTATCTTTTAATTAAAATTGGCTCAGAATTATGTGTGTCCATAATACATGATAAAATATTATGCACCATTATAGATGATTTTAAGAGGAGTTTTTAACTGATAGGGGAAAACATGGTTATGAGATGTTTAAAACTCTGTGGCATTTTCATATTTGCTCATAGATCCAGTTGAGGGATAATGAGACCAATAGAATTTTGCTAGCTCATCTTCATGAACAAAGCATCCATCAAACAGCAGTACATGTGAGAAAAGCTTAAAGATTCTATAGACTTCCAAATCTATTCTGTTTTTAAGAAACTAAATGTAAAAATGAATAGCGATATAATTCCCTTCATATACAGGGTGTCCCCAAAAATGTATATACACTGTAACAACAGATAGCTCAGTTTCAAAAATGAATTGTATTTTAATAAACACTGCCCATAATTCAAAGGGTATGTATACATTTTGGGGGGTACCCTATATTTCTAATTATCAATATTACAAATTTTTGTAAGATTCTAACAGATTTCATCCCTAATCTTGATTTGGACTGACCACCCAGAGTGGGACAAAAGTCAGTTTGCAGTTGTTTATATGGAAAATAATACAATAAGTAATAAATGACAATTCACTTGATCTTAGTCAAAAGGCCAATACAATAATAAACTGTGTTTTGCTTACTCACAACAGTAAACCTACTTTTGTACCAGCCTATGTATTGCCATGATTCATTTATGTATTTTCTCAGTGAGACAGAGTTCATCATTGCCCATAAATCATTAGCCTTTTTGGAGGATAATTTGCAAGCTGCATGCCCTTAGAGAGTGGAAGTTAAGATAGACATAGAACTTGCCCTTAAACAACAGTCGAAGAGTAGAAAGGTTAGAGAATTAAGGAAAAGTAGAGGTTTGGGTGGCCTCTGTAACATGATTACTTAGACTGCTCTAAGTTTACAGTTTGAAAATAGTCTAAACTCATTGGTTACTTCATCACTAAAATGTTGTTAGTATAGTAAATAATCTAGGAACTAATCATTTAGAATGATTTTTTCCACATGAGATTGCGAAGCTTTTCAGTGCTCTTGATACTCGAAGCAGTCAATGAGCCTAGGGATGAATTACCTTATTTCTGTGAGCCTCAGTTTACTGATGAGTAAAATATTTAGACTAATACCTAATAGCGTGGTTATGCAGTGAGACCACACATAAAACATGGAGCACAGAGCCTGGCACATAATAGATGCTTAACTAATCAACATGAGTTCTCATGTATTGCCTGTCTATGAGTTGTGAGCAGAAGATACTCCCTAGAAGAGTTGCCCAAAGTTCATTCTAATTAGAGTCCTAGTAAGAGACACCAGGTCTATGTCAGGGACTAGGTTATTCTCCACCTGGTCCAAACAGCTGAGCAGGAAACAAAGAGGTTCTAGTTACTTCCAAAACAGGCTATTTTGGTTTGGTTATCATTGTTCCTGTTTAATTTCTTTTTTTTTTTTACCACTCTCCATGACAATGTAGATATTTGTGGAATTTCTACAGGTCAGTAGCTTTGCTTTCGATCAAGGGGCATTATTATGCTTTCCAGTGATGAAAAGCAGGGAGAAAGGATGAAAATGAAACTGCTGTAGTTATACTAAGTTTTATACCCAAGATTGCTCTGAATTGATTTCTTTTATGTCGCCTCTTTTCTTTCATGTACCAGTTGTGCACTGAGTTGTTATTACTGTAGCTTCTCCACATTATTTTTCTATCCCCAAAGAGTTTCCTACAGTTTAGTTAAGAGCACAGTCTTTGTAAAGTCATTTGGTTTCTCTGAACATGCACTTTGCTCATCAAGGCATATACTTCCATATCTGCTTATCACAGATCTTAGGCTGGACATCCTGTATCTTGATATATGTTATTCTAATGTATATGTGTGTGCATGTGTGTGTGTGTGTGTGTGTGTGTGTGTTTTGACAGCCTATTTCTTACTTTCCTCCATCTTTTTTTTATAAGAATAAAAAAGTCCTCTTCATCAATTAAAAATAGGTCTTAAATGCAAATTCTTCTGAAGTAAGCAACAAACACATGAAATTAAATTTGGATGAGCATGAGAAAGTTGTGAAATCCTCGCTTGAGAGCAGGGTCAGAGGCTGAAGTAGTAATTTTTTAATGGAGCAGAGATTAAAAGAATAGGGAGAAAGAATGGGTCAACAAGACAGAAAAAAAGGCAAAGGTTGAGTGCTTATGAGAACTTTTTTGCCTTCTTCATGATTTTGTCCAAGGCTAGTTCTAAGTTAACACTTCACAGAAAACAGAGTTCTGCCCAAATGGCAGCATTGCAGGGAACAGATATGCAATGAATTGAGGACTACGGATAGCAAGAGAGTCCCATGCCACTTTCATTGTTTAGGGCTTCAATAATATTAAAAAGAAAAGATTAGGTCACAAAAATTGTAGTATGGTTTAAATTATTGCAATCAACATGTCAACACTTCTTTTACTAAGAGAGAAAGCCAGCAGTCTAGATTTGAGGCTCTTGCTAAGTGTGAGCAGTGGGCCAAGTGGTCTTCTTGGGGTCCCATCTCAGGCCCTGGCATTGATTGATACTATTAGTTATGCTTTGATCCATTTCCATGTGGGACGTTTGAGACTGATTATTCTTAGGTAATAGTTATACCTCATTGTGGGAGGTGCTATTCACTTACTGACGTCCTTACACTGGTGACATGTGGAAGAGAATCCCCAAAAGCTGTTTCTTGAGATTTATATTGAAAAGCTGCCTACCTGTATAGCTGGAAACCTGTCCTGATTTTAGCTAACCTGATAGTAGGAACTAGCATTTCCTGACAGGGGTGAGAGAGAAGACATAGAAAGCTACAATACCATTGCATACTGTTTGTCAGTGGGGCCCTAAATGAATTGCTGTTAAATTATCTATATTATGTGCAGCAATGGGCATATCAGGCAGGCCGGAAAGCTGTTGCCATGTTTTCTTCTACTATTTCTTAGCCTGTATTCCCCTCTAGGGGAAAAATCCTAACACTTTTGAATTCAAATGCTCCCATTGGTTACGGTAAATTGTAATACACATAATTGTTAAAAAAAAAAAAAAAGCAGAGGATATTGAAAAAATTACACAACTTATGTTACTAGTGTATTCAGTGAGAGTGTAATTAGCTGCAATCATATGATTAAAAACTCAAAAGGAGGAAGGTTTTCCAAGCTGTGTGTATTTGGATGAGAAAGTTGCTCTAAATAAATCATATTAAATATAAATTGTGGAATTAGCATGATATTAATAATTAAAGCTTGGAAAAGAATAGGTTGTTATATAATAAGGAAAAAATATGCAATGCAACTGTTCTTGTTTAGGACTGTTTGCAGGGAAGGAGCCAATAATTATAATCAAACAGGAAATTAAAGAGCCGACGAGGAAAGAAACTTTCAAAAGAGTTGTATGGCTCGGGGAGAAATGCCTCTGGCAACACCACAGTGAGAAGGACTTCCAAGAGAAAGATGTGATTCAAGTGAGATGTTTTCTTCCTCTGCTCTTCAACTTTTATCATCCGTAGAGAACCTGGCAGAGGATGAACAGGTGCTAATGAGAATCTGAAAGCACAGTAAATGCTATGACCTTGACCTTGCAGGACTTATCAACTGTGCTGATCTCATTGGGCACACATCAATAAGTTCTGGATCATGAGCATTTATTTGATTTTAGGTCTTATTTTTAAATTGATTTTTAATTTATTTTACTTTATTTTTATTGCTGACACAGTCTCTTAAAGCATATTTTTCTATATGCCCAAATCCCTATTTACTGCCTTGCCAAGTATATCTTATCTGTATACCACCAGATTAAATCTTCTATTAAAAAAAAACCCACTCAGGGAATAAGTTAAATCATTACATTCCTTGATGTATTTTTAAAATTTCCAATGGTAAGCACTTTTGGTCATATAAAAAAGCCTTTATACTATTTTGTATTATGTTTTATTTAATCAAATAAGATTTTAAAATGCTAAAAATTTATTTTAGGACAAATTGGCTCTTTTATGTTTTTGATAGATTATATGAAGTTAGATCTATTGTCTTCATTGAGGTCTACCTGCTATGTTAAAGGGGGGGAAATAATATGATTTTACTTGGCCATGTAGAATTATTTTAAGACTCAGAGGAACCCAGATGACTTGAGCCCCAGAGAGACACTCTTCCCTCTGTGGCTAACATTTGAGGAGGGAAATTCAATGGGCAGGAAGTGTGTGCATCTCTAGTGATATGTGGCTTGGTGTAGAAGCAATATTTGTTGCATACACACACACACACACACACCAATAATCATTCTCTTCTTTACTCTCTTCTATAACTTCAACTTAAACATCTCTGAAATCCTAGTACCAAGTACATAGTTAGGAAGTTAGGAATGTATTTAAGTACAAAAAGCCCAAATGAACATTTATTCAACACACTTAAAGTACTTATTATATGCTTGTGTGGGTTTGACAGAATATGTTGGTGTTTTTTTTTTTTTGTAAAAAGTAAATAAGACAGCTGAGTATGACATATAAAAAAAATGGGGGCATGAATCATGTAGAGGCTGTGCTTTTCAAAATTCATTTTGCTTAGAAATGGCCTGTGGAGTTTGTCAAAGAGTTTAAGTCCCCCATTGATTCTGGTTCTGTATTTCAGGAGTGGCTTAGGAATTTGTATTTTGAGTGATTATGCTGCAGGTAGGTAGTAGAGGAAATACTAGGGGATAAGCTTAAACCTGTGTTTCATGCTGATCATGGTGAGATAATTTTAAAAGTATTACTTAGGGTCAAACATTTGAGCAAAAGTTGTATCTATGGGTTACTCAGCAGCTAGTTCAGTTACAGCAGCTCTGTGTGAATGAGTATGTATAGCAGATACAAGAACAGAGATGTGAAAAATGACCTCTTTTTTGTTCAAGAATAATGGTACATTTGACATCACTTTCATAAGTTTTGAAAAAAAAAACTGATCTGTAGAAATACAATAATTATAATGTTTGCTTCACAGGAAGATGAAATAAGATGATTGTAAAATACTTCATGGAGTATTTCACATAGTGTCTGATAATATGTTTAATAAACATCATGTATTCTTATCATCCTGTTATTATTTACATTATGCATTTCCTGTTTGCTGCTTCATTTTTCAATAGAGTAAGTTGACCTATGGGATTGCTTTTTCATCTTGTTTATCATCCTGTGGTATAAAGAACTAGGTTTTCTTCAATCAAAAGAAAACAGCAGTTTCCCACTGCATGATTTGTTTCCAAAAACAAAATAAAGGCCTGAATAGACCAGGTGTTTACAGATCTAAGCTGGGAGCCAGAAATATTGGAAGGTATGCAAAGCAATGTCCAACTATTTTGATTAAAACAGAAGTTGGAGTGAAAAAAAAAAAAAAGAGAAAGACTTACATAGTTTTTCTTATAGGGTTCAAAGTCGTAGAGGGCTGTGGTAATACAAGACCAGTTGCCATTCAAAAGACAACCTTAGCCCTGGCTGGTGTGCCTCAGTTGGTTGGAGCACCAATCATCCTGTGCAACAAAAGGTGGTAGGTTTTATTCCCGCTCAGGGCACATACCTGGGTTTCTAGTTTGAACCCCAGTTGGGGTGGAAAGCAACTGATCAACGTTTCTCTCTCACATCAATGGATCCCTCTCTCTCCCTTCCTTTTTTACTGGTTTGCTTTAAAACCAGTAAAAAAAATAAAAGAGAGAACTTCAGATAGTCTGATTGGTGTATAACTAGGAAAATTCCTTTGTTCTCAGGAAGATCACAGATCTTTCTTGCTCTATAAAGTAAGAGTATTAAAAAAAAGCATTGTTAATTAATTTGAATGAAAATGAATCCAACTCTAGAGCATCTGAGTCCTCAAGAAGGGCAGAGTCTTGTCAACCTCCTGTGACTATAGCGTGCTGAAAATAAACACTGTAGAGCATTTGCTTTTATTCTAGAAATTAATTTTCAGAAAACTGAAAGGAAAAACCTTTGAAGGGGACTTTTATTTTGTAATTAGAAGACCCAATATGCCAGGAATTAGGGGGGAGGTGAAGAGCCTCTTTTTAACAACTCTCCGCCTTTTATTTACTCTGACTGCCTAATCTTGGGATTTAGAAGTTTTAACTGGGGTCAGGTTGTTCAAATCTTGTTTTGTACAAGAGAGAAATCCCTTATGATATGTGCTTTCTTCTTTTTAGTAAACATTTTCAGTTTCCTAGGCAACAGAGACAGCATGTGGCCTAGGATATCTTCCATCATCCCCACAGCAACTCACTACTAGTTTTAGCAGGAACTGTGCGGCTTCTGCCTCCTTCTCTTATATTCAATGGTACCCATTTTCAGAAATTAATTTGACTTTGGAATATCCGTTATGGATTTTCATGTGAGGTATTGCAACTCACATTTCTCACTAAGTACAATACTTCTTTCTAGAAATGGGGTCAGGCCATGACTCACACCTCAGGGAATTATGTTCAGCTTAAATTCCTTTTCAGGTGAACTGAATTTGAACTACATTGGGAATGATATTCCTTTCTAAGAAAGATGGATGATAGGATCTCCCTTTCTTATTGTGGAATGTAAAATTTATTATGGTCTACTGAGAGATAGATGATTTCCAACATGGCAGTTCCAATGAGGCAATTTCCTGCAATGATGAACACCAGCATCCCAGACACATTAATGCCATATGGTGGGTCCTGCTGCTATTCAGGTGAACCACTAAAATTTACTTTCTATTTTGGGAGGCAGATTGGATTAGGAAATCTCATTATAATTATAAAATTTTGTTTGCACAGAATGTTTATGGAAAAATATTTTCCAAATTATAAAATTCCCCAAATGGGAAAAAGGTTGGTTGGTTGTTTAATTGACAGGACAAGTTTAGTGCTTCTAACGACAGCTGTCTTTAGCTAAGTTGGTATCCTGTCTCTTCAGGAAAAGCATAGAGCCTGGTTTCCTATTGCCTTGCCTCATGTAGAACCATTTTGTTTTGTAGCTTTGGTAATTACTAAGTAGATTCCATTAAAATAAAACAACTGACTTGTTCAGAATTATTTAAACTAAACAAATTTACTAAAAAATAGTGACTCCTTATTTTATTTTACACTAGCAGCCCAGTGCATGGATTTGTGCACTGGTGGGGTCCTTTGGCACGGCCTGCAGGGATCTGGCCAAAACCAGCAGTCCAACATCCCCTGAGGGATGTATTAGTGCGTGAAGCGCCAGGCAGCCAGGGAGGAGCCCGAGGCCAGGCTGGGCACTGCACTGCTCCCACTCATTCTGGCCCTGCTGTGCCTGTCACTGCTGCCACTTGGTAGGCTAACTGCTGCTCCACTGCGGTCTCCACACGCCTGTCCTAGGGTGATACCGGTGCGCCCATGACCGAGAAGCGGCCGTGGGTTCGCGTCCAGTCAGTCCTAATGCTGGTCCCGATACTGGTCCTGGTCCTGATGGGGGAGTGGTGTGCAGGGGGAGTGTCCACAGGAGAGGCTCGCCAGCCATGAGCCCGGCATCTGGCGCCTGTCGGTCAGCTGAGCAGCACTCCCACTGTGGGAGCACACTGTCCACCAGGGAGCAGCTCCTGTGTTGAGCATCTGCCCCCTGGTGGTCAGTGCATGTCATAGTGACCAGTCAAATGGTAGAACGGTTGAATGGTCACTTAGGCTTTTATATATATAGTAGAGGCACAGTGCATGTAATTCGTGCCACGGGTAGGGTTCCTAGGCCTGGCTGGCAATCAGGGCCTATCAGGGCCTTCCAGTTTCCAGCCTGGGCCTTCCTTCCAGCTGCTGGCTGGGGCCTTCCTTTGTTCCACGTCGCCTCCTGGTGGTCAGTGCACGTCATAGTGAGTGATTGAACTCCCGGTCGAACTCCCAAGGGGACACTTTGTATATTAGCCTTTTATAGATATTCTATATAATAAAAGGATAATATGCAAATTGACCCTAACAGCAGAACAACCAGGAACAACCAGTCACTATGATGTGCACTGACCACCAGGGGGCAGACGCTCAATGCAGGAGCTGCCCCATGGTGGTCAGTGCACTCCCACAGGGGGAGTTTCACTCAGCCACAAGCCAGGCTGATGGCTGCGAGCGCAGCAGTGGTGGCAGGAGCCTCTCACGCCTCCTTGGCAGCGCTAAGGCTGTCCGACTGCCTAAGCTATCAGTCGGACATCCCCCATGGCTCCCGGGCTGCCAGAGGGATGTCTGACTGCCAGCTTGCCTAAGCTGGCAGGTGGATATCCCCGATGGCTCCCGGGCTGCTAGAGGGCACAGGCGGGGCTGAGAGATCTCCCCCCCCCCCCCCAAGTGCATGAATTTTCATGTACCGGGTCTCTAGTAGATAGATATATGCCTTTGGATTTGGTTCCTCATAAAGTAAAGCCCCCCCCAAAAAAACCAGAATGTGGCGAGACTTTGTGCCCACCATCTTGGATCTGGTATAAGCTTTGTTATTTTGCCAGACAAATGGATATCTGTCTGGTGACTGTTAACTCTCTTTAGGATCATAAATGGTGATGCCTGCTGCTTTTTCCTGCCCTGTTTAACAATTGGCTCTTTCTATTGATTCTTTTAGACCCAATCTTGACTCCACCAGTCTCTCACACTGGCACTAACAATACATTTTTAGTGCCACTGCGTTTAGCTCCAAATTGTTCTCTATTGCAGATGTGTTCACTTTTTCTTCTAAACTAGCTTGTCAGTTTCTTGAAAGCAGGGTAAGTCCTGGGATATAAACACTAAAGAAAATCAAGATGTAATATCTTCTGGAAATTACCTGTTTGCTAGTTCATCATTCTAATGCATGAAATGTCTACTTAATGAAAGTTTAAACTGTCCTCTTAAAAATGTTTTTAAACAAAAGTTAACTTTTAGAATCTAGGTTGTATAGTGGCTGGAATGTCACTGAGGGAATAAAATAGATTAATTACCTTGACTTCATACAAGGAACTCCTTTGAAGTAAGAAAAGCATGCCTATCTGTCAGGGTTTCAGAGAAGGAAGCAGACTTTTTTTTAAATCCTCACCTGAGGATATGTTTGTATTAACTTTTAGGAAAAGGGGGGGGGGGGGAGAGAGAGAGAGAGAGAAACATGGATCAGTTGCTTTGAACCAACAACCTACATATGTGACCTGACTGGGAATCCAACTGACAACCTTTTGGTATATGGGATGACACACCAACCAACTGCGCCACCTGGCCAGAGCAGGAAGCAGACATTTTAAAAAAAGAATATATTTTTACTTATTTCTGAGAAGGAAGGGAGAGGGAGAGAGAGAAACATCAACAAGGAGAGAGAATCATTGATCAGCTGCCTCTTGCACGTCCCCCACTGGGCATTGAGCCTGCAACCCAGGCATGTGCACTGACCAGGAATCGAACTTCAATCTCCTGGTTCATAGGTCGATACTCAATCACTGAGCCACACTGGCCGGGCAGGAAGTAGACATTTTTAACAGCAAATTAGAATAGCAGGGATAAGAGGCTGATGACTAAGATAATTATGGATGCAATAATATCTGTGCCTTGTATTTACTTAAAAAATATCCTTAGAAATGGAATGAATCTTATAAAATTGCTACTTTCTCTTCATGCATATTATTCATATTCTCATAGTTTGCCTGGTGTTGGTGATTATTTTTAAAAATACTAAACACCAGTGCCATAAAGATAAATATCCTAAGAGAAATACAGTCTCAGAAATTATGATTTTAAAATTATGAATCTTAAAAGTCTATGATGTGACCAAACCTAAAATCTTATTTGACAGAGACTTAGTAATAATAAACAATTATTAATTTTAACAAATTAAATTGCTTGAAATCTTGGAGTAAAACTCTGTTTTGTTTTTAGTATTCATATTATCTTAAATTTCTTAGGCACAGAACCTACTCTATTAAGGAGCTTTTATATTAAACTACTATAGGAAACATTATTTCATTATGTTTATACTACCTAAAACAAAATGTATTGTTTATGTACCCACTTTCTGTAATGTGCTCTATTATGTTGTTTTTCTAAGCTGTGAAATTTGTATAACATATATAAGAATTCCTCCTGAAGTATGGTTTTTTCAATATAAATGCAGTGATAGATTGTAAATCATACCTTACCCGTTGCTACATTTGCCATTGCGCAGGTTTATTATATTCTTTCTACAGTGTGTCTGTATGATAGAAATTTTATCTAGAGGAAAATAAATTCCAAGAACTACCAAGATGAATAATGCTTATACTTGTACTGAGATTAAGGTCATATCTTGGTTTAATAGAAAACATCTTCTGTTAGCAAAGGCAGGTTTATTGGAAGCATTTGGTTTTAAACTCTCCTTTCCATTGTTGTACAAAATTACAGTCCTCATAACACAGGGGTAGGAACCATTTTTCTGCCAAGGGCCATTTGGATATTTATAACTTCATTCCAGAGCCATACCAAATTATCAACTTAAAAATTAGCCTACTATATTTGGTTAAATGTTTAATTAGCTCACCCCTAATGCCTTGACAGGGACAGACAAAATGACTTCACAGGCCTTATATGGCCCACAGGCCAGATGTTCCTCACCCCTGCCCTAAAGCATAAGCAAAGGAAGACAAACAGAAAATGGAAACCTCATAGATATCGAGTAAGTTAACGCCACATGGCATTCCCACATGAGTAATGGTAAAACCTGAGCCCTAGTGTGCTGGTCCCAAAGTCAGAGGACGCAAGAATTAAAAATCTAAAAACCCAATCAAGTTTAGAATATGGGTTGAGTAACTTCTAGAATATTTAGATATTAGTAGGGTCTTCTTTAAGTGGAGTATTTGAATATGGGAAAAGCTAGGATTTCCTAATGCACGAATGACACAGAATCCTGTCTAGGTGTGTGAAACTTGAGTATTCATTGGTGTAGCGAAATATTTTTTATTGCATTCCATAAAATTGCTGTTTGCTTTTCATACCTTCCATCATTTCTGTTATTAGCTTGGATTTCTAATGCCTAGTCTATCTGTATCCTTTACCATTTGATGATTTTAATCTGTATGTCGAAAACCAATCTGACCCCTCTGTCACCTAGCTTTATGCCTTTGTTGATCACACAGCCATTCCCCAGGAGCCCAGGCACTGAGCAGTGAGTTTGCTTCAGAGATCCCTCCTCCATCCACTTACACTGTCCTCACTACTACAGAGACAGCTCACCATCCCTGCCTGCCTGTCATGTCAGAAACACTAGCTGCCTTCCAACTCACCATACACTTCCCCCTCTCTTACCTTCAGTTTTCATAATATTAGAGATTTATTTTTCCCACCCACAATTTGTCCCTTGCTCAGCCTGTTTCCCATACGCACTGATGACACTTGCAAATTCTCAGCTCATGTTCTCTGCTCTTCTCCTCAGTTGCTAGGCTTGATAGGAGAAAAGGTAGAATTACATAGGCTGGGCCTCTGACAGGCTCAGCTAATTTACTTTGGCCATTCATGTAGCTCCATAAGTCATTTACTTCTCTTTTGTGTAACCTTAAACTTTCACAGAGCCTACTTGTGACTTTTTCCTCTTCTTTGACTCTCAATGCTGCCTTTCCTCCTTCCCAAACTTATGACAAAGATCCTTACAGCCTTGTAAGAGTTGCTCTGTATCTTTGGTCATGTTAACGTCCATATCACTTACTTCCTGTCCACTTCTCCCTACATCTCCTGCCTCCATGGAATTTGTCCTACCTGCTTCGAGGCCCTCCTCCATCACTCTTTCACTTCCAATAATCCCAGCCCCTCCTCTTCTACATTTAAACAAGATTAGCTTTTGGTATCTGAAATGAAACACCAAACAGCTTTTGTTTGCCTTTACTGACCTCTCGGTATTCTTGACTCACTGTCTTCTGTTGAGCTGTTCACCTTCACCAGCAGCATTCCCTTAAGTCCTTGGACTCTCTGGCTTCTAATCTTGTTGAATCCAAGTTCTCCCCAACAGTTCTGCTCTGATTTTCCTTTGTTACCTGATGGCTTTTTTCCTTTTAACCATTTAAGTTCTAAAATGAATGTCTTTTAAAAAGTTTATCCTGGATAGTATTTCCTCCTTATTCTTTGCTTGTGGTACCCCAGTTCCAACTATCAATTATATTTTCATGATGTCCCAAAATATATCCCAACACAAATCTCTCTCCAAAGTTACAACTCCATTTTCAAAGGCCTGCTGATCATTTCAACTTAATTTTCCTATGATTTCTTTCATTTTAGCTTGTCTAGAATTTAATGAGTTATCTATTTCCAAACTTTCCCCCTATGCCATTCCTTTTCCAAATGATTTTTCATTTCCAAATTTATTTTAATATTTGAGAGAAGAAACTTAATACTAGTAGAAACGTAGTCTTTTGACTTGATGCTAAAATAATCACATGCAAAGTCACTTATCACTTCTATAGATCTTGAAATACTTTTCTTCTTAGAAAGTACATTATACTGCAGATGATTATTGTAATCTGGTTTATTTTTTAGTGCAGGGACTGTGGAATGACTTTAATTTTTAGCAATGTCTAATGCAAAACAATGCCTAGATCATGTCAATTATTTTGCTAATCACATTCATTGTCTTTTTTTTAACAAGTTAAAGCTCACAAGTAAGAACAGTAATTTCAAAAAAATAAATTGGTTTTTCGAGGTAATATATCTAAAAACAAATTAAAAGTTGACTTAAGCTGTCCTGCAGTCATTTCGATATCATTTTTATTTTAGATGAAAAATTTTTTAAATGGATAATTTGTGATGTGCTTATCTCCAAAGCTTCCTTACTGGAAGGTAGTCATCTGTCTTTCCCTGCAGCCCCCATGGAATTTTCATAAAGAACCCAGGCACCTTCGTCAATTCACAGCCATGGACCTTTCTTTTCCAAATGCTGGGGCTGCACTTGTCAACTACGTTTTAAGGAACAACACTCTCGTAAAGTACAAACTTGTTTCTTACATCGCCCTCAAGTAGAAGATTTATAAGGTCAATAGATGGCCTTTCCACGTATGTTCTCTAGAGGAGGAAAACCTTCTCCTCCACCCTCTGACGGTTCCTGGTTGGATCTGAATATTAAACAAGCAAAGAGAGATTGATAGGAGAAAAACATACAAATGTCTTTCATGTAAGTTTTACATAGCATGGGAGCCTATATATAGACATGGAGGCTTGAAGAAACAGATCTAAGTATTTTTATGCCAGGTTTAATGAAGAGTGCATGGTCATGGATGAATATGATAGGTTAAGGAGTATGAGGTAATAAGAGTAGTAAATGGGGGAACATAGCAAGGTCTGTCTGGGTGAATAGTTTGGCAGGTCCCTTTGTCTTGAGAGATAAGGATCCTCCTTTCCTCTGGGTAGAGGGTGGGCACTGCAGATGATTACTGTAATCAGGAGAAGCTGTGACCTGTTTCAGGGGAGAAGTTGTGGGAGAAGATCAGAGTTACCTTCCTGCTTCTGTTTTCTCAGACTCCTTTAGCTTAAAATATTCAATATGCCAAGATGCCCTATTTGGGGACAGCATGTCCAGAACCCCATCAGTTCAGAGTTTACCTCTTGCATTCTTTGCTTCTCTAGTTATCCTTATTACAGTAGGTCCTCGGGTTACGTTGGAGATCCGTTCCTACAGCGCGACGTAACGCGATTTTCGCTGTCTGTCGGAACCCACCTACATAAGCACCTACATCACTCACATGGAGCACATACACAGCAGTAATGAAGTAAAAAAAAGTTTAAAAGAAAGATAACAATTTTTGACCTTTACTTGTGGTAAATAAATAATAAAAAACATAAAGCACATATGTACATACGTCAAAATGACGGAACTTTTTTACAAATAAATGGGAGATGGCCACATAACCATGAAACGATGTACGTCGAGTCCGACGTAACCTGAGGACTGCCTGTATTCTGTAACTAGGAAAAGTTAATTATAATACCCTACTAAGGAAAATGGGTGTTTGGAACAGGGGAGAGCTTTTAAACTGAGTCCCTATGTGTAGGTGTATAAAAGTTTGGAGAGTCTGGGGCAAAGTTAAATTGCTACACTTAAGAAGGAGGTAGAAATATTAGAGGCACAAGAAGATCAGGGAAAATGGTAAATACACTTTCCCAGATACATTCCCAGAACCTCAGGAGGAGACTGGGTGTAGGGACTGGAGGAAAAGGAACATGTCAAGGGGACTTACAATTTGTGTTGTGGAGAGGAAGATACAATGCCCTTCTCCAATTAAACTATAAAATGTTCAGGAGAGTCTACTTTGCTCAATAATCCTTAATAGTGTCAGCAGATACTTCCTGGGAAATGCCAAGAATCCTACATCCTGATGGCACTCATACAGCCTGCATGGTGGTAGGTGCACCTGGGGTGTTACCGTTCCCAAATCATAAAGCAATTGCAGATGCCATTGTTTTCTGTTCCTATTAATCAATACATATTAATGCCCCACGTTCATGCTTAAGGCTCTGTGAAGAATGGAGAGTTATGAGACAAGAGACTTAAAGTATAGTTATGGGGATAGAACAAAAAATTAGAGCATCATTGACAAGTGGGCATCATTGACAAGTGGGTGGTTCAGTCAAAAAGTGTTCAGAGGAGGGAGATGTTACGGTTTGCAGAACATCTATTCCTTCACATATCTATGTGGCTTTTCCAATTGATTGTGGTGTTTTGTTTGCTTATGCCCATTTACCTCACTAGTTACAAAATGCCTCTGCCTTTTATTTTTAAATTTTAAATAAATTTTGAGGTGATATTGGTTAATAAGATTATATAGGTTTCAAGTATACAATTCTATGCTATATCATCTCTATATTCTATTATGTGCCCACCACCCTAAGTCAAATCTTCTTCTGTTACCATATATTTGACCCCCTTTACCCTTTTCTGCCTCCCCACCCCCCTTCTCTCTGGTAACCACCATACTGTTTTCTGTGATTATGAGGTTTGGTTTTATTTTGTTAATCCTCACCTGAGGATATCTTTTTATTGATTTTAGAGAGAGAGGAAGGGGGGGGGGGAGAGAGAGAGAAAGAGAGAGAGAGAGAGCAGAGAAAGAGAGGTGACAGAGAAACATCAGTCAGTTCCCCACGCCCCCCCCCCCCCCCACCATATCACCATCTTTTCAAAACTCCACCCCAGCCAATTTCTCCTCCAGGGCTTTTTCCTTCTTATTTTTATTGTGCATCACTTACCATCTTCCTTCACACTTGCCACCAATAAATTAGAAATTTGGCAATAAAATTTGAATTTGTATTTTATCATTGCCTTCCTTTCAAACAGAGGGAAGAAGTCTGTAGATTTAATGATATCATTAAGGAATCAAATGTCCAATTGAAACAACATAACTGTTTCTAAATAGATTTCTATTGTCCTGTCCAGACATAGTTTTTGATTAGCATTCCTGATCCACCCTAGATCTGTATGATGCATGACCACATTCTGCACATCATTTGTCTGTTGCACATAAATAACATTCACCTACATAATATCCCCTTTCAAGGCTGAATTTCCCAGTCTCCTCCTATATAGAATAAATTTGGGGCATTCTGTTTCCTGCTATTGGTGAATGTGAGCAGCAAGTCTTGCAATTGGAGGCTTAATCTTGCAAATTAGGAAAACACACTACTTGGAAGAAATTATTTTTCAGTCAACATATGAAAATTAGAACATTTCACACAAAAGTTCATCTTTGTAGGTGTTTTTTTTTTTTTAATTCAACAGATGATATACTTTGCAACATGGAAAAAATCAGTGGGGGCTTAGTAGCAGCAATGTCATCTTTCATAGATATCCACTCTGCAGTAGAGTACAGCCCTCACCATTTCCTGCTGTCTCCCTGAGGTGGAGGCCTGCCATTCATCTCTGATCTTTCACTGTATTTTTTTAATTACAGCGAATTACTTCCTTGTATCCATGGCTTTGTCAATTAAAGGAAAATGGGCCCTAGCCAGTTTTGCTCAGTGGATAGAGAGTCAGCCTATGGATTGAAGGGTCCCAGGTTCGATTCTAGTCCAGGGCTCGATCCCCGGCCCTGATTGATGTTTCTCTCTCTGTCTCTCCCCCTCCCTTCCACTCTCTCTAAAAACCAATGGAAAAATACCTCAAATGAGGATTAACAACAACAACAAAAAAGGCCGGGGGGTAGGCCAGGGTGGAAAACATGGCTGAAGAGAGCAGCTTATTTCAAGCAAAAAAATGGAAGCTACTTATTTCTTTCTATAGTATTTCTGGAACTTTAACCAGGCATCTGCACTCATTTAAATTACTTTCTTGTTCTTGTAGGCATTTAAGACTGTGACCTTTGAAAAATAAAGAGAATGATACTAATATTCCAAAAAGTAACTCTTTGCCATGGCACAGGATTATCCCCGGAGAAAGGTCAGGGTTAAAGAAAGGTGTGGGAGATGTTGGCGTTGCAAATAACAGTGAAGCAAGGCACTGACTTGAACTCCCTGCAACTCTAAATCACTGTGCAATACCCACTGCTGTCTTTTCCTCTCAACCCACATGGAGTAGGGGGCTGGCTCGGGAGAGGACAGGTGGTATAGGGTCTGTCCTAATTTATTTTCTCATACTGAGAAGTACACATGACTGACAACTAGACTGCAAGGGAAGATAGCAGGTAAATAATAAACTCAGTGTCACTGTAGTCTGGATATCACTTGGAAACAGAAGTGTCTGGTGGCTTCAAAGACATGTAAACAGTACCAATAGGATACAAATATGAGTGGTAGTTTTTAATTTGGTTTGCTTTGCCCATTAAAGTAACAATTTTGGCAATTCATTTCTGTATTCTCTATAAGATGATAATAGTTTTTCCTCTGAATTAAATATGCAATAATATACTTATGTTCAACTTTAGCAAAAACAATTCCTTAGCTGTCAATTTGTCAGCTGTTGGTATTATACAGCTGTTGGTAAGATAATTATGTATCTAATAAAAACTATTGTTTTATTTCCTCTATTCTCCCACATCCTGCCCTCCACTTATCCCTTCTAATTTCTCAATTTTTTCTTCTGCATAATGCAACTAGATACTGTTACATTAGAAAAGCAAAATAAAACAGGGCTATCATGGTTCCCTCCATAATTGGTTTATTTGGAAATTCTGAATAAATCTCTCATAACTCAGTAAGGAAAACATTAAAAACAAACAAACAAAAAAAACAACAAAAATAAACCAAACCTCTAACTTGTGCAAGGGGTGAGTTAGTAAAGAGTTTTCTTTTAATTGGAACCTCAGCCTATGATTCTCAGAATTTTGGAAACAGCTAATTAGGTTCAAAACTAACCTCCACATAGAGTAGCAGACTGTTGAAGTTAGGAATGTATTGTTACTATATGGAAAAGTGATATCCATAAAATATCCAAAATTAAATGTGTCATGGTAGAATAAAATGTGGGGATGTTTTTGGAGCAGGCAGTGGAGATGGTTGGATGGTTGGTTGGTTTTATAACAAAGCAGGTATTCTTTTGGTAAGTTCACTCTTGTGTTCTTAGTCTTCTAGTATAAAGTTTGGGGGCATCAGAGGAAAATAACAATGAATTTTAAATGAAAGATAGTACCTTCATAACCAGTGGTCTTGAAGAAAAACACATGAAGGAAGTAAGATAAATAAATGAGAAAGTTAACTAACTAGGGACATCACACTAAAAAGAAATACTTCCCTCCCCCTACAACCCTCCCCCCACCCCAGAAGTAATTGGATGTTCTACTACTGGTTTTGAACCAACCACTGACTAGCCCAAATCGTGTCTTACATTGTAGTAGATCACATATTTCACTTGATTCAATTTTTTGAAATCTTGGCTGAAATGGATTTTGTTTTTTCTTTCTTTGTTGTTTTATGCTTTATAATCTCTTTATTTTATCTGTGGTTCAACTCTATTTTAGAGAACAACTCCATTGATACTTACTGGGTATGAGAATGGGATACTCAATGAAGTTCTTGAATCCTTTCTTCCATTTACCTCATTTTTCTCAAACAAGATGATAAGAATAAATTGAAATGGTGTTGATAGTACTTGGGATATTTCCATGTTGTTTGCTGTAATGCCTTTAGTCAATGCAATTTGATCAGGGAATGATTCCAGGTCATTTGTATGAAATTTCAATCTATGCAACTCATTATTTTATGATTACTCTCTTCAATAATCAACTTCCAAATATGTTATATGTGGTAATATAGCTAAACTTACTTTTATATTATAAAAATGTATTTAATTTTCAATTTTGAGACTACATTGATGGTCCATTAGTCCTTTTACTTCTTCTCCTCAAAACACTATTTGTTTTATATTTTTATTGAACTTATTGGGGTAACATTGGTTAATAAATTATACAGGTTTCTGTTATACAGTTTTACAGTACATCATTTGTATATTGAAATATGTGTTTATCACCTCAAGTCAGGTCTCCTTCCACCACCACTGTTTTAAAGAATATACTAACATGAACACATATTATTTCTTTAGTCACAGCTTTCAACTTACTGTGTTGAATTTCCTATTTTCTTCTAGTTCATTTTGGCCAGCTACCATAGCTTTCTCCTCACTTTGGATTATTATAATTAATCGAATCCTGTTTATACCCCAATGTTATATCTGATTTTAAAGTTTTCCTCTCTTCCCCTACGTGTAAGCTATGATCTTGGCTACTTGGACTTTGGAGAGTAAAAGGGTCTACCTTCTATATCCTCATTCCTTGTTCCTTTATAGGTCTAGTTCCTTGAAATAGGGAGAGAGAGGGAAAGCAGAAGCAGAACTTGTTATGTAACTAAGCTGCTCTTGTTCCATCTATGACCTACTGAGAGAATGGTCTCCATGTAGATGCTTTACATTTTGGTGGGGCTGGAGGGAAGTGAGGGCTTTGTTCATCCTTTTTTTTTGGTGACTTTCTGTTGCTCATGAGTCCTGCAGAGAAGGACAGCTGGTTTCCATTGAATCCTTCCAGAAGCATGTTCTCAATTCCATCTTATGATGGGTGGGTCCTTCCCCACTTGTCTCTGCCCTTTCTCTGTCTTCCTTGCTTCTGCATCTGGGGCCATAGGAATCATGGGAGTCCTCCTCTGTGCCCCCTAACAGCCTCTGGAACCTAGAAGGGGCAGCCTTATCATTTTTCTTCACATGTATAATGGGCTTTAGTCTTTTTAAGTCTGCTGGCATAGGCTACTCTGAAGGCCTTTCTGCCTTCAGACAACTTTAGCCCAGAGATGGATAACAGGTTCTACATTTATGTTTATCCTACAGTCCAGGGGGTGACTGTTAACCTCACTTTAGAACTTTCTTACTGTGCTCAACTTCAGCTCAGAAATCAACCAGCCAGGTTCCCCTACTGACTACTGTAAGTGAGTTTCCTTATTCCCTGAAATGCTTGGCTTTAGAAACAGACTGTGCTTGCCTTTCTCTTATGGTTGGGACAGGGATGAGCAATCTTTCAGCATGAAGAGTACACATCCATCAAGTCTAAGGTTGTCCATCAGGCTCTTTCTTCTATGGACTGAGCTAATAGAGGGCAGGGAGAAAGGTCGGGAAATGGGGGAGCTGTTTCTGCCACGTCTGAATCCCTTGAGAAGAGGAATACACTGTGTGGCTTATTGTTAGTACACCTTTGGACCCTTTTTGCAATGTAGAAGGTCCCACTGAACATGCTGTTAGAGTGTGTGTGTGTACACATGTGTGCCATTTGATCTTTCTTCCATTGATTTTAAGCTACTTTGAGGCAGAAACCATGTCTTGCAGCTTTTTTCACCCCTGCTAACAATAAAATGATTAAAAAAATAACAATAATAGCAAAAAAAATGGTTTTAGCTATAGGCCAAACAACACTGTCCTAAAAGCTTAATATATATTAATGTAGTATAATACTCACAAATCTTATGAGGTTGTATTATTATTACCACAATGTTACCTTGTGAAAGCATAGAGAGGTTAAATAACTTGCCTGAGATCACATAGCTGGTAAGTGGTGAAGCTGGGTTTGGAACCCAGGCAGCCTGGTTCTGAGGCTCATCTATCCTGACTGTCCTTATTATAAACATACTAGTGATCCGGTGCACAGATTAGTGCACATTGAAAGGAAATTAATTAGAAGGTGGCTGGCAGGGAGGGACTGGGCTAGATGGGCCAGACATGCCCTGGAGCCAACCTCCTGTGGTCCCTCCCCAACCTGAAGCACCTGGGGTGGTGCTGTGGCTCGAAGGGTGTCTGTGGAGTGAGTGGCATCCCTCTGGCAGGTGGGGTCCGTCGGCCTGGCCTGCAGGGATCAGCCTGGACTACAGGGATCAGGCTGAATTTGGCTCTCCGACATCCCCTGAGGGGTCACAGAGTGCAAGAGGGCACTCTGCAAGTTGCTGTCATATAGGGTTAGGAATGCAAATGCAAGTGTGCAGTAAACCAGATTCAGGGCCGACAGTGCCCCAGCAACAACATAACCCATGGCCAAAGGTGGAATCATGCGGCCTGCAAGGAACCAGGCTCCATCCTCTCTGGTTTCAGGGTGCATCCCCCAAGAACTGCTGCTGCCAAGTCACTGCAGCTCGGCAGCTCCTGCATTGAGCAACTGTCCCCTGGTGGCCAGTGTGCATCATAGCTACCAATCAGACAGGCACTTAGCATTTTAAACATATATATGGCATTGCTGTGAGCAGGTGTTCTTGGTGAAGCCAATTAAACACAAGAATAATTTGCTCAGTCTGATTTTGTATGAGAAGGAACATATCAAATTTTAATTAAATAGATTTTTTTTACTTAAGAGAAAAATCAGGTGATTTTTATTTACACCTGCAACTTCATAAATTATCGTTGAACTCAGTGAATATGAAACTTTATGGATTAAATGTAAGCACAAAGATTAGTCATGAAGGAATTGAGAATATTAAAGCAATTCCTTCCAAAGATAATTGTCAAAGTAGTTATCTAGTAAGTAGCTGTCCTGAATGTATTAGATGTGTTTGTTTATAAAGGTAAGTTTACAAAGTTCAAAACATACTTGTTGTCTCCTCTCAGATACTATCTGATATCTCTGTTTTTATTTATAGGAAAATAAAATTAGTCAAAGCTCAGACAATGAAATTCATTATTCTCACTTTTCATCTTAAAATCACTATCTCCTCCTAGCTTGAAAATGCTTTTCAGACCATCTGCTTCACACTCCCCTTCCTTCTCCTCTGTCTCTGTCCCTCATTCTCCACCCACCGACTTCCCTTTTAGTTGGTCCACCGCAGCAGCTGTCATGTGCTCTGACTCTCATATCTGCTTCCTTTCAGCTATTGGGTCCTTGTTCTCTACCTCTTCTGTAGCTAGCTCCCTTCATTTCTAACAATGGGGCAAATTGAACGCTTTCTTTAAAAAAACACAACTTTTTTTATTGATTTCAGAGAGGAAGGGAAAAGGAGAGAGAGATAGAAATATCAATGAGAGAGAGAATCATTGATGGCTGCCTTCTGCACATCCCACACTGGGGATCGAGCTTGCAACTTGGCATGTGCCCTGACCAGGAATTAAACTGTGACTTCCTGGTTCATAGGTTGATGCTCAACCACTGAGCCATGGCAACTAGGCCTGACCTCTCTTAACAGTACTGTTCTGAAGGAAAAAAAAAAAAAAAACTGCTCAACTAAAACAGCATAATATTCTTTATAAACTTATCCCTTCCTCAGCAAACACAAATTTCTGTAAACCATCTCAAATTGTTAAAAGAAACAAGCAAATTCGGTGATCAGGTTGCTTGCTGAATTGGCTTTCGGCAAACTGGCTTTAAATAAAGTGGTCATTGAGCCAGCTGGCAAAATGGTGGATTCTCTTTTGGGACACTGACCATGAGGGTGCCCTAGTTCCTGACTTCTTGCTTATTCAGTTCATCTTTTGATGCTATGAGCTATCCCAGCATTCTTTGTGGTTCTGGTTGGCATCTATCACTTGATGGAAAGAGTACAAATACTTCAGAACTTTAGTTCAGCTACTCCCTGAGCAGTTCTTTTTGGAGTGGCAGAAGCAGAAAACTGGGGACATTCGGCACGCATTCCTGTTTCATGGTTCCTGTGATCACACATGATCTGTACATCTTTCTTGCTCACAGTTGAAAACTGTATTTCTTAATATGTATATTACTTATATACATTAATAGGATTAGGGTTAGGGTTAGCACTTAGCTGTTAGAGTTTTTATTCACCAATGAAATTTCTCTGGCCACAGTGATCATTGACCTCCAATGACCAAATCTAGTAGCTACATTGCTGTCATTATATTTCGTGATAATTCTATTACTTTTTGCCAGGTTGACCATTCTCTATTCAAATCTCTTTGATTTCCAGAATTCTTCTTTCCAGGATCTATGGCCTCTCTAGCTGTTATTTCTGTCACTTTTACAAATCTCTCTTCAGCCACCCTTTAATAGTGTCTTTCTTCAGGACTCAGCTTTAGACCTTCTGGTTATCATAGTTTAACATCCTTAAACATACTTATCCATGGCCTCCATGGCCATGGCTTCAAAAGATGCAGCTATACTGATAATTTCCAAACTTATATCTCTTATTTTGGCCTTTCTACTGATCTGCAGACACATATACAACTGTTTACTTGTTATCTCTATTTAGTTGTCTCATAAGCACTTCAAACTCGTCCTCATTTTCCAAATTATTTTTTCTGACGTTGCCTATCTGATGGTACCAACATTCACTGTCACCAAGCCATCTCGGTCACCCTTGTCATATCCATTCAATCACCAAATCCTACCATTTCCATCTCCCAAGACAACATCAACCAATATCCTTCTCCTTCCCCCCACTCCTTCCACTTCTCTCCCCTCTCCTCCCCTCTCTTCTCTTTTTCATCAATATTGCTCCTGCCTTAGTGCAGGTCTCATCTATTCTCTCCAAAAATCACCACAACTGCTTCTGAATGATTATTTTCTTTCCACTCAAATCTCCCTCACATCTTTCCCTCACACTGTGGCCTTGGAGGGAAATTTTGAGGTGCTATTATGAATCATGTCACTTCTCTGGGTAAAAGTTGTCATTAGATGTCCATTCCATTTAGAATGAAGAATCATCTCATTAACATGAACATAACCTGGTCCTGATTAGTTGTCTCACATTTATTCTTTTCCTTTCTGGTATGTATCCTTCACTCCAAGCAATAGCAAATGTGGCATTTTCTAAATGCACCATGTAGATTAATTCTCTCAAGCCTTTGTTCTGCAAGATTCATGCAAAGCATCTTCTCCCCAAGCAAACCTTCTCTGACCCCCTCATCTAACATAAATCCTCCTCTTTTGTGTTTCTACAGCCTCTCATACACATACATCTCTACCTTGGTGCTTATCATATCCTTCTGGAATAGCCTGTTTACTTTTCTGTTTCTTACACTGAAGACCAAATCCTATTCACTTTATCTCCCCCAAATCCAGCCTAGTTCATAGTAGCTAATAAATACTTGTTTAAAGAATGATTAATATATATAGATGAGTGAAATATTATAATAAATAAGAATTTTTTGCAGTTAAAATATTCAAATGATTCCTCTGAACAATTCCATTTATGTAATTTCATTCCTATTTTCAAATCCTCTTCTGCATGTCTTAAGGGCAGTTACATTCTTGCTAATTGCATATTTCAATTAACATTGTATAAAGCTATATTTTCCATATGAAGTATTCTTATTTTGTTGAATAAGAATATAATAAAATACATGATACCAATCTATTATAGCCTAAGTGATTGGATCTACAGTGGTTTTCCATCTTATGTCCATTGTCGTGACTGTCAATTGTTATTATACAATAAGAGACATATAGGTAACAGGAAAGTCGTAAGTATTAATTTTATTAGAACTAACTTACTCTGTTCCCCAATATAGCTATTTCCTTTTAATAAGTTTATTTTAAAAGATCCTCTGACACTTGTATATACTTAATAATATGAAGATAGCAAACTCTTAAGTATTTTACTCATCTTTGTGCAACATTTTAAATGACTAAGAAATAATTTTGAAATAATTTTCCTGTAATATAACATCTTTTTCTTTTCACTCTTCCTACCAGTGTTTATTGAGAAATTGCTTTGAGCCTGGCATTTTGTGAACAAGACAGACAGATTTCTTGTCCTCACTTTTCTTACATTCTATTGAAGTCTCTATCAAACACCTTTATTTTATTTTGTTTGCATAGTATTTATTATCTACCTCTCTATTATATTACCATTCAGTGTATAACATCTTTTTAAAACTAAACTTTTTCCTGAAGTAATTTAGGAAGATTACTCGCTAGAGCAGTGGTCAGCAAACTGCAGCTCGCGAGCCGCCGCGGTTTGCCGCTCTGTTGACTAATGAGTTTGCCGACCACTGACCTAGACTCTCGATTCCAATAATTACAGGCTGTTGTTGTTCCTTGTGATTAAGCCCCTATCCCAGTGGTCGGCAAACTCATTAGTCAACAGAGCAGCAAACTGCGTCTCGTGAGCCGCATGTGGCTTGCGAGCCGCAGTTTGCCGACCACTGCTCTAGAGTAATCAGTGATTCCTCTATTCGCCTTTCCTTAGCATGGTATGGCACTCAGCAGGTACTCAGTGACTATATCTTGAGTCTGCTTTCTTGAAAATGTTTTTTCTTTTAGCTTTATCTTATTCAGAGGATTTCCACTTACCCAAGCCCCTAATATAACCTCTGCAAAGCCAGGAGTATCTTTAATGCAACAGAGAACAGGAAGTAGAGTGACTGTTTTTCATCTTGGGATTGTGGAACCTTTGAGAATCTGAAATAGGTCCTTTTTCAAGGAAAATGCACATACTTGCCCTGGCAGGCGTGGTTCGGTTGTTTGGATATGGTCCTAGGCACTGAAAGGTTGGCAGTTTGATTCCTAGTCAGGGCACATGCCCATGTTGCAGACTCGATCTCCAGTAGGGGGCAGGCAGGAGGCAGCCTATCAATATTTTGCTCACATGGATGTTTTTCCCTTTCCCTTCCTAAAAGTCAATTTTTAAAAATCTTAAAAAAGAAAGAAAGAAAGAAAATGCACATACACATATACTCACAAGTGTTAGCTAAACATTCAGGAGGTCATAGATCCCCCAAGCATTTAATTGATCCTCTAGGGTACACGGAGCTCAGGTTAGCTGTTGAGTCAGGTTTGGCTATTTCTGGAGTGAAGGGTGTTGTATTGGGACATAACAAAAGATGGGGCCAAACCAGAAGTAACCAAAAGATGGAAAGGACTTAGATTCCATTAAAGAAGTTGGGATTCCTCCTAAGGAAGCATTAAAGTCTGTGATAACTAAATTGAGGGATATGTATAACATCAAAACTAATAAGTCTGAACATTATTTTTCATTTATTTGATTGGGAAGATTCCTATAATTTTGCCAAAGCTTCAAGGAAAATCTTGGG
This sequence comes from Plecotus auritus, assembly GCF_963455305.1. NCBI lineage: Eukaryota > Metazoa > Chordata > Mammalia > Chiroptera > Vespertilionidae > Plecotus > Plecotus auritus. Next base: position 141,936,427 of record NC_137776.1, on the reverse strand, counting down.
TTTCTGGAGTTACCTCTCTGCTCAGTAAAATGTTACTAAGTGAGAAACCTCATATTAAATCAGATTGAAGTGATTTACATTAAGTTGGTAGTAATTAAATACCATTCTCTATAAAGCATAAGGCTTATTTATGCTAATATTTTATTTACTAACAATATAAAACCAGAAAGGTATAGCCAGTTTAATTTCATAAGTATAACTGAGTGATTAAAATTTCAGGGATTGTGCAAGGTGCTAAGGGAACTATATAAATGATTTTTAAAAGACCATGACTTCTTGGATAGCTTGAGAAAAAGACACAGGAATATCTGTGGCAAATGTATACCTAAGGTCCAGTTATGATGGGAAAGAAGAAAAGAGGATTGTTTCCCACTAGTGGAATCTGGAAAGATTTCACAGAGGACATGGGACTTGAGCAGGCTTTGAAGACAGTTGGATTTTGACAAGTGGAAGTGAGGTGCAAAGATAATCTTAATTAAACATATGTTCTGAGCAAAAATATGGAGATTAAAAAGCAAGAAGAATGGTCAGTTGTCTTCGTGACTTAGGGCAGAGGTGACATGACAAGGTAAGAACATTCTCTATCTGGCAGAATATGGTTTGCATTTAATATTCAACAAATGTTTAGCATTATGTACAAGTGGAAAGAAACAAATGATAAATAATAATCATCAAAAAATTATAAAGGCTTTTAGAAGGTGACTGTGTGGTATAAAATAAAATTTAAAGCAGGGCAAAGGGGATTTCAGTGCCTTGTAGGATGCAAGCTGACATTTTAAATTGGGTAGTCTAAGTATAATTCCTTGAGGGAATGACATTTGAGCAAAAACTCAGGAATGAGGAAGATAACCAGTCAGATATGTCAAGGGAGAATTTTTTGAGAAGAGAGTAATGAGGTCAAAGTGTTCCTGGTGTGTTCAAGGAATAACATGGAACCCAGTATAATGAGCTGAGTGGACAGGAGAGAAGTTGAAGGTTGGTTAGAGGTGGGTGGTGGGATGATGGTGGGTGGTATAGGGTTTGATAGAAGGCTTAAGGACTTTCTTGCTTCCTCTGCTAACACTTGCCCCAAACCATCAATAGTTTCATAATCTTGGTATCTCATACAAAATGTGGAGTCAGTGTTCTGCCACAGCTTTCCCCAGGAGGGATGTGGTGATTTATCTGCATGTATCCCAGCAAAAGGAACCAACGTAGCGTCTGTATTTCAAATTTTGACTCAATCTCATTGATCTCTGGAATGGAGATGATTAAATGAGTCGGCAGAGAGTAAGGAAGCAACATTACAGATTGTTAAATGTACCCTGTGATTGAAATATACCCATGTTGCATTAGACACAACAGGTATGAGGTAATTTTCACTGGAAAGGGTTTTTACCCCAAGGGTATCAAGAAACATTTGTTAGAAATTAAGAAGTTAATAATGACATTCTTAAAAATAAAGGATGGAAAGATATAATGATATGCTTGTAGATTTTATGTTGGTTAGGCTTAGTCTCTTTTTTAAAAATATTTTTTATTGATTTCAGAGAGGAAGGGAGAGGGAGAGAGAGAGAGAAACATCAATCATGAGAGAACATCATTGATTGGCTGCCTCCTGCATGCGCCCCACACTGGAGATCGAGCCTGCAACCCGGGAATGTGCCCTTGACCGGAATCGAACCCGGGACCCTTCAGTCCACAGGCCAACACTCTACCCATTGAGCCAAACCAGAGCAGGATTATTCTTTTTAACATATGTGTGTTTTATTTGACCAAACATTAAAATACACATGCTTGACATAATTGATTCAACATATTGACAATTGAGTTCCCTCTTCTAATTAACACAGATGGTATAGCCAAGTCTTCTTTTCCCCCATGACACTATCTACAGCAAACATATACAAAAACATCTGTTTGTGTATGCCTGAGTATGTTAATGGCCTTCTATAGCCCACTGTATTCACTATTTTTTATACTACAGTTACCTCTATAAAGGAGCTATTTTTATTCAAATGTTATAGAAGAGTTACTTGAAGCTTAGAGAAGTTAGCTAATTTTGCTTAAGTTGCACAATTTATCTGTTGTAGTGCTATAACATTAGTTCATATTGTTCTGACCTTCAACCATTTGTATTGAATTGTCATCTTTTTTTTCATTCTTTGTGAATATGTAACAAGAGTTCAGTAGAAGGAATAAATGTTTAATAGGTTGATAGCTACTAGGGATTCATTTTTACTTGATACAGTATCCTTCACTAATTTAGGTATTAGGGGTTAAAAGTCCTGGATTCAAATCTTGACATCACCCCTCAGGAATGGTAAGACTTTGATCAAGTTATTTTACAGTTTTGAGCTTTCATTTTCTGATAAAAAAAAGTGGGGGGAGACAATCACATCTACCTTGCAGCGTTGTTGGGAGAACTGAATAAGGGCACTTTTTAGTTTTTTTAGTTGAATAGAGTAGGACCTTTTCTTTGTATGTTTGGCAAAGTATGTTACTATATCAAGGATTAATAGTATAAGCGATGTCACAACTTTAAAATTGCATGTAATGTAACTCACTGTAAAATGTTATAATTAGGTTTCAGTAAGGAAAGTTCTTTCCTAGTCTTGCACAGCAAGTTGTATTAGCCTCATTTAACCCTGTCAAGTGTTCTGTAGTGCCAAATGCAGAAAATTTTTGACAATCTGTCCTCGTAGTTTTTGCATAATTTAATTCTTTCAGTTTTAACAATAGTGTGCTCTTCAGCTTAGATCTTTCTTACTAAGCTACTTGATTCCTTCTATCTATAAAAGAATAACTAAAAATAGCATATATCTAACCCAATTTCTTTTATTACTTGCCATTTGCACTCCAATATGATGTGTCAGTTAAAAGTTAGACTATCACAAATCTGTATTTTTTGTATCTTTGTAATAATTAAAACAATATTGATGCAACAAAGCATTTGTTGGCTAATAACTCTGAACTTTAATCAGAGTTTTAAGTTTCTGAAAAATATATATTAATAGAAAATTAGAATAATTTGTTTTGACTTATAGATATTAATTGGTATCATCTTTGTAGTGTAATAAAATTCTGTAGAGACTGCCACTGGTTTAATTTTGTTCTGGTCTACTCTGAAAGAGGCAGAAGTTAGACAAATGATACTATCGGTAGGTTCAGGTGACCATAGGATAGAAAATAGTACAATCCAACATCTTTTGAAATTGACAGCTATAACCTTTAGAACTTTTTAAAAAAAATAATTTCAGAAAGAAAGGGAAACAAGAGAGAGATATAGAAACATCAATGATGAGAGAGAATCATTGATCAGCTACCTCCCTCACGCCCCACACTGGGGATCGAGCCCGCAACCCTGGCATGTTCCCTGACCAGGAATCCTACTGTGACCTCCTGGTTCATAGATCAGTGCTCAGTCACTGAGCCATGCCAGCTGGGCTACCCTTTAGAACTTTTTGAAATAAAAGTAGTACCTTTAAAGATGTTTAGATAGCATTATAGACACACTCATGGTAATTTGCTTCAGATTTTTTAATAGTTGCGACACTTTTGTTATTTTGTTAGGCAAAAATATTTTGAGGCTTCAGCACTCTAACATTGTTAATTCAGCAAACCAAAATGTTCTCTCAGCATAGTGTAGGTGTTAGGCTTTTTGTTGATAATGTACTGTGTTTCATCTATTAATATTTGAAAAATAAACCTGGGTCTAAGAAAATTCAGTACGTGTCCAATGTGGATTATTATAGTGAGGGAAGCCCTCTCTCATTTATCTGTGTGGGTAGGAGGCAGAAGCAGAGCATTTAAATGTTTACCCTTTATGGAAATTATACTGGGCTTTGATATTCTTAAGACAATTCTCATGAAAGCACTTTCAAGTGATTTGGTCTTGGAGAATGGTTGTCATGAAGATGCTCATTATCATTATTATTATTTTATTTTTGAGAGTATTACATATGCTCCCTAATCCCTCCATCCCACCTTGCCTCCTCCACCCAGCCCCTGCTCCATAACAGGTCTTTAGCACACTATTGTCTGTGTCATGGGCTATGAATATGTGCATATAAATTCATAGTCTAAAGGATAGTCTAAAAAAATTAACCTTGCTATATATGAAACATTTCACTTTACTAGAAAACATAACTAATAATTTCCAGATACAGTGTTATATCCTAAAAGAAGAGTTGCATAGACTATCTCTTCCCATCCTCCCCACCCCCGCTCCTCTCACATTTGTCAGTCTATTGCATGCATCCATGCCTCTGGACCTATTTTGTTCATCAGTTTATTTTGTTTATTAGATTCCACATATAAGTGAGATCATGTGATATTTGTCTTTTCTTATTATATCAACCTGTCATGACTTTTCTTTCCAAAGCAATTTGGAATACGTTCACAAATGACATTGAGCATTCTTTTATAAGAGTTTGCAAATTTTCAAGGGGGTAAAATTTTCCTGATCCTATATTAAAAATGTGTTATGTCTCTTAAGGATCCTGAAGAATGCTTATAGTAGTTTTTCTAAGTATGATGATGAGCAATTTGAGATGTAAGTACATTTTAATCTTACTATAAAAGTCATTTAATAAAATAATCATAGGGATTATGTGGATAGCAAGTTGATCACAATCAGTTATTCTTATTTAAAGCATTAAAATTAATCCTAAGAATAAGAAATTAGATTTGCTTTCAAACAAAAGTGGGTAAAAAAAACTAGTCTGTTTCTTTAATTATTAATTATTATAGTTGGCATTTACTGATCAGTTACTATATACCTTGGTGCAGTGATAAACACTATATATTGATTAGCTGATGAACAATGAGGTTAATACTGGTGGTATTATAAAGAAACAAAGGCTTAAATAATTTAATGACTTGCCCAAGTCTATATAGCATATGAGAGTATTCAAACCAGGAATTATCTGACTCCATAACGCATGCCCCCCATCACCACATTCCATGGCTTTTCTAACTTCTCAATGTACCTGTACTAATAAAAGTCAACATAGGGCCAAAACCGGTTTGGCTCAGTGGATAGAGCGTCGGCCTGCGGACTGAGGGGTCCTGGGGTTCGATTCCGGTCAAGGGCATGTACATTGGTTGCGGGCACATCCCCAGTGGGAGGTGTGCAGGAGGCAGCTGATCGATGTTTCTCTGTCATCGATGTTTCTAGCTCTCTGTCCCTCTTCCTTCCTCTCTGTAAAATATCAATAAAATATATTAAAAAAAAAAAGTCAACATAGGTTTGACCCATAGTCCAGCCCGTAGGCCATATAAGGCAAGTGAAATCATTTGGTCTGGGTCTGCCAAAGCATTAGGGGTGAGTTAATTAAATATTTGACAAATACAGCAGGCTAATTTCTAAGTTGATAATTTTGTATGGCCAACGAATGATGTTATAAATATCCAAATGGTCCTTGGCAGAAAAAAGGTTCCCTACCCCTGCTTTAGAGTGAGGGACTCCAGCACACAATCTAGTTGGTAGAACATGGCAAATTTTAGATTAATTTTGAGTGATGGATTTTAATACTCATGTGTATCAGAGTCATCTGGGGCATTTTAAAACATATTGAGGTTCTAATTCTATTGGTCTTGGTGAGGCCTCTGCATTGGTGTTTCTTAAATTCTCTGTAATTGATGTTAATGTGCAGCAAATATATAATGCATAGAGGAAACTGTTTCTTGTAAGACACTAGCATTCAGTGGAATGCTTCAGGTTTATGTCAAGTTTAATTTTAATACATTTGAACTATTAAATAATTAGAATAAAAATATATTCATGTGTATTAGGTACAAACATTTAATCCCAGAATGGGCCTAGCTCACTCACTTCAGCCTCAAGGTCTTTCCAAATTGGCTTACAATACATTGAAGGTTTGCCTTCACTTTTTAACTTTGCAATTTTCTGATTTTTACTTGTTTATTGTTGGTGTCTTTGCCACCTGTTTTGATTTAGTATGTGTATCTCAAGCACAAGTTGTGGAGTTTGGCACATAGTAAGCACTCAGTAAATGTCTGTTGAATGAATGACTAAACAGCAAAAATTTAGGCTAGATTTTTGGTTAGTCCATCTGCTTATAAAGTAAACTGACTCTCCCAACTTGGAGCACAAATTCTATGTGTATCATTTCCTAAATAATTAGAGAACACAGCTGATTTAGTTGAAAAATAAGGTTATTTTGATAAAGCCTGTATTTTAGCTGGGGTGGAAATCTTCTTTTAGGATATTAACACTGTATCTGGAAATTATTAGTTATGTTTTCTAGTAAAGTGAAATGTATAATATATATCAAGGTTAATTTTTTTAGACTATCCAGCAAAATTTCACAATAATGCATTTTTTGTATGGGTGTGTATTATTAGTAACATAAAATTTAATATTGTAGTTTATATCATTTTGAAGAGAATCTTTGGTTTTGAATTCTAGACTTCATCATTCTCTTCTTTGGTGACAATGCTTTTCAACCATGGTACAATATTCTTTATATAAAATAAAATTGGTTGGGAAAAAATCCTTTTGTAGAGATGAGAAGCTGGGCAGTAGGGGATACTTAAAATATCTCATAGGAAAAATTCTTGGTCTTTGCTTATTCAGGATGGCAGTTTCTAGAAACCTTCCAATTCAGGTACAAATTCCTCGAATAATATAAAAGAAAGCCCACTTCTTGAGTAAAATTGGCTTAGTGCTTATTGTGGAATGGAAAAGGTTTCTTCAGTTAGATCATTTTGAAAGAGGAAAAGGACAGTTGGGTTGTATCCCAGGCAAATATATTTTGACCTGCTGCTAATTGAAGTTTGCTAGCTTGCAAAGGAGCAATGGACTCGAGGCATCTTTAAGTGTGAAGAAACCTTACATATTATTTAGTCCAATCCCGTCATTTTACGTCAGGAAAACTGAGGCCCAGAAAGAAATGAACCTGGAACTCTGACTCCCTTGATAACTGCAGGGTGGCCACATGCTCTGCCTGCCTGGCGGACATACTGGACAGTTCACTCTGTATGTTTTGGTGTTCATTCCAGAGTAAGTATTTTGCTTACAAAACCTGAAATACATGTTTTAAACATAATTAGTGTGTGTGTGTGCGTGCGTGCGTGCATAAAATAAATGCAAAATAGCACTGGATGAGAGATGTAAGGCATAAGCATTCATTTCAAGTGATAATTGGAAATTAATTTTTTTCTGTGGATCTATCTAAAATAAAATTACTTTTGGAAAACTCCAAGATCATAAAATCCAAAAATATTTTGCTGTGTAAGATTTGAACTTTGACATCACAGCTTCCTCCAGGCTCACCCTCACGGCGCCAAAATAAATTTTCTCCTGGTGTTCTAACATCGCTTATGTGAACAATGGCTACGTGCCCCTCAGACTGCAAAACGTTGAAGGAGTTTGAAAGGAAATACTCTCAATTAGGCTATGTAAAATGAAGATTCCGAAATTATAAGAAAAAATGAAGGTGCTCACTGTATTTGTTGTGTCTCATTTTGGGGGTGCAGTAGTCCCTGATTATGGTCGTTTTACTTTCCGCCATTTCAGTTACCCGTAGTCAATGGCAGTCTGAATACTAAGTGGAAAATTCCAGAAATAAGTCATAAGTTTTAAATTATGCGCCATTCGGAGTAGCGTGATGAAATCTCGCGAGACCCCGCTCACGTCCCACCGGTCACGTGGCAGCCGCCACCTCGGTGATCAGATCGGCTGTCCCTGGTCTCGCAGTGCTTGTGCTCAAGTCACCCGTATGTCACTTAGTTACGGCCCAACGTGCAAGAATAGCGATGCTGGCAATTCAGGCGTGCCAGAGAGAAGCTGTAAAGTCCTCCCTTTGAAAGGGTGAACGTTCTCTACTTAATAAGAATGCCGAGGTTGCTAAGAATATATCTTCTATGTTTGGAATTGTGAAGACGCCAAAATGTTGGAAGAAGGGTAAGTTCAATTTAATAAGATATACTGAGAGAGAGAGAGAGAGAGAGAGAGAGAGAGAGACCTCATTCACAAAACTTTTATGACTGTATATTGTTATAATTGTTCTACTTTGTTATTGTGGTTATTAATCTCTTACTGTGCCTAACTTATAAATTAAATTTTGTCATAGGCATGGCTGTCTAAGAAAACACATAGTATATATTGGGTTGGGTACTATCTGTGGCTTCGGGCATCCCCTGGAGGTCTTGGAACCTATTTCCCGAGGCAGATGAGGGGGAGCTACCGTATAGAATTCTATCTTCTGTGGGCGATGTAGTTTACAGGCAAGGACTTCAGAGCCCGGTTAGCCACGCTGCAAGTCTCACTCTACTTCTCATGAGCCAGGGCCCTAGGGCGTGACTGGGCATCTGTGACCCTCCTTGGGCTGAACGGCAACATTACTCCGAGATAAAAGCACAAAAGTGAACAGGGGTGTGTTCTCAAGGCACCAAGGGAGTACAAACCTTTTTAAAAATACAAATTTAAAATAGTGTAATGTTTACATAATGGCAGCACATATGCTAAGCTTAGCACCTCGTTAGGAAGAAAGAGTAAAATAGGCAGCCACCATGTGACACGCATTGTTACCTACATATGAGGCACATTGCCAAGATGGTCTGGTGGTCCTACTTTCCCTGGGCTCAGTATTGCCAGTGACACTTCAGAGCCTGCCAACCTCACAGGGGTGTTAAAGATTTTGTGAGAAAATATATAAAATGCTGCTATGATGGCATAAATGTTAGCCATTGGTTATCGTGACAGTTGGGGCTCTTTCTCAAGTTCTCTGTATTTAATATTATGCTGACTTTTTTTTTTTTTTTTTTAATCAACCTTGTGTCTCTTCTAGACTTTCTTCAGGGTATGGCCACAGTTGATTTTTTTCTTTGTATCTGCCAAGTACAGTGCCTGATATGGAGTAGGTTCTATTTAAAGAGTTGAAATAAATGTACACAGTCATCCAAAAGTTACTTTATTGGGGATCTTGTTATCATTTTGACAATTCAAATTTTTGCCTTAATAGCATAAGAAGGTAATAAAGAAGAGTTGAGTATCTATTTTATTCCCTGATGGTTTCAACCATCTTGGAAAGCGATAAGGCAAGGAAGAGCCAGTGCTGAGTGACTCTAATGTGAGGACAGACTATATCTATGTATTATCTGCCCCAGGTCTCTCCTCTGCGTTTCAGTTCATTTGAAATACACAGCCTACCTCAGTTTATTGCACATTGTTTTATTGTGCTTCACACATGTTGCACTTTTTACAAATTGAAGGGAAGACCCTCCAAAAGAAAAAAGATGACTACCAGCTTTATGGTGATACTTCTTTTATTGCAGTGGTCTGGAACAGAACCTGCAGTATCTCAGGTAGGCCTTTAATGGGTTGAAATTCATAAATTAAAAATCTTCCTTATTTATATTTTTTTCATTGGGCATTAATGATCCAGAGAAATGGAAACATAGAATTCCTTTTTTCCCCCTCAAATTGTATTGTTTTCTCATTTAAAGATTTCTTTGAGGTTGAAGCCTTTTAATAATGAAGATTACTAACATAAATACAATAGTAATTGTAAAGAAATTTGTCAAGTCATTAAGTCCTTAGAAGCAAGGTACTAGGCAATCAACATTAGCACTTTTCTTGAGAATACATAACACAATGCCCTCTAAAGTGACTTGGCTTTTAGCTGTGGCTTTGACTTGAAAAATAAATCTTTAAGTTATTATGCAGTAAATCTCAGAATCATTTCTCTTGCAGTTTATAGCAGAGCAAGTTGAAGGTGATAAAATTCTTATTAACAAGGAGTTCGCAGTTTTATGTGTGATTAAAGACATACACTTCTAGTTATTTATAACATATGTTCAGACTTTAAAAACCCTCATTATCATAAAATCAGCTATGACATATAAATTGATTGAAAAGCAAGCCATAGTTCTTATACCTCTTCGGAAAGGAAAGGTAGATGTATCACAGTATGGTTTTTATAACGTACATTTTTCACTTGTTGATGGCAGATAGTTGAAGTAAAAAGACACTCAGAGCATTCACATGAGAGCTTGGAAAATGTTTTTATAATAATGGAAACATGAAATACTCACTGTTGTCCACCTTGCTGTTTCCACATGGTGCTCATTCCATATTGGTACATATAGAATTTCCTCATTTTTAAAATAGCAGCTAAATATCTTTTTATTTGGATTTACATAACGCAGTTCATCTATAGAAGAATGGTTATGTTGTTTAAAAACGTTTGCTGCTATAAACAATGATGCACAGAATATCTGTGTGCATGTGTCATTGAGCTCATGGGTGAATACTCTGCAGATAACTTTCTAACAGGAACATTGCTAGGTCGGGGGTCTTTTATTTTTTATAAAGATGGCCAAATTGTCCTTTAGGTAAGTTGTATTTACATTCCCACCAAGAGTGTGAGAAGATACATTATTCTTTACATATGTATAGCAAGCTTTTTGTATATCAAATTTTCAAAATTTCTGTACTCAGTTATTTGCTTTTCATTTTTCTTTACCATTTCTTTAGTTTTGCATTGCTTAGTTTTATTTTGCTCTTCTTTTTCAAAATTCTTGGGTAAGGTTGGATAATTATCCAGTAATTTCCTTTTTATTATTATATAAACATTTAAGACTTCATATTTTCTCTTTTACTCTGGCTTTAGCTACTTCTAAAATAATTTTCACATCTGTATTTTCTATGTATTCTGTAATTTTATATTTATTTCCTCTAAAACACATGTATCTTTACTGATATTTTGGGGAGATTTACTGAGGTTTTCTACATGGCCCAATGCAGGGTTAATTTTAAAAAAAAAATATTTTTTATTGGTTTCAGAGAGGAAGGGAGAGGAAGAGAGCAATGATGAGAATCATTGAACAGCTGCCTCCTGCACGCCCCCTACTGGGGACTGAGCTCAAAACCCAGGCATGTGCCCTTGACCTGAATCAAACCTAGGACCCTTCAGTCTGCAGGCCCAGGCTCTTATCCACTGAGCCAAACCCACCAGGGCAACAGGGTTAATTTTTGCGTGTCTGTTCCATCATTACTTCAAAAGAAGTTATTGTCCTGATTTACATGATATAGACATTTATTATCAGTTACCTTTTTAGTTTTGTTCTTTAGGTGTAAGATGGCTTTTATTATTTCTCATCCACTTGATCTCATGTGAGCTGAGAAAGAGGAATTAAGAACCCTATGACATCTTATATTTTCTATAGTTCTCGCTTTATAAATTTAGTGCTATATTATTTTACTTAAAGATATCATAACTGTTAAATCTTTAGTGGGTTGAACTCTTGATCATCATTGAATTTTTTTGCTTTGGTTTAATGTTTATGGCCCTAAACTTAACCTTATTTAATATTAAGTTCATAACTCTTAAACTCATTTTATTTGCATTTCTAAAATGCTTTTGTTCATAACTGTTATTTTTACCACTCCTAAACAATTTAAGTTCATTTCTTGTGTACTACATATAGTAGTTACGATTTGGTTTTAAGAATCTCTATCAATAGATAATAAAATTATTAAAATGATTATTTAGAAGACCAATTTGTTAGGCCTTATTCTGTCATTGTATTTTGTGTGTACTCCTATTTATTTAGACAAAATTTATTGGCTTTTCTGTATATGTGGTGTTTAATTTAGTATTCTTTCACTCTCAATTGCTTCCTTACTGTCTTTTCCTTCACAAATTTTGTTTTAACACATTTTCATTAGTCCTGATACTTTATTTATATATTGAATATACCACTATTTCTGTTACTTGATTTATCGGCTATATGTGACATATTTTGAATTCTCAGCTCTAAAAAGAGAGAAAAATCAACATACATCTACTACATTCTCCTTCTTTATTCAAGTTTGGTAGTTATATTATCTCTACATTTTATAGTTCTATGACCATAATGAATGTAAGTTTGATTTTTTTTCTTTATCCTAGAATTAGACAGATTCAGTAGTCACTGCCATTTGCTATTCTTGTTCCATTGTCCTCCTCTTCTGCTGAAATTTATCCTCTGACTTTCATGGACACTTTTTTGGGACAATATTCTCTTGAGTTCTTATATGTTCAAATATGCTTTCCTGTGGCATTTATACTCAAACGATTGCTTAGCTGGGTATGAAATTCTTGGCTTATGCTTTTCCTAAGATCTTCCTAGGCATCACTCTGCCATGTGCTAGCTACATACTCTGCTCTGGAGAATTCTGTGAACAGTTGACAGAAGAAAAGAGAGGGACAGTTAATAAGTTACATAACATCTAATCACTGGGTTGTACACCTAAAACTAACATAACATTGTATGTCAACTGTTATTGAAAAAAAATTTTTTTAATTAAAAAAATTAACTACCCCTCAAAAAAAAAAACACCTCTCAAAACATAAAAATTTAACATAAATCCCATAATAGCAAAGCATTCCTAAACAACACCCAGTACACCTAGGTTGTATCTGAAAGTATTATTATAGCATATCATATAATAATGGCATGTATTATTATGTCCCATAATTGTTAAGTAAAATTTTATTTACTTTTAATATTATTTATAAAAATTCAAGTAAAGGTATCATTTATTTTAGATATATTCTAGTACTTGCAGAAATATTGTAATATTTTAAATTTTATCTGGTAATTTTAGCAGATTAAAAAATTTTATTTTGTGATATTTCTTATTTCCTGAGGAATCAAGAAAAATGTGGTACTCTGCTTCCACCAATTTTATCAAATGGAAGAACAAGTATGTCATAATCACTTGAGAAGAATTTCAAAATTCAGACAGTTCTCTTTTACCACTCCCCATCATCCCCATTCAAGAATCAGTAATTGAGTATAAAATGAAATATGGTAGTGAGAGGAAGGAGGGAATCTTTTCGAATCTTTTTCAAGGCAGGCTTCTTGATGTGGTAACTCCGGAGCTGGATAGGTTTTTGTCAAGGTAGAGAAGTCAGGGAGATTATTTCTAGGTCCCTGGAAAGTGAAATGTTGGGCAGAAAATACCACATAATTAGTTCCACTTGTGCAGCCCTGTTTGTAGTGTTGCTGCGGCTCCCAGAAGGTCCGAGGCATGAGTTGTTCACCTTCTTTATCCAGAGGCAGCATTTTCTACCTGGAAGACCTAGAATCAGCAGGATTGGCTGTAAATGAAGTTATTTTTTGAGTCTGTTATGTGATTAGAGCCCTTGAAACAGGCTGAGTTTTAAAACACTATTTTAACCTGATTTCCATTCACACTGGAGATTGACTTAAAAGAATCACCCAGTATGCCGTCCAGATCTCTTGAGGGTTTCTGTCAAGTGTGGGCCTAGGACTTCAGAATAGCTCTGGGACAGAGTTCTCGTATGAGGAAGAATAGTTGAATTTGGTTTGCATTAACCTTTCCCAGACAGTATAAATTTCATTGCCCTGGGTGTGTTGGTGGGAATGGGGTGGAGGAGGGTTTAATGACAGGTATGTGTATATTGTTTTAATAATAAAGAGAGGAGGGAGAATATACACATTTATCTTTTTAGATAGTTTCTGTTCTAAAAGTTTCAAGGTCTATTTTTAACACAGAGAGATTTTAAATGGGAACCAATTAACCTGTGCCTTTCAATGCACTATGAAACCCCACAGTAATTTCCAGGCTTTTCAATTTCTGTACATAGCTAGAGCTATGTTACTTGTTTTAATATTTTTAATCTTCTTCCAAGGATATATTTTTATTGATTTTCAGAGAGAGAGGAAAGGAGAGAGAGAGAGAAAAAAATCTATCAGTTGCCTCCTGTATGCTCCCCTACCAGGGATCAAATCCCCAACCTAGGTATGTGCCCTGATTGGGAATTGAACCCATAACCTTTTTGGTGTATGGCATGACTCTCCAACAAACTGAGCCACCCAGCCAGGGCACATGTTTTAATTTTTAAATTTTATTTAACAAACATTTGTTGAGTATTGTGAATTAGGGAAACACAGGTGAATAAGTTACCACCCATACATTCCAAAATAATCAACGAAAGAGAAACCAAATTCATGAGAATTTGGGGAAGTAATGAGAACTGAATGGGAGTTTGGTGGTATGTTTAGCATTTCCTGACCCCAAGGCTTCTTAAGCATTCGTATTTTTTAAAGTCTGTGTCTTCCCTGTGCACATCATTAATAGATTAGGCCTGTGGCATGCCCCCTCTCTCCATCACTTTCCTTCTAACCAGTTTTCACACAATGCAAACAAATTTAAATGTTCTTATTTATTCTAGATGCAGTTGATCAAGTGTTTATAAATATGGGATTTGAAGACAGACAGATTAGAGTCAACTTGCATCTCTGAGCCTTATTAACCATGTGACATCAGGCTCTTCATTTGATCTGTAAAACAAAAATTATGTGAAGGGTCCTCTGAAGACTAAATAATAAATTATGTCAACTGTAGTTGAAAAATAAAAGGTTGCTTTTAAAAAGACTATATGAGGTAATGCAGCTAAAGGACTTAGCAAAATGCTTGGCACATAATAATGTGTATATGGTATATATTCCTCTCATAATTATTGTTAATAAATTGTAAACTCCTTAAAGATAGGAAGCAAGTTTATTCAATTTTTCTATCTGAGCATTAGGGACAGCATTTTGCATGATTCAGTAATTTAACAAATGTTGGTTCAATGAGGAAATATTAATAAATTATGCAAGGCTACCAGCTGCTGAGATCTTCAGGAGAAAACATACTCTTTCAAGGTTCCAAGGACATGGGTGTTGCCTCATTTCCTACATCCAGCAATACCACTTAAGGCACATATACGTCAGGTGCTGACTTAAAATTGGATGATGATTGTATCATTGTGTATAATTATAAAGGAAAAAATGCAGATGTCTATTAATAGGAAGTAGACAAGTGGCAATACATCCACATCAATGGAGCTATTTAGCATTTTAAAAAAGATGGGTCAATATAATAACACTTTAAGAAGTACTACAACATATTGATAAGCAAATGGAGCAAGATGCAAAAACATACAACCATACATAAAATGATTCAGTTATTTTAAAACATATAGAAATAACAATTGTTATACCTATATCTATAAAAGGAGCAATCTATATATATAAAAAGCCAGTGACTGTAACGGCCATAAGGACTGGTCACTATGACGCGTGAACCGGCCGATCAGGGGGTGGGGCTGGCCGGCCAACCTCACGGCCCTTTCCCCCTGCCAGCCTACCCCTGATTGGACTCTCCCACCCTGATCAAGAGCTGGCCTCCAGCCAAACACCCACTTCCCCCCAACCAGCCCTGCCCTGGGTCAGCCCATCCCACCATCAATAGGCCTGCAGCCCCTCCCCCTGGCCGCCCACCCCTGATCGCACCCCCATCCCAATAGGGGGCGGGGCTGGCTGGCCAACCTCCTGCAGCCCCTCCTCCCAGCTTGCCATGACCCTGATGGGCCCCCACCACCCTGATTGGCCCATAGCCCCCTCCGGCCCCACCCCTAATTGCCCCCCACCCCAATAGGGGGTGAGGCCGGCCCACCAACCTCCTGCAGCCCCTCCCCCCACCCCATCAGGGGTAGGGCCGGCCAGCCAACCACCCATGGCCCCTCCCCAGGCCACTGGCACCCAATCAGCACCCCCCACCCCATTTGGGGATGGGGCCAGCCAGCCCACCACCCACAGCCCCTCCCCATGGCCAGCCATACCCCCAATGGGCCCTCCAACCCCACCAGCCAATCTCCCATGGTCCCTTCCCCCAGCCGGCCTAGCCCAGATCAGGCCCTGATTGGGCCAGGCAGGCTGGCCGGCCAACCTCCTGTCTCCTCCTCCCGACAGGCCCAGCCCCAATCCACCCCAATTAGGGCCCGGCCCGCCCGACCCCACCCGTGCAGTGGGGTCCCTCCGCCTGGCCTGAGCCCTCTTGCAATCCAGGACCCCTCAGGGGATGTCAGGTAGCTGGTTTCGGCCTGATCTTCACAGGCCCGATCCAGACAGGAGGGAGCTTGATCCTGTGCGTTGAGTGTCTGTCCCCTGGTGGTCACAGTGCACGTCATAGCAACCAGTCAACTGGTCGCTTAGGCTTTTATATATATAAATATATAGATATATAGCTATATATTTAGTGCTCTTTCTATGTTCCCTTTGTAAACATGAAGAAAAAATAATTCTGATGATACAAACTAAACTGATAAAAATACATGTCAGGAGTGTTGGAGTGCACAAGGAAAACTTTTGCAGAATATTTTGCAATAAACATTCTTTAAGAAATTTCTTGTTTTTTGAACTATAATATTAAACAAGAAATTTATAGAGCTATCACTTTGTTCAAAATGTTGTACCCTTTGTAGGTTGAAAGTGACAACACCCTAGTCAAACCAGCTTAAGTAAAACAGGGAATATTTGGTTTCCAGATTGAGAAATCCAAGTTGGTGTTAATGGCTTTGGATAGACTAGCTCTAGGGTCTCAAGCAATGTTGTCATGTTTCTCTATGTCTTCCAGTTCTGCTTGCTCCTACTTAGCTTTGTACTCATGCAGAATTTCCCTTTATGGCATCAAGATAACATACAGACATATACTAGTATCATATTGGTTTGATTAACTCAGCAAACAGTAGCTTTTTCCTATAGATTTAGAAGAAAAATTCATGGTGAACTCTGATTGGCTTAGTTTGGGTCACATGTTTATTCCAGAACCAATCACTGTGGTCAGAGTCTGAAGCAATCAACTGAGTCATATGATTAATGTGAGAATAACTCAACAGGGAAGATAGAACTGATTGCTCTTAGGGAAGAATGGTTCTGTTTCCAGAAGAATGGGGAAGGAGGATACATATAAACCAAGGCAAAACAACTGATCTCCACTACTGCTGTTTAAGGTTTACCCTGGAGTGTAATTGAACTCCTACAACTCAATAGCAAAAACAAAACTTATAACTCAATTAAAAAAAAGGCTAAATTATTGTCAGACATTTCTCCAGAGAAGACATACAAATAGCCAATAGGTATGTGAAAAGGTGTTTGACATCACTCATCATCAGAGAAATGCATGCAAATCAAAACTCCAAAGTGATAACACCTCACACCTATTAAGAGGACTATTAAAAAAAAAAAAAAAAGGATAGTGTTGGTGAGGATGTGGAGAAATTGGAACCCTTGTGTACTTGGTATGCATGCAAAATGGTGCATCCATTATGGAAAACTATGGCAATTCCTCAAAAAATTAAAAGTAGAACTACCATAAGATCTTGTGGGTATTCCAAAGAGTGGAAATCAGTATCCTAAGAGATCTTGAATGTGCTTTGTAGCACTTTTTTTAATAGGCAAGATGTGGAAATGTGCATCAAAGGATGAATGAATAAAGACAATGTGGTATATTCATACAATGGAATATTATTCAGCCTTTAAAAAGTAAGTCCTGCAATATGCAAAAACATGGATAAATAAGACAGTCACAGAAGAACACATACTGCATAATTTTATTTATATGAGGTATCTAAAATAAACTCAGAAACAGAGTAGAATGGTGGTTGCCAGGGACTTGGCTTGGGTAAGGAGGAAATGGGAAGATGTGGTCAAATGGTACAACTCCAGTTAGTGTAAGTTCTGGGAATCTAATGCACAGCATGGTGACTATAGTGAACTCTATTTCACACTTGAAAGTTGTTAAGACAGTAGATCTTAAATATTCTCAACACACACACAAAATGGTAATTATATGAGGTGATGGATGCATTAACTAACTTTACTGTGGTAATCATTTTTCAGTATATACATATATCTGATCATCATGTTGTGCATCTTAAACTTATACAGTGTAATATGCCAATTATTTCTCAATAAAGCTGGGGGGTGGTGAAGGGACATCTGAGGACATGTCTAGAGAATAAAATATGATTTGATAACATTTTCTCTTACTCTCTCAAATACACAAATATAAGAAAAATTTATTAGTTCATTTTATTTGAAAGTGAAGAATTGACCTAAATAACAGACATATGCCTAAAAGAATAAATGTGCACCTTATTTAACATTGTTGAGTACTCAGATTCTGCCTTTATGAAGCACCATGTTATTAGGCAGACTTCTAAGTTCTTTGGAATTTTTCACCAAACTTAATGAACTGAAAATAAAATTTAGTATTGAGGGGGGATTAAAATGCTTAATTTTGTACTTTGCGCTTCTCCTTGATTCTCACATTTTATTCTAATTAGTTTGTAAGAGTTTCCTTTGTTAAAAGAAAATTTTAGATTCTATTGGAAAACATTAATCTGAAATTTAAATTTCACATTTTAAGACATTTCTTTCAATGCTTTTTTAGTGTACAGATGATTAGAATACTGTATTAACAGTGTACTTTTCCTTTTTGATTACACAAAAGAAGAATCAAGATTCTACATAAAAAAATAGACTTTGAAATGCCTGTTTGGTCCATTTTTTCATGTTATCCTTATTTTTTTTTCAGAAATTCAAATTATTCCTGCAGGGTACCTCTGGGCTTCATAAGAGTTTACTGGGACTTTCAGATTACTCTGAGTAAGCACAACCCAATGGCATGGTATTTTCCGCTTTCTCACTTGCAGAGTATTCCTGATTCTATTCTCAAAGTTCCATATCTAAAGGAATGTGCACCTGTTACTAAAGAAAGGAAAGAATAGCAGCTGCCCTTACCCAAATGCTTACATTCACTTTCTTCTATTGTTATTCTCCTTTGTTTTATATTAGGTCAAGGGAAGTTACCCTATCACACTTCCAAATGGAGCTCTAGTATCTAAGGTGGCATTGTACATTTTCTCTTATTTTCATGTCCTTTTTGACTTCACAATCATCTGAAGGCATGTGATCCTTGACTCTTAGCTCTTCTTTATAATCATGATAAAAATAGTTTTTCTAGTTCCTCTAAGAATAATATTAAAAACATTTTATAATTTGTGATTTGTTGTGAAGTTTTTTTGTTGGACTATTAACTAATGGCTATTTATGGAAACAGTTTTATCTTGTTATAACTTTTAAAATAATTTACATATTTTTGGTGACATCACTATTTGAAACTCAAAAATATAAACCTGGGTTGCCATGGGTATATACATGCAGAAGCTTACATATTTCATCAATTTATTACAAAACTATTTTTAGTGTGTAATGTTGTTTAACCAAAAACACTGATGTTGTAATTGAGGTTCATTTTCTTTTTCACTAAGGTTATTTTAAGCATATTGCTCTTTAATTGTGTTGTGTGTTTTTTATAATTTTTTTCCCTCTAAAGACATTTTATTGCCAAAAGGCACAGTTTAACAGTGTCAGAATGACTGATCAGCACTCTAGGTTGACTTTTGCTATTCTTCCTTTCTCCTGCTGATATGTCAAGTAAGGTTTATATATAACCCTCAGAATAATGCTTATTATAATGCGTTAGACCATCTCACTAGGGAGCTCATAGAATTCTGATTGACCCAGAGGGGAGAAAGGAAAAGGTCCTAAAATATCACTGTGCTCTGCCTATTTTAAAGATACCATAACAATTATTAAGTACAGCCAAGTGGCAAAATGAAACTGAGTGATATCCAAGAAAGAAGGTGAATAAGAATGGATGGAGGGGTGGGTGGAACCAGACATAGGTCAAGTTGTCCATGAGCAGAACATTGGATGAAAGGATTAGAAAAAGATTTGGTTTTGTCTTTGAGTAGGCCAATGTTAGGTAAGACTGAAATTAACAGAAAATTACTTCTTATTCTGGGTTCACAGGATCAAACCTGAATAATAAGTTTTAAAAATCATGAACTTTATGAAATTTAGAACTTCCCTATTCATTTTTTGTACTTTTTCTTTCTTACAGAGTGGCCATAAAATAAGGGATATTTTTTTGAAACTAAACAGAGAAAACATGCATTAGAGAACTATTGGGGGGGAAAAAAGTTGTTTAAAATATACATATTTAAAGGCAGCTCTATTAACTACTATAATAGCTATTGGGACAAAGTTCTACTGGTGGGAAAATATAAAACTGCTTTAAAGACTATACTATTTATATAAAGTAACAGAATCTGACAGTGCATGAAAAATGCATCTTCACATAGAAGAAACAACTTTAATATAAATTGCCAGACAAGCTTCTTTTTTTATAAATTATCAGTGAAAACTAAATCTGAGGATATTTTCTTTGTTACAGTTAACATGCCCAAATTAGTTTGGTTGATGTTTTTTGATAATCTGATTTCAATATTAAAATTCAAATGTAAGATTTGATCTCAGGCTAAATTACATAGATACAGTGAGCAGAATAGTGGAAAAGTCATAAGTAGCACAGCAACTTAAACATATTAGAAATCCACTATATGTTTGTTAGAGCTGCTACTGCTGAATGAATTTTCAAACATCAGGGCTCCCTGAGCTTCTGGTTTTATGAATTTGACAGCAACATTAAAACGTCAGCATAAACTACTCCACTATTTAGATGTCTAAATAGTTTAAGAGTCTCAGACAGAGATGGTTACTTGGCATAAGCAACTATAGTAATTTCTGCACACTGTGTTTCTTTAGGGCAGTGGTCGGCAAACTGTGGCTCGCGAGCCACATGCGGCTTGCGAGCTGCGGTTTGCTGCTCTGTTGACTAATGAGTTTGCCGACCACTGCTTTAGGGAAATAAGGTAAGAGGCAGCTTAGTGAATGCTAAATTTTTACAAAAGAACCACAAGCTTACCCAACAGCATTGATTAAATATGTGCAGGTGGACTGCTAGGCTAGAGATAGAAAGAACTTAGAGTGCAGTGGGGAGATAGGCATGCAATGTGAACATTTATGTAATGGAAGGATGTGGTATGACAGAGCTGGAGAGTCGAGGGAAGCTGCACACAGATGATGTAACATTTGAGCCAGTCCAGAGGATGATCCTTAGTCTAACTAGACTGGAAGAAGGGCACATTGGGGGTGTAGCAGACCCACTTATATCTCTTCAGCCTATTTCAATGCACATTGGCCCAACTTACAATTCCTCACATGGGCATCTCTTTGCTTGAGAACTTCCTCTGGTACAGGCTGAAGTGCTGGCAATAGCACCTCTTCTCTCAGTAGCCCTCAACCAGTGACTGGCAGCAGTTGTACAAATTCCCTGGCTCCCTTGCCTTCAGATAGGATAAATCTGGGAAACCTCAAAGCATCCAGGTGCTGTGAAGCTCCAGGTGTTCACTGTAGTAGCTTAATAACATCTTCCGCATTGTCTTTCCCCTTACAGTCTCATTTCTACTTTCCTTCTGTGTTTCCTGGGAGAGTTACCAGACAGACTGCACTCACATTCTTGTTTCAAGGTTTGTTTAGGGGGAACCCAGCCTCAGACATTTAAGCTATTTCAGATGAGTGGCTACCATGTGCACAGACATTTTGGAGATGCCCTGGGAAGAAATTACCCAGCTCAAGCCCCTCTCTTGAGAAATAGGAACACAGAGCTCCAGAGATTAATACCTAGAATGTCACAAATAGAAGAGATAGAATTCTGCCCGCTGGACTCCAAATCTAGTGTTCTTGATATTACTTGGCATTTCAAAATTCTTTATGTAACACAGATAAAGATTATGATAAGAAACACTGCAGTTTTGACAAAACCCTCTCTGCTTTGTTTGAAAACATTTAGATATTATATACTATTTTTTTTATTATATTCTTCAGAGACAAGGAGCTTGGCTATACTATAGGCCCAATGAATGGAATTTCAGAAACAATAAAAACATAACCTGTAGAGTAACGAAGTGTTAAAGATCTTCTTATGGAGGAAGAAGCTTCATTTCACGGGAAATCAAAAGGCCATTCCAAAGTAATTGAGATTTTGCGCGATGGCAAAATCTAACATAATTACAAACACTAGTAAAGTGGCATGTGAAAAATGTAGTCAACCTATGAAATGTAGTAAGAATTTATTTTATGTAGTATTATTAATTCCATTGTTCAAGGCCTCAGTGATATGCTTCAAATAATCATATTGTGCTGCAGATTCAATCACATATTATATGTGTAATTCCATTAACTCAGATTATTCCAGGGTTTTGTTGAAAATCCCCTTTAACCTAATAAATAATGCGTAAAAAGGATATCTGGGAGCTAAAAGTTGAGTTTTAGAAATATCTACTTTGAAATCATTAGGAAAAGAATAGAATCGAAATCAGAGGTCAAAGGGCTGAGTTTACATCCACCCCCTAATTTAAAACTAAATATTCACAGCTTGTTACAAAAATTTTTTAATTAATTTTGTATTGATTTCATTGGGATGACATGGACATTAAAATTCATCATAAGAATTTCATTATTTTTGTGTTTAAATACTCAGAATATTTGTAAATTGTGTAAGGTTATCAGAACTCAACTAGATGCTATTTATAAAGACCTCTGAAGCTGAGAGCATTGATAAGTTATAATACTTTAATATAACTAATTAAATTATTGAGAGTATCAGAGTAAGAATCAGAAACTTAAGGACATGCTAACAGTCTACCATTTTAAAAATTTTTGTATCATGTTTAATGTACTTGATTATGTCTTTGTAAATATAAAAAAGGTAATGATGAGATATGTATGATATTTATATTTCAACATGAATGAGCACATGACAAATGAGCTGGCCATCAAGGGTCTTATCTGCCTACTTTTGAGTATAGAAACTAATTAAATTTGAATGTAATATAGTCTAGCCCAGGTGCACCTTCTCTGAACCCCCAAGATACCCCCTGAAAAGACAGAGCCAGTTGCTTTATTTCTCTGCAAAATCATAGTTTGTTTATATTATTTTGCTCCTCACTATAATGTATTTATACAATATAATAATATACAATATTTTCCTGTATTGGTACATGTATGACTCAATTGCTAAGTAGTAAGTACATGTATGACTCAACTGCTACTTATCTCAGGGCTTGGCACATAGTAGAAGCTAAGTAAATGAGTGGATGGGATGAATGGATAAATGAATGAAGAAATATGTTTAGAGCAGTCATTGAGGAAAGTTATATGTCACTTGGCTTTAGAGGTTCTGTAACATTTAAATATTTTCAAACATTACTATACATCTCCCCAAATTTAGGGAGATGTCAGGATGCTCTATGAGGAAGGGCAGGAGAATAGAAGGGGTTGAATTGCGACAAACTCATTAGTCAACAGAGCCAAATATCAACAGTACAACGATTGAAATTTCTTTTGAGAGCCAAATTTTTTAAACTTAAACTTTTTCTAACGCCACTTCTTCAAAATAGACTCGCCCAGGCCAGGGTATTTTGTGGAAGAGCCACACTCAAGGTGCCAAAGAGCCGCATGTGGCTTGTGAGCCACAGTTTGCTGACCACTGAATTAAGAGAATAAAGAAGGAAAGGGAAGTAACTTTACTTTAAAAAACGATACCATTTCTTTTGGCAATAAAAGACTATAGGGATTATTGTGGGTTTTTTTTGTTGTTTAAAAAAAAAAAAAAAAAGACTATAGCGATTAAGACACTAGAGTCAAAGTGATTGGGTGGAAATTTTGTCTCTGTCCCAGCCTAGCTCTGTGACCTTGAGCAGGTTAGCTTTTCTGTCCTTCAATTTCTTTATCCATAATTTGCTTCATATGACTGTTTTCATCCTAAAGCATAAGGGTGCAAGTAACAGAAAACCTTTTAATAAATAATAAAGGCATTTGATTATCTTGTATAACTAGAAGTCTTGGAGGTAGTAGATTCTAGATTGGTTCAACAGCTTAATATGAGACCACGGAGCTACCTTGTCTTTCTTTCTTTGTCCTCTCACTCATGTTTCATGATGATTACTACAGTCCCAGGCTTCCCATTCTCAAATGACAGCATCACCAAGGTAGAGAACAATTGGAGAGATACTAAGTGACTTGGTTCTTTTCTCATTTTTCGGGAAGGAAAATCTTTGCCCAACCCCCCACATCATTTTGTTCCCTTATTGACCATAACTAACTGTAAGGGGGCTTAGAAAACAAACATCTTATTTTTAGCCTTTCTAGCGGAAGGACAACTAAGAAAGAGGCTAATAATGGCAGTTGGGTAGCCAGCCAAGAGTATATATCACTGTTGTTAAAAGGATTATTATTACTTAGCATCATGCTAACACAGATTTGATATTATTATTATTATCAAATACTTATTATTTGACAACTATTACTTATTATAACTACTCTGTGCCACACTGAAAAGAATAATCCAATATAAGTTAAGGCTTTCCATGGTAAAATATGCTACTTCCTACCACTTAACAATTATTTTATAAATTATTTGCAAACTCAGTCATTGATATTATTATCCTTTTAATATTATCTCCACCCTCACGCTTTCTTTATCCCACCCTCACTCTATTTTTGTGCAAATTGCCAACTATGATAAGGCATTTGTTTTTATTTTCAGGTAAATGGTGTGTTTTTTTTCTAAAATGTCAATTAAGATGAATAGACATTTTTGTTTTATTTATAAAACATCCTTAGGAATTAAAGTTAAATTTTATCTCATAGCTTCACAACTTATAAAATTTTCATTGTAGAAAGCTTTTTGAGATAATACCCAGCCACACAGACATTTCTATGTATGTGGACAATATAGCTAACGGGAAAATTCATTTAGTGTGTTGTTCCCATCAATTTAATCTTTGAGGACATTGCTTATTTCAGTTACAACATGAATTGTGGTGAGAGAAGACAGCATTTTGAGGAGATAAAATAGTATCTATTTAGGGAATCAAGTAAGAATGCCAAAGAGGTAAAGAAAACAAACAAAATGAAAAATAACCTCTAGAGAAAGAGAGAGCAGGATGAAAGTAAAATCTACATCCAAGTTTGTAATGCTAGTAAATTAAAAGCCCCCCTTTAAATGTATTAATCACAATACTTTATATTATACAAGTTATGTACTAGTATAATTTGCAAAGTTAGGAGTCATGACCAATAGTATTTTTCATGTTTATAAATGGAAAAGCATGACATTTTAAAAATCATTTTTTTTATATTGGAGCTAACAGAAATGTACATGACTTTTTGCAATATATGCCATCATAACCCGAAGGGATCAGAGGACCAATTAAAGAAAGGGAGACTCTCCTCAGGGAAATCAGATGTGATTTTCACCTAATAAATAGTTGAAATATTGGGAAATTGGGACTATAATCCTCTAATCCAAACCTATTCTTGTGTGTGTTATAGTCTGTTTTGATTTAAAATAAAACAAATCTTATTGAGCTATAATTTATATACCATTAACATGACCCATTTAAAGTATGCAATTCATTGTTTGGTGCTGTTATTTTTAAGTGAAGCAAACAAACTGAAAAAAGAAAAAGAAAAAAGAGAGGATACTTGGTAATGCTGATTTTCAATTAGAAGCCCAGCTAAATACTAAAAGAATCATTTGGCCGAAACCGGTTTGGCTCAGTGGATAGAGCGTCGGCCTGTGGACTGAAGGGTCCCAGGTTCGATTCCGGTCAAGGGCATGTACCTTGGCTGCGGGCACATCCCCAGTAGGAGGTGTGCAGGAGGCAGCTGATCGATGTTTCTAACTCTCTATCCCTCTCCCTTCCTCTCTGTAAAAAAATCAATAAAATATATTAAAAAGAATAAATTTAAGAATCATTTGGAGGACAGTTTTTTAATTTAAAACCTGAAAACAAATTAAAAGTAATATTTAAGCACTGAATTGCTCTCTGTTTCCTGGGTTCAGGCATTCCTAGTGCATGCTCTGGGAGCACCAGCTTTTTTTCTCAGATGACTGGAAGCAAATGTAAACAAACAAAGGAAAAGCTGGGTGGAGAGAGATGGCATGGAGACCTTTGTTTGAAACTAGGTGTGTGAGTTTGAGAAAGGTGGATTTGTTGGTATGGGTAATTTTTATATGATTTCTAATACTTCCTCTTTCTAAAGTGCCATTGTCTATTTCGAATTGCAAAATTTTGTAAACATATATTTTAAACTGTTTAATTATAAAAAAGTTACTTTCCTGAACAAACAGACAAACAAACATACTTAAAATTTATCATCCGACCCTGAGCTTTCCTTTTAGATATTTTGCAGAACCCTTGAATCTTCTGCATCTGAGTACTTTAGTGACAGATCTAAATAAAGAACTGATAAGGATTAAAGCTTAAAGTCATATGCTCTTCCATTCAGAAAATTAAAGGAAAGTAAGATAAGAACCATATATTTCAAGAAAAAAGATGAAAATAATTGGAATCGCTAAGCCAATTTACCAAATAGACAATTACCAAATATCTCTCTATATAAAACCCTAATATGCAAATAGACTGAATCTCAGAACAACTGAACCGAAAAACCGGTTGCTATGACGTGTTCTGACCACCAGGAAGCGCACACAGAACATGGGGGGCATCAGCAGCAGGTGGAAGAGTGCGGAACATGGTGGCATCGGCCACAGTGGGATGGTAGAGCAGGTGAGTGGGGGCTCCAGACCAAGGCGGGGTGCCGATCACTGTCATCAGGGCAAGCCTCTGGTGGTTACTGAAAATTCTTTGTTCCCTTGCACCTGCTGCCAGCACTGGCCCTGCTCTCACCTGCTGCTGGCGCCCAGCACTGGCCCTGATCTCTTGGCGCCATCAGTGGGTGCAAGTGATGGCTGCTGGCCCCAATAGCCCCTCAGGGCTTCTCCACCCCTCCCTGTTCCTGAGGGGCGATGGGGGCAGCAGCCACCACTTGCACCCACTGCCAGCACTGGCCCCGCTTGCACCAGCTGCCAGCCCCGATTGTCCCTGAGGGCTTTTCCATCTCCCCCTGCCCCTGAGGAGTGATCGGGGCAGGAGCCACCACTCGCACCCACTGACAGCACCGGTCCCGCTCACTCCTGCTGCTGGTGCCAGCCCCAATCGCTCCATGCTGTCAGTGGGTGTGAGCGGAGCCAGCGCCAGCAGCACATGGGAGTGGCGGCTGTAGCAGGGCTGCCGGCAGACTGGACCTGAGGCTGTGGTGGGTGGGGCTGGGCGAGGGTGTGGAGGATGGGCCGAGACCTGCCCCTGTGCCTACCATAGCCTCTGGGCCCACAGTTCCTTTCAAGGTGCACGAATTCATGCACTGGGCCCCTAGTATTGTCTATAATCTCACTAATGAATCTTCAGAAAACAGTTATCATTTCTTCATGTTAACTATGTTATGCTTAGACAAGCTTGTCTTAAATACTTAAGCATTTAAGGTAATCTGTTCACTTGGTATTTATTAGATTACTAGAGACCCTATGCATGAAAATTCACACACTGGAGGGGGGGTCCCTCAGCCCGACCTGCCCCCTCTCACAGTCCGGGAGCCCTGAGGGGTGGGAGGTGACCTAGCGATCAGGGAAGGCGATGCCCCCATCACACCTCTACTGCTACCACTGCTGGCAGCACAAGCCTAGGCTGGCCCTGGTTACCTGAGCCTCGGGCTTGCCTGTGCCTCGGGCCAGCCCTGGGGGGCAGGGGGGCTGAGAGGACTGGGGGACTCTGGAGGCTGCGCGCCTGACACCCCAGCAGGGCTGAGGGGACTGGGCGCCGCCATCTTGTGGCTGTGGGCGCCGTCATCTTTGAGGGCGTGTCAGTCAATTAGCATATTCCCTCCTTATTGGCTGTGGGTGCCGCCATCTTTGAGGGCAGGGCAGTCAATTAGCATATTCCCTCCTTATTGGCTGTGGGCGTTGCCATCTTTGTGATGGCGTGAGGGTCCATTAGCATATTCCCTCTTTATTAGATAGGATTAGGTCATTTTTGGATATCGGTTCTTTCTACAGCAGAGAAGCTATATCAGACATAGTAAGTTTTTGAGTTAGTGTGGAGCATAAAACGGTGGCACTTAATCTTTATTTCTTTGAAGTAATATCTTTTTCTTCTTCATCTCTTTTGTGTACATTTCAATATTTTTTTTAGTTTTAAGAAGAAGCCATAACTTAAAAAATAACTTTTGCATTATTAAGCACATGCTTGGAGCATTATATTAACTTCAACTCTACAAGATAATTTTACCTTTGGATCTAGAGGTTGAAGAAATATTTCATATCAACCACTAAAAAAATAAAGAATTAATATTTATTTTCTATAATTGACAAGGTTTGCTTTCGTCCTCTAGTCTTGCCCCACCTCTGCACAGATATGAGAGTCATTTTCTAAATCCTGATCACATTTACTCCCACATTTAAAAACCTCAGTGACCTCCCCCACCCCATCCAATTTAATGATAAAGTTCAAGCATGAGAGTTCAAACTCTCAGCGTCCACCCCCAAGCAAAACTACCTCCTGTCTGTAAAAAGTATCATGGGCCTTATAGTTCTTTGCCTTTACCAGGGCTGTTTTTTACTATTTAGAATGCCCTTCTCTCATTTTCATGGTGAAATTGACTAAATTCTTGTGCTTCCAGAAGTAGCTCAGAAATTGCATGTCACCCTATGCCCCAGATGGAAAGTCCGCTCCCGATGCTTCCTTAACAGTGCTTCCATTAGCATTCTGTGCATAGCTCTGAAACGTGAAAATTAAACGGTAACATGTTGCTTTCCTCTGGGCAGGACGCAAAGGTGATTTCCCGGGTTCTTATCCAGGTGTATTTGAAGAATGAAGCCATGGGCAAAATGTAGTATAGGAAAAGGTGGAAATTTATTGGGAAACAAGTGCAGACTCCCACGTGGGGAGAGGGAGAGAGCCCCACTAAGTCCCTCTTTCCTAAGGTTTATAAAGGCTGCAGTTCTTTGTGTCCTGATATCCCCTCTGAGTGGTCACTATAGGAGCTTCAGAGCTCAAACCCCATGTGGGGTCCCCCTACTCTTCTCCCTTTTATTTTTTAAAAAAAATATATTGATTTTTTACAGAGAGGAAGGGAGAGGGAGAGAGAAACATCAATCAGCTGCCTCCTGCACACCTCCACTGGGGATGTGCCTGCAACCAAGGTACATGCCCTTGACCAGAATCGAACCTGGGACCCTTGAGTCCGCAGGCCGAAGCTCTATCCACTGAGCCAAACTGGTCAGAGCCTCTTTTCCTTTTTATTTTTCTACTCCCTGTGGTTTTCCCCTTTATTCTGTGAATGGGTGTCTTCTTCTCCCTTTATTCTGTGAATGGGTGGCAACTCCCAGCTCCCTTATTCTGTGAATGTATGCCTTCTGGCAGCTCCCAACTTTGCAGCCCTGCAGTTCTCCCCAGTGGACCCCCTAATTCATAAAACTCCCTAAACCTGCCTGTTTTACCCCTAAAAACTCCTTTCATCTCCTTCCAGACCTAGATTTAGGAGCAAACCTGGGAGTATCTACCTGGTCTCCGTTTCCTAAGGGGCATTTGAATTCCCTTAGACCAGTGGTGGGCAAACGGCGGCTCTGTTCACTAATGAGTTTGCCAACCACTGCCTTAAACATACCATACATAATACCACTGGAAATGTTCTAAAGAGGAGGACATTAACTTTATTAGAACTCTTCTCAATAAGACTAAAGTGTGTGGTTGGGAAGAATTGATTGAAAAACAAATAGGGTTGAATAGTGAAAATCCCCAGAAAATGGTTTCCAATCACTAGATGGCCTTGGCCCCAACCTACCTTTTCTGGTGAATAAGTCTGGATACTTGTGACACTTTTGCATTACCAGGTGGAGTTGACATGTTTTATGTCAGTGCTGAATGACTTGGGGCAAGAGGCGAGGCTAGGCCTAGCAATCTTGAATCATTTGCCACATGGCACTCAGCCACTCCTCCAAAGTAAGACTTAAAGGATTAAACTTTCTTGAGCCATTAACTGAGGAGGAGTTTGTGTTTTTAGCTTGTCTAGAAGACTTTCCTGCCCAATCTTGTCTTTAGTCTGGCACTTACAGACTATGTGAACATTTTGTTTTCTCAAGTAATCTACTTATGTGTTCCATCATCCTGTGAACTGGATTTTATTCTCTGTGTACCCTCAGCACCTGGCATAGTGCTGGACACCTAGCAGACATTCAGACGGTGTTGATTAGATCAACAAATCTGTGCAGTTAGTCCAGCCAATGTTAATTAAATCACTTTTAAATAGTGTCTTTGTAAATTTGCTAAAATCTTAATTTCATAATCAGGCTGCAAGTGTGGTATCACATAAATTCTAGGCCTACATTAAGATATCTATGTAATTCCTCAGCAAATAATGAATATTTGTATTATATATTAATAGCCCTAGAAATATTTGACTCTACTAAAAAAAGAAAACATTTCTAAAATTTGCTGATGTTTTTCCTTTTGCTAGAAGATAAGCACACGCTCAGGTATACCTGGCCCCAGTGTTTCACAGCATAAACTCCTGTGGTGTGCACAGATTCTCCATAGATGTGATCCCACATGGCTCTAGGTGAGTTAGCCTATTAGGCTGTCCTATTACCTGGAAACCTTTAGTAAATATTAGGCAATATTCACTATTCACTTTCTATTCAAAATAGGTAATGCTACAAATGCTTTATTTGTGGCTCACTGGAAACAGATGGCAGCAATCTAGGGAGGAGTTGGTATTAAAATCTCAAGAGTTAGTTTTGTAAAGAACTCAACAGAGCATCAACATTACTCTCATTACATCATTACCTGGAGGCCCAGAGGAGTGAGGGACCCTGACAGAGTTCACACAACTTCTTAGTGGTACAGCATGGAGAAGAATCCAGACGCCTGGGCTTCTCTACTACTTGCATTCTACATAAACATGTCTCAATGGTTTCTTATCACTCTTCGCTCTGCCCTTTCATCAGAACTGAAGGTAACAGATGGCAGGATTTGTGTAATGAGGGGACTAGGAAACTGAAGAGTGACTGAGAATTTGCTGTCCCTTGTATGGGCAAGATGACAACAAAAGATGCCTTTATGAGTCCAAAAGTAGTTTTTGGCTCTGGTGAATGCTTGAGGAATCACTAACATAACTCAAGCCTGCTGAAAGTGGTCATAATTGAAAATTCCAGAATTTTTGGATTTAGGTATGTTCTATAAGTCTGTATTTATGATAAAAATGACTTTTGTTGACTTCCTTCCTTGTGTGTTTGCCCGTTTTTCCTGTGGTGAGGGTTTAGTGAGTTTTCAAATTGGATTTTCCCCTTACTCGTTTGGTACCAGGTTGTCAGCTCTAAAAACAGAAATTCTCTGTTTTTGGCCACCAGTCCAGAGTGCTTAGTTCAAGGTAGTGGCTCTGATCTTCAAAGTCTCTGGTAGCCTAGATCCTAGCAAACCCAGAAATCTATGTTACATTTATTCAGGATCCTGACAGTGAGATAGCATTCAGTCCACTCATTGCTTCTGCCAGTCAATTCTGGGGCAGAGGTCACGGCCACATTGAATGCTATAGGACTGCATCTATCAGAGATGGAGCAGACAGAGATTTCAAGGCATTAAGATTCTTTTGTCTATGAAGATGGTATTTGTGAAAAAGGAAAACCCTCAATAATATTTAACAAAATGAAGCAACATTCCTCATTTAGAACAGATTGTGGATTATATCACAGAACAGACTATTCCCGTAGTCACAGTTGCAGTTTTAGGAATTTTATCACACCATAAAAAAGAAATATAGGTTTACTGTTTGGTTAAGTATCAGTAAGGAAATTTTAGGCAAAACATTTAAATTATAATGACAGAAATTGAGAGGCAGACATACACAGAGACTTTCATAGATAGTGGACAAAATAACGAGGTCATGAAGGAAGGAGAATGGAGCAGAGATGATGTTAAGACCTGCTAACTTCCCATACAACAGCTCTAAGAATATTTATCTGAGCTTGAGTTGAGGATGGCCTTTCTTAGCATAACAACTACATTGAGAGCTACAAAGGAAATGGCTGCTAGATGTGAATGTATAAATATTTTAAAATTTTTATAAGTAACTTAAGTTTCTTACAAGTAAAAAGTTTCTTATAAGAACATAAACAAAATTAAAAGACAAGTGGAAAACTAAAAATACTAGCAACTCATGACAATTGATTAATGTCCTAAGTATAAAAGAGCTATTATGAATTAATAAGAAAATAAAATTCGAATGGAAAGAAGAAGCAATTTATTAGAACAATTACAAATGGCCACAGAAAAATAGAACGTTATAAGTTACCAAATAAATATGTTTCTTTTTCTGTGATCAATTTGGCAAAAAATTAATTTAAATTGATGATATGCCAGGCTTTGTCAATGATTCAGTAATAGGGACATTTTCATATATTGCTGAGGGGCATGTAAAATGGTACAACATTGCTGGATAGCAATTTGGAAATAACTATCAAGAGCCTGAAAAAACATTCATGACTCATGAACCAATTATCCTTCACCCTAAGTTGTATCTTAAGGAAATAATCAGAGATGTGCATAAAAATGTATAATCAAGTATATACATAAAAATTATTAATAATAGAAATGATTATCTTGAAGTGAAAAAAGTAACAGTAGAATTCTATATAACCATTTAATATTGTATTTTCTAAGATTATTCAATGACATGGAGATCAATTCATGATATTATAACCATATTAAACTATATGTAAAGTATGATTCCTAAAATGTTGGTGAAATTTCCAACTATCACATTAATAGTTATTTACAGGTAATGGAATTATAGGCAATAAAAGTATAAATCTTCTATGAATTTTCAAAAATTTTTATATTGAAAATTTTCTGTATTGAAAAGTTCTTTTATAATCAGGGGGAAAAATATTTTTCCAGCTTTATTACATAAAAAGTTAACTAAATTTGAGTGTGTAAAATAGAGAATATTCTGATATTCCTAAAGGCATATTCTGATATTAAGTTAATACCTTAATAAATTGCCATTATGGCAGATGTTTGAGACTGGGCCAGACTGTCATGATTGGTAAATGATTGAATTCTCTAGCATGAGTTATTCTCAGATTGAAGTTCTGATATCCATACCTTCCCCTTTTCTCCTTTTGCTCTTCTGTTCCAAGTCTGTGTTCAAAGTTTGGTCTCTATCAGAAGGTTAGAGTCTGAGAATGTCCTCCTTTTATTAAATTTTTGATATCTACGTAAGTAATTAGAATTTTCAAGGCAATGGAGTAAATATTTGGGGAAGCAAGAAGGCACTGAAAATTAATGTGTTCTTACCAGTTTGCAAATAAGCACTAGTCACCATAAGATAACTTTAAATGACTTGAAATGGAAGGAAGGAAGGAAGGAAGGAAGGAAGGAAGGAAGGAAGGAAGGAAGGAAGGAAGGAAGTCTAGGTCATTGGTCGGCAAACTGCGGCTCACGAGCCACATGCAGCTCACGAGCCGTGGTTTGCCGCTCTGTTGACTAATGAGTTTGCTGACCACTGGTCTAGGTCATTAACATTTGTCATTCATTTATTCTGCAGTCACCAAATTTTGGTTGAGTTTTCATCATGTTCTAGATATTCTGGAGGACCTGGGATACAGTTGATAATTGCCCTACTAGAAATTACATTCAACTAGGAGATGAAGAGCTAAAATGAAAAACTCAACAATTCAATAGTTACAGATTCTGATAAGTATAAAAAGAATTCAACAAAGAGCAGTGGGTGATGAAACAGAGGTAGAAAGATTAAGGAAGTATTCTCCAGGGAGATTACACTTTAGCTGGGTGAGACCTGAAGCATGAGAAGGAGCTAATCTTGTGAAGAGCTGGCTGAAGGGGCATTAGAAGAGGGAACACCACAGGTAAATGTCACAGGAAATACAGAAATTAAAAGAAGTCAATGTGACTAAAGCATGATGAGTGGGGGGAAAGTCCAGAGGTAAAGCTGGAGAGTTAGGATAAAATCCGTCACGGTATTATAGACCAAGATGAGGGTTTTGTCCTAACTCCATGGGGAGAATTGAATGGTTTTACTCATGGGGGTGCCTTAATCTGTTTTAATCCTGGATGTTGTCATGAAATTTAACCGATTCTTCTCTCATCTGATCTGTAGCCAGTATTTCACTTGAAAAGAATTTAAGATATAAGGAAAAAATACACACATTAAAGCTTATCTACCTATTTATTTTCTAAAACAATAATTTTCTCAATATTTTTTTTAATCATTTCAGGTACCACAAAATATTATCGTTCTTTCTTCTATTATCATCTCTCCACTTCTTATCAAGGAAGGCTTCCCAGGGACAGGTGGGGGTCCCATGCAGTTAACCAGTTACCACACACCAGAACATGTATCATTTAGGCTCCTATGGATGGCTTCGGCTAGAGTTAGAAAAACAGCAGTCAGAATCTAATTTGTTAGCCAATTTCAAAGCTATTATAAATCAAACTAGAGGCCCGATGCATGACATTCATGCAAGAGTAGGCCTTCCTTCCCCTGGCTGCTGGCACCAGCTTCCCTCTGGCACCCAGGACCCGGGTTTCCCTCCCAGCCCTGGCTTCGTCCTGAAGGTCGGAAGGACATCTGGTCTAATTAGCATATGTTGCTTTTATTATTATAGACTAGAAGATGAAGAGCTAAAATAAAAAACTCAACAATTTAATAGTTACAGGTTCTGACAAGTGTAAAAAGAATTAAAGAGCAGTGGGTGATGAAACAGAGGTAGAATTCTCCAGGGAGATTACACTTTAGCTGGGTGAGACCTGAAGCATGAGAAGGAGCTAATCTTGTGAAGAGCTGGCTAAAGGGGCATTAGTACATGAAATTCACGCAAGAGTAGGCCTGCCTTCCCCTGGCTGCCAGCACTGGCTTTCCTCTGGCACCCAGGACCTGGGCTTCCCTCGCAGCCCCGGCTTCATCTGGAAGGTCGTCCGGAAGGATGTCCGGTCTAACTAGCATATTACACTTTGATTATTATAGATTGCACAGATATCCTTGGTATTTACTTACTGTGATAGTTATCAGGTTTTCTGGCCAAGTGTATCTTTTTGTGAGTGAAGCCTCCTGTTGCCCTGATTAACATCTAAGAATGTGCTTTCAGTCAGGAAGAATGCTACATCACAGTTTTATAAAATATCTAACTAGAGTGTCTGAAACTAATTTAATTG
The DNA here is from genome assembly GCF_963455305.1 of Plecotus auritus. Lineage (NCBI taxonomy): Eukaryota > Metazoa > Chordata > Mammalia > Chiroptera > Vespertilionidae > Plecotus > Plecotus auritus. The sequence continues at coordinate 141,901,601 of NC_137776.1, read as the reverse complement.
CATTAAAATAGATTTTATTTTTCTTTTATATATTATACAACATTATGTAATATATAAAATTACATACTTTAATTAAAACCAGGACTCTGAAACTTACTGTGTGAACTTGGGCAAGTATTTAATATTTCTGTGACTCAGTTTCCTCATCTAAAAAATTCAGTGAGGTTCAGATTAGGATAGAAGTAAGAATTAAATGAGTATATATAATACATATATATACACATATATGTATTTTTATATATTATCACTAAGTTATATATATACTTTTGTAAGAATTATTTGAGTTCTTCAGAAACATTTATTTTTCTACTTAATAAATAGAGTGTCCCAAGCATAGTGCTATATATTGGGTATACCAAATGAGTAAGGAAACTGCTTGTCTCTCCAGAGAGGCCTGAGCTTCCGGCCCAGGTCAGACTGCCCCAGCCAGACAGAACTGAGTAGAGAAGGAATATGGAAGTCAGCAGTAAAACCATAAGAAACCCAGAACCATTGGGAGAACCACTGGTCTTTCCTGTGCTCTGTCCTTTTGATGTTAAGGTTAGATCCACTAAGTTACTTTTCCTCTTTTCAGATTGTGTTAGTGATCAAAGGAAAGCCACAGGAAACTTGTATTTTTTTAAAAAAATTAGCAGCAATATATTATGGTGGGTAAACACAGATTATAGAATCAGATCGACCTAGATTCAAGCCCATTTACCAGCCATGTGACCTTCTGCAGGTTTCTTAACCTCTCTGAATCTATAATTCCCTGAAACTATTTCCTCATCTGCAATAGGAGGATAATAATGTTGCCACTTTCTTAGCTTCATTGTGAGAACTAAATGAGCTATACGGCCTGGCTGGCATAGCTCAGTGGTTGAGTGTCGGCCTATCAGCCAGGAGGTCACTGTTCGATTCCCAGCGATGGTTGTGGGCTTGACCCCTAGTAGGGGGTTTTCAGGAGGCAGCCAATCAATGATTATCTCTCATTATTGATGTTTCTATCCATCTCTCCCTCTCCCTTCCTCTCTCTGAAACCATTAAAAACATATTTAAAAATAAATAATAATAAATAAATGAGCTATACACTTAGAAGACTTCAGCACATGGGAAGTGCTCAAAAATTTATTAATCATTCTGTTACCATTATTGTAATTATCCACTGTGTTTATTTTAATGATGAAAATTCATAAAAGATACATGAATTGCCAAATGACTTAATGTGGATTAGAACCTAGTTCTCTCTGATTTCAAAATCCATGTTGTCTGTATGGATTGTATGCCTCCTAATGAGGGGGGTGGGGGTGGGAAAGGACCAATGCCTCTCAAAAACTAAAATCATGTAATCCATGCCACTATTATTATTAATAATAATAAAAGGTTCATGATTATTGAAGTATGATACCAAAATAAGCATTAACACATTGACAAAAATAGATAGCAAGAATGGTTTTCATTAGCTTTCTTCATTAAAATCCTCTACCGCACAGAGCTTCCGCTTTGAGAATTTTCCAGATCACAGCATGTCCTTGTTTCCCAGGTGAGCAGACCTTATGGTTCAACCCAGGGCTAGCCATTAGTGTCAGAAGCCCAGCTGCACAAAGTGGGCTGTGTGGCTGGGACAGATCTCTGCTCTCCTGGGTGGGAGTCAGATGGTGTTTGGAAAAGTAAATGTGAGGCTTGAGCTTGGACTTGTGTCTAATTTGAGCATCCATTGGCCAAAAGATCTGACTAATGCTGCACTGAAATGCTGAGTTTCCTTCCAATTCATGCAATTTATTCAAGCAGTAATTGGAGATTTGCTACTGAAATCTCCCTCCCAAAGGTGTTCATTCATGAGTTCTTTAACGTGTTGGTCAGATTTATGGTTTTCATAATGTAAAGTTACCTTAAATGCCTATATTATGTGTGCACGTGTGTGTTTGTGTGCATGGTGTGTGTGTGTGTTGTCAAGGCTTAGAACAAAGAACATCTACCATCTTAGAAAAATGGAAATATTAATTGGCTTAGAAAGGAACATCTCAAATTCTTATAATTTTAACAAGACTCTATGGACTCATTAAAATTTCAGAATCATAAAAAAAAAAAAATCCCCTTTGTGAATAGAGATTTTTAGAGTTTCAAAGCTTGAATGAGGATATATTTTAGCTTTTGGCCTGTGAAAATTTGTTATACATTTTTACTGTGGGTATAAATATAGGGTTTCTATTTTTGGTGAAAAAAGCTGCTTATACACCAAGCATTTTGAAAAGTGAAACATTTTAGGTATTAAAGTTTTAGACTCTATTAGTAAAATATATCATCCCCTCTCCACTGCAGAGAGGAAAGCAGTTAAGTACAGTCAGGTGCGGTTCTCTTCCCACTACGGCTTATCCTCTTCCTGGAAGGAGACAAGAAGGAAATGAAGGTGTTTTGTTTTGCTTTGTTTTTCCTAGAGCAGCAGCTTTTGGAAGGACAGCACATATGCCTTCATATTTGAAATAATAAATTACTAATATTTTTGAGCTCTTATCACATACTGGTTCCTCTTCTGCACATATTAGCTAATTAATTTCACAATATTCCTTTGACATAGGTAGTATTATTATCCCCAATTTGCAGATGAGAAACCAAAGCTTAATGAGGTTAAAAAACTTCCCAATACTATATCCAGTGGTAAAGCTGGGATCTAAATCCAGGCCATTGAGTCTATGCCAGTGGTGCTAATTGCTTTCAAAACTCACAGAGACCTTGAGGTGGAAACTGTTACAGATCTTGTTTTACAACATGGAAACGGAGGCTCTGAGAGGTTAAATAACTGGTCCGGGGTTACACAGCTATTAAGAGGTGGGACTTGAGTTTGAATTGCATTTGGCTACTAAAACTACCAGATAGAGATATGGAGAATGCCCGGCTGGTGTGGCTCAATGGTGAAGTGTCAACCTGTGAACTAGGAGATTATGGTTCAATTCCAGGTCAGGGCACATACCCAGTTTGCCAGCTCAATCCTCAGTGTGTGTGTGTGTGTGTGTGTATGTATGGGGGGGCGGGAGCGGGTACAGGAGGCAGCCAATAGATGATTCTCTCTCATCATTGATGTTTCTGTCTCTCTTTCCCTCTCCCTTCCTTTCTGAAATCAATAAAAATATAGTGTTTTTAAAAAAAAAAAAATAGGGAGAATGAAGCACAGAAGGTCTAATCCCTGCCCATTTATTGATACAAGCATGGCTTCCCATTAGCCAGGGCATACCACTACCTCCTTTATGAGCCAGGCTAAAAAAAAAGAGAAAAAAAAAGAAAATACAAGTGTTTAAGTTCAGGCTTCAGATACAATGAAGGTCACTTAGCAGCAGAGGTTCTGAGGTTCTGTTCAACACAATCTCTTTGAGTGTGTGGGGGGTGGGGGTGGGGATGGGGAATCCGCTATTACTTAAACTGAAGTTGAGTAAACTTCATGAAGAAAAATGTTCTAGCTAAATTACTAGTGAGTTTTCTCTTGAAGATCCCTAAAGGGATTTATGAGAAGTAAGTCAAAGGATTTAAGAGGATTAGACACTATTATATTTAAAGTGCCCCTATAACATATTATTGACTCTATCCTTGCAGAAGGTTTTAAATAGCTCAACTCCAACATGTGCAGAAGGATTTAAGGTCCAAGATGTCCATTGCAGAGAAGAGGAGGTTTGAGTGGTGCCTGCTACCTGCCATTAGGCATTTGGAGAAGCATTCTCTGGAAGAGAAACTCAACTTGGAGTTTACAGGGAGGCACATTTTATTTCAGTTTTAGGAAAGAACTTTCTGTCAGCTGAGCTGTCCAACCACAGAATGGGCTGCTCTAGGTCATTGCAGGTGTTCATGCAGGGTTGGGGGGAGGGGAGGGCAGTCAGCAGGTGGTGAGATTACTAGGGAAAAAAACAGAGCAGACTATTCTACTTCTGAGGGCTTTTCATTTAACAGAATAAGTGCTGCTTGAGCTACTTAACATCATGAGTCATTTATTTGGATAATTTTAATGTGTCTTAGAATCTATAACCTATAAAAAATGCCAAAAGGGGGAAAACAAGTAAAGAAAAGAAGTTATTTTATCCCTTTCAAGATTTGGAAATAATTAAGAACTGTTCTTTAGGTCAATGAAATCTATAAAGAGATTTAACATTTTTGAAAATATTGTCAAAGTATCCAATTTTTATAGCTGTATTTGAGTGTAGTTAAAGGGAAGAAACAGGAAAAGTGTGCTCTTTTTACCAAAAAAAGAAATAAATTGGCATAGAATTCAAAACACAAATTACTTTCTGATAAAAAAAAAAGGTGAATTATCAAAAACAAACAAGCTAATAACTGAAGCCAGCCATAAAGCAAGCAGGATGTTAATGCTGAGATTATAAAATATAGAGGCAAGTGAAGTTATGGACAAAGACTCACCATTAGGCTGGTCCTGGTATTCCCCTAGGATCCTTGAATACTATTCTTTTGCACTATGCATACTACATTCATCTATGAGGGCCTCAAAATATCTGTTCAATTAATGTCTAGATACCTATGAATTCCAGTGTTATAATAAACTGTGAAAATTACATTGGGACTTTTTTTGAGTGCTGTGAACAGAAAACACACTTCAGTAAGAGGCTTTGGAACACTCTGAACTACCTGGTCACTGTGTCATTTACTTTCTGTTTTCTTCAGTTTCCATGGGACAGCTCCTTCTATATCTAATGGGTATAAAGTAAGACAGTGTGCAGAGTGGAGCAACGCTACACGGAGGCTGCTGTGGTGTTTGTAAAAAGAGGGAACATGGTTTTCAAAAGGAAGGATTGTGCAATGTCTATCCTGTGCCTTATTTTCAGCATTAAGGAAGCTCAATCCTATCATGGTTCTTAAATTTAGCATCATTTACACAGGAAGTAAAAAGTGACGGTGATCAGTGGGAATTAGGCATGCAGCATGGGAGAGAATTAGCTTGTTCAAGGGCAGGCTTCCAAGTTGCAGAGATTTGATGTGCTGGGTTTGCTATGTTTTAGGAGACTGAAAGCTAATGTGGTCGTGCCAGACTCTCAGGCCTGCTAGAATTTGTTGTGTAGATTTCATAAATATTCACATTTATAAAATGTGTAAACAAGCATTTGAGGCTTATGAGATCCTAACATCTGGGGCTGGGCTTGATTCTTCCTGCTCTTCCCTCATTAGGCTCCCCTTTAAACCCAGGGAGACCATTCCAATGAAAATACCCTTTCCTGAAAGTTGGGCGTGGGGATCCTGAAAACCCTGCTTCTTTTGATGCTTTGATAGCAAACAATTCTGACACAAACTACTACAAAGGTAGAAGAAAAACCTCCTCTCAAGCTCTGTCATCCTTCTTTGATCTTTACCTGTTTTGCAATGTCATCTCCAAATTAATTCTCCAGAGATTTGTGCTCCTCTCCTCTCATTGCTGTTAGAGAGGGCTGTGAATCCTACTTCCCCATTCCACAGAGTTCCTAACTATTCCCTTTGACCAAAGTTATTCCAGAAAAATTAGAGAGGCTAGGAGGGTCAAAGGCTGTGTGTTTGCAGAATGGTGCTGTCATTTGCGTGGGGGTTCTTAACAGTTTGGAACAGTGAAGAGCAGGGGAGCGGCAACTGCAGTGTTTTATCATTTTCCTGGAGCATACTTCTCACAACTGCAATGGAAGCACTTAATAGCATTTAACAGCTTGGAAAGGCTGGAGCCTTGTAGCCTAACTAAAGGCAATAGCTTGCAATCTGGTGACTACTTTTCTGCAGTATAGCTTGAGGAAACCCAATATAGCTTAAGGAAACTGCCCTTGGAGTCTGCCACTTTCCTTGTTCACCCCATTTATTACCGTAAACTCATGGTAACGCATAAGAAGCATTCAGGTTTAACCTGTCTTGTTTGACTTCATTACATGGTACTATAAGTATGCACACTTATGCTTACTTATTGGAAATTACCGGTGGGTTCTGTCCTCAATATCAGCACATACTGCGTAGAAGATAAATCATAATATTAAGGGGATTTCGTATGCGCCAGGTGCTGTTCAAGTTCTTCACTGATATTAGCTCATTTGTCTTCACAACAGTCTTAGGTGTGTGATTTTTTGTTTATCTCTATATTACAGATGAGGACTTTAAGGACAGAGTAGGTGAGTAAATTGCCCAAGGCTAGGGTGAGAATTTGAACAATGCAGCCTGATTTCAGAATTCATAGTGTTAATTACTACATCAGTGTCATACCAAAGAAAATTTACCTCAATGCTTACAGAAGTTTAAATCACCAGAAAATTAAGACAGTGGCTTTTTTGCTGTGGCCCCTTTAAATTATGGAAGAAATAGGAGAGAAGAGAAAGCTTATCTTGGTAGTCTGGTAGACTGGTTTCAATTATAATGTGTTTTAGTCATGTTACTAATTTCTCAAGACCTCAGTTTCTTAGTCAGTGAAATGGGGCTATGACAATAGCATCTATTTCATAAGGTTGTCATTGACATGAGCTTATGTAACACATTTAGAAATCCCTGTCATGTTAGCTGTTAGTGTTTTAAAGCTACCTTTAATCCTTTGTGGAAATATAATGGTGACAGAAAATGAACTTACTGTGTGTGGGGGTATATTAAAGCAATATTGTTTAATAGAAAAATAACCAGATGCATAAATTTTATTATGCAAGGCAAGTTGAAGGTCTAGATTCCACCTATGGACTAGATTTTCTACAGTAGTGTCAGTGGATCTGGAACACAGGACCATTGAAAGGGAAATAGTGTTGTAATGCAGTATGTCAGGCATTTATTACACTCCAGTGGGGATTCACACTTTCCAAAATTCTGAATTACAGCACAGTCCCTGTGTATCGCCTCCTGTCTTACTTCTCCCCAATTCTGCTTCAGAATGCATACTAGTCATGAATCTGGCACTTACCAGTCTCTTCAAGTTAAATAGAAACAGAAAATCATTATAGTCATACAGAGGGAAGAAAAATAAGTAAGATGGCAATGCTCTAAGGATGTGGGAATTCTCCTGGGCAGCAAAGGCTCCACTTCACCTGCTGAGTTCTGATGCCTGGGGGCAAGTCTGAATGAAAGTGCCCAGCCCCTGAACTTCACTACTCTAAGAGAAATTACGCACTTTCTACCTTCAAATTGAAAACTTCCCCTTTATTCTCTCACCACAGGCTCTCAAGACAATCTACGCCAACACAGCAGCTCTCTCTTAAAGCCATCCTTAGCGAATGATGGGGGTGGGTATCTACACTTTGGAGAAACTCCATCTTTTATAGAAAGCATTCCGATTGGCACCTCAAGGGTTAAACTTTTGTCGCAGAGAAGGAGTATCAAGTAGCTTTCCCAGAAGGGGATAACCCCCAATTTAGAAACTGCCACCTTTAAAAGATAAGCCAAAGATATATTAGTTTACACTGCTTTCTATGAAAGGGTAACTCCCGGTTCCCAGGGCGTATTCGGCTGGCTGTCAGCTATATAATGTTTATATCAGGGTGCAGACGGTCAATCACAATTACTAACAACCTCAGAACACCACCGAGATAATTGTAGTATAGATCCATTTGACAATAACTCTGAGTTTATTCCGTCACATCAATCAAAAGGAAAGTGTTTATCTTATCATTCAGAGGCATCCCTTCTCCCTCCGCGTCCTAGCCCCTCCCCCTGTGCCAGTTTCCAGCCCCTCCAAGATGCTTTGTGCAAGAAAGTGCAAGTTCCCCATTCGGGTCCTATTGATGTTCTCTTTCCCTCTCTTCCTGGCTCCCCCACCCACAAACCAAAGGAGCGGAGCAAATGGCCAGGGTTCTCCCCCAATGCCTGCCCCGCGCTTACGGGGAGGAGAGCGGGCAAGGGAGCGCGCATTCTGAGCAGGCTGCTCTGACTCTGACCACAGGCTGCTTCCCGAAGGCTGCTCCTCTCCTTCCAAACCGTGCGTCCCCTCCCCGGAGCAGCAGGCTGTGTGCCTCCATTCAGCCGCATTTGGTATGCATGAGCACGGCTGCAGGCAGAGGGGAGGTGGCTTTCTCAAGAAGGTTCAGTGGCTCAGGCAATGCCACTTGACTAGTCTCCCAAGTTCCAGGAAGCCTCTGCCCTAATGGAATTTGCGGATGCGGAGATGACCATGGGAAGCCAGGGTCGTGGGGGACCATTTATTTTCTAGGCATTGCTCAGGTTTGCAGTTTCTGTTTTTCCTGGTGGAATTGTGAAGGGGGTCATGAATCAAACAGATGCTCCTCGACCCCTAAACTGGACCATCCGGAAGCTGTGCCACGCAGCCTTTCTCCCATCTGTCAGACTTCTGAAGGTATTGTAACTTGCTGCTTTGAATGGCTCTAATTGTGCTTTTTAGGTCTCCACACCCAACTTCGCACGTGGGCCGGGACACATATTTTGGGGAGCAGAAATGCATGCAGTCCTGCTTGACTCTGTTGCCCATGGCTTGGAAGAGGTTCTCAGTGCCCCTCAGCCCATGGTGTCAGGGAAGAGGAGGTGGTCTGAGCCACATTGGAGAATGAGATTATGGCTTTAGAGAATGGGTTTCCTGAGTGCTCCCCCGCCCCTCCCAAATATCCCTAAAATAGAATTAATTAACTTCTTTGGGAAGGTGGGAGCAGCAGTGGGAGTGAAATCTTTTACTCCCCTGTGTTTGGCTCCAGGGTGTGTTTTTTCCCTCCCTGGGGAAGCCCTTCGACCCACTTTCCCTTTAGATGGAACCTGAGAGAACAAAGGATTCTCATTATTTAAAAAGTCCTGTGTCCTTAGGTGGGTGCTCAGGTAAAGACAAACAATGAACCTCATCCGATTGTGACTTTTTTTAGTGTTCTTGCTCTTTTAAAAAGCAGCATGATAATTTTAATCTCCTAAGTGAAGTCAGTAGTGAGAAAGTATTGTTAAATATATACTGAATGGTGCCTGGAGCTCTCTCCCTCTCTCTCAAGCTCCGAGTTACACAAAAGAATGGTACTACACCTGAGCTAGGACTGCTGCCATGTGTCTGCAGCTCTCCTCTGTCTAGAAGCAAATACATTAAAGATACTGAAAAGCCCTCAGAACTCCATAATAATTTACCTTCATCATCTGCCTGTGGGGAAATAAATACAAATAAAATTTTAAAGGTGCAGAAAGCAAATATTTTTTTCCCAGAAAAGAGAACGTGGCAACATTTATTTGGGAAAAGTGCTAATCTCCGGATGTCCCACAGCATTTGAAGTTAAAAAGGAAAGGCAAAGTTCTTAGTTCTCTTTTCCATATAAATATGACATTTTGATTTAATGACCACTGGACCTTGAGTCCAGTCAGCCATAATGAAATATTAAAGAATTGGCCCTGAATAAACTACACTTGCAAGGTGTTTTGTTGTTGTTGTTTTTCTTTCCTGAGGCTGTGTTTTGGTTGAGTCAAGTTTGTCAAGGGCAATTAGTTCTGTATAGCTAAGTGGCTTTTCATAAAGGAGTATATATTACCCACCTTCTGAGTTTCCCTTATTCTGTTCAACACAAACTGCCCCCACGTCCTGTACAAACTCCCTTTATATTGTTGTCATGGTGATGGTCCCTAAAAGAGTATTTAGGAGGAAAAGCAGGTTTGGGGATGGGGAGTGGGAGAGAAGCTTTCTTGGATATAATGCTTTTCCTGTATTGGAACCACGTGTGTGATAGGTCATGAAAAAGAATTAGACTGGGGAACTAACAAATAAATGAAGGTAAATTTCCCTCCAGAATCACTACTGAATCAAGGCTCTGGGGCAAAGAATGTTTTGGCAAATCCAACTATGATTGTGAAAATTGATTCTAGCAATTTGAAGTGCAATGAGAAGCATTTTTCAGTTAAAGTGAGTCATTGGCTTCACCCCAAAATAATGTTTTTTAACTTACACAATGAGCTTAACAGGTGTGTGTATATCACCCTCAATATATGTTAATTAATTAATATTTTAGTTTTTTAATGGGAAATGTTATTCATCATTTACTTGTCACAAAACCAGCAAAGAAGTACCTGTTTGAGGTAGATTATTTTCAGAAGACCTATCATCTTTTTTAATTGAAAGTACTGTCCATGCTATTTATCAGCAGACATTGTCAATTCTACACCATTACTGTTGGCATACAGCTCAATCCTACCATCCTTGATTAACATCCTTTATTAACATGGTGCTTTATAATAACTCATTCAATAAAGTACATTGAGTATTCTTCCAATTCTTTCAGTATCCAACAGACAGGATGTATTTTACTAGAGAACTTCTTTTCCAAATGACATCTGGATTTTTGAAAGATCATAGCTATCCTAGGACTTCAGATATTGAGCATATTTCAAGATCATAAAAAATGAAGTGATACCAAATTCTTTCAGCAACATTTAGAAAGAAATGAAAACTGCTTTTGTATATGAGTAATTGCAATGTCGACATTCTGGATATGAATGTTATATAATTTTCCCCCCTCTGGATTGTTGCTGTATTATCTTTGCTTTGTTAGTCCCTATGTATTCTTGCCTGGCTCTTATATTTCAAGTAAAATGAAAGTTCCTGAATAATCATTTGTATCTTTTGATCAATATTTTCCCTGGTTTAGTCAGAAGTTAAATATTTAATAACAATAATTCTTACTATTCTTTCCTTACTTTCTGCTCCCTTTCTCCCTTCACAATCTCTTGTTCTAACTCCCTCAGACTCCCACCCCCATGTTAATTTGATGGATGGATGTTCTGTAGTCCTTTGAAATCCTAAGCTAACAAACCAAATTCTCCTATTCAACAGGTATATTTTCTTTTCTACCAAGCATTTTCCTAATGTGATATGCCCTTTCCAGTGCCCTTGCTGGTCAGTAAGTGCAGTGAAGTCATGATGACATGATCAGATTTAGCTAACCCCAGATCAATCACCATTTCTGAGCTCAAGCCATTTTCCCTCCCTATCTTTTCCTTGAAAATGTGTGTTTCTTTGCTAACTTTTTTCAGTACCATGCTAATGTTCAGAAATGGCTTCATAATTCTGTTTCCTGTATTTCTCATTTCCTAATAGAAACAGGATACTAAAGAATCAGAAGGGAAGGCCACTATCTGAAGCATGAATTAAACCTAATGAATGTTGGAATGTACTGCATATTCCTTCTGAAACATCTCATGTGTTGTGTTGTCCATCTCAGAGCAAATTTTGAACATGCCAACCAACTCAAATTTTGAATTTGGGATCGCATTTGGAAATAAGATTTGAAAACGAATTTCTGGACAGGCACATGCTGATGATAGACATGTGCCTGTCCAGAAGACAGAAGACAGAAGCTATTTTCTAATGGCTGCATTTCAAAGGGAATTCTTTCCAAACTGTTTCTCTTTGGTTGTTTGCTTCATTCTTATGTGTTTCAAGATTTCATCTTATTATTAATCACGCAAAAAGTAAAGTGTATTTCAGTGACAGCATATTTCATATTCATTATCAGATCTGCCTCTGCCATTGTTTTACTTGGGAGATTTTATTCTGGTAACTTGTGTTGAATTTTAAGATTAATTTTAGGGCAGAGAGCTTTCTTTGTATTGGACTTATTAAAGGGAAGCTTTGCCCTAACCGGTTTGGCTCAGTGGATAGAGCGTCGGCCTGAGGACTGAAAGGTTCCAGGTTTGATTCTGGTCAAGGGCATGTACCTTGGTTGCGGGCACATCCCCAGTAGGAGGTGTGCAGGAGACAGCTGATTGATGTTTCTCTCTCATCAATGTTTCTAACTCTCTATCACTCTCCCTTTCCTCTCTGTAAAAAATCAATAAAATATATATATTTTTTAAAAAAGGGAAGCCTTTTCAAAAATAGGTTGCATTGAGGGAAAGGAAAACTCTGTACTCGTAGCAGATTTTGTATGCACATGTTAAAACCAGTTTGTTAATGAAGACCAAAAGATCAGTATGACGTCGGTATTTTCAAAGTTTTATACTAAGAAATAATATAACTTTGCCCACTTTGAGCAATATCAGAAGGAGATTAAAGAAATTACATTCTGGACAGTTAGGCCTAATCACTGGGTCCTAATTCTATTGTGTTCCTAACCAGCTGTGTAACCTAGGGTAGGTTACATAACCTCTCTGTAGCTTGGTGTCCATATCTTTAAAATGAAGAGTTTACATCTCAGCTTGACTTGGAACCAATACTGTGATTTCCTGCAATGAAGGCTGCCATGCCTTGTGGGCACCGAAGTGCATGCTTTATTGGGGCTAAAAACAAGTAAGCTGGATGAGATATTAAAATGGAAGTAGGACTAGAAAAACCATCAGGGTTTAAATCATAGAGGTCCTTTTCAGCTAAACTAAGGCATTTGACCATTATCCTGAAAGCTCCAAGGTGCCAATAAAGAGATTTAAGCAGGGAGGTGACACCCCAATTCAGATATTAAATAGTGTTCTGGGTGTAATGTCTAGAATGGATGGAAAATGCTGTGACTGAAAGCTAAGAGATTAGACTAGAAGCCTGGAGAATTAATGAAGACCTGGGCTAAGGCTATAGTAATGGAGGTAAAATAAAAAGGGCCTTGTTGAATTGATTGCCTATAGTGGAATTAAGAGTATAGGATAACTTCTGTTTTTGCTGTCTGATTGGATGATGGTCCCACTGTCTGAGAATAAAGATCCTGAGAAGGAAGGACAGAACTTCTCACTTTGTGGTTGGTTCTTTGGCAGGCTAGAAAAGGTATAGGACTTATTGATTCTAATGAGACTGAGACCGATAAGGAATACAATTCCGCATCATTGATGAGTATGAGTCCCATTGAATGCTTGATAGAGGACCTGTTGGAAGTAAATCATATACAGTAAGTAATATGGTTTCCAATTTTCTTAGATTGTACTTTTGTAACTTATACCCTGGCTTCTTATAAAACTATGCATAGTAAACTCCCTGTATTTTGGAATCCAGTCAAACAACTCAGTTTTGTTTTATTTTTAATCTGTTCTCTCTTTTATGATACCAAAGAAGGATTAATAAAAGTGAACTGGGTAACACAAGGGAAATAATGGGAAGAGTAGTGATCAAGTTAAGCTACCAGATCACAAATTCTGCCAAGTACCTATCTTTTCTACTTTTGTAATTCCTTATAATGGTAATCAATATCTATTATATTGTCTCTTAAGCATAGCAAGGTCCTAACAACAAAATGAATTGGATCTGCCTTCTACAGTTGATGCCAGGAATTCTAGAAACTGACTTCCCTTTTGTGTTTTCTTAGAAAACAATTATATTGAGATTCATTTAAATTTGAGTTTTAAATGTATGACTTTTAAAATCTCCCTTACATTTATAAAATTATGAGTCTTTATATGGCAGGTAAAATAATATCAATGAACCACATGCTAGTGAGTAGCACTTAAGTCTCTACAGCAAGAGTGGAAACACATATCTGATATATCTAGACATGCTAGTGAATGGGGGCGAGGAAGATCAGGGAATTTGGTATGACCAATTCCACTAAGTGCCTTAAAGATAGGAAACTTGAAGAATAAATTACTTTTAGGAAAATACAGTGTATTGTTAGGCAAAATTTTAAAGACCTGATAACAAAGAAACTTTTGTCCCTCCATCTCAGCACATCAGCCTCAGATTCCCTTTAACAAAATGAGAGAAAGAAAAGAAATTGTGCCCAAACTAAAACCCAGGAGAGAGAAAATTTATCTAGTGTGTTTCAAATGGTGGCTCCGACTCAGAATGCTGAACAGTGAGTGACCTTGCAACTTGCCTTTCTGTGAAATGTTCCTCAGGCAACCTGAAGGAAATTCCTAAGGCAACAAAAACCTTCCTGTCTCTCTGGAGAGCTCTGTCTTCGGATGTCCTCTATTGTGGAGGAAAGAATGGGAGTGTGTGGTCCCTGGGGAATGAGGGAGGATGTAGCTGGGAGGTCCAAGTCCAGGGCCACTTGGCTCTGGGATGACTTGTGGAGTCACAGTAATATGGGGCAGGGTTTGTCTCCAGGGAAAGGAATCTGCATCCCCATGACTTCAGGCAGGGCAAGAGAACTGCCTCTGCCACAGTGGCTTTTCATCCTCCCCATCTCTCCTTCTGTTGGAGTAACTTCAACTGGCTCCCAGCTCATCTACAGACAAGTAGGTCATACCCCTTTTCCATCATCTAACATGTAAAGGAGTTTTAAAGACTGTGGCTAACAAAAGTGTTCAGTAACTGTTTATTGAAGAACCAAGGAATGAACAGTCACGTGAGTGGTGTATGAAATCCTAAGGATGCTTAGGAATCACTCAGGGAGCTTGTAAGCAAAGCAAACATTAAAGCCCACCCACTGGGTGCTGATTCAGTAGGTAGGTGGTGGGCCCAGGACTTTGCATTTGAACAAGCTCTCCCAGGGATTCTGTTGTGAACAGCTCTTGGAAGCATTGAGAAAAGCTGCCATAGATTGAGCTGAGCTGGAGGGAAACTCCATTAAATGCCCTTTCTTATGCTGGCATCTGGGCAGAACAGAGCATGTGTTAGTCAAGCATGAGAGCAAAAGGTTTTAAGTAAATAGTTCATGGGTTTTCAAGATTTAATCATGAAAGATTACTTACAGATAGAGAAGTAAATTCATCTGCCCTGTTTTGGTTTGTAGATGATATAACATCATAATCTGAAGTAATATCTGTCCATATTTTTTATTTTTTGTTTATTTATTTTTATGTGTATTTTCATGATTTTTAAAATCATGTGACATACAATATTAGATTTTTCTATCATATTGAATTTATATGGAGATATGATTGTGAATCAGAGCTTCCAAAGATAGTGTCCATGGTCAAGATTCTGCCACATCCTACCTATGCCCCCCCTTTTTAAAAAAATATTTTTATTGATTTCATAGAGGAAGGGAGAGGGAGAGAGAGAGGGAAACATCAATGATAAGAGAGAATCATTGATCGGTTGCCTTCTGCATGCCCCCTACTGGGGATCGAGCTTGTAACGGTCATGTGTCCTGATCAGGAATCGAAATGTGATCTCCTGGTTCATGGGTCGATGCTCAACCACTGAGTCATACCAGCCGGGCTGCCTGTGCCCCTTTATCTAACATTCCCTATGATGGCCCTTGGGATTGCAATGCTTTCTCAAGTGCATGTCCCTTAAATTCTGATGTTACATGATCCTACTAAGTAAAAAGTGGCCAGTCTACTTGGGGGCCAAGGCCAAAGCAGCCATTACTGATGCCCACAATGAATGGGAAAGAACACTCCCATTCTTTCCTCCACAATAGAGGGCATCTGAAGACAGAGCTCTCCAGAGATACAAGAGGGTTTTGTTGCCTTAGGAATTTCCTTCAGGTTGCCCGAGGAATGTTTCACAAAAAGGCAAGTTGCAAGATCACTGTACCAAGCATGTCAAACTTGTGGCTGGCGGGCCGCATGCCTTGTTTAACTAAAGTTTGACATTCTTGCCCCTGTGGTTGTCAGAAATTAAGGAAGAAGGGGATCTGGAGAGAGAGAGAGAGAGTAAGAGAACATCCAGGGCTTACATTCAAAGTTAAAAGTAACTTTATAGCCCTAAAGTTTAAGCCTGGTTTGGCTTAGTGCATAGAGCGTCAGCCTGTGGACCAAAGGGTCCTGGGTTTGATTCTGGTCAAGGGCATGTACCTCGGTTGCAGGCTCCTCCCTGGCTGGGGCCCTAGTCAGGGCTCATGCAGGAGGCAACCAATCTATATGCTTCTCTCACATTGATGTTTCTGTCTGTCTTTCCTTCTCTCTTCTACTATCTCTAAAAAAAAATCAATGAGAACATATCCTTGGGTGAGAATTAAAAAAAAGCAACTTTATATTTGAAAATTTTAAAAAATAATACCTAGTAATGAATATTAAATATGGAAAATTGAGCTGAACAAAAAAAAAAATTTTGGCTCCTGAGCACATAGGAAAGATATAATGCCAGAACTGAAGGGGTAGGGTGGGGGCAGGTATAACAAAATTCCTAGAAGGGGGGGACATTTAATTTTTATGTCTATCACATCAAATATATGTTCAGAAGCGTTTAGGAATTCTGTTCCAACCAGTGGCTCTTCTCCACTTCCATTTTCAGAGGTATGTGCATAAGATTTGCAGTTTAGGGATAGCATTGCTTCTCTTCCAAATAATTAAAGATTTTTCAAGGTTTAATTAATAGACAAATAGATGATAGGTAGATAGATAGATATAGGTAGATAGAGGAAGGGAGAATTTTGTTGTTTATAAATCCATTAACAGCAGCATATATATCAAACTAGAGGCCCGGTGCACAAAAATTCATGCGTGCATTCAGGGGGTCCCTCAGCCCAGCCTGAGCCCTCAGGGGATGTCCAACTGATGGCTTAGGCCCACTCTCCTAAGCCACAGTCTGGCCTCCCTCTGCGGGAGGTGACCGGCAGGCCAATCAGGGGATGGTGTGGGTGGCCGGCCCTGCCCCTGATAGCGCCATGGCCTTCGTTGGTCTCCCTCTGCAGGAGGCAAGCCTTGCGGACCTATCTGGGGACAGTGCTGGGCGGGCCTACCCCAAATCGCCCCACTGCTGCTGCCACCTGTGGCCTCCCTCTACGGGAGGCGACCAGGCCGGCGATCAGGGGATGGCGCCAGCCCCCATTGCCCCGCCGCCGATGGTCACTGCCGCACCCCCCCCCCCCATCGCCATGCCTTCCCTTGGCTTGCCTGGTGACACCTGCTCGCCAGCCCCTCACCCCGCTGACTGGTCATTCCACTGTTCAGTTGATTTGCATATTATGCTTTTATCATATAGGGTTGCTTTACTTGGAGAGAGATTTATCCACCAAAATGAGTTCTTGAAGGAGTGTTTTTCAAGGTGTGGTCCTACATTTTAACGGGCAACCCAGATGAGTATTATGCATTGTATTATTTGAGAGTATCTCTTCTGAAGTGTGACACTTCAGTAAAGAGACGTTGGCTCATTAAAATTATGCCTCTGGCATGACCACATGCAGTATGAGCACCCAATATCTCTTTATCAATCTATATAGGCTCATAATGTTTCTACATCTTTAAAGTCCCCATACTCACAAAGCATTGAATGACTTCTATGATTATTTTTAAGGGATCATGCAGGAAAGCTAATTTAGGTCATAGGAATGTGTAGTATATAGATAATATCCTAGATTAGGAGAAAAGATGGCACATTAGCCTTACATGGTGGTAGCTGAAGGCAGAAAAACAAACGTTGCAGCAAAGAAAGAGCACTAAGTCTGTCTTCTGTCCTATTTGTTTGGCTGTTGCTGAACTAAGCAAGCTCCCTTACACTGTTCCTTTTCCTTGATACCTTCTCCCAATTATTAGAATCACCCATTCAACCAAATTGCCCAAACTGGAAAACCTGGGCTAATAGTATTTGCTTTGTTTGCTTTCATCCCTATGTAATCAGCCAAATAGTTCCGTCAGGTTTCCTCATAAATATGTCTCTGATCCACTGCCTCTGTCTAGTCCTAGTTCCCAACATCAGTCTTTTTCTTGGGCCCAAAAACACTGCAGCTGTCTAAATTGATCCTTCCCACAGGCACCAGAATGGTTCACTTAAAATGAAAGCAAGACCAGGATGCTCCCATGCTTGACATTCTTCACTTTCCCTCCTTCTGTGGAATAAAATCTAAGCTCCCTGCTATGGTATATAAGACCCTCACTGGTCTGTCCTCTGCCTACTTCTCTGCCTTCATATTTTATTTTTCCTTTCCTCAAGAAATTCCTTAAAGCTGGGTATTTTACCCAAGCTATTTTAACTGCCTGGAAAAATCTGAACCACAGCTGCTTCTACCTAATCCTGCCCATAATGTAGTACTCAACACAGGTGAGTGGATGAATTAAGGAAAAATTTCCCTGAATCTCCAAAACCAGATGAAGCTCTTTTTATATGCATGCTCGTAAAAGTCAGTGGGTGTTTCGCCTTAGCCAATTTGAATCAGTGGATAGAGCTTCAGCCTGCGGACTAAAGGGTCCCTGTTTCAATTCCAGTCAAGGGCACGCCCATACTTCCGTTGCAGTCTCAGGTCCCTGCCCTGGTCTGACTAGCTCATGTAGTTGTTTACTGGTTCCCAGGAAGTACTGCAGCCTTCAACACCCATTTAACACTTGGCTCACTGGTCATTCACCTCTCAGTCCCCCTATTCATGGTAAGAAGGAAGCATAGAGACCCTAAGGGGGGAAAAAAGAAAAAAAAATGTCAGTGGGTGTTTCTATCTTTGATTTTAGCATGTTGTAGTATTATCAGCTGTTTGCTTCATCTGAATATCTTCTTAAAATCAGAATATTATATCTTAGGCAAGTTTGTGTGTGTGCAGCTTTCAGCAGAGAGCCTAAGATACTTTGAGTATTAGATGAATTACACTAGAATAGGTAAATGTTGGAGGAAATGGATAATTGTGCTCTTGATGCAGTGCTCCGAAGTCACTACTTAGAAGAATCAAGTGGTGTTATAAGGGTCTTGGCATTTTTGTCTAATTAAAGAATAGCTGAACTTGAGGTAATACACAGGGTGGATCAAAAATAGGCTTATAGTTGTTTTATGGAAAATAAGACAATAATGATAAATAATAATACAAGAATGAACTCTGTGTTTCATAGACTCACGAATGTAAACCTACTTTGCCTCACTCTGCACTTCATATGTTCCCCAAATTGAAAAATGAGTTAAGGAATTGAACCAATAATTATTACTCAGTAAAAGTGATGCAGAACGAAATATGTACTCAAAGAAGAAACTATAAGTAGGTAGCACCAGATGTCTGCTTTGAAAATATTTACTGAAAGAGATTGAAATTACCTCATCTATTAATTATGTTGGTTGAAAGGTTATTCCTTAATTTAGTGCTCTAAGAGACTTTATTATATTACCTTTAATAATGGTGTTGGCTGGGTTACACTGTGAAGTAGAGAAAATACTACTAAAAGAAAAACTATACTGTTACACTTGCTGAGCCTTTCTTGTTTCATCCTTTAAATATGCCTTTTGCAAATGTCTAGAGATAACCATGTAGACACAATCCTATTGAAGTATCTTGGCATTTCCATTTTAGGATAAATATGACTTAGGATGTTTTTATGTTTTAGCATTAGGTTATTTTGCTGTATCAGGTATCATGGATAGAAGTCTTAGTTTATTATGTTCCCATTGGGAAGAAAATTGACCAAAGTCAAAATAAATTTCTTATAGAAGAAATCAGAATCACTAGAAACTTATCTTACTATATGTTGGTTAAGATTTATGATAAATATGACTGGAAAAAGTAAATAATTATTTTTTGGCATAATCTCATGCTTATTCATCTCCTTACCAGAAGAAAGTAATGAATAAAAATATTTTAAAGAATGAGCTGCCATACAAACATCCATAAAAAATATTTGCTCCATTGTTCTAGTTCACGAATAAATGATGGCTTGAACACTTAGGATCTGATGGTTTAATTTGTAGAGTTTTACAACTTCAGCACTATTGACATTTTGAACTGAATAAATATTTGTTGTGGGGCTATCTGTCTTGTGCATTGTAGTTCATTAATACTATCTTTGGACTTGATCCACTAGACACCAGGAGTACCTCCCTGCCATCTCCCATTGAGATAACCAAAAATGTCTCAAGACCTTGATAAATATCCTTTTGGGGGCAAAATCACCCCCAGTTGAGAACCACTGCTTTAAGCATTTCTCTTGAAGATGTATTTTAAGACGTGGGTAGGCAATTGATTTTACTGGAAGCCCAATACAGACTTCCTAATGATGTGTGCCTTTAGACACACTATTTTTTATTTTGCAAAAGACTGAAATTTAACATACATTTGTTCACTAAACTCAGAAAGACTAAAGGATTATTTCTCATCTTATTGTCAATCATCTCTTATAAGAAAATTGAATGTGGCCAATTTGCCTGAAAGTGTTTGACTGTTTCATATATTTCTGCTTTGTGAATTAAAGCAGAGAATATGTTTATTTGATTGATATATCAAGTGACATATTCAATTTTTACCAGTATTTTGTTCTATAACTTCTATTTAGAACTATTAAAGAATAATACAATATAAATTCATTTTAATAAATAAATGATGAAAATATTTTACTTTATCAAGCTGAATCTTTTGTGTGACATTACCTCATGTGAGCAAAGATTTTAAGGTAAATCCAGTAATTTGCACAAGGAGGCTAGATATTTTAATTTAAAAATTAATATAATTAAAGCTAACTTTTATTAAATTCAGCATAAGTTGAACAGAAATGATGCAAAGCAAATAAACAGAATTCAGGATGTCTTTTGTAATAATTTGAACTTGGGGAATATGTTGTATTTATGTACAACTAATTATATTTTATAGTTACTATAGATTGTATTAGGGTTCTCAAGAGAAACAGAACCAATAAAATGTGTTTATATACTGGTATGTACATAAATAAATCAAGAGATTTATTTAAGCAATTGGCTCACATGAATGTGGTGGTTTGGCAAGTCTAAAATCTGATGGTGGAGATGGCAGGCTGGGGACTCAGGAAAGAGTGGCAGTTAAAGACCAAAGGTAGTCTGTTGTAGAACCAGGAACAACCACTGTTGCAGATGAAGTCAAAGGCAGTTTTCTGGAGAATTTCTGCCTGCTCTGGTGAGGGCCAACCTTTTTTTCGCTTTAGGTTTTCAACTGATTAATTGAGGCTCACCCACATTGTCAAGGGCAATCTGCTTTACTCAAAGAACCACTAATTTAAAGGCAAATCTCATTCAGATACACCCACCCAGAAATAACCAGAATAATGCTCAGCCAAATAGCTGGGCACTGTGGCCTAGACAAGCTGACATATAAAATTAACCATAGATCATTATTACAGTTATATGAAAATTACTGTTTTAAAAGTAAGTTTGTTTGCAAAATGAGAGAAATACAGTCATGCTAATTTAAATAAAAGTTTTCGCCTAAGACTAATCTTTAGGATATCCAGCAACTGGAATGGAAATACAGGCAGACAACACAGGGATCCAGATTTCTGTTAGGGGTCCCTGGAGTCTCTTGGCTCTTCTCCTCTATATTGTTGTTTTTCTTTGTAGACCAGCTTCCTCTATTACTCTGTATTTCACTGCCACTGTCACAGTGTCTAGTTCTATATGATCTTGCAGTTGCATTCCTTACATCTCACCAATGTGTCTCTCCCATAGTCTTCAGAAATCTCATTAATTGGGTTTGGTCAGATATCCACTCTTGCCTGCATAGCTAAGGTCAGGGAAATTGAATCACCAGATATAGATATAGCACCGAGACCCATTTGTAGGTAATGTGGATGGGAGCAGATTCTTTTAGCAAGGATGTAGGCACCATGCTTCACTAATTCAATTAGCATGAATCCCTCTAGACACACATAGCTTAATGGTTCTGGAAGCCACCCAGACCTAAAAGGTACTGCAAGTAATCCAAAACTAAGTAAGTGAGTATAACCAATTAGTATGCACCCTTTGCTAATATATAACAGGAGGAAATGGACTCCAACGACAAAACCTGATTTTAGGGTACTATAATGATAATATTTCTGATAAGAGGCATAGAGACCCTGAAAAAATAGTAGGTTCTCCTCCATTCAGTAGGAACCCACTGAAATCAAGAGGAAATGCTTTTAGAGTTCCACTACAAGAAGGTATGATAGGCTCCAATGTCCCCTTAAATGCCTCCTTGAGTTCCCCCACTGTTTATGGTTTTACCACCGCTGAGAGGTCCTGTGAAGCTTTTAATGGGTTTTGTCAACTCTTTGGGCTGAATGAAATTGCACCATCACAACTTTAAACCCCTGAGAAAATAATGCAAAATAGCACATTGTTTAGAAGTAGTAAATTTGATAGTAAACTGGATATGAGAAAAGTTTTATGATTTAAAAAAAATTAACCATGCTTAGAGGAGTTCCGTATAAGAGAGATTGTTTTAATCAGAATAACCCTGTTTCTGTCTATGTCCTTTTGAAGGGGAAGAGTTCATACATGTTAATGCTGTCAAAAAGAGTATTTTATTTTTAGTTGTACAATAATACACAAATCAAAAAGAAATATAAAATTAGCTTTTCTTCCACATTCATTTATTCATTCTCCATACACTTATTTGTTCTACCGTCATCTATTGCTATGTGTCAGAAACAGTGCACAGGTGCTAGAAATTGAAAGATGAAAATAGTAGGCCTCCAATCAAAAGGAGCTAATAATAGACTTAGGGAAACAGACAAGCAAATTAGTAATGGCATGATGGCTTGATATATGTTTTCAGGTTGGTGAGCATAGATAAGGGTGACCAAAGTAGCCTGGGAGTTACTAGAAAAGGTAACTTTTTATCTGAATGTTGAAGGCAATACCTCTGGGAAGTTGAGGTAGAAAGAATATTCCAGATAAAGAGTGGCATTTACAAAAGCAAGGAGGCACCCTAGAGAGTATAGCTCGTGGAGAAAGTCCCATGAGGGAAGCTGCAATATCAGTGTAAAGGGAACGTTGTGGCGAGCAGTGGTTGAGGAGAGTGATGTGAAGCAAGGACTGTTTCTGGTGTGGGTGTGGGTATATATATGTATGTATTATTCTGGTGTACAGCTCGTACTCAACAGTCTGCCCAGTTTAGGCTGCTCCAGTTGAAGTGTAATACTACCGCCTCCTCACCCTCTGCCTCAAAGCTCTGGAGATGGCACCACTGGCCCCAGCTGTGCAAGTGCAGAGGCGAACCCAGATTTAATAGTCATTTAGGAATTGTTCAGCAGCTGCAGAATGCTCTATGAAGAGGGTTACACTATAGGAGGGATCTCCCCCCCCCCACCTTTTTTTCATTCTTTTTCCTTTTTATGCCTCTGGCAAACTCATTTTTCATATCCAAACAACTTTGTAAACTGCCTCATTATGGAGAAATGTTTTCTACATTTAAAAATGCCCTCATCTAGGGTGATAATGGCCTTAAGAAAATTATAGTAAACAAAAGATCTGGCTCAAGACTTCCTTTTGCTTTGGATTGCTACAAAATGTTAGGCAAACGGAATCATAAGCTTACTTTTCAGTTGTCATTATGACATATCATTGGGCCGAAGGAGAAGGTGTGCATTCAGATCTGTCCCCATTCAACTAACAAATGAACACTAGACATCAAGACAGTTTCTCTAGGATGGTCATCCTCACAATCTTGTAAAAGGCTCTAATAGGTAAAGTACTCAAGTGAACTGTTGAACATCATCAAGAAAACTTCCTTAACCTGAGGTAGACTTACATACTATAAAATTCATGAGTTTTAACTATAAGCTTTATTATTTTTTAAATCCTCATCTGAGGGTATGTTTATTAATTTCAGAGAGAGCATCGGAGAGTGAGAGGAACAGAGAGAGATCAAAATAAGAGCAACATTGATCAGTTGCCCCCCATATGTGCTCTGATGGGGGATCAAATCCAAAATATAGGTATGTGCTCTGACCAGGAATTGAACCCACTACCTTTTGGTGTATGGGTGACACTCCAACCAACTGAGTCACCAGCCATGGCAGCTCTATGATTTTTAAGAAATGGAATCACCTATGTGACCACTACATATATCAAGACATGTTAATATATATCAACCTAAACAGTTCCCTGCTGCCCTTTCCCAGTTAATATCTCCACCACCCAAGGTAACCACTGTTTCAGGCTTTTCTCACTTGATATTACTTTTGTCTGAGTTAGAATTTTTAATAGATGGAATTGCACAGTATGTACTCTTATGTCTGGCTTCTTCCATTCAATATAATATTTCTGTGATTTATCCATTTTGTTTTGTCTATCGTTTTGTGTAATATCACGTTATATGAGTATATCATACTGTTTTATCTTCTTTCCTGTTGAGGATATTTGGGATACTTCCCATTTTGTGCTCCTATGAATAAAGGTGCTATGAAACTTCTTGTGAATGTATGCACTCATTGTTTTGTTACATACCAAAGATGGGATTGTTGCATTAGAGTGTAGGCATATATTTGACCTTAGCAGAAACTGCCAAAGAGTTTTTAAAAATGGACATACCATTTTATACACCCCATAATACAACATAGGAGAATTTCAGTTGTTTCATATTTTCACCAAAATTGTCATCTTTCTTTTTATTTTAATTTTAGCCATTCTGATGGGTGTATTTTATTGTGTTATAATTTCCATTTCCCTGATGAGTAATGTGATCTTAAATTTCACATGCAAAAATACTTGTAAAAAATAGTAACAATAGCAAAAAATGTATGGGTAAAGCTGAGGAAAGAGAGAAAGAAGGTGAACTTTTATTGAGCTGTTATTGTAGCTAGAAACCAATATTCTTGATTTATATCCTGTCAGTCTTTAATAATGAGGTAATATTATCTCCAGTTTGCAGATGAGGAATTTGTAATTGAAAGATGTTAAATAAAGTAAAGATAGTAATGATACTAATTACTTTGCGATGTAGTTGGGAGAAACAAATGAGTTTAACATGAGGAAGTTCTGTGAAATGTTGGCTATATCACTAGGGATGGATTCATATTATTGGTGATGGAAACCCTTGAAAAGCTGGTAAATGAGTGTAAATATCAACGGAGCTTGATTTGGGTAGACAGTGTCTACATTTCAGAAAGAGGACATAGCCTGTCATTAACTGAGTGATGGATGAATTCACTGTTTCTATCAAACTTTTCAGATATATCCTATGCATGAGGTGTCATAGTGAGTGCTGGAAATACAAACTTGTATAGTGATTATTGTCAGCTTTCATGGCACTGAAGAGAAGAAAAGAATATCTTTGTGAGTGTACTCTATTCTCTCAGTCCATTATATCTAGTTCCTTAATCATTTAAACTTAGACCACACAGGGTGCTTTTGAAGACTTACTGGCTGGCTTCCAGGTCTCTACAATTAGCAAGATCTTTTAAGTTTGGGACAAGGTTTTTGTTTGTTTGAGGTCCCTTGCAACTAAATTTCAAAGATTACAGTGACACAAATTACTATGCCAGTATTTCATAATTTTTTTTACAACTTTGGCTTCTGAAATCTCAGACTTTATTTGGCAGGCTTCTCAAATACATAGTCATATTTTGACCTCATCGACTTGACTCATTTTCACAGAATACTCAAGTGATAGAGAGAATATACTCCTCACTTTGTCCTAAGGTTCCTATTTCACTTGTAATTTTTAATAATTTTTATTTTATAATAAGAAAATTTAATAGGGGCATTTACTTTGGTTATAATCAGAATTCAATAGAGAAATTCCGCATGTGATTTATAAGGGATAGGTATTTTTAAGTGACCAAAGTAATTATTCACTTTACTTATTTACATCCTTATGTCAAGAAGACTTGAGGTCATATCTTTACTTAAAACTAAAAAACAACTTCTTTGATTAGTTGTTAAAATGTTTTACAATACCTCAGAATTCTGTTAAAATACAAATTTGGGGAAAGCATAAGTACTGGTTTATTAGAAAGCAATGAATCACAGGTGCTGGACTGAGACCCATAAATCAGTTTAATTCAATAAATACTTTTTAACATTTCCTATGTTTCAGTAAAGGTTTAGCCATACCAAATGAAAATGACATAATCTATACATTCAAGGATCTGACCAACTGTTGGGAGATATTGACCTGAACAATTAATCATAATGTTTCCTAATAAAAATATGATAGAAACATATTCCAGATATTATAAGAGAAGTGTGTGAAATAACTAATTTTCCTTGAGGGAAAAGGAGCCATAAAATCTGTATTTAGATTGTACAAATCTTAAAAGATGATTCAGCAAGAAAAGAATGAGGGAAAGGACAGTCCTGGTGGAAAACAGTGTATGTAAAAGCACTGTGGTGTGAATGAGAATGGCCTGTTGGGTGATTCGGAGTTGATCAGTGTAGCTAAGTAGGCTTGAGGGGAAAGAAGGCAAAGTGGCAGCAGCTAGGATAGGAAATAAGAGCCTCATTTGCAATGGTCAGTACTTTGAATTTTACATCTTAAATTGTTTTCTAAGATAGTCTTAGGGGGGAAATGTATTCAATAAGTATTTACAGAAATCAGCTGTGTGGTAGAGTCAGAACTAGGGAGTAGGAACACAATAATGAATAAAAATGTATTTCCAGCTCTCCAAAATCTCAAGACCAGCATAAAAATAAAGGACTGGTGCTTCTCTTTACTTAATGGAAAGGGAATGGAGAGTATAAGGGAGGGGCCTTCGTTTCCCTTTGTCTTTAAAAGAACACATTTCATTTATTGCCAAGATAAAATTACTCATGTTGGGAATCAAAAATTTAATGTATCTCTAATGTCATTTTTTATTTTTCTTTGGTATGAAGGGACTATTTGCAATATATTTGAAGAGAAAAATTCATGCTAGGACTCTACTCACAGATTTGTTGTTCAAAGCATACACATATCCTTCTAAAAGGAGTTAGTCTTGATTTAATTGCTGCTTCTGAGCAGCCCAGAGAAGAGAAAGCTGTTGGAGTTTGCAGGCCTTTACCAGTTTTGTTATCAATAATACAAGATATGGATGCTTAAATGTAGCTTTCTCACAGGGGAATTACTGTCACAGGAGCCAATGACCTAAATTGTCTTTTGAACATCAAACTTCCTAAAGGAGAAAGGACACATCTGCCCATTGAATATTAAACTAGTGACTAAACTGGGTCAGAAAGGCTACAAAGAGCTCATTTGCAATGTTCTGTTTGCTTCCTCCCAGGAAGTGATGTCTTTAGTGTTCATTACTTTGAAGAAATTAGTTGTATTTTCTGTGCACATTGCTTTTGATGGATGATGTGTTTTATGATATTTATCTTTGACAATATAGAACTGTGCCTATTTTTAGGTTTCCTTAACAGTTTGAATTGATTCTTTGGGAATTAATCTTCCCACCCTACCTGTGTTTTCTCACTTTTCTCCTCTATATCTGTCTTCAATTATACACAAACACACAATTCAAGCCCTCCTTTAGTCATTAGAAACAGTCTTAACAATTGTTTGAGACCACTTCAGCAGAATTTCTTACATTAGCTTCCTTGGTAGAAGGAAGTCAGTGAGGACTAAGAAAAGACTATTGAGTTGAGTGACACAGAGGATCAAGGTGACTAAATAAAGAACTATGGTAGGGTGATCAAGGAACAAAAATACCCAAGACTGGCTCAAGAGCAGAGATCATACCTTGTTCCTATTTTATTCTGTAACACATACAATGAAGTTCTAGATGCTTGTATGTTTCCTGAATGGATAAGTAAATGAGTAGGCAGGAAGTGAAGTCAATGGGTATACTATTTCAAGAGGATAAACATTGGAGGAGAAGAAACATAGTGGGTTAGCTTCAGATGGTTACATGGTCCCAGAGGAAAGGTATACAGATGCTCCTCACCTTACAGTGGGGTTATGTCTGATCCCCATTGTAAATTAAAATATCATACATTGAAAATGCATTTAATACACCTAACCTACCTCACATCATAGCTTATCCTCATGTACTTTAAATGTGTTTAGAATACTTGAATTATCGGGATGTAACCCCAAGGTAAGTTAAGGAGCATCTGTAATTGCCTTCCTCTTCTTGTTGTCACCAGAAGCAGGAGACACAGATGGGCATTTTGTAGACATGATGGATGCAAAAACACTATTAAAAAAATGCTGGCAACACAGTGCAATGTAGAGTGTTGGGAGCTGTGGCTCATGGCCATAGCCCAGCATCATGACAGAGTATTTTGCCACATATTGCTAACCCTAGAAAAGATCCAAATTCAAAATTCGAAGTACAGTTTCTATTGCATGTGCATTGCTTTTGTACCATTGTAAATTCCAAAAATTAAAAGTTGAACATAAGTTGAATGCCATCTGTATTTAGCTTTTAGATACATAATAAAAAGCAAGTAGAGAAAAGATTTAAAATTCAAACATGATTTAAGGGGCGGGGGGAAGATCATTCAAAATCAGAGGCAAGGAGTTTTCTTTGGAAAGGAGAAGTCTACCAGTGGGCACACAATAAATATTTGTGGAATAAGAAATGACACTTCATCTTCTAAAACAGAAATAAGATTGGCTAACAGTACACATTTTTATGCAGAAGGAAAGGAAGTTGGAGGGACTTATGCTTTAATTATTTAAGACAATTGTAGTAAAGATTTAGGAAATGACTGCTATGTGTCAGGTATCATGTTACCTACATATGTCATTTCATCTAATCCTTGCCATAAATGTACAAGACAGTGGAGGGTAGAATTCTGGTCATTTATAGTTGGGGGAACAAGACTTAATCTTACAGTGACCTAGACTAGGGGAATGATTGTAGCTGAGCTAGGGTTTGAACTTAGAGACTCTGCCTCCAGAAGCTATCACTGCCTGATAGTAAAGAAACAAGGCTAGAGGCTTGAGAAATTTTTCCTTCTAATTTTCCAATGTTTCTTATTTTCTCATCTTCTAAGTCTAATGCTATGTGAATTATATACTCATTAAGCAGAAAACATTGACTTGGTGTCTTTTTATTCCTCAATGGCTAACAGAATGCCTGAGTCATTGTAGGCAATTGCATATTTGTTTGTTAACTGATTTGTTAATCAAAAGAATTAAAGTTTGGGGTATGAAAATTAGGATTTGTAAGTCTGAAAGGAATTAATTTTTAGAAAACTTAATGAAACAAATATATTAATCCCTCTGTAAAGGAAATGATACCTCCTTCCTAGGGTTGTTATTAAGATCAAATAAAATAACTCTCACAAAGAGCACTTAAAGACCTACAGATAGTAAATGCTCAATAAATACTAGCTCTTATTATTTGATGTTGAATGAAGGAAAGGGAGCTTAGACTAATAATACAAATGCAGCGTAGATCTTAGGTGAAGCCTAAGTTGCATTTTCTGTCCCTGACATGTGCATAGCCAGTACAACGGGTTTGCCCTAGGCTTCTTGGGAAAGAACTTTTCTAAAGTACAATCGCACATACGCTTGGATCATTATAAATGGCCAATGTGGTATATAGCATTGTACATTTCAGGAGGCAGGGATTATGCATTAAATATAGTAGGGAGAAGGAAGAGCTCTTTTCCTTTAAAATACCTGAGATATTGAAAGTACCACCTAACATTGCTTTGCGTATCACTTCCTGAATGGTGGACCTAGAGATAGTGATACTTCTGAGATGCCGTCACAGGTTCACTGGCCACTGAAATCTCCAGGGGACCCCAAGACATCTATGGACAAAATTTTAGGAGGATTAGAAAACCCTCCGGTTGAGGTTAGAGACAGAGAACTCTTTTATTAATTCCATGCCAGAGTGGTCAGGGGAGCAGAAATCATATAGAATTTTAGAGAACTGGTCATCTGGTCCAATTTTATTCCTTAACCTGTGGTCCAGATTTTCTAAGTGATGCTCCTAAGATCACCTGCAATAAAAATCTGTTTAACAGTTTGAGTGACAGGGGAGCATTCACCACCGCGTAGGCCCATTGCCTACCAGCATAACGGAAGTTTCACTGAGCTGAATAATATGTAAAAGTGGTTGCATTAAACCAGAAAACATTAGTATGAACAACCAGGAAGCCTGCTTTGTTTTCCCACACATATCTGCTTCTTTATCTCTCCTTAAGGGTTGCTAGTTAATTGATGATATGAAACAGACTTTCTTAACTCCTACACACTAAATCAACTAACGTTGAGAAGTCACTAGGTTGACACTAAGAACCATTGATTTCTAGTCCTTATTTTTAGTTGTTGCTGTATTTTTCTTTTCATTATTTTTGGTTTGGGATTGTGTTATAATGTGAGAATAACGGACATGATCCATAAGCCTTATAAAGGCGTTAATGGGAGGTTAATAAACACATTATACATACCCCATTGTTGACCACAGAACCATCGTTATGCAGTGGTATACTCTCATGGTATGAGCAATCACCGGAGAAGCCAGGCTAGTACTGGGTGGATTTTTGCATCCTCTTTTCTGCTGCTGAATAGCAGGATGTCCATGAGTGTCCTAAAAGGGGTTAAGGAGCTTTGCTATCTGCATCTTTCCCTTACTGTACTGATCTAATCATATATCCCTTACTTTCCCCACATTTCTAACTTCATGCCATCTGTGTTATTTAGCAGCTGCTAGTTAAATCCAAACTGCCCCCTGGCCCCTACATCTACCATTTGAGGTAAAGCTGGAAATACTTTATTTGTTGGCAATGTTTCTCAAAACCATAATTGGATTTTTTCTTACTGATGATGTTGGGATAATCATCTCGCTTCTATATGGCATTCTTGTCACTTGGACCTATAACTCATTTTAGACTCTAAAATGTGGAGCCACATAAGCTTGAATAATGGGAAATTTGTTTTTCCTTAGAGTGTATATTTGGTTTAGGAGAAATCAGTAGTGCCAAAAAGAATAAGAAGACTACAAAGTTTGAAGGCTCAGAAAGATCTGTTTTAAGTTTAGAAAAGTTTGAAAAAAAACAGAACCTAAAAAATATACATATATGTGTGTGTGTATTTACATATTAGTATATTTTGTGTGCATAATAGCAAAATATTAAGTGTAAATAAATACTGTACAGATGTGTAAATTATACATATCCTAACTTACACTACATATACATGTATATAGGTGTGCATGTGCGTGTTAGCCAGTTATATATATAGTTAATACTGTATTATTATAGGACACTAGGGGCCCAGTGCATGAATTTGTGCACCTTGAACTGTGGGCCGCAAGGCTGCGGTAGGCACTGGAGCAGGTCTCAGCCCATCCTCTGCTCCCCCGCCCAGCCCCTCCCACCACAGCCCCCAGTCTCCTGTCTGCCGGCAGCCCCACTCCCGCCATTGCCACTTCCACGTGCCAATGGCGCTGGCCCCACTCGCATCCGCTGAGGGCATGGAGCGATTGGGGCCAGCACCAGCAGTGGTTGCAAGTGGGGCCAGCGCTGTCAGTAGGTGTGAGCAGTGGCTGCTGCCCCGATCACCCCTCAGGAGCAGGGGGAAGTGGAGAAGCCCTCAGGGGCGATCAGGGCTGGCAGCCGAAGCTCACACCCGCTGATGGCACCGAATGATTGGGACTGGTGCCAGGCACTGGCAGTGGGTGTGAGTGGCGGCTCCAGCACCAGCTGCTGGTGAGACCGGGGCCAGTGCCGGCAGCAGGTGCGAGTGCTGGGTGGGACTGTGGTATGTGGGAGCAAAGAATTTTTAGTAACCACCAGAGGCTCACCCTGATGATAGCGACCGGCGCCCTGCCTTGGTCTGGCACCCCCGCTCACCTGCTCCACCATCCCACCACAGCCAATGGTCAGTGCACATCATAGCGACTGGTTGTTCGGTTGTTCCACCGTTAGTCTATTTACATATTAGCCTTTTATTATATAGGATAATTATAGACAATTTATATTTTCTTATATATTTTTTGATTTTTTCATCTCCCCCACCCCCCAATAAGCATGAAGCCCTTTTATAAAAAGGAACAAACATTGTTAAGCAAATCTATGCTTGAGTCTTTTTGACAACAAACCATAAAAGCTGCCAGAGTCAGGAAGGACACAGAAATTGCTAATGTTACCTGGGCTCTGGCCAAATAGGTCACAGGAGTTGGTTCCTCTCCCCCACCTCATTCTCTGAAGCACCAACCACTTAGAGCCAAATGATATATGTGATTAATGAAAGACTGCTATGATAGAACTAAACAAATTACTCCAGCAATCATTCTAGAGTTAGTCTGATTACGTTTGAATTCTAAGTTTGTATTTTCTCTCAAATAGTTCCTGATAGTGTCTTCCCACTCATACAGATTGCAGAAACATAAATTAAGTTGACCACCAGCTGATCTGAAAGTTACTTTAATTATGAAAGACTACTTGTTTACAGCTAATGATTACAGCACTCCAGGTAAGTAAAATCTGCCAGGGCCATGTTAGGTTCTTGTATTTCCTTCACCATTTTATTCTATTAGGTGTATGTGTGCACAGATGATGAGGATTTCAGTATTAGCTGGGGATCCCATGAGCTTCTCACCTATTGGATTTCATTCTCACTCTCCACCTCTGAAAGTTTCCATAGCACCTAGAGGCAATGTTGTGTGTACTTTGCTTTTTCATAGGTTTCTTCACTTGGATTATTCTAATGATTTTCAATTAGAAATTTGACTCTGGGCATGATCTTCTTCCTTCAAATCCTAGCAGGGTAGTTACAGCAATTCTTAATAGTTAAAGAAAGAGAAAAGCAACTAGATATAAAAATCGATTGCAGTAAGAGATTACTACACTCCTACACTCGATTCTGTTTTGATTCTGAGTAGAAACATAACATTTTGGACATTATTTTGAGTTCTGTTTTTTCTGATCACTGATCTATTTTTAGATGAGAATTATGAACTTTCTTTGGAAACATTAACTTCAGTTAAAATCAAATTTGGTCCTCCAGAAGCAAGAAAGCTGATTTTGTAAGGTTATCCTGCTTGAATGTATACACTTGTGTTTAACTCTTAACTGGATAAACCCATGGTGGTCTTCAGAAAAGAAGACCACAGACCTTTATTACTGATCTTTCTGAAAATGGAAAAGGAGAAATTGTAATTCCTTGAGAAGTTATTCTAATGAAAATCTCAGGTGTCCATGCATTTCTAGTAGTGATCTAAGTGAACAATAGAAATATCCTCGTAACTATTAGAAGAGAATAAACTTAACATGGAAAATTCTCAAATTCCTCCTGGGTTGGAAGAGTTAACTTTGTCTTCTACCTGTTTTAACTTGTGTTTAAGAGCTCACGAGAGCCCAGCCAACATGGCTCAGTGTGGTTGAACGTTGACCTATGAACCATGAGGTCACAGTTCAATTCCCAGTCAGGGCACATTCTGGGGTTGCAGGCTCCACCCCCAGTGTGAAGTGTGCAGGAGTCAGCCGATCAGTGATTCTCTCTCATCATTGATGTTTTAATCTCTCACTTCCCCTTCCTCTCTGAAATCAATAAAAATATACTTAAAAAAGAGCTCATGAGAAACAGTTAAAGAACATAAATAAAGGCTTCTCCTTTTGGGTCCCATGTCACCTCCTCCCCCGCCCCTCCAATTCCACATTCTTTCATGAGAGAGAGAAAGAGAAGGGAATATGGAAAAGCTTTTATCTCTTACATGTGACAGTGGAGTCAGTTTGACCCCTTCTGTATTCATTTGATAAGTAAATCTTTTGTTAGTGAAAACAGAAGAGTTTTTGTTCACATACATTTTAACAGCCAAATGTAATCAGAAACTCAGTCCGAAAAGCAAAAGGGAAATAGTAGTATGTCCTTTGAGCTCTACTTCAGATAAAAGCCAAGCCATTTCCCAGGGCTTGGATTACAGTCCATTTTGTAGATAGTCATCTGTGGAGATGATATGGTTCCTCTTCTAAATACAAAGTTGTTGTTTTGAATGGAGTGTGCTGAGAGGACTTAAGGCCTTCCTCGAGCTGTGTGTACTTCCACAGCTGGAGAGCTTCATGGCTATTCTTTTTCTGATCTCCCTGTAAATGCTGACTGTGTTCCATGAGATCAATGTTATAATGCTGAGATGAAAGTCGGTATTTTGTTCTGAGAATGGATTTTTTTCTTTAATGTTATAAGTGATTAAACCAAAGGCACATTTTGATTTTTAGAATGCGCCTGTATAATAACATTTAACATAGCACAGAATAACTATTGTGTGATAGACATTGTGTTTATTACCTTCACACATTTATCTAATTCATCTTCCCAACAGCCCTGTATGACATCAGATCACCCTAACTAACCCAGTCTATGCCCATAATTGCTAACTGATTTCATCTTGCTATGCTCTTCTGTCTCTTCCTTGGAATATTAGAGATTCTCTTAAAACAGTAAAGCACAGCACATAGAAATGGAAGAGAGACAGAGAAGCAGTCAAGCTAATAAAATGTGAATGTAATAGGACGGGAAGAAGATTCAATTTCCAATCCTACATGTCTATCAGAGGTAGTTTCAACAACAAGAAGGACCTGGTTTATTCTTTTCATTTTTGCATTCCTAGCACAGGGCTGCTTATCAAAGAGGAGCAACCAAATATTTTAGAATAATGTTTATGTTCGACCATCTATAATGTTTAATGTAAAAAATACATTATAATAACAACCAAAGAGCAGAGAACATTGAGTTTGCCATTTCAAATGAATGCTGCCATATTTGTCTTAAAGATTCAGAAATTTAGAATCAAAGCAGAATATAACTGACATTATTGTAGACTAGAGGCTCGGTGCATGAAATTCGTGCATGGGGGTGGGGGGAAAGGTCCCCTCAGCCCAGCCTGCACCCTCTCCAATCTGGGACCCCTTGGGGGATGTCTGACTGCCGGTTTAGTCCCGATCCCTGGGATCGGGACTAAACCGGCAGTCGGACATCTCTCTCACAATCCTGAACCTCTGGCTCCTAATCACTCACCTGCCTGCCTGCCTGGTTGCCCCTAACTGCCCCGTGCTGCTGGCCAGGTTGCCCCCAACTGACTCCCCCTGCTGGCCTGATTGCCCCCAACTGCCCCCCTCTGCCAGTTCGGTCACCCCTAACTGCCCCCCTCCTGCCTGTCTGGTCACCCCATGCAGCCTGCTGTTCAGTCGTTTGGTCATCCTTCACTAACCCCCCTGCCAGCCTAGTTGCCCCATGCAGCCTGCTTGTTCAGTTGTTTGGTCATCCCTCACTAACCCCCCTGCCGACCTGGTTGCCCCATGCAGACTCTTTGTTCAGTCATTTGGTCATCCCTCACTAACCACCCTGCCAGCCTGATCGTAGGCAGTCATCTTGTGAGGGCGTGAGAGTCAGTTTGCATATTACCTCTTTATTATATAGGATACCTTATCAGATCCTGAAATATCAAATTGAGTATATTTCATAATTTATAAAATATTAAAGGAAAGCAGAAATATATGTACTTGGTAAGTGGAGAAGTTAGTCTTATTGTCACTAGAGAAACAAATTTGTGAAAATCATTTAAATTTTAATACATTCACATCTTATGTTTATCATGAAGATTGATAATCAATGTTGTTTTATTTTCTTTAGTTTAAAAACCTTGCTGAAGTTGTTCCCCTACACAACTCCAGGAGTCTCCATTCCTATTGTTAGGAATCATCTGTGTGGGCTTAAGAGGTTCTAGTTTCTCAGGCACCAGCAGCCTTTCCTCTTTCCATATAGACTACTTAGGTCAAAGCAATCAATTTCTATTTGCAAAAAAAACCCCAATCAATTTATCCAGGGATTTTTTTCTTATTAATATGATAATTCATTTTATATTGGCATTTATTGAATATGTATGTCAAATTCTGGGCTATAAGCTTGCAGATGACTTAAGACATGATCTCTAGAAAAGATCTACCATTTGTCAGAATGAAAAATATTAAACTGATGAGACACTATCTTTATCTACAGACAGATGTGATTGATGATCTAGTGGGACAGCTACATAGAGGTTTAGATGTATGGAGATGTAAATAATATATGCTGTGGCTTATACAGCTAGAAACCTGAGATTATTATAGTATTTTAAATATGGGGCATCTTCACAAACTTTTTAATCCTTCATATACATCCCCATCACTCATAATAGCCAAAACTTCCTCTTTTTAATTGAATGTATTAGAGTTTGGTTTGCAAAACCATACAAGGTTTCAAGTGTACAACTCAAAACATCATCTGCACTCTGCATCATGTGCCTATCACCCCACGCAAAGTCTCTCAGTCTCATTTCCTGCCCACCCATCCCCACCTCCCTGCCTTTGCACACCTCTACCTACTCCAACCTGGCTTTCCAATATGAGAAAAGGCTTGGAAGCTGTTTTTTTCTAGGGTTTATATCCTTGATTTTCTTTAGCAATATATGTCACTAGTGATTTCATTTGTATCAGCTATGGCTCTTTGTGAGCTGAAAATGATAGAAAATCCAATCCCAACCAGTTTAAAGCACACAGTAAATTTGCTGGGTCCTGTAACTGGAAACCCCAGGACTTGTTTGCTTCTAGTAGATAACTTGCTAGTATTCAGTTTCACTTGTTTCATCTTTTTATTATACTTTTTCTGGGTTGTTTCTTTTCTCAGTCATGATCTCATCTTGTGGCTTACAGTGACTACAGCAACTCTGGACTCATTTCATCATGTTTCAAAGGCTCTGATAATATCCTATGGCAAATCCAACCAACAACTGTTATAAGGGGAGTGTGACGCTCTGATGAGCTTAGACTTGGGTACCCGCTCCAACCCTGAACTGGTGGATTCTCTAGCTGAACCTGAGAGAGAGGTGTTCCTCAGAAGTTTGAGTTTAAATTGCCACAAGTGGGGTGACAGGAATTCTGGGTAGTAGAAGCAACAGATGTCAATTACAGAGGCCACAAGGAGAAATTTAACAGTCTTTATTCATAACCACAATCAACATTTTTGTAATAAAAGCTTCTATGTGCCAAAGAATAAGATGTCCTATCTGCAAGGGAATGGCAAAAATAGCATTTTCAAATTTATGTGTTTCAACATGTTCCTTAAAGAGCCAGAGTCAAAAGGTAGGGTAGGTAGCCATTAAGCAAAAATGAATTTAGAATGTAGAAAATGACAGTAAATTTTTATGACTTGTTAAAAGAAAAAAGGGTGAGGAGAGAGTTAAACATTTTTCCAATGGTAGATATGAATCAAGTATCTGAGAGTTTTATTGGAGTTTTAAAAATCATTACATATGATTGCACTAGTAATAGTGCCTAACATTTATTAGGCATTTGCTGTATGCCTGGTATTGTACTAAATACTGGCCCCACAAAATAGGTAGTTGTTATCCTCATTTTACAAATGAGGGCCCTGAGTCTTAGGGAAGTTAAATAATGTGTTTAAGATCACAGAGTGAGTGCATAATAGAGCTAGGCTTAAGCTTCAATGCAGTTTGAGAGACAGTGACAGTGATCTGTGCTCTCAGCCTCCTCCATTAACAGAAACAACACACAGCAAGGAAAGCAGTGTTCCCACTGCTTTTGTCCCAGTCCGGGCAAAAAGAGCAGTGAGAGAGCCTGGGAAGCTTATTTTAGGGGAGACCTTGAAAACATGAGCGCATGGTGTGGAGGATGGCCAAGATGGCAATGAATTCTGGAAATTGGCAGAAGCGAAAGATCATGTCAAGGAAAAAGACATAACAACTTTGCCTATGTCTTAGTCCAGGCTGTTAAAACAAGTTACAACTGGGTGGCTTCAACAACAAACATCTCTTTCTCACAGTTCTGGAGTCTGGAAATCTGAGATCAGGGTGCCAGTGGGTTTTGCTGAGGATCTTCTTCCTCGCGCCTGGATGGCAGTCTTCTTCCTGTGTCCTCACTTTGCAGAGAGCAGAGAGGAAGCATGCTCTGGTTTCTCTCCTCATAAAGGCACTAATTCCATCATGAGGACTCCACCCTCATAACCTAATTGCTATGCAAAGGCCCCCATCTCCAAATACCATTACATTGGGATTAGGGTTTTCACATATGAATTCTTGGGGCACACCATCATTCAGTCTGTAGCATCCTACCTGTAAAAACTATCTTGTATATTTGGAATTATACTTACCCTGCATTCGATGTTTCAGAGAGACAGCAGCTAAAGAAAGATTTTTTAGCAATCACCCTTAGGCATATGCCATTTCTTCTCTTTAGAATGCTTCTCCATTCCTTTTACATGTCTAAATACAGTTCACCCTTGACAATTTAAAATACCGTTTATTCCATGAGGCCCTGCTTGATTTCCCTTTACCACTTCCACCAAGTAGGTTACCTCCTTTGAGTAACTCCCAGAGCACTGAGATTCCGCTGTTCCTAAGATACCACCACTGCCTTGTGCTATCTTTTATAAATGCAGAGATCATACCTATGACTCCAGCCCATAAGCTATTTGAGGACATATGCTTTCCCAAATTCATCTGTGAATCTCACCTGAGTGCTCTGTTCAGCTTTCACATAGCAGGTGCTCAGGATACCTGCTGAAGTGACCTGACTAGTGAGACACTGAGCTCCTATGCCTTTTCGTTTTCAACAACAACTGAAAACCATGGTTATAGAGGTAAAGTCCTGTGTCAGGTGAAGGTACATTATATGACTTCAAGACCCCATTTCATTCTAAAATTCTATGATATTTGTGGCATAATTGTATGCCCATTTTGTACTTTCCATCTCATTGTTCAAATATTTTATGCATTTGACAAAATAAAAACACCACCAACTCTAAATGAATTTCTCTCTCTGAAGTATTTAGATCTCTAGCTAGACAGAAATACTTTCAGGTTATATAAAGGAAGATACAGATAATATAGACATAGACTCAGTTACTGTCTCTTATCTGTTAAATAGACACTCTATACAAGTTTTATAGAATTAGAAATTCTATATGAAGAAAAATATGTATTGTATGTATGCATTTTTGCATGTATGCTATATTCTTTATATATTTGGAGTTATAACACACTTCTTCAAAAATCATTTCATTTTATAGTTACATAGGAACTATATATACATACAAGCAAATGTTTATATGTATAGCACAGTATATAACCATATATGCACATGTTATAGATGCATAAATGTGTATATACAATGCATATCTATATATATAAAAGCCTAATATTCAAAGTGTCCCCTTGGGAGTTTGACCTACCAGGAGTTTGATTGCTCACTATGACACGCACTGATCACCAGAGGGTGGGGCAGAATGAAGAAAGGCCCCAGCTGGCAGCTGCTAGGGACCCTACCCGTGCATGAATTTCGTGCACTGGGCCTCTAGTATATAAATATTCTACACACATATGCACACATGCTTACAGTGATTTACAAGCTTCACTTGATATTTGAGGTTGCCTTTTATCCTGGAGCACAGCTATGGTAGTGCCATGATTACTTTTCAGAGAGAATGAACTGGAGAAAAAAGAGACCAATATATCAGAAGCTTCCTCTTTCCCCTTCAAGTTTCCATTGCACCTTCTCCCTACTCTATTTTCACCTCTCTACTTATCATCTGGTCTCAATATACAAGTGCAAATAAGTTTTGGTGTAGTGACTTTCAAATTCCAAAGAAATGAAGAATCTTCAAAGAGAGGAAAATTTGGTCAAGTGGTGTTACAGAATTTTAGAACTGGAAACAACCTCACCAACATTCACATACAATTATGTTACCTTGGACTAATTAAGAATGAGAAAACCTCATTATACCTTTGGAATTCTGCTGTTTATACTGAGAAATGTCAGTTGGCTTTTGATTAGCATAGACAACTTTGGGCATTCTAAAATTAAGTTATGATAGTTAGCTTGAGTCTAGAACCAGAGAGAAATATTATAGATATATTTAGAAACATTTTGGTACCAATAGTTTAATTTGTATAGTAACCTATCACTAACTTGTATTTATAGATTGTGTTGACTTGCAAAGACATTTTATATCTTAAAATTTAATGGATCTTAAATTATATTAAACCATTCACAATTCCATATATTTCTGTTTCCACTTCAAAGAATGCAGTTCCTCTCTTGCCATCTGGACAAGCCCCACTCAACCTTCAAAAATCTGTTCAAATAGCTTCCATCTTGAAATCCATTTTCTGTTTTCTGGTATAACCAATGTTCTGTCCTCTGTATAATTGGGGTTCATAAATGCTTCTCTACCAATGTCTTATCTTCTTAGGTTGTCTATGGAGTCACTATAACCTGATAGGTATAACTTATCTCATTGTTAACAAGACCTCACTGAAAAAAAAATGGTGTTTTTAATCTTTGTCCTTCTACAGCTAGCTCCAGATCAAGCACAGAGAAGTATAGTAAACTTGATTAAAGAATGAATAGCACTGTAAATGTTAAGGCAGATGGACTGCCATAGTAGATGCAATTTCTCCCTGTCAACATTTGAATCCAAAGAACATCATGTTCAAAATTTTTTTAGCTTTTCAAATATTTGAGCTTCCAAGACTTATTTGCTTTGTATTCATGCAGATTGTAATTTTCAAAATACAATTACACCATGTACTCACCCTGAAGTCATTTATTAGTTATAAGGGTTTTCCGAGTCTTTTTTGTTGTTGTTGTTTCAAAATTTTGTTTATTCATTGTGTATCACTTTTTTTTCTTGTTTTTTTAAAAAATATTTTTCTATTTAAAGTATTACATATATTAGTACTTACATCTCCTTTTTTTTTCTCCATTGACCTTCCCCCAGCCTCCCCTACCCCCTGTCGCATGCCCTCATCCCATCCCCCCAGTGTCTTGTGTCCATTGGTTTGTTTATATGCATGCATACAAGTTCTTTGGTTGATCTATTACCCTCCCTCCCCAACACTCCCCAGCCTTCCCGCTGTAATTTGACAGTTTATTCGGTGCTTTACTGCCTCTGTATCTATCTTTTTATTCATCAGGTTATATTGTTCTTTATTTTCCATAAATGAGTGAGATCATGTGGTATTTTTCTTTAATTGCCTGGCTTATTTCACTTAGCATAATGCTCTCCAGGTCCATCCATGCTGCTGCAAATGGTAAGAATCCCTTCTTCTTTATAGCAGCATAGTATTCCATTGTGTAGATGTACCATAGTTTTCTAATCCACTCATCTGCTGATGGGCATTTAGGCTGTTTCCAAATCTTAGCTATGGTGAATTGTGCTGCTATGAACATAGGGGTGCATATATCCTTTCTGATTGGTGTTTCTAGTTTCTTGGGATATATTCCTAGAAGTGGGATTACTGGGTCAAATGGGAGCTCCATTTTTAGTTTTTTGAGGAAACTCCATACTGATCTCCACAGTGGCTGCACCAGTCTGCATTCCCACCAGCAGTGCATGAGGGTTCCTTTTTCTCCGCATTCTCGCCAGCACTTGTCCTTTGTTGATTTGTTGATGATTGCCCTGACAGGTGTGAGATGTACCTCATTGTCATTTTGATTTGCATCTCTTGGATAATTAGTGACTTTGGGCATGTTTTCATATGTCTCCTTCTGTCTTCTTTCGAAAAGATTCTATTTAGGCCCGTTGCCCATTTTTTTATTGGATCATTTGTCTTCCTTTTATTAAGTTGTATAAGTTCCCTGTAGATGTTGGAGATTAAACCTTTATCAGTGATAACATTTGCAGATATGTTCTCCCATACAGTGGGGTTTCTTGTTGTTTTGTTGATGGTTTCTTTTGCTGTGAAAAAACTTTTTATTTTGATGTAGTCCCATTTATTTATTTTCTCTTTAGCTTCCATTGCCCTAGGAGCGGTATTGGTGAAGAAATTGCTTCGGCATATGTCTGAGATTTCTCTGCCTGTGGATTCCTCTAGTATTTTTATGGTTTCCCGTCTTATGTTTAAGTCCTGTATCTATTTTGAGTTTATTTTTGTGTATGGTGTAAGTTGATGGTCTAGTTTCATTTTTTTGCATGTATCTGTCCAATTTTCCCAACACCATTTATTTCTAGTCTTTATACTTGGTAGAATTGGCCTAAACTTGCAAAAGCCTAGGTTTAAAATCTACTTTGCTGATTAAAGAAGGAAACGAGCTTGCATTTGCTCTCCCCAAAAGCTTATTAATCCATACTAACTTTACTAGAGAATGTGCCCAATCATGCAGTAAGGTGCAAATATATCGAGGGCCCACCATGTGCAGCTCATTGCTGAGTTCTATGGGAACAGAAACAAACACAATGGAC
Organism: Plecotus auritus; assembly: GCF_963455305.1. Lineage (NCBI taxonomy): Eukaryota > Metazoa > Chordata > Mammalia > Chiroptera > Vespertilionidae > Plecotus > Plecotus auritus. Next base: position 141,860,100 of record NC_137776.1, on the reverse strand, counting down.
TCTTCCCTCCAGGAGTCCAAAGGGTAGTCACATAACAGACATAACTGCAAATAACATTTTTTGTTTTTGTTAATAAAAGGAGCACTGAGATACATGCTCTCTCAATATTCTGAACAAAGAGAGTGGTAAAACGAGAAAAAATTAATTCTAATGGGTGGGATTTGCAAAGGCCTTCCAGAGGAAAGGGCATGCCGTTGGGCTTTTAATGAATGCCATACACATTGTACATTACAAGCAAGAGAGAGAGAGAGACCTTCCAAGAGGAAGACATATCATGATCAAAAGGCTGGAAGCAACCAGTTAAAAGCTATTTTTTGGCCCAGAGGGGAAATAGGAGTGGAGATGGGTTATGAAATGTAGGAGGTGACAGTGTAGCCATTGGTCAGCCCCCCAACTCCATGTGAGGTAAGGGTGGAGAGTCAGCTTTGGGTAAAAGTTCTTGGTAAGAGGTAAGAATCTGGCTTTAGTTCCCCAGGCAGCAGGAAGATAATGAAAGTTTTTGAAGCAAGAAAAATAAAAGATAAGCCATGGTGTTCAAAACTTTTCAAGATCAGAGTGAATTTATAAACAGAAGGAAGTTTAGTAATTTCATAACTCTCCCTTCTTGACTGAGGACTGGATCTGGGGAAAAGCATGTGAGGGGCATGGGTAAAAATTTAAGGGAAGCATTCATGCTTAGAATCATGAAAATGTATGAAATGGTACCTCACTCACCTTAACCTAGTCCTGGCCCTCCCTAGAATATTGTTAGCATCACTGTAAAGGATATTCATAACATTTCTGATCTCTCTTTCTATGACTCTCAAAGTAGGCACCTAGATTCCTTCCTTGGGCCACAATTTTTAATTTCTGCATGGGAGAGAAAGGCTATTTTGCATAAAAGAGTTACATTGCAATGAAGTATTGCAATGAACCAGGCCAATTAGAAAAAGACCTTACTCTCCATGAACTTGAAGCTCCTACTTGTGCATATCCTGACAAGATATGCATAATGTCTTTGTCACTTTGACTGCTTTAGTTAGGTTTTCAGCCTGGGGTAGCAGAAAAGACTTGTCTGACTGATTGGTGATGAGCATCTATCTCTGAGCAATGAATCCATGTCAGTGTTTCATAATGATAATCCAGCTTATTTTTAAGGTATCTATGAGAAGAGGAAAAAAAAATTAGAATGAATCTCTTTTAAAACCAAAAAGTAGTTGTCACAGAACATTTGCTCATTCCTGGTCTTCATGTTAATACCAATTCATCATTGATTACCTGTGTGAAGTCATATATAATCACATATTCTTACAGCAGTTTTTAAGCTAAATATACACTGTGTGGTCCATTGTTAAAATTAGGGTATACTATATATGACTATCTGTTCAAGAATATCTACTCAGCTATACTCTGCCAGGCTGTTTCTCACCCTTGTAAAATAAAGGAGCTATTCAGGAAGCACCTAGCACAACATTGGCATGTTGTGGGTCCTCAGTCAAATTGGTTCACTTTATTCCCTTCTTTGAAAAATTTCCTTCCTCTATAAAATCACTCTCTCCCCCATGGACTGGGTCTATGTAACTTAACTTTAAGATACCACTGCCAAGATAATTCTTCTAAAGTATTTTTTGAACATCCTATGCCAGGCAATTGATTTGTTTTAATATATTTTACCACCACTTGGAAGGAAAAGTTGGTTAAAGATCATATATACCTATATATACTAAATACATACAAATATAAAATATATACAAACCGGTATATACAAACGGTAGTGATATATTATGTGATATATATCTATATCCTTCGATGTATAGATTTACTAATTTTAAAAACTAATAATGCATAAAGTAGTAGTCATTAAAAATAAGGGATAAATGTACTTCTTTTCTTTATACTTCCCCATCCATTGAAACAGTGCAGTGTACAGTAGTCTCAGTATTGTGGTGTTTACAATATCAGAATATGTGCCTCTTAGGATTGACTCACACAATAAAATGCCAAGAGTGGCAGGATGGAAGATGGGAAAGAGTATGTGTGGGCTTTCAATCAGTAAGGTTTGGGTTTCAATCTCCCATTTATCAGCCCTGTGACCTTGAGCAGGTTGCTTACATTTCTGCACATTTGTTTCAGGTATAAATTGTCCCCCTATGATGCTGTATGCATTAGATTAGATTTTATATATCAATTATCCAGCATAATTCAATAAATGGTATATATTATTATCAGACTGACATTGATTATAATTTTAATAAATTATTTCTATCTCACACGATAACTCAGCCACTTTAATTCTGGTATGATCTAAGGAATTTACTTGGAATTCAGACTCACACCTCCTTTAAGTGTTCAATGGATTATGTGAAATGCATTACCTATCATATTGCATCATCTAAATGAAGCTATCTCTTGGAAAACAAACAGAGAAATTTGAAATATTTCCCTACTCAGGACAAGCTAAAAATCTCCATATGAAACCATATTTTCTTCTAAGATTTTATCTGCCCTGTTCCTGCCTTTTTGGTTTGTTTCTGCCATCCCAAAGTCTCTTACAATAGAAGTGAAATTGAGTATCTTATTGCGTTTTTATACGAATATTCTTGCTTCCACTTCCACAGAGATACTCTTCCTGGTAAACCCACTATCCTGGTTACATTATTAACCTCTTGACTTCCTTTTTCTGACATCAATCATTTAAATTCCAATGACAACCAGTTCTTTGATTTGACAGGGGATCAGGCTGTGTAAAGTCACCTAATCCACTAAGGATAGATTTGAAGACTATTGGAGATAGAGGGCATTTTATGAAGTATTTAATTCACTTTGTTCTTTATACACAGGATGAAAGGAGAGTTCTGAGAAGTTAAGGCACCTTTTGAACTATCATTCAGTACGGTCTGGGACTGAAGTCTTGAAACCAAACATAGAGTTCCTTTACTTACCTAAAATTACACTAGAACACAGATCTAATTTACCTTATGGGCATCCTCTCTTTGCTCTTTCTGTTAATAGGTATTATATGAAAATTGCAGAACATTAAAATTACATGGCCTTGTTAATAAGATACCATTCCATCAATGTTAGGAAAACTGGCAACGTTTGAATGGTTTCCTGACTTTTATTTTCAACATCAGCTATTTGCCTTCTGTGCATATACTCTCAGGAATGAGTACTCATAATTAAATCCAGAGCAACCAAATGATCATCAGTAAACCTCAAGGAAATCACCCTCAGCATATTTGATATATTTCCATGACCTTTGAGACTGGTACTGGGAATAGTCAGGAATACACAACTATTAACTGAACTCAGTTAACTAAATTGGTACGTTAGGAACCATGTCTATTACATGCAAACATTCATAGTCAGATAGATGAACTTTTTATGTATAATTCCAATAGGATTTATTTTAAAACATCAAATGATGTTATATCTGTGAAGGGGCATAGGATTCTGCTAGTAAAAAAATTAAAAGATTGGTGGATAGGCAGATGTGGCTTTTTTCTTACTCAGAATTATCCTAAAGTGTAACTCCAGTAAGTTGGTGTGTCAGTGTAGCTAAGGAAAGAGCCAGAATATAAGACAGATGTTTGTACACTTCCATTAGAACTACTTAATACAAATCAAGATCTGTGAGATTGGAAAAACCCAACAGTAATCATTTCAGAAATAACTTAAAAGCATGTAGTGTTCCCGTGTGTGTGTGTGTGTGTGTGTGTGTGTGTGTTTTCAAATAATGACATAAAGCACTTTCAACTAGATTTTCTACCAGAGATCTGTCTTAATGAAAACTTTCATATTAAGTTCACAGTTGCTTTCTTAGCAATGCCATACAAATTTTCAACAAGCGACACTTGTCTTGGTACCTTGCAACTCTTTCACTGATTACCCTGAGACTCAAAAACTTCCCTTCTTTGCACCCTTATATTTAACATTGATTAAAGCATTTTTATATGCTGGGCACTGTTCTAAGAATTTAATCCTTTCAACAGTTACTAGGGGAGCTACTCTTATAATCCTATTTTTAAAGATGAGAGCACTAAAATACAGAGGTCACCTTGTTCAAAGGCGTGCAGCTAGTGAGGCATTAGCCAGGAGTGGAATCTAAGCACAATCTTCCTTGAGAACCCATCTTCCTAACTACTTTCATAGATTGCCTCACACATTCACTGTTAATTACCATTCTAGGTGACTGTATCCTCTCCTTTCAGGTAGTTTGTTAATATAGGCATTGTTCCTCTTTATATCCTTAAACGCAGAGTTCATTTTGTTTTGATAAAAACAGTTTAGCTTCACATCCAGAAAGGTGAGGTAGAGGAAGTGTCCTGGAAGTGTGGAGACCAGAGCTGGAAGAGATAATCCCACCTCCAACAAACCTGGCATTTCTCTTCTCTCCCCACACTCTCTGCTGCTCTTTGTTCTGTTCTTGACAGGTGCTGAATTGGCTCCAGAATGTGCATCCATAGAAGGGGTTTAGGATCAGCCATTCCTGCGAAAGGAGGGATTTCAGGGACTTTCATGTCTATTGTGTATATACAAATCTAGCTACATAACTTGCTCGGCCTAGTACAAAATAAAAAGATGGAGACCCCTATTGAGAAAGCAGGAAAAAAAAGTTTCTTCTGTGGTCTCTCTTTCCATCTGCCAGGGTGATTTTTATTTGCAATTACGCTTCCTCAGGCATGGGGATACTCACTAGACAAATGCACCTAGGACTCTGCAGGAGGGAGGGAGAGAGCCATTGCTGGGTGGGGTTGGGATGACTAGAATCCATCCCAGGGAGGCAGTGGGAGATGGGACTGGCGTTCAGCCTAGGCCACAAAGCCCCAGTACATCCTCCACTGTTTCATCGAACTTCACTTACAGAATGCAAATTTAAATAAAATTACTAAGAATTTCAAGATGGCAAACTGCAGAGTATTCAACCCCAAGAACAGGCCTCCCTTCTGAATATGGAGCCAGTGCAGTACACTGGTTGTGAGTCCGCAAAGCTGGCTCTTTTTTTTCCTTTTTTAATCCTCACTGGAGGATATTTTTCCATTGATTTCTAGAGGGAGGGAAAGACAGAGAGAAATATCGATGTGAGAGAAACACATGAATCAGTTGTCTCCTGCATGTACCCCATCCAGGGCCCGCGCCAGGGAGGTGCCTGCAACCAAGGTACATGCTCTTGACCGGAATCAAACCCAGGACCTTTCAGTCCAACAGGCCAATGCTCTATCTACTGAGCCAAACTGGCTAGGGCAAAGCTGGTTCTTTACACATATTTATTTTGTTTGACTTAAGGATCAATGATGGTGTAGAATATGACTAAAACCCCTGTAAGCTATGTCTTAATCCTGTCACTGTTAGTATGATAGTATCCTTTGAGGTGTTTGTTATTGTCTCAGTCCAATGACTAGATTACAGATCTTGGAGAGCAAAGTGTCACCACTTTGCTTGCAAACTTTCCCAAGGTAATCAAAGAACCACTAGGGAGTCATGTGGGCAATGTGGAAAGTCCATTCAGGATGGTCTAGGCTTCCCAGTGTGACAGGAGGACTCCCACCACTTTGTGATGGCAGGGAGTCTCCATGTTCATTGGACTCTGAGAAACACTGACTCCTAAATGAGCTGGAGAAGAAGCAGCCAGATGCACCCTGCATAACCAAACATTTTGTTTCATTGGAATGACTCAAATACATTTTAAGTAAAGAACTGTTTACTTCCCAGCTTACTTTTAAATGGTACAGTTGTGAATGTACAAGCTGAAAGGGATTTTGGAAATCATCCCATCAATATACTTAATCAAGAGAAAAATGAGGCGGGGGAGGTGACTTAACTTTACCTAAGGTCACACACCTCCAGAGATGAAATTTTTATTTGGCCTGGTTTTTATCACAGCACACCTTTTCCTTGGATCTCGGCACAAATTCCTTGGGATGGAAGCCAACCTGAGGCCAAAATAATGGTGCACAGTGCTAATGCCAAAGTTAGATTTTTAAGTCCATCCTCCAGACCCCAACTTGTCACTGCCCATAGACCATACAGATACACTTTCTTCTTCTTTTGCATCTTGTGCATCATTCAAGTGGTTTATCCAAGTAACAGCCACCAAGTCTAATGGACACAGCCAAACATTTTCTCTCTTTTCAGATATTTGAGTTGTGCAAACAGAACCCTAGTTAGGTCAGCACAGAGGTTTCCCCTCCCTGTCACCCCAGGAACCCAAGGCAGGTGCAAGGGTACAACCTGAGAGGGTATACCACAGTTTAGAGTTGATGTGGAAAAAAATGTTTCTTATTCTACTCAGCCGCTATTTGCTTTGTTCTGGATTAGACATTTACTCTGGATTTGTTCCTGGATTTATTATGCTGCAAATTGAAATATTATTAGAAAATGTTAGAGATGAAATTCGATGCTTATAGACTAAATTTTATAACAATCTCCTCCATGAGGCCTTGCCAGCAGAAATTATCTCTTACTCTTTAAAGAAGCAAGATGGTTAGGGGAAGATGCTTTTGTTAATCCCTTTGCAAACTCTATTTAACAAAATATTATGCCTACGTTTAAACTCTGTTGTGTCTTTTTTAATTATGGTGACTTCTGTTTTTAAAAATTATTAATTGAAGAAGTAATATAGGCCATGGCAAAAAAAATTTAAAAGTAAAAGAAAGCATTCAATGAAAACTATGACATCTCATCACTGATAATTAATTCCAAATTCTCCCTCCCAAAAGGCAGTTACTGTTAAAAATGCCTTCTGAATTTTTCTAGAAATTTGCTACATATAAACAAATTGTGTGTTTGTACACATAGGAAGATGCATTACATATTATTTTACATCTTTTTTATGTAAGTTATATCTGGAGACAGTTACATATAAGCACAAATAGATCTCTCATTTTTTAGCATCTACATATATTTCCATTTCAAAGGTGTTTCTTAATTTATGTAAAAAGTCATCTCAAAAAATGATTTCTAGTTTTTTTTACAATTACAAACACTGTAAAAAATATCTTGTGAGCCCTGGCTGATGACTCATTTGGTTGGAGCATTGTCCCATGCACTAAAAAGGTTTCAGGTTCGATCCCCAGTCAGGGCTCATATGGGAGGCAACCAATTGATGTTTCTCTCTCCCGCCCCCTCTCTAAAATCAGTAAAATATATCCTCATGTGAGGATTAAAAAAAAAATCTCATGAATGTGCTTTCACCCACCACATGTACACAAACATAGATAAGGTTATTTTTTAGAGGTGGAGTTACTGGCTGAAAAGACACATGCAACTAAAAATTTTGGTAAGTATTTCCACACTACACTAGTACTCCAAGGCGCTTGTGTGATTGGCTAGCATTTGAAAAACTGTGATGGGATAGAAAAATAGAGAAATATAAAACAAAACAGATGACTATGAGTTGAATTAATATGTTATAACATGCTAAAAGAATGAAGGAAATGGTAATTTAAATGGAGTATAAAAACAATAAGTAGTTTAGTTCAGTCTATCAAGCACTTAGTACCTATTGTGTTCTGAGGAGGAAGGTGGACATAGTGAGTTTGGCTGCATGTGGTCTTTACCCTAAGTATCTAGTGCAGGCAGTTTTTGGTGAATATACAGGTGTTCCAGAAACATAGGTTAAAAAGCTTTAATAGGTATACTGTGTGGACTGAGGGCTCATTTCATATTTCTCTTTGTACCTCAAATATCTTTCTGTTTTAGCCCATAGTATTTATGTACAATTCAAGAACTGATATTCAGGCTGTTCCCTGTTTAGCTATGGATTCAATCTCCAAAGTTTGATTTTTAAGTCCATTCAATACATTTCCCCACTGAAACATAGCCATTGTTTTTCCAATTTTTAGACCTTCACATAAAAGCATATCTTACCCACAATGCAGCAGGAAAAAAAGATACATCTGTGCTTAAAGAAGTAAACAATATTGTGGAAAACATATTGTAATTAAGCAAAATATAAAAACAGTCCATTTAAGTAAGTAGCTTACCATTCACACCTGCACTTGAAGACTACCAGGTTTAGTTAGAGGAGGATGGAAAGGTCTGGGGGGATTCTGAAGGGCACTGGCTGTTTCTCTGGAAACTCTCAGGAGCTTTAGAAGTTAACTGCTCTATCCTAATTTCTACACTCTTCCTGTGCACTGCCTTTCTTTTCTGAATCATGGAAATGGATTAGAAGGAGAGGTTTTCCTGAAGTGAAAAGGAAAGAGTTGGAAGAAAGAGTAGAAAGAAAAATGAATTTGATTAGGGTGTGTATAATGTGGGAAAGAGGTGTCTTGAAATTGAATTGAGGACTGTATGGTGAATAGTCAAATGATGAAGCTTTGAGTCAGACAGTTCTGCAAACTACCCAACAGGTCATGATGTTGGTCCCAAACCCCATGGCTGATCTTTAGAGGAAGACTTGGCTTCAGTAGAGTTTGCTTTCAATCAATAGTTCTCCAGCCCAGAAGTGCTTCAGAGTCACTTGGAAATTTTGGAAATGTAGATTCCTGGCACCAAAATTGGAGATTTGATATAGGAAGTTGAGGGTGGAGCCTAAGGATTTGTATTTTCCGGTCCAGATGCAAAAGTTTCCAGGTGATTTTTCATACACAGCCACGATTAAGAACGCTATAGGGTTGGAGTACATAGCTTTGGGTGAAAAGGAAGGAAGACTATATGTAACCTGTTCATGGTATAAGCAACATTTGTTTAGGCCAAGTGTTGGTAATGTATGGAATGCTTGTTTGCATCCTAGAAAAGCGAATTCTACTCTTTTTGGAAAAGTGTGGGGTTTGAATCCACTGTTCCTGGAGACAGGATGATAAAAAAGGCAGGTCCCTGCTGTCTTTGAGTTTATATTCTGCTTTTGCTCTATTCCGTGGTCCTGATAAGTGATTCTCAATGGCACTGCACCTAATGCCTCCTCAGATATGATTCCCTGGTTTCAGGAGGGCTTCAAGCCTTGCTATCTTCTTAAAGCTCCCTGGGAGATCCTTAAGAGCTGAAATCTTGAGATTTGTGTGCAGTTGAAGGGGAATAATAACCTCCCTCTAGTTTCCTCCTCTCCCAACTCAGCTCCCCTCTGCTCCTTGAGTCTTCCTATAGGGAGAGATGCTAGTATTGTCAACAGTTTTTGAGATGGAGAAAAGTGAATGTGTGGTCCATTGTGCTAAGAAGTGGAGAGTGCTAAGAGCAGCAGAACCGTAATCTTCAATAGACTCCCAGAGGTTATTTCCTGTGTGTATAGTAGCCCTCCCTTTCTCAGCGGATGACTGCAGCAGAGAACTCTCCACCCAGTCCAGGAATCTGAGAGCAGATAAAAGCTTTTCTCCTCTTCCCAAGGATGGCTGCTTGATCCTGCAGCAAATTGGCCTATTGTTTTTAATTATAAGATTCAGTGATGTGCTAGTGAATGGTTAATAACCCACTCTGGAAAAAAAAAACCAGAATCTCTGACTGGTAGTGCTTGCTAACTTCATGGTGTAAATACTCTCCCATGGATGATTGTAAGCTGACAGCAGTTTAACTCCTGGCTTGCAAGGTTCCTGAAAATTGAGGAATTAGCTCTAGCACAGAGCTAGATGTCTCTTTCTCCACCCCCACATTTTAATCATCTTTGGTTTTTGATAATTTCCTTCACATAAATGTATAGTTGGCATTTGGTTGTATATAAGTGATATCGCAATTAAACAATAAGATAAAAATCAAAATGAAGGATTGAGGCTTAGGTTTCATTCCTTTAACCATGACCAATTATTTCCATCTTTGTTCTGTTTGGTGTTCATTTATAGGGACAATTTATCTTGTTGCTTGTTAATATGTCCTCTTAAGTCTCTTCATTGGCATGATCACAGTTAAAAATAATGTATAGTATTTGTGTTCTGAGAGGCCCTATTATAAAACTTACACCAAAAGAGTTACAGTCTTCCTCAAAGCAGAAAAAAATACTTGTTTAATATTTTGTTTTTTCAACATTTAAATAAAAGGCCCAGATATCTATTATTTATGGTTTATTCACAACCCACAAGCAAACTCATTAGATGACTTTATGAAGTTGACTCATGATGTGGAAGTTTTACTAGACTTGCAAAGTTAAAATAGATGTATATTAAATTGAATCTATCAAGTCGTATAGGAGGAGGAGTATGTTTTTTTCTGAGCATTTATTGCCCAAATCCCTATGAAAGTAAGGTTGAATAGGGAAGCAAAGAAGACCATATCATACAGATATTAACAAATGAACTAACTAGTTCAAAAATTAGCCCCCTTTACAACAGCCCTCTCCACTTTACATCTTATCTGTTTAAACACTAAACAAAATGCAGTGTGAAATGCAAACTGAGTTCAAAAGGAAATTAGAAATCCTTGAATATATGGAATTTCATTGAAAGCAATATTGATGAACAGTTTGAATCATTTGCAAACTCATAAACAAATGATGATGATCTGTTGAGTTAGCTGAGTCAAGAATTGAAAAAGAAAATAAATCTGACGTAGAAGACATGATAGGTTTCTTCAGAAGTAAATTATTTAAATACCAAAATATTGAGAGCAATCTTTGCAAAAATTGTTATATATTTTTGCCAAAATGGCTATCTTAATAATGGCGTCACAAAGTATCATGCTTTTTGGTTAGGAAAGTTAGCTACATTCTCATCCACCAAAAACAAACAAAAATAGTAGATCCCATTTGTTCTTAGAAATAATAGGCTAATTCTAAGGATCAGTACATAATTCCATTTTTTTTTTTTAGATGTAAAAGTCACTTTCATAATTCAATTTCTTTTTTTTTGGATAAGTCTCATTCAGACTTTTGTCCCCACTATTTCTAATGAGATGTTTTTCTTGCTTTAAATAGGGTCGTTTTAAGTTAGTCTTTTCTTGGTAACAGTTGTCCTTACATAACCACAATGATGTGCTGCTGAATTCTATCCACAACTTACCAGGTCCCTACTTTTTTTTTTTTTTTAAATATATTTTATTGATTTTTTTTACAGAGAGGAAAGGAGAGGGATAGAGAGTTAGAAACATCGATGAGAGAGAAACATCGATCAGCTGCCTCCTGCACACTCCCCACTGGGGATGTGCCTGCAACCAAGGTACATGCCCTTGACCGGAATCGAACCTGGGTCCCTTAAGTCCGCAGGCCGACGCTCTATCCACTGAGCCAAACCGGTCAGGGCACCAGGCCCCTACTTTTATTAGTAGTAATGACATCAATAATAATTATTGGGAACCTACCATGTACTATTCTACTCTGACTGTGTGCTACTCTAAGCACTTCATCGGTGTTATCTCTTTTCATTGTTACAACAATCCTGTGAAATAGAAATATCATTATCATCATTTTAGACATGAAGTAACTGAAGTTGGCGGATGATAAGTAATTTGCCAAGGAGGAGAGACAGAGGTCATCTGACATGCTGGAGCCTGTGGTCAGTATTTACCAGTGACACATAACAGGGCCAAGAAATACCAGAACTCTCAACTCCTCACAATGTGATGGTGAAGTGACCAAAGTCATACTCTTCGCTACTTTAAAGCATAAAATAAATATATTAACAGGAATAAACAAGTGTCCTCTACCTAGGAACTGGTTTGTTCAGAGTAAAACACCTGCGAGAAACAGCTGCACAGGCTGCTTGCCTCATATGCCGAAAAATATTGCACAATGTTTGGACAATGATTTAAGTAAGAGCTAACTGTATACATGTTATCTGTTTCTAGTAGTTCCTAAAAGAGAATGAATTGCAGGCTGATAAATTGTATTGGTGTCTCTAGTCAAATGGAGGAAAGAAGCATATGGTAACGCTTAAAGTTGTTGTTGTTGTTGTTGTTGTTGTTATTATTATTATTATTATTATTTACAAGCCCCAAATTAGTAGAGTCAAAAGTTCTAATCTTTACAGAGAAGAAAACTGGTCAAGCAAAGAAAGTTGAATTTAGAATAAATTTATATGATAGAAGTATATTTTTTCCTTTGATTAAAGGAAAATATTAGTGACTTTCCAGCTTTTTAATAGCTACTTAGGGAAATAAAATCAAAATAATCATAAATGCCTTTGGATCACTATAACATCAGCATTCCTTTTTTTAGCATTATCGCATCAACCTTTTTCTGGGTTTTTAAAAATCAAATAATATTTAATTCATGTGTCATGGGGTTCTCTCATATATAAGTGTCCAATTTGAAAAGCAAAGCTCTCTGCTTTAATGTTATGGGACACAAGAAATAAGATTTTCCAAACAAATTGGCTTATGGTTCACTGATAATCTGGGAGTGGAATGGGGAAACACATTACAGCTTGCTTTAAAATCCCATTCAAGAAAATATCAGTGGACATATTAGGACAGGACATTAGTTGAAGCTACATCTTTGGCCAGCAAAATTAAAGCAATTAGACCATGTCAGGGGCTAATTACTGATGACATCTCTGTGTTTTCTCAAGCTTAGAATTGGGAAAGTGAGAGGCTGGAAATACAGTATGATTTGCTATGTTCTCCTTTCAACTAGTAGTTCTACTTTTACCCTATAGTGAGAACCATGCTACATATCCTTTTCTTCCTCCTCCTCCTCCTCCTTTTTTGTTTTGTTTTGTTTTGTTTTGTTTTTTTCTCAATTTCCAGGAAACTCAGAGGCACAATTTGGGCTTAGAATCAGTATCTTGCATTAAGTCTATATTTTCAAATGCTAAATTTCATCTACCCTCCACCCCAACCTCCCCATCCTCATCCTTATTACTTGAATTTCCTTTTTTAGTCTTTTGTTCATAGTTTTAGTTTTTTCTTGTTTCTGTGCATTGTGCTGGGTATTGTTTTAGTTTTTGCAAATTATTTTGAGTCCTTGAAGAGACAGTGTAACTGCACAGACTCTGTGGTGAGACTGCCTGGTCCAGATCTTAACTCTGCCTCTCAAGAGCTGTGTGATTTCACGCAAACAGCTAGATCTATCGGTCATTTTCTTCTTCTGTAGAATGAGGTAATAATGGTACCTGCCTCCTAGGGTTAGTGTAAGGATTAAATGATGTAATACATGTTAAGTGCTTTCAGAGGTAGTCTGACACATGGTAAGGCCTCAACAAGTATTAGCTATTGAAGATATGGCTGGGCAGACAGCCATGCCTGGAGAGGGAGGTGAGAAAAATAGGCAAATATAAGATAAAATTCTTTGTAGACATGATGATAGGTTTAACTACCTTAACTTAAAAAAAATTAACTGCTGACCACCATGAAAGCAAAATGTGGTCCTGATAGTTACCAACTATAATTGTAAATAGAGAAATCTCAAACAATGCAGAAGTTGTCATCAATGAAGGCATTTCATAAATTCCTAGCAACTAGATCTGAAATGCTGGGTTTTCTTATTTAAAAAATCAGATGGACATGTGTTTTTTCACATTAGTTTCAATTTAGTTTCTCTCTGAAATTATGTCTTACAGTTCTGGCTCTAGTAATACTGGGATTCCTACCTACTTAAGAAATTTGATTTTAAAAAAATCAGAATTCTATTTCCTACTCTTCCTCTTACCTCTTTTCTTCCTTGCTCTCCTGGCACTAAGATGTCTGTGATATCCCTCAAAAGGAGTAGAAGAGAGATAAATACCTGACATTTGTTCATTCCCAGTGCATGGACCATATTCTCTGCTAGAAACTCTAACTCTCATTCTCATGCCATAACCAGGTATTAATATCCTTACTTACATTATAGGTTCAGGGGAGTTAAGTGAATCTCCCAACATCTTACATTTAGTGAGTGACAGAGTTGGACTCAAACTCTGGTCTATATGGTGCTAAAGCCTGTTTTCTTATAGATACATCCTATTCACTAGCTCTACCACAGAGTCTATGGATAAAAATATAGCTATAATGTATTAATTCAGTCATGCTTAGTTAGGAATCTATAGCAATCTATATAATCCTCTGATGTAAATATTTGAAGAGTTTTCCTGTAGTTTAATATCATTCATTTCATTGTCATGATTCTAGTCCTGTGGCTATAATTTGTAACAACCTCTCATCCTATACTCTCAGTGAACCTATCTTTTCTTGATTACCCACAGCTAAGCTAATTTCCTAAATCAAGCCATCTTTATTATTTAAGGAACAGGCTATGCTTTTATAACCCAAACACCCCAAAATACAGTGACTCAAACAAGAAAGAAATTGGCTCAAACAAATTGGCTTATGGTTCAATACTTTCTCTCTCTCTCTCTCTCTCACATGTAATAGTCAGGACTAGCAAGCATCTCTGCTATCCTCAAAACATGGCTTTGAATATTGCATCTTTTCAAGGAAGTGAAAAGAGTAGGCTAGGTCAAGGAGATAGCCCAGAAATGACACATATTACTGTCACTGACATCTCATCGGCCCAAACAGACTCATACAATAAAACTAGTGAACGCTCTAACCAAGTGGCTCCAGGGATAGAGGTTCTACTGCTAACAGAAAGAAAGAAAAACACATATTGGGGCACAATCAGTGATATCTGACTCATTTCTCCCAAACTGAAGACCCTCTAACACTCCCACTGTCTCTTCAGTTGAAGCTGGCCTAGATTCCAATGTCCTCTATGATGAGGCCCCACCTTGCCCATTCAATTTTTTCTCTAGAGCCTCACCAATATAGGGTTATATCAATTTTAGAGCTAAGGAGAAATCTTTTAGAATAACAGTTATAGTCTTGACATATAGAAAAGTTTGCATATTACAAGCCCATCAGCTGAGTTGGGCAACTCTCCAGCCATTCTCCAGGATAGAGTTCTACATGTGTGGTGAGGAAAAAAAATTATATTCCTGTTTATTCTATCTAGAGGCAGAGATTTACATTTGTATTATAAAATCCAATGACTGCACCGGAAAGATAATTTCAGGATTGGATGCCTATTATTATTCTCTGTCCCTTTCTAGACCTCATCATTAAAAAAAATAGTGAATACGTTGTTATTTGCATGGATATCAGTTGACAGTGATTATCCAGTAACTCAGGGTTTTGCAGATGTTGTTCTTCTAAAATATCTTGCTATGATTTTGTTTTATTTTGATTTTTTTAAAAGATTAATACATCTGATAAGAAATATGGCCCAAGAGAAGTTAGGGAACAAAGCTCACAGAAATTGCAGTGGATTTGTTCCACAAGCTGGTTCAAAGCTAAAAGCAACATGAAGCATGTTTCCTTGCTCTGTAACAGAGGTTTCAGTCATTAGTGGAGAGCTATATAGCTGAACTTCTTGTAGCACCATGCATCATTCATGGCCTGATGGAGTGGACAAAGTGCATCACAACCAGTGCAGAAATTTCACTGCACAAACAAGTTCACCAGTAGCTTACAGACTTCTATTTTGTTTTCTGCTGATCAAGGACATTTCCCAATCCCATTTCAAGCAGCAAATTATTGATACCTTTTAATAAAAACACTTCATACAGATATGCTCCCCTTCATCTGCAAGTTGATTTGGGTGATGAGCAGTTTTGGCAACTGTTAGAGTGAAATATAATTTCATGGTCAATACTGATTAAAATCTAAATGAAACAGAAGAAGAATAATATGGCATATTTACTTACTAGACAGGTGGCTTTAAATCCACTGTTCTTTGCTTATGCTGAGAGGCAAATGAATTTGAATTTATGTTAGGGGAAGAGATGCTTTCTTAAAAATGTAATTTTGATATAAAGGTCCTTCTGTCCTTACATACCTATTTCTCCCCATCATGTGACCCCTATATAAACCATTTTTATTACTTTCTTTATGAACTTACATATAAATGCAAATACCTATTCTTATTTCCTTGGCTTTTTTACATAAAAGGTAGTATATAAGGTACTGTATATACAGCTGTAGACTTCGTTTTTCTCACATAAAATACCTTGGAGAACTTTTGATATGAGTATGTATGCAACTAACTTATTCTTTTATAGAGCTGCATACTTTTCTGTCAGAATTTATTGAACCAGTCTAAGGGACATTATTTCATTAAATCCTCAACTTCTCATTATTATCCTGGATTTGCAAAGAAAACCAAAGCTCTGCAAGTGCTGGGAGCTTCTACAGTGCTGCCATGGTGATCGCTATCTTCTAGGTCTGGTAGATTGGTTTATAGTATGCCACTGGAATGAATACTTGCAGTTCTTAAATACTGGATATTCTTAAGAAAATCTCCTTTGTCTACATACTCACAAATAAGTTTTTCTATGCCAGAGGTTCTCAACTTCAAAATACAAAAGAACCATTTGATACCTTTTTTTATTGATTTCTTTATTGATTAAGGTATCACATATTTGTCCTCATCCCCCCATTCCCATCCCAAACCCCTCCCCACGCATGCCGCCACCCCCCTGTTGTCCATGACTACTGGTTAGGCTTATATGCATGCATACAAGTCCTTTGGTTGATCTCTCCCCCTTACCCCCACCCTCCCCTACCTTCCCTCTGAGGTTTGACAGTCTGATCAATGCTTCCCTATCTCTGGGTCTGTTTTTGTTCATCAGTTTATGTTGTTCATTATTTCCCCTAGATGAGTGAGATCATGTGATACTAGAAATACACATAAGAACCGAAAATGAGACAAGCAATAATGGTTATGCTGAGAGGCAAATGAATCAGTCTGTAGTGAGTTTCTTTCTGGGCCAACAAATGCAGATTTCTTGGCTTCACTCTCATGAGATCTCATTACTATGTCTGAGGTTAGTTGCTGGAGCACAGGTAGCCCTACTCCATCATTGTTATTCACATAGAATGGAACATAGAGGTCCTGCTGGGCAATCATCACTTGGAGCATACACCCTAAATGATTTGGGAGCAGTGATCCTTGGTCCACACATTAACGCACAGCTGTAGACAGTCTCTAGTGGCACATATTATCTCTGTAGGGCATCATGCTTGGTAGTCAGCAGCATTCCCTGAATCCATTGGACCATGATTTGTTCTCCTGGCTGTATTCAGGCTGTCTTAGATTAGAGTGGGTGCAGCAAGGCATGACGCTGAATATCTCTTTTAAAAAAAACAAAACTTTTTTTTAAAAGCTTTATTATTGAGAGTATTACAGATGCCCCTCTTTCCCCCTGCCCCCCCGTTACCACCCTCAACCTGGTTTCCACCCCACGCCTTCACCACCCTATTGTCTGTGTCCATAGGTAATACATATATGTATACAGGTATGTATATACAAATATATATATGCATATATGTATTATATATGTGTATATACATATATGTGTTATATGTATATATGCATTATATGTATATACATATGCATATGTGTATTATATGTATGTGTATACATATGTATTATATGTATATATGTATGTATATACATATATGTATATGTATTACCTATGGACACAGACAATAAGGTGGTGAAGGCCTAGGGCAGGTTGGAATCGGGTTGAGGGGGGTAGAGGGGGGAGAAGAGGGGCATCTGTAATACTCTCAACAATAAAGCTTTGGTTAATCTCTTCATACCCCACACCCTTCTTCCCTCTGAAATTCATCAGTCTGTTCCATGTTTCCATGCTTCTGAAATTCTATTTTATTTATCAGTTTATTTTGTTCATTAGATTTTTGTTCGTTTATTTTTATTTTTAGATTAAATTGTTGATCGATATGTATTTATTGCCATTTTATTGGCAATAAATCATATTTTTATCATCATCTTCCTCTTCCTCCTCCTCCTCTTCTTAAAGAATACCCTCAACATTTCATGCTGGTTTGGTGGTGATGGACTCCTTTAGCTTTTTCTTATCTGTGAAACTGTTTATCTGACCTTCAATTCTAAATGATAGCTTTTCTAGGTAATCTTGGTTATAGGTCCTTGCTCTTCATCACTTTATTTCTTACCACTCCCTTCTGGCCTGCAAAGTTTCTGTTGAGAAATCAGCTGACAGTCGTATGGGCACTCCCCTGTAGGTTACTAACTGCTTTTCTCTTGCTGTTTTTAAGATTAACTCCTTGTCTTTAACCCTTGGCATTTTAATTATGATGTGTCTTGGTATGGTGACATTGGTTAATAAAATGATGTAGGTTTCAGGTGTACAGTTCTATAGTACATCATTTGTATATGGCACTGTGTGTTAACCACTCCAAGTCAAGTCTCCTTCCATCATCATTTGTTCCCCTTTACCCTCTTCTACCTCCCCTCACCCTCTTTTCCCTCTGTTAATAATCATACTGTTGTCTGTGTTTCTTTTTTTATTTGTTTAATCCCTTCACTTTTTTCACCCAGGCCCCCAACACCCTTCCCCTCTAACAGCTGTCAGTCTGTTCTCTACTACCTATGAGTCTATTTCTCTTTTGTTATTTATTTTGTTCATTAGATTTCACATATAAGTGAAATCATATGGTACTTGTCTTTCTCTGACTGGCTCATTTCACTTAGCGTAATACTCTCCAAGTCCATCCATGCAGTCTCAAAAGGTAAGATTTGCCTTTTTTATGGCCAAGTAGTACTACATTGTGTAAATGTACCACAGCTTTCTTATCCACTCATCTATTTCTGGACACTTAGGCTGCTTCCAAATCTTGGCTATTGTAAATAATGCTGCAATGAACATAGGGGTGCATATATTCCTTTGAATTAGTGGTTCGAGTTTCTTGGATAAATTTTCAGAAGTGGAATTGCTAGGTCATAAGGCAGTTCTATTTTTTGCATATTGCTTTCCACAGTGTCTGCGCCAATCTGCATTCCGATCAACAGTGCACCAGGATTCCCTTTTCTCCACATCCTCACCAACACTTGTTGTTTGTTGATTTATTGATTACAGACATTCTGACAGGCATGAGGTGATAATCTCATTGTGCGTTTTTGTTTTAAATTTATCTTTATTGTTGAAACTATTATAAATGTCCCACCTTACCCCCCCCCATTAACCTCCTCCACCCAGCTCCTGCCCCCCACCCCCCACCCAGAGAAATGGTTTTAATTTGCATTTCTCTGATGATAGGGCTGTTGAGAATGTTTTCATATGGCTATTGGCCATCTGTTTTCCTCTTTGGAGAAGTGTCTATTCAGATTCTTTTCCTAGTCTTTAAGTTGGATTTCTGTTTTGTTTTTTGGTGTTGAGTTTTATAAATCCCTTATAAATTTGGGATATTAGGATTGAGAAAGCCAACAGCTCTGTAACAAATTAGCATATAAATAAGTGCTGTTGAATTCCCAAAACCTGAGTGCACCAGAAGTTGAAAGCACTTATGTGCAAGGGATTTAAATAGGAAACTTTTACAATCTCCTGTAACAGAAAACAATGAATTCTTCAGTGAGTAAGAATTGCTTCCTGAACTTAACTTTCACCTCTTTCTTCGTTTTCACCATAGTCATATCGGGAATCATAAAAATTGAACCATACCTATAGAATGGAACACCACAGAATGTTAGAGCTTGAAGAACCCATCAGAGATCATAGAGCATGAAGATTCTTAACCTGTGGTCCGTAGAACGGACCCCTTAACTTCCAAGGGTCAGTAGACCTCCAGAAGTCATAACCAAAGTGCTGTTTCAAAAGAGTTTCTGAGCTCCTTAAAATGATTAAGTACCATAATATAACTTTGCACCCTTATTTTACTAATGAGAAAACAGTGATCAAAGGATTGCAATGATTTACCAAGGTCACAGGATTATTTGAGGCAGGGATGGGGCCAGAATATGGGCATCTTACTATTTTGTAACTGATTTCCTCATGACTGAAATAATATATGAAGATGGCCTACTAAGAGACTTTGAAAATGGATGTACCATTGCCAGGATCTATAATCTTTATAATAGAAAATGTTAATTGAGCATTTACTGTGTGCTAGACACTATTCTGAGCACTTTATATATTCATTTAACTCTCATAATGACTCTAATAAGTGGTATTAATATTATTATCATCCCCATTTTATTTATGAGGAAAATAAAGTACAGGGTAATGAATTAAAATGGCCAGAGTTTATTAATTCAAACTCCAGCAGTTTGGCTCCATAACCTATGCTTTTCATCAGTATGCTATCCCATTTCTTTTTATGAAATGATGATTGATGTCAACTAGAAGAATGACAACCAAAGCTTTTACAAATCCACATTTTCACAAAACACAAGAGAAGGTAACCTTGGCTCTCTTCCTGCTAATTTCTGCATTTGAACATCATGAGCCCTAAAATGAAGAAACACCATTGAGCTGTTTTAATGATAAAAGACAATGTCAAGAGTGGTTATGGATCATGCAATATGTACAATTTTATTTTTGCTTTGTGCTTTTCTGTCCTTCAAATATTTTACAAAATATATCTACTATTTTGTTAGTCAAAAAGAAACATTATTTTAAAAAATACTGTACACAGAATAATTAACCTAGAAGTTCATTGCCTTCAGTTTTTTTGCAGGCCACTGAAAGGAATCCTTGACCTCTACTGACATTTACTGTCAGGTTTTAAGCCTCTGAGGTGTGCGCTCGTCTATCTTCAGAGTGCTTTTGTACAGTGGGAATTTCAAGGGCTGACAGGACTGCTTTAATGCTTTCATAGGTTGAAATATGGCACCCTATCACCCTTAAAATCAACTGAAGGAAAGAGTTTCTCCAAACTTTATCTGTAGAAACACTATGAATGGATGGATTGTAGTAGTTAACGTTTGGGTACAGAGAGGTGAATAAAGGCTAGACACTGTGGTGATATGAAATGAAAGGGGGAACAGGGGCCAGGAGAGACTGGCAGGGGTGAAGCTTTAGGATAGGCTATATAGGAATAGGTGATTTGAAGAATAAATTATGTTCAGTGGTAATTTCCCCATCTTATAAAAAAAGTAATTTAATAGGCAACATCCTTCAGTGCTAATCAGCAATGAATTATCAGTGTTTGTCTTTATATGCCCAAACTCCCAGTTGTTAACAACAACATCAAATGTGACCCTGCTCTACATATAAGGCCATGGGGGAGGCCACTCTGCCCCATGTTGTCACAAACAGTATCAGCAACAACTTAAAGATTGCACCCATCTGCCAAGACCCATTTATAAAACATTTGCAGAGAGTCTGTTATTTATGTCTGGGAAGGTCTGTGTCATGGAGTTTGTTACAATTTCAAAGCTCAAGTTAATGGGAAATTTCTTGGAAAGTCTGTGCAGAATTCATTTCTTAGAACTGTGTCTCCTGGTATGAAGATGTGACCAGACCTTGTTTCTCAGGAAACTTAGGGTTCCGCATAGTAAGTGCCAAGCTCTGCCATAGGCACATTTGCAACTTTTTGAATAATAAAAGTCACAAAGTTGAGCCTTGTTTCGATATTATTGTCATCAGGATATAAAATACTATACTTTAGTGAATTTTTTCATAAGACTGAGTTTTATAACTTCAAAATGTCTAAGTTTATTTTCTCTAACTTGAAACACATGGGTAGGAATATTTCTCAAATATGTGACACATTTCTGTCCCTTTTGAAGCAAAGCACTGTTCTCTAGGTACTAGGGGGTCACCACTGTGCATGAGAGAAGTGTTGATGCATATGCAGCATGTCTCCTACACTTAAGTCCCAGACTCTGTGCTCGGTCAGGCTGTGTGTCTGCACTTAACATTTTTTACCTTTTCCCTTATTATCCCTCTTCTAGATATCATTTCTTACTCTTTCCAGTGTGCCAGTCACAGACAGGCTATGTGAATTTTGGTTACTTTTCTTATTTTCCTGGATTCCAGAATAGCTTTAGGTAATTGAGGTGATTAGATGAATGTTTTTTAGGTAAGAGACATTTTGCTATGAGCAACAATAGATTTTTTTAATGTGTGTTTTTTTTTTTTTAATGAATTCACTAAACTTAATGATATACCCTCAACGTATATAGGATACCTTAGAAATGTTTAGAAATGTAGAATGAATGACTGGGTCAGAGTGCTGTGATTACACATAAGCCATAGGACTATGACTTAGCCAGTTGGTATCAGTCCATTAGTGTCAGCACAGATGATCTTCTAATCTCCCTGTCCAGAGCTCTCACTCACTCATTCATTTGTTCATTCACTCATCGAAGTGGTATTTAAGAGGGATTCATTTTGTACTTGTAAGCGGCAAGATTTCTAGTTTATGGAGACTTAAGAGGGAACAGGACTTCAAAAAATATAAGCCTGAAAAACTTTAAACCAGTTAGAGGTTTAATAATTTAGCACAAAAAGTCACCCTTACTTAATAATCCTACTTAAGCATGATTTCTTTATCCATTAGCTGTGAGATTCTTTGGGGGTGATTACACTTATGGTAAAACCCAGTTTTATGACAGGGCTCATTATTACAGGGATTGGGGCAAATGTTACCCACAAAGTATCATAAAAGATCTGATACACCAATTGCTTACAAGCCCTAACACAGTAAGGGTTGTTACAAATAAGCAACTCTTGCTAGACATTTTGCTTCTAATTCACCTTTTTTAAAATTAGATTTATCATTTTTCTCAGACTAGCTCCTCTTCTTAATACACCTGCATATTAATTCCAGTTTTTGAACAATTGCAGTATGCCACACCCTACCGTAGGCGCTTGATTCCAGCCTGCAAAGTGTTACGGGCTAGAAGAGAATAACAATAAATCAATAATCACACTAATAATTATTTTGTTTGGGTTATGTTAAAGGTTATGACTTAGAAACTCAGCACTTTATGCAAGTGTATTAAAACTAATTTTTTAAGTTTCTTTATGGGAGCTCCATTTTCTAAGTATTTTTAATGTTTATTGGCTGTGGCCTCATTTTGCTTATCATACCCTACCTTTTCCTCCCTTCTTATGTTTTCTTTTTTTAAATATATTTTATTGATTTTTTACAGAGAGGAAGGGAGAGGGACAGAGAGCCAGAAACATCGATGAAAGAGAAACATCAACCAGCTGCCTCCCGCACACCCCCTACTGGGGATGTGCCCGCAACCAGGGTACATGCCCTTGACTGGAATCAAACCCAGGACCCTTCAGTCCGCAGGCCGATGCTCTATTCACTGAGCGCTTCTTATGTTTTCAACCTAGTTTGAGCTCTTCTCATTTCAGTAGGTATGCTGTGCTGCCCTTCCATTTCAGATCTTTCCTTGATCTGTGTTTCAGTGACTTACAGCCTCTCCCACAACTCTCTCCCATTTTGTCCTTCTTATTCACACCTCCAGATTAAGCATCCACAATGTCAGCTTGAAAGAATGTCCTGAGGTGATCTTGTATCATCAGCCAGAGGAATGCCAACCATCCTACACTGTTTTGAGGCTACCCTCAGCCTGGCTCCAGCCTACCTGCCCAGCCTTATTGTGAACTATTTCCTTAAACACACCCTCTCTTCAGCCATCTTACTCTATTCATTGTCTCCTGAATGTGCATTTATGCACATTATCAACTCCATCAGAAATGCTCTACTATCTCAGAGCATTGAATACCACTAATTCTCATATTTCAATGTAGATCCTTCCTGTACAGTTGTTTAGATCCACAAAGGTTTCTTTCCTTTCTAACATCATGATATTAATTTGTATTTCTTACTTAACAACACAGTTCTCTTATTGCTTCATTGTATTGCAACATGCAATTACACACCTAAGGCTGACAGTTTCTGGACATCAAGTACTAGGTCACCTTTAGGATATGGCACATGCCTTGCATGAATAAAATTTATTGATTAGTAATAAATATTTATTGATTTCGCAAACTAATTCTAACTGTACACAGCAAAAGTGAAGACATTTTATTGATTCACATTAATGAGAATGTCCATAAGAATAGAATGCCAGGCTTCCCAGAGATGTCAAGTTTAAGAGTATTAGTAGTCTCCCAAGTGGCAGTTCATGGGGCAGAGTAAGTGCTGTGTGATAGGAATTAAGACCTGCTTCGATAATATGACCAGAATGGCTGGGTTCTCAGAGCTAGAAGACCAGTAGAATTGTTTGATTCTGTGCCAGTTCTATTTTTTTGTGTGTGTGCCAGTTTTTGTCTCATCAATATTTCATTGCTGTTTTTCTCTCTGGGAACATCAGAGTAAGTATATTGAATCTTCATTACTCAAAAAAACAAAAGTATTTAGTAACCAAAATCGATAATTTTAATCATTGCTCCACCTGGCTATAGTGAAGCTGGCATATCTTTATAAAATTCACTTTTATGTAGTTTTCTAGTATGTTTATATTGATAATTCTTGTACTTAGCAGAATATAAAATATAAAGAAATGACTATTTTTTGCCTGGTCTTGAATAATAAGTTGAAAGCATAAAATAAAAGACCATTCCAACCAGAACTTTGACTGGCTTAGCATAAAGATATAAAACTGAAATGCCCTTAAGACTATCTTATTAGACTTACACATTCTGCATTTTAATAAAGGGCAGATAGATTAAAACTGTAGAGCATTACAAAGTTGGCTTTCTGAACTCCTGAAGGTAAGATGGCAAATCCAGGGCAGTGGCACTAGGATCCCAGTGACTATTTAGTATTTATTATGAATCGTCATTGGAAGTTGGTGTATGTCTTTATATTTTCAGTAGAGCCCTGGTGCATGAAATTCATGCACTTGTGGGGAGCAGTCCCTCAGCTGGCCTGTGCCCTCTTGCAGTCTGAGAGCCCTCGGGGGATGTCCAACTGATGGCTTAGCGCTTGCCAACCATGAGCCCGGCTTCTGGCTGAGCAGTGTTTCCCCTGTGGGAGTGCACTGTCCACCAGGGGGCAGCTCCTGCATTGAGCATCTGCCCCCTGGTGGTCAGTGCATGTCATAGCGACTGGTCTTTCCACTGTTCCGTCGATTTGCATATTAGCCTTTTATTATATAGGATTACCTAGCTGTGGATCACAGCGCACATTTCTAGACCTTAGAGTAGTGAAGCAACTGCAAAGGCAAGAATTCCCCAGAAGCAGGGAGTCCATTCCAGTCCATCCTTGTAAACCCTTCTGTGGTCAGAGGGGAAGCTTTGATTCCATGGGCATCCCTCGGCTTTTGGATCACAAGGTTGTACACCCTGGATCAGGGGTCCCCAAGAACAGCCCCCACCCCCATTTCAGTGATTCACTAGGAACATTCATAAGACTTAGAATCATACTCATGGCTAAGATTTATTACAGAGAAGGACACAAAGCAAAACAGCAACAGGCAAGATGCATGGAGTAAAGTCTGAAAGAAACCAAGTATAAACTTCCCAGAGTTCTCCCAGTGGAGTCACAGAGAATATGCTTATCCCTCCAGCAATGAGTTGCAGCAATATGTGTGAAATGTCTACTAGGAAAGCTCATTAGGCACTCAGTACATATGGTTTCTATTGGGGATTGGTCACATAGAAATCTTCTGCTGAGCACAAACCAAAATTCTCAACTCCTAAAAAGAAAAAAAGGTGCTCAGCATAAACTTTATTATTTGCTCAAACAGTTTAGGCACAGAGAGACACTCTTATTGGTTCTGGGATTGGTAGGAACATTCTCACTTTCCAAGTATCCTGATGCCATCCAGGGATGAACCTTGCAAAGAAGACTTTCTAGGTATAGCCATCTTAGGTCTGCTATGTTGACTCTTCCACACACTGCCCAAACACCAGGTGCAGTTGCATTTCAGGATTATATGATTGGGATGTCCTAAGCCACCAAGTTATCTCTATCCTTATTCATTTAAGAAGATAACATATTCTACATGGCCCTGCATGTAGTGGCCTCTGTCTGCCTCTCCAGCCGATCTTATGACACTGCCCTCCTGTTAACAAGAAGTCAGCCACACTGGCCTTCTTTCACTTCTTCCAATTAAGTGGTTTTGGTTCTGGGCCACACTGTACACTGCACCTAGCTGAGCCCTGTGCGTCCTTCAGCTCTTACCCTGGCAATCACTGATTGAGAAATATCTTCCCTGACCCTTCAGATGACATAAGGACTCACTTGTTTCTCTCAGAATACTCTGCTCTCCTTCTCAGCATTGATGCAATTGTAATTAGATAATTATCAATACCTTTTAATCTAATACTTGTCTTCCCTTTAGATTTAAGTTTCTTCATGGGACCAGGATTGTGTCTGTCTTTTCTTCAACTGATACCTGTGGTCAACCAGTACTTTTTTTAAATGAAAGAATATGTTTCATTCACTCACAGTGCGTTGACAAAGCATGGCCCCATCACAGATAAATTTACTACCTTGAACTGAAGGCAGATGCACAAATATGTAATTAGGATACATGTGCTAAAGGCTGTGGTTCATGCTTGTGATTTCGAATCTTACAATCACAAGGTAAGAATTGTGTTTCCACAGAGAGTTGCCTCCTAGCACAGTGGCTCCCCAGGGGACTTAGGGAGTCAGATGTACCTGGGATTGAAACCTAGCTTTGAAATTAACTTATTGGATGACGTTGGACCAGTTACTGACCTTCCAGGAGCCTTCTTTTTCCTGTCTTTAAAATGAGGATACTAAGCCCATCTTAGGAGTTTAAAGAATGATGCAGTAAAATCAAATATATGAAGAACTGAGCACAGTGCCTGGCACATAGGAAGTATGCAGTAAATGGTAGCCATGGTCATGGAACTGGCAAGCTGAGTGGGTATTTCAAGGTCACACTCTTTCCTCTCACCTAATCAGGGAGTCTCTTTCATAATTTCGTTCCACTCATCAGAGTTCTGTTAGAAAGCCAGTCCCTGGGAGCTCACTTCTAAAAGGAGCTGATCCAGCTACAATGGTTAGTGAGCTCTTGAGTGTATTGATCTCCAATCTTGCCTGCTGTGACTTCTAACCTTAGGTCCCAGTTCTGTTTTCTGAGGCAGCGCAGTACAAGTCTGATCTCTCATCTACATTTCAGACCTTTAAATGTATGAAGACAGCTGTCAGGTCACACTTAGACTCCCTTCTTCTAGGCTAAATATCTCCAGTACCTCAACCAACCCTCCCATACTATAGTTTCCAGACCCTCCTGTTTTTCAGACTCCTTGCTGTCTTAACTACGTCCCTCTGCACATGCTCCATTTGGGTAGTGAATCAGCCAGGATTCTTCAGAGAAGCAGAACCAAAATTATATATAGATAATTTTCTTAAGGAATTTGTGTATGTGATTGCTAGTACTGGCACTCCAAAACCTATAGGGCAGGCCCTGGCAGGCTGGAAACTCAAGCAGGGGTTGATGCTGTGGTCTTGAGGCAGAATTTCTTCTTGGAAGACCTGTTTTTGCTCTTGAGGGCTTTACTCGATTCAGTAAATCCCACTGACCCATGTGATCAATGATAAATTACTCAAAGTCAACTGATTGTAGATGTTAATCACATCTACAAAATACCTTCACAATAATACTCAAGTTAGTGGTGGATGAAATTCTGGGTACTATAGTCCAGCCAAGTTGACATAAAACTATCACCGGCAGAATACTTAAACTATGAGGCTATGACTATGCACAAAGTTTTTCTCTGTGCGGATAATGTTAGCTCCTTCGATCTGGGAACAACTTTTATTAACCTTTAAGAAATATCCAGACCACACCCACTTATTTTAAGTGTGTGTGTGTGTGTGTGTGTATAATATCTTTGTAAGCAGGAGGCCTGGAACCTGCTACAGAAGCTCCTGATCCAGGTGAGAGAGTGCCTGACAACAAAGGAGAACCCAGATTGGAGGAAGGGGTGGGAGAAGAAAGGACTCTGTCAAGGACCCTGAAGGGAGGGAAGGAGACAGTTTTCTTTGACAGGCTCCTGCTTTGTTTTCAGAGCAGCTAATATATGCCTCCCCATCCCCAGTCCAGGGCTTTTGTTCACATGTCCCTAACTGCCACCTAAACAGAAGCTACAAGCATAGTATTAGTTAATAATGACTCACAGTGTTATTTCTCCTATAAGTTATTTACAGCCAAATAGATGACTCTTGAAATTTGAAAACCATGTCATAGAAATGTATTTATTGCAGCAAAACTTTAGATTTTAAGACAAGCAAGGAGGGGGCTATTTTTGGAAACTGGCACAAGATTCATCAGGTGGACCAGCTGTGCCCCACTCTCCATTCCTGAAATCTGTTCACTGTGCCTGTCAAGAGGCTGACCTCTCCCAGAACTGCTGATGCTCCATTAGCCTGCAGGGCCAGCCCTCCTACCTCTAGGCAGCTGTGCTGCCTCTGTCCCTGATTTGGTTTACTGATTCCTGCATTAATATCAAGAGGGATTGAGCAGCTGAAAAACCAGCAGGAGAAAACAAAAGAATGGAGCATGTTACTTCAAAAAGAGTGTAAGCCTGCAACACCCATCAGTCAAATCTATAGATTTTAAGATGCTGCCAGGTGGCTGCACAACTTGCTTAAAATATGTATCTAGTAACTTCTGGGAAAACACTAAGGTTTGTGCTGGGCTGTGCTTTGGGTTCATTCTGTTCATAAATAGTATCAATTTGTAGTGAAGTGTTTCACAGTGTAGGCTTTCCATACCATTGGTGACTCACAAGATAATTTTAGGTGCTGTGTGGATGGTGCTAATTTATTTTAGTACATATTCTTATAAAATGTGATATGTTTGTATTTATTTTAATGCATATTTTAAAAGTATAACTATTGCATTAAGTGATATAAAATTATAGTCATTGCATACTGCTTAAGGCAATGCAAAGGTAAAAATTTGACTCTAAAGAAAAATGCTAAATAAATGACAGACAGTGGGGAGACATGGTAAAAGTTCTGACAGTGATCTGAGAATGACTACAATTAGAGATTACATATCCAATGACAAAAAGCTGGGCTTTATTATCAGAACTTACTTTAAATTTCAGCTCCATTATGGCCTCTTTAAGGTCTTACACTTTTCATCCATAAAATGGAAATGATAATATTTAACCTTGAGGATAGGTTTGAAGGTTAGAGCTAATAATATGAAGTACCAGGAACATTATAGGCACTTCATAAATAGCAATTGTTGCTTTCAGTATTTTAGATCTATTAGAAGAAAGTGGCATATATATATATATATATATATATATATATATATATATATGTGAACAAGGTGTAGAGATCTAGCAGTAAGATATAAAGATAGAAAACTCTAATTCTGTGAGCCTGCATTAGTGTAATTAAGCAGTAGTTTAGCTAACCCTGTTTAGGGTACTTCATTATCTGACATTAGCTTCAAATACAAAAGCAGAATGAGGCCTGGCCATGTGGGTCAGTGGTTGAACATCTATCTATGAACCAGGAGGTCACAGTTCGATTCCTGGTCAGGGCACATGCCCAGGTTGTAGACTCTATCTCCAGTAGGGGGTGGACAGGAGGCAGCCAATCAATGATTCTCTCTCATCATTGATGTTTCTGTCTCTCTCCCCTTCTCCCTTTCTCTCTCTGAAATCAATACAAACATTTTTTTAAAGCAGAATGAGAATACAACAGTCAGGGTAAGGCCGCTAGACCCCACCAAAAGTAGATTCAATGGTATGGAAAGTTTCATTTAAAGATGCAGAGAGGAAGGGCTGACAGCCCCCTGACCCTTCAGATATGGACCCCCTGCTTAAGTGGAAGTACTGAGAGGGGCATGGAAATGCCATCCTGTGTCAAGGGTTTCATGAGCCCATTGCATGGGTGTTTGGAGACTTAATAAAATGAAAGTGACATTAAAGACTGAATCGTTGACCCCCTTTCTTTATTTTGTTGAAACCTAAAAGAGAACACTCATATCTTGTCACTAAATTCTCAAGCCTCCAAAGTATTTCTTCTCATCCTTCATCCATCTCAGTCAATACACTCATATGCTTTCTCCCAAGGGAGACCCAGTTCTGGAATGTGGATGAATCCAAGTCAGCTAGGGTTGCTACATCAAAGTACCACAGACTGGGTGGCCTAGAAAAAAAGACTTCTTTTCTTGCTCTTCTGGAGGATAGAGGTGTCAGCAAGGTTGGTTTCCTCTGAGGTCTCTCTCCTTGGCTTACATATGGTGCCTCTTCTTGGATTTTCACTCTGTGTCCAAATTTTTTCTTCTTTTAAGGACACCAGTCATATTGTTTTAGGACCCTCCCTCATAATCTCATTTTAATTTAATCATATCTGTAAGAACCTGTCTTCAACATGTAGTCACATTCTGTGGTACTGAGGGTTAGGACTTTAACATGTGAATTTTGGGGGACAAAACTCGACCCATACATATGTCCATGAACCACTCTTGGAAAGAAAGCATTCACATTGTGACCCACTAATTAGATAACAAGCTTCATCTTTATCTCAATGAACAGTGTCTAAGCCTCCATAACTTTGCAGTATATCCTAAGGATTAGAGTCAAATTATCCTTCTCTGAAGTTTTGAAATTAATAAAATTAGATTTTATTTGAACATATTATAAAAAGATTGTGACAAGAGGCAGAACACTGTGAATGGCGTGTCAATTGCCATTCACTGCTAATGAGTACTTTGTAGACACTGAAGTATAATAATGTATTCTTCCTCAGTTTTTCTAGCTCAATTCCAGTCCCAAATATCCTATTTTGATTCTCCTTTAAGCTTGATTTGGCTCATGGCTCTGCCACTGGCTACTTGAGTGGCTGTGGGCAAGTTTGCCCATCTAGGTCTCAGTCCATTCCTGAGTAAAATGGGGATAATAATTACCTGATAGGGAGGCTAAGGGATAATAAGATATATGGCTTTGAAGTACTATGTACAAGGCTTGATATACAACAGGCACTCAATACATGCAAGGTGATATTATAAGGCTTATTTGTATACAGAGTATATGGAAAAGAGGGTGGCTTCTTAGATGTTGGATTGGGAAGCAGGGAAAAGGAAGGGATGGCCCCCATCAACTCATGTTCTCTGTCACGAGCAGAAACTATTCTAGATTACTCCCAAGTCATACTTTAAATCAACTTTCATTTATGAACTCAGAAGGACACACTCACATTGAGCCCCAGCCCATGTAATACTGTCTTCAAAGAATTCACATAAAAATGTGACCTCTTCTGACTTTTATGTACATCATCATTTCCTTCCAGAGAGCAAGCAGTAAGACTGGGGATTCTATTATATATATCAAGGCAAATAGCATGAAGTGCAAAGTGATATTGCCAGGATATGCATTCATTTGAATTCTGATCGAGCTGAAGCTGCCCTTTTGGCGGGGTAGGTATTCACTTGAATATTTTCTGGCCACTCACAAGCCCTGGCTATAAAGATATATAAGTGAAAAGTAAGAAACTGGACACTTTTTCTTTCCCCTCTTGATTCTGTTGATCATCTTGAATTCCCTACTTTTCTAGGCATTGTATTTGGATATTTAAAAAAATTCTTGTTTAAAATATTATATATAGTATTACATATGCCTCCTTTTTTCCTCCTTTGACCTCTCCCCAGCCACCCCCACCCCCCAGCACATGCCCTCACCTCCCCCCACCCAGTGTCTGTGTCCATTGGTTATGCTTATATGCATGCATATAAGTCCTTTAGTTGATCTCTTACTAATCCCCCCCCACCCCCCCGCCGCCGCCTTCCCTCTGTTCGATGCTTCTCTGTCTCTGGATCTGTATTTGAAATCTTAGGGATACATGTTATTTCTTCTATTTTATTTTCTACTGCCAATGGTGTCTATCTTTAGACTGCTTCTTCAATGTATCTATATCTCTGTTGCATTGACTTTACCTTAAGTTCCCACTAACTCTTACCAAGATTATTATTTTTATATCTAGTTTCCTTGACTTCATTCTCTCTCCTCTCCAGTCCAACCACTTCCCTGATTAAGTTTCTTAAAATGTAACTCTGTTCAACCCACCACTTGAAATAGCAAATATTTAGTCAGCAGACTGCCTCCCAAATGGTTTAAGCACAACTGAAATCTGGCTTCCACATAACTAAATAGAACTCTACCGCCTCAGTTGTGTTGTAAATGATCTGGAATCTCTGCTTAAACTACAAATGCAGTCAAAATGTATTGAGTGCTCACTAGCTGCCAAACATTGTGCAGAGTGCTTTATTTGCATCATCTTTTTAAATTGTTATATCTCTACAAGAAATTGCTCGTACAATGGAAGTGGAGGATGAGAAGGTTAAGGGGTTTTCCCAATGTCACACAACTGGGAGTCATGGAGCTGGGTTTTTATCGTGACTACAAAGCCATCCTCTGCCCCAATCTGTATTTATTCAAATCATCAGGCTTTTAAGGTACTTCTGAAACATCTCCTCCAGTAAATGCTAACTACGTATGTTTTTATTACTCATACAATTTAGCATAGTGTAAGCTTCACAGTAGGTACTGTAGGTACTCAATAAATGTTTGATAAATGAATGGATGGAGCAGATGGTTTCAGCTAAAGCACAAAATAAAAGTAACGAGCAAAGTGGTACCTAGTGCTACTGTATGGACTTATATAAACAAAAGCTGAGCTAAATTAAACTTCATTTTACTTCACAATGACCTCAGTGTACCTCAAGGGCAGAATAAACAGATTCTGTGAATTTTATGAGTTCATACCCATAAAAGAACATTACTGATATGTGTCCTCCTACAAGAGGGGATAGAATTTCAGAGCTGGCATCCTGAATAATCAAGATGTAGAACCCTGCATGTGGGGAAAAAAATCTCAAGCCAGTCAACAAAACCAGGCTGCCGCTCTCATGGGGACCATTATGTTTGCTTAGCATCCACACAACTTACTGAATTGTCTTGGGCATGCCACTTCACCTCTTTCAACCCAGTTTCTCATCTCTAATGCATAGAGGCTAGTGAAGATAATAAGAGCTAACATCGTTTAGATGCCAGATATTATTAGCTAAAGACTTACATATGTCAACTGTGGATACACAGCTAGTATGAGGCAGAGGTATGCTTTAAAACTGCTAACTGAATTTAAAGCCTTAACATTACCATTTTAAAACCCTTTTCAGCTCTAAAATTCAATGACTCTCCCATAAGTTTTCTTTGATTCTAAAGCGCTTGAGTTGGCTGGAGGCTCTTACACATCAGTGTCTGAAGCTCCTTCATCCTGCTTTGTGATGTTTGGCCAATAGTAAGCATTAATTATTTTTGTACTTCTAGCCTTTGGGGAACCTTCTAGAGAGATCTGAGGCATTGTGTAGCCTGGTCTGGCTCACATCTGCTGAGGACATGCTGGCCAGGGACTGTGAGGAGGCAGAGCAGACACCAGGAAGAAGCTTCTGTTGCCAAGTCCATATCACTGAGACATAATTTGATACTTAACAGAGCTGAAAAATAACACACCTTTGTCAAAATTGGGCAGTGGATTTGTAGGTGTGTTTTATATATAATACACAATGAGCAAATTGACATTCATCCCCTGTGACCATAACCTTGGGAGAAGACCTTAAGTTTTCAGGGCTACAACCTCTTTGTGTGTATTTATCAATAAATATTTTCATTTCTGGAACACTACTAAAATGTATTTTAATTTTTATTTAATTTATTTGGATGACACTAATAAAATTATATAGGTTTCCAATAGATAATTTTATATTACATTGTCTTTTGTGCTCATCACCCAAGATCAAGTCTCCTTCTATCACCATTTATCTTCCCTTGCCCCTCTTCTACCTGCCCCTACCCCTGTTTCCCTCTGGATGTCAACATGCTATTGTCTGTGTCTGTAAGGTTGTGTTTTCTTGTTGTTTTGTGTGTTTTTTTGCTTAATCCCTTTACCTTTTTCACCCAGCCCTACAATCTCCCTCTGCTCTGACAGTTGTCAGTCTGTTCTCTGTATCTATGAGTCTGTTTCTATTTTGTTTATTTTTTTTCATTAGATTACACATACAGGTGAAATCATATGGTATTTGTCTTTCTTTACCTGGCTTATTTCACTTAGTATAATACTCTTCAGGTCCATTCATGCTGTCACAAAAGGTAAGATTTTATTCTTTTTTTATGTCCAAGTAGTATTCCATGTATAAGTGCATACCAGTGGTTTTTTATCCACCCATCTACTGATAGGCACTTGGCTATTCTAAACAACACTGAAATGAACATAGGGGTGCATATATTCTTTTGAATTTGTGTTTCAGGGGTTTTCAGATATATTCCTAGAAGTTGAATTGCTGGGTCGTAAGGCAGTTCCTTTTTAAATGTTTTTAGGAAACTCCATGCAGATGACCAATCGACATATGAAAAGATGCTCAACATCACTAATCATCAGATAAATGCAAATTAAAACCACAATGAGATATTACCTCACACCAGTCAGAATGGCTATCATCAATAAATCAACAAACTATTTTGAGCCTAGAGTGACACAAGAAGCACTTACATGAATGTGATGGGAAATGAGATGGATAGCACTGCATACGTGAGGATAATGAGGTGGGATGAATTAGCTTGAAAGACCCAGCATCGCACAGATATCTGCAGAGGTCAGTGTGGCTCAGGCTTCAACCACACTCTTCTTCTGCAGGAAGTTGAAATAAATGATTCTCAGGTCCCTTCTAGGTTGGTAATTGCAAGATTCTGAACATCTACTGCTAGGCTAGAAGACAATTTTCCTTATTCCTCTCTGTTCAATTTTTTTTCATAGCATGGTTCTATAAAGAGGTATATTACTTACTGATTATGAAACTTCACATTCATCACTAGTGCCAAGAGAATTACTGAGATCCACCTTGAATAGGTGTAAATGTTGCTTTGTCACTTGATTTTTTGGTAAAAGTATAATTTTTTTTCTCGTGAAAATAGAGCTTCTGATGGCCATTTCAGTAAAAAAAAAAATAATTATCTCCACATGGATGTATAAGAAGTTCAACTTATATGGTGAAAATAAGTTATGCTTTGCTTGTGCACTGAAGAAAGCAAATGATGGTACCTTGGCAGTTTGCTTCAAACTCCTGGATACCAGGAGTTGTAAGGTTTTATAGATGGTTATATGGTTTTTGGTTCAACTAGTGGATAGAGGTGGAAGCAAGCTCTTGGTATGGCTTTCATGGTTAAAATTTGCTATAAAATATTTTTAATGAGCATTAGTTATTTTCTTATTTTAATGGTTAAAGGTCATAAATCATAGAGTGTTCATGTCCCCAGTCTCACCTGCATATCCTTTGCAGAGATATAACTAATTGGACATGCGGCTCTTTCCTACTGACTTGGGTCAGGTCCTTGGAATCCTTTCTTGATACAGCCAATCAGGAAGCTACACCAGCTAATAAGAATTAATACCCAAAACCCTATTGCTGTTCCAAGATTCATCCCTATGGATATCCAAGAAAAGATAGGGGATCTACATACAGCACATTTAATTTTGTATGATTTGCATTAATGATCTCTTATCTCTTTTGCTTAATTTTAACTGTACCTTTACCAGCTACTTTGGAGACACTTTCTGTGTGATCTTGGCCAAGTTTCTTACTTTATCTAATTCCTCTAGTATGAAATATGGCTCATTAACATGAAGCCAAATTGTGCTGTACATTTTTGCTCCCCACACAATGACACAGATCCAACCACCAGTGATAAAATAGTGTTGTCTTTATACTTTCTCCTTTACCCTGCCCAGCTTTTTTCTCCTTCTGACTTGATTATTCCATTGTCAGGAATAGATTTCATTAAGACATGTAGTATAGGAGCAGGTGAGATATGCTGATTTGAGCACTAATAGGGATGAAATGAAATGATAATTAATTTTCCTACTATTCTCTTGATGATAAGACTGAAATGAACACTAAAATTATGTTCTGTAATAATCCGTGGTGACAGGGAAAAAAAAGCCAAATAATATATTGGCCTCAATACTCAGAGGCCAATATATTATTTGGCTTTTTTATATTTTTTGACTAAACAATCCCCATTTTGCTTTCTGTTATCTTTTGTACAGTATAGTTTTAACAGGAGAGTCTCCTATGTGAGTGTGGGTGAGGCAGTGGGCGATAGAGGGGGGGGACACTGAACTTAGGATCAGAATACTTGTGCTTATGTGTCATATTCATAATTGACTACCTGTGTATCATTGGGTACATGGCTTACTGTTACAGTCTCAGCTTCCTAACCTTTAAAATGGAGGAGAATGATAGTATTGACCTCACAGCAATGTTAAAATGAGATAGTGAATGTGACTTAGTAATGCATTGAATAAATTGCAAAGCACTTACACATGTTTTACAGTCTTAAAAGAGATTGAATAAAGAAGATGTAGTACATATATACAATGGAATACTACTCAGCCTAAAATGAAGAAATATTGCCATTTGCGACAACGTGGATAGATCTTGAAAGTATTACGCTAAGTGAAATAAATCAGGTGATAGAGGACAACAACCATATGATTTCACTCATACGCTGTATATAAAACACAAAGTAACAAATGAACAAGTAAAACAAACTCATAGGTATAGACAACAGTATGGTGGTTACCTGAGGAGAAGGGGGGTGAAGGGAGGATAAACAGGGTGAAGGGGATCATGTATGGTGTCAGAAGGAGATTAGACTTTGGGTGGTGAGAGCACAATAGTGTATACAGATGTCATATTATAAAGTTGTACTCCTGAAATCTATATAATGTTACTAATCAATGTTACCCCAGTAAATTTAATTTTAAAAAAAAAGAACTGGCCAAAGTCGCTGATTGGATGCAAACCAATTACGTAGTAGAGGCTGATACCACCCACCTAGTAGATAGAGTGTACTTTGTTCAAAGAAAATATTACTGTAGAAAGCCAATAATTAAGACATTTAAAAAGAAGGTGCCCAGGTGAAAGAGGAGGATACCCAAAGCCCAGTCCAGTCATAACCCACCTTACCCCTGCAACTCCCTAGGCTACTAAGTCCCAGAGAGAGAGGCGGTTTTCTCAGACTCTCATAGCTGAAAGAAGAGGAAATGGGATTTTAACCTCAGCTGCTGGAACACCGATTCACTCTTCCATTATACCACAGGGTGGCAGTTCAGCAGGGCCAATCCAATATGCCCGTAATGACCAGGCAAATGAAAACTGGCTAAGTGCCAATCACTTCAACCCACTCAACTTTTTCTTCCCTTCCTCCCCAAACTCGGGCAACACATAAGCCCTCTTACTGTCCTGGGCTTGGTGGAACTGTCCCTTCACCCCTCCTCTCACAAACTAAACAAGAATTGGTTCATTTGTTTTCTGCACAAGTATAAAATGATATTTTAGGAATTAAAATTCACAGTTCAGATACGGAGAATGTGAGAACATCATTATACAGAGTTTCCCATGCTCTGAAAGTTGAGTACTAAACTCTATGGCCCTGGTGCCAAGCATTGTGGCTGGTGTGGCTATCATTGATGCAAGACCAGAGCCATAGTTCTAGAAGAGGATCAAGTTGGTAAGGCAAGTCAGACAGCTTTGGGCGAGGATGTCAGGGTGTGCCTAGTGATAAAAAAGAGAAGTGAGATGGAGTCATTTATAATGCCTGTGAAACATGAGCAAGAATGGTGCCAAAAATGTCAGTGCAGCAAGATGTGGTGGAGAAAGCGAGGGTCCTCAGCCTGCTCTATGGGAAGGCTTACTTGTCATGTTTCCCTGGAAGTGAACGAGCATGGCAAAGCTATCTTATGAGACAGTATTTAAGAATGTGAGTTTGAAGGGAATGGATAATTTTCAGATGATTTCATCTCGTAATGGTTAGCATGGACCAGAATGAAGCCAACGCTCAAGCTCCTGATGAAAAATCATATGTCGGCATTACATTAGCAATGAGTGACTTCCAGTTGCTTTAGTTATTTAATACCGCATGGAAATCCATCTTGGCATGCCTTTCATATCAGCATCAAAGTGAGATTTTTCCTCTCTGAGGCAATCTCAAAAATTGGACACTGTTTTCCAGTCCCCTGCAGTTTCTAGGCAGGGGTGTGATGGTCTGCAATTGCTCATCCCCTTTCAGTGCAAGACTCAGATTCTAACTCCCACATAAAACACAGTAGACTCAAATTACAGAATCAAATGAGGTTAGCAAGACAACTCCCCCTCTCCCCCCTCTGTGGGAGCAATAAATAACGTGCCTAGAGAGGAAACAGAACCAATGGGAATTGTCCTGATTTATATGATAGGTAAGAACTATAGGATTGTTGCTGAAAGCACACACTGCCCAGCATGCCTGCTTGAGGAGGTTGGGCAATTCGTGGATGGCCAGTGAGTGAAGTGTTTAAGACTTCAAGGATGTGAGGCCAGTTAAGCTGCCCCTAGGTGAAGGCTGACCCTCTGGGCAGTTTTGCCTAAAGTAGTTACTTAGTTTTTTTTTACATAAAATGAGGTAGGAAATTAATAACTTGATGCTCTAAAAAGGTAAAAGGTAGTTTTGTCCATCCTTTCATTTAACAAATATCTTGAGTACCTATTCTCAGTACAAAACTAATCTAGATTGTGTATGGGATGGGCTCATAAAAATACTGCTGCTTACCTTTAAAAAAAAGTGTTAATAACATACTATATTAAATGTCTATACTAGAGTTGAATAGTGATGTGACTGGAGAAAAGCTGGGATCATTCACTCAACAAATGCTTAGTAAGCACCTACTGTGTGCCAGGCACTCTACAAAATGTTTGAGAATGAGAGAATCAAATTCTCTGCCTTTAACACACTTTTGTTCTAGAGGGATACAGCCATTAGACTTGCATTTGAAAGGCAGTAGTTTTCTCTGGCTATTGCATATTGGTAAACTTGCAGTTGTATATTTCTGACTGTAGGGCAGATTTAGCAATTGCTACCTTTCACTGATTATGAAAGAATGAGTTCTTGCATATGGTGACCCAGCAACCCAGGGCATGTCTTTTCTAGATAGTGTTCAAGTAAAATAAGGGAATAAGCCATATGTTTATACTAGAAGCCTGGTGCATGAAATTCATGCATGGGTAGGGTCCCTAGGCCTGGCGAGTGATCAGGGCCGATTGGGCCTTCCAGCTGCCGGCTGGGGCCTTCCTTTGTTTCACGCCACCCTCTGGAGGTCAGCGCATGTCATAGCAAGCGATCAAACTCCCGAGGGGACACTTTGCATATTAGCCTTTTATATTTATAGATTATCTAATGAATAGCCAAAGTTGCAGATGTTTTGGACAGGATCCTTTCTACCAGAAGATTTTATTCCCTACATAAAAGCAACCTATTAATTGAATTTGTTTTAAAACTATTTGTGCCATGCCTAGATTTCTTAATAATATATCCTGATTCTGGGGTGCTTAAGTAAAATATTTTATAACTAGAGGCCCAGTGCATGGATTCGTACACCAGTGGGATCCCTCAGCTTGGCCTGTGGGGATCGGGCTGAAATCAGCTCTCCAACATCCCCTGAGGGATCCCGGATTGTGAGAGGGTGGTTCTCGGGTGACGCACCCTGGAATCGGGCTCCCTCCTCTCTGGTTCCAGTTGTGTCACCTGAGAACCACAACTGCCAAGTCACCATAGCTTGGCAGCTCCTGCATTGAGCGTCTGCCCCCTGGTGGTCATTGCACATGATAGCTACTGGTTGGACGGTTGAATGGTCGGATGGTTACTTAGGCTTTTATATATATAGATGATTTCAGGAAGAAAAGTGTTAAAGTGTTCTTACCTGATGCTCAGTTCAAGCTAGAGTATTTGGATGTTTATAGGAAAACCAACAAAAACTGGCCTAATATTAAAAAATAAAGGCCCACAAATGATTAACAAGCACCATATTTATTCATCTAGACCAGGGGTGGGCAAACTTTTTGACTCGAGGGCCACAATGGGTTCTTAAACTGGACTGGAGGGCCGGAACAAAAGCATGGATGGAGTATTTGTGTGAACTAATATAAATTCAAAGTAAAGGAGCGGAGGGGAGAGCAAGAGAACCCTCCGCTCTTTCGGCTCCGCGGGCCGGATAGAACAGCCAAACGGGCCGGATCCGGCCCGTGGGCCGTAGTTTGCCCACGGCTGATCTAGACAAATATAGATGTATAAAAGTAGATGTATATGTATGGTATTCTTTATAGTAATTAAGGTACATAGTAATTCCTACTAATCACTAATGATCTTGATGCCAAATTGCCAGGATGATAGCCATGTATGAACTTCTTTTTCAGATTAATTTGAGACCCATTCCACCTATTGGAAAAACATTTCATTAAATTGATTTTACACACACACACACACACACACACACACACACACACACCCCACATAAGATTTTCTTTCCCTAAAAGAATAGTCTGGAGGAATTCATCTTCATAAAAAACTATAAATGCTGCTTATATTATATTTTACCTTCAAGATATTATGAGGGTCAGTTATTAGAGATTACAAGGATACAACTATATTGGCATATGTATGAAACTCATGTGATACTTGGTGTCTATTACTGTAAAGTATTATTTTGAACATTTCTTAAGTAAATGTCATGGCATTTAGAAAAAAAAAATGTACCACAACTATGAAATACCAAAGGCCAGATAGAATATTAACTCGATTCCATTCAGATCTGTCTCTTATTCTGTACCCCCAGGTAAAAAGCTATTCAATATATATCTTGCTTTAGCAACACTTTCAAGTCATGGTAAATCCACTTTAAATTATAACGGCCTGACAGTTGTGTGTGTGTAGTTACATTTCTTTTTCCCACCTTCCTTAGATTACTAAGAGGATACCTCCAGGGGTGGAAAAAAGTCTCACAAAGTGAGAATTGGTGGTCAAGGATAGAGCTAGAAACAGGCAACAAATTAGTAATGGTCTGGGAACTTCTCTTGGGAGAGGGGAATGTGAAGCAGATAACAATATTTGGATGCTTGAAATAGAAGTGCCCTTTCTTTGCCATTTTATGGGCCAACTAATTTACTTTTTTCCATCTCTAAGGTAGTGAACATTAAATTTGCCTTTAGTTTCTTATTTAAAATCTCACAGAATATCAAACTGCAGAGAGACAGTCCTGCAGTGCTTCCCATTTTGGGTTCCTCAAAAAAAAAATTCCTACAGGATGCTCTGAGATAAAACAGTGTGTGATCATATAAGTGTAGGAAATATTACAGGCTACAGACCCTCCTGGAAAGTCACACATTAATAAATGGGACAATCTAGAAAGTGGTATAATGAATCCTGTTCATTTTTGTTTGTCAGATTTCCCCCAATTATTTGACCACAGAACCCCCAATTTTATCGGCTGTAACAGCTGTTCATTTCCTCAGAACTAATGTTACACAGTACATTGAGCTCTGTGGGAAGCACCCCTTCAAGTGTTCTTCCCTAATGGCCCCTTAGCCTGCACTTAGAACTCTTCACAATTGAAAATAAACCCACATTGCTTTCTTAAATCTCTGTCCTAGGAAAACTCCAGTCCTTGTTTCTCAGTCATAAAATCTCTTATCTGCTTGTTTTAGGTTCCATCTGTCCTTTCTCCCTCCTTCTCATTTGCTTCTCCTCTTATGAGACCCATCTACCCTCTCATAAGCAAACTACAGACAATTTTGTTTATTCAGCACGTAAATATTAAGCATCTGTAATGTGACAAATTGTACACTAGGTACTCAGGCACTCAGTTGAGAAAGGAAAATCTCAGTATCTTTCTCCAAGGAGAAAGCATTGTGCATATTGTTACAATAATTTGCAAATGTGTTGCCTGCCATAAGAAAAGTGTAAAGGAGTGAAAATGGGGGAAGGTAATGTTTAGATGAGGGCCACATAAGAAGGACACATGGAGGAAAATTGAGATGGAATTCCAGGTTGGGTGAAAGCATTGAAAAATAAAAGTACAGAAATACTAAAAATAATAATGAGGCCTAGAGACAATTCAATGGAGAGTCTCCCAGCTTGGCTAGTATATAACGGGGGGCAGTTTGAGCTACACTTGGAAAGGAAGTTGGGAGATAATCTTATGTGTCAAGCTAATGGACAAGGCTTTTATGTGGAAGGCAGAGGCAGATATCAGAGAATCATTGAATGTCTTTAGAAGACACAATCAAAACAATGAGATTAGCTTAGCATTTACTAGGAAAACCCTCAAGTGAAAGATGACTAGAATCTGGGTCTACTGGGAAGTTGGTGGAAATGCAAAGACTTTATGAATAGATTCAGAAAGACTTGGCAAGTAATCAGTGATGGAATGAATAGGAAACAAGGATGAGCCTGAGTCTTTGAACTTTCTTGTCAAAGAGTCTAGAGAGAAATGGGAAAGTTGAGATGCAGCTGCTTTGGGGGTGGTGGTGGTAATTGAGTATTTGGATTTTGATGTATACCTTTTAAGAGGGCATGGAGCATAGAGATAGCATTTCTGTGTAAGCAATTGGAAATGCAAACTTGGAGAGTAATAGAGAGACTCATTAAAATAAAAAATTCTAAAACTCCTGTAGGTAAAATGAATAATAGAGATCATGGAAATTTATCAGATTCTCACAAGAAAAAGTACAAAGTTATAATGAGACAATACTTAACTGGAGAAAACCCCAGAAAATGGAAGGAAAGGGCCAATAAAAGCGATAAAGAAATGGTAGAATCGGGGAAAAATATATATTAAAACATAATAATAAAGAATAAAATAATCAGGGTAGTTAAAAACCCATAGGAAACCAGAGAAGAAAAAGTCGCAAGCAGTGCTGGGAATTGGAACAGAGGTAAAGAAGGACCCATTTTGAGGGAAGACCGCTAGATTTGGTGAGTCTGAGGTCATCACTGAACTTTGAGAGAGTGGTGCCAGGAGGGCAGCGGTTCTGACTGGAGTGTGCCCTGGGATTCCTCGGAGGGTTTGCCAAATCCAAGCCGCAGGTCAGTTCTCTTCCTTAACACCCTACCAAAGATTGTGACCCTGGAGATCTGTAGTAAGGCCAGAAAATTTCCACTTCCAACAGATTCCCAGCTGATGCTAATGCTAATGTTAATGTTAATGTGGCTAGTCCAAGAACCTACTTTGAGAACCATTGTAATAGAGTGATGGAAA
The DNA here is from genome assembly GCF_963455305.1 of Plecotus auritus. Lineage (NCBI taxonomy): Eukaryota > Metazoa > Chordata > Mammalia > Chiroptera > Vespertilionidae > Plecotus > Plecotus auritus. The sequence goes on along the minus strand of NC_137776.1, from coordinate 141,817,437 downwards.
ACTGTAACAAATGCAAAAGAACAAGGGAATAAATGACAATACGGATGTGTATTCAGCAAAGGAAGGCAAGTTCAAAATATTTGCTTATGAAAAGAAGATGGGAAAAGGTTGTAGTCCTGGGGACTGAATTCTCCCATAGCTTCGAGTGTAGCTCATATATAGTAGGTACTCAGGGGCTAATATACATTGAAGATATCCAATAGTCATTTTTTCCCTGCTTGCTCTGATAGCGAAGACTTCTTAAATGTAGACACCTTTCCTAAACTCCTCCATCTCTTTTTTCCCAGACTTCCCCAAAATTTCATCTTATAACCAAAATATACCACCAGTGCAACAATGGTCCTCTAACTACCAAAGTTGGGATATAGGAAAGTGTGAGGCTTTTTGTAGAGTTTTGTTATTAAAAGGAGCAGAAGGATATGTCAAAAATTACCTCAGCCTTGCAAATGCAGCAATGTGTGCATTTTTACATTTATGTGCTTAAAGCTCAAGATCTGTTTTGCAAAGATATCAGAATTTCTACTTTCTCATAAAACTGCAAGAACTTGGCAGAAAGTGTGTGCTTTCCCCCAAATGCAGTTATGCTCATGTGTAATCCCAGGAAATATGAATTAATGCAACTCTTGCAGTTTAGAAAAGCCATTTCAAAGTCTGTGTAGTGGTTTTCTTCATGACACTATGATTTTATTGCCTATAATTTAGCACACCCTGGTGCTTCCTGATGAACTGTTTATGGCCCTTACATTTTTCCCAACTGCCAGGTATATAATGTTTATTTAAATTAAAATGTTTTCTCTTATTCAAAACCTTTTAAGGATCCTGCTCTTTGCATAATTGACTCTTAACCTGGGTAAGAAGAGAATGGAGTTACACAAATGTAATCAAAGGCTGGCAGAAGGCTGAAGCTTCTATTAATGGCTAGAAGTCAGCTTCAGGACACCAAAAGGTTACTTAGTTTATATGTAAATGTTAGCTTTTTATGGGAAATTGGAGGAATAAAAATTCAAGGAGAACTAAGGAATACTATAAGAAGAAAAGGGACTATAGAGCAGGCTTAGTGTGTCCCTGCCAGTAATCATGGTGTATTTATTGAATACCTACTAGGTGCTTGACATATGAAGGAAACTAAAGTATCAGGTGCATGCCATGTTTCAAGTAAATACTATCTATTTGGGTAATAAGACAAAATTACATAGAATAGCAACAAACAAATATTTTTAAATGGCATAGTACATATTAAATGTGGAATGCTGCATTAATGCATCAACGTTGAAGAATGGTAACATAAACTAGCCCAGAAGAGACTAATTTAATTAATTGATTTCATTTAGTGCTGCATATCCCACATGTATTTGACCATTATATTCCTTCTCTTTTTTTCAAATAACAACTTCAATATTCTAAAGTATATACTCTAGGAAGCGAGTATGGGAGGGCAAAGCCAAACAACTAGCAAATTATCTTATCTTTGGTCCTAAGTTTCCCAAGCTCTAAAATTAGAATAATAATGGCTATCCCATAGAAGACATAGGGGTTAAATTAGATTGTGTGTGTGTGTGTGTGTGTGTGTAATTACAGATATATCTTTACTTATATCTTTGTTTCAATGTAGTCTCCTAGTCTTCCCTTGTCTTCCATGACCTTGATGCTGTTGAAGAGTATGGGGCAGATATATATATATATATATATATATATATATATATATATATATATATATATATATACACACACACACACACACATTATTTCAGAGAGGAAGAGAGAGGGAGAGAGAGAAACATCAATAATGAGAGAGAATCACTGATCAGCTGCCTCCTGTACGCCTCCCACTGGGAATCAAGTCTGCAACCCGGGTACATGCCCCCAACCAGAATCAAAGCCAGGACCCTTCAGTCCACAGGCTGATACTCCATCCGCTGAGCCAAACCAGCTAGGGCTGGGACAATTATTTTTGACAACTTTCTCAGTATTTGAATTTGTCTGATATCCCCTCATGATTACATTCAGGTTATGGATTTTTGCCAAAGAAGTGTTTGTGACCTTCCCAGTGCATCATATCTGAAGGTACCTGATGTCTGTTTCTCATTGTTGGTGATGTTAGATTTCATCACTAGGTTAAGGTGGTACTCACTAGGTTTCTCCTGTTCGCTTCTGTTTCACTCTATAATTATGTAAATATCACATTACTAATAAAAATTTATCCTACTTGTTTTAGCATCATTGATGATTTTTTTTCCTGAATTGGTTATAAGCATGATGGTAGCCAAATGATGACTTGAAATTCCAAGTCAAACGCAGTTTTTAAAAATCATGTGTTCTGAAAGATGTTACTCTGTGTGAATGACTCAAGTTTACAAAATGCTCCTCTGAAGCAAACTGTTTTATATACAACATGAGAAAACATTGGTAACACCCCGCTGTGACTCTAATGGAGCTAGGCTCTCCTGCAAAGGTCTGGGAAGCAATTCAGGCTAATGAGCAGCTACGCATTTCAAACCTTCTATTAGAGAGAAAGCTTTGTCCACTAATGATTTCTTTAAAACATTGAGAAATTGTTTGTGCTTTGGTATAAACTATTTTTATGAAGAAATTCAGGTCTGGCCAGCAGGACTTGGTTCTGCTTAAAGACATAAAGACATGAAGAATTTTTTTTTTTTTGGGGGGGGGGTGGTTTTTTTTGTTGTTTGTTTGTTTGTTTGCTTTTACTGAAGCAATAATCTTGTTTGTATGTGACTGAAAGCAGATTAGAAGCCTTTAAAGCCTTGTTTGAAATAGCCACAGGATTTCTCTTCCCTGTGTAGGGACACTAGCTAGCTCACTTTTCCCCTTCCTTGAAAATTATGGCCAAAAATTAATTCTCATAACAACTATGAGATGTATTGGATTAAAAAAAAAAAGTTCAGCCACTTTTTAAAATTATTGTTCTTATATAAAATTATCAACTATTAACATCAAGCATTATATTTTAAAATAAGACCTTGCAAATCATAGATTAAAATGTATAACATGAACATATCACTTCTTTTGCTCTAGGTATAGGATATCTATATATATCTAAGCGACCGGTTGACCGATCAACGGGTTGACTGTTTGACCAGTCACTATGACACACTCTTACCACCAGGGGCAGATGCTCAATGCAGGAGCTGCCCCTGGTGGTCAGTGCTCCCGCTCAGCTGACCAACGGGCGCCAGACGCCGGACTCACAGCTGGCGAGCACAGCTTCCATGGCACAAGCCTCTCCCGCCTCCACAGCAGCACTGCCGAGTGGCAGGTGCAGCATGGTGGAATAAGCGGGAGCGGTGCAGCGCCCAGCCTGGGCTCAGGCTCCTCCCTGGCTGCCTGCTGCTTCGTGCACTACTCCATCCCTTGGAAAATGTCTGACTGCCAGTTTCGGCCCGATCCCCGCAGGCGAGCCGGCAGTCCGACATCCCCAAAGGGGTTCCGGATTGTGAGAGGGTGCAGGCCAGACTGAGGGACCCCATCAATGCATGAATCCATGCACTGGGCCTCTAGTACTAATACAATATTCTATATATTCTCAGTTAATCTAAAATCACCTTGTGAGGTATTTTCCTGATTTACAGAACACAAACTGAGACAGAGAGGAGTTGTGTTCTTCATTCATTTCCAGTGTTTATGAGTTCTACTTATAAGCGCTGGGAATTAGAACATGTTTTTGTTTATCTGTGTTAATGAGAATAGTATTGAGACTGAATTGAGCATGCCTATGGTTCAAGAGGCTCATAAATATTTTCTACTTTTGTGTCCACATGTGGCATTTCGGGGCCCAATATGTTCACTTGACATATTTCATCCCTAGAGAGTATAGATTTAACTTTCTGTAAATCCATTGATATTATTAAAGAGCATCTACTGATATTATGATTTAAAACTTACTTTTTAAATGTTCTGTACTGCCCAGCCAGCATCACTCAGTGGTTGAGCGTTGACCTGTGAATCAGGAGGTCACAGTTTGATTCCAAATCAGGGCATATGCCAGAGTTGCAGGCTCAATCCCCAGTAGGGGGCATGCGGGAGGCAGCCGATTAATGATTTTCTCTCATCATTGATATTTCTTTCTCTCCTCCTCTAAAATCAATAAAAATATATTAAAAATAAAAAGTTCTGTACATTTATACTCACTTTTTGAGTGTTTGTAGTGCTTGTTGTGCCTGGCACTGTGCTGGTTTCCACGTGTATAACCTCTGGTTCCATACTTTTTGGATAGGAGTTTTGAATTCTGATTCTGTACATCCGGAAGCTGACGCTTAGAGGTAGATTTGCTCAAGACCAAAGCACCAGAAAGTTCAGAGTTAGGACTACATTCAGTGTTTGGTCTGATTTCAGAGTCCATAATCCATCTACCACGCTGACCACACTGGCTTTCTCAAGGATGCAGGGATATGTGGGTAAGAAAAAGACTATCATGCAATGTTACAGTACAGTGTCTTAACATAAATAGGAGACACATTTTCCTGTGTGTGTTTTTTAAGTTTACTTCAAAATGTGTATTCCTGACTTATTAATGCAAAGTTTAAAGATTATATAAGAATTAAAATAGTTTAGAGCAGCCGTGGGCAAACTACGGCCCACGGGCCGGATCCGGCTGTTCTATCCGGTTCTCTTGCTCTCCCCTCCGCTCCTTTACTTTGAATTTATATTAGTTCACACAAACACTCCATCCATGCTTTTGTTCCGGCCCTCCGGTCCAGTTTACGAACCCATTATGGCCCTCAAGTCAAAAAGTTTGCCCACCCCTGGTTTAGAGGAATTTGGGGCTGGAGATTGGGGCCATAACATCGAGGATATAGTCAAGTAATAATGCTCTTTTGTCATTGCCTAGTGTATCAGTTCTGCTGAGACCCCCTCCCCGCCAACGGACTCTTCTAGCAGCTTTCTGTTGTGGTGTAATAGCACAAACTATTTCCTCTGCCTGGAATGTTATATTGCCCTATTCTGTGAGCCTGTCTCCTACTCATCCTTCAGGTCTCAATGTAAATATGACTTCCTCACCTGCCCACACCCCTTACTAAATTGTAAATTCCCTGAGGCCAGGGTCCATCTGAATCCCAAGTCACTAAAATTATGTCTGGCACATAATAGATATTCAGTACACAATTGTTAAACAAATGGATGGTGGGGAGATGAAAATGAAAGAGAAAAGGGAAGAAGACAAGGGGAGAGAGAAGGAGAGAAAGGAGTCAACAAGGGAGGGAAGAAGAGGGAGAAAGAAAGGGAGAGAGGAGAAGAAAGACAAATTCTCAGCCAGGTTATAAAACAAACATACAGGAGTGGGCAAAAGTAGGTTAAATTACCAGCCATCATTACCTAAAAGATAAACCATTAAGTAAGGATATGAAATAAGCAACAATAATAAGACAAATAATACCAATAAATATGGTAATTAATAAATAATACATGAATAGACTGTTTTGCATAAACCTTTTTTGCCAATCCCTGTATTGTAATGCAAAAAAATTACCTGACCTAAGGCCAGTAAAAATGAGTTCAGCTGTCCCTTTATTTATTTGTTCTATATTATTGAATAAATTATTTCTCCTCTCTGAACCTCTAATTTCGTATCAGTAAAAGAGGATTTGAACTTGAAGAGGCATCTCAGATCTCTTAAAACTCTGTTATTCTCCACAATTATAATTGTCAGGAGACACGTGTTCTCAAATGCCTAATATGCATTTCTCCACTTCTCCAACTCCCAAAGAAAAATACACCCATGGCCTGGAACAATGCAAATCTGTTTGAAAATACTGTTCCCTGTCACTCCAGCTTTTATCTCCCTAAACTAAAACTAAATAGAGTCATTAAACTCAGTTCTTGGACCTTTGTTCCCTTGTAATCAGTAAGGACTACTATATTTTGACTGAACAAGACAGATAAAAGCATATAAGAGCCTGAGCAGCAAGAATGATAGGCTGCACCATTTATTTGGCTGCATGAATGTCATTTTCTAAAAGGAGTGAGGTTATCCAGGTTTTTCTTGATTAGGATTTTCCTGTGGCATCCACACTTGATGGAATTGTGAGTGGGCAGGAAGGAAGAACAGCAAAATAGTATGTATTACACAGCTAGTGGGCGCTTGTACATTACTGATTTGATTTGATGTGAAGCATTTCACTGAGCGGCTTCTGCACGTGCCTACTTACCAATGTTTTGCAGAGTGTTAGCTGAGAAATGAAGTGAATTGTTGTCAACTACAATGGGAAGACTTGAAGAAGTGCTGCCTTGTAACTCCATAATGAAAGAGTTGTGCTGAGTGGATGGGCAAAGACCTTTCTGAACACACATACATATAAGCTTCTCCTATTTGAAGCTATACATTACATGCACACACACACACACACACACACACACATATACATACAAATGTTCATAAATACATGAAACTCCATTGAGTTTTAGGAAACTCTTGGATTCCACCCAGTAAAGTTAAACACAAAGCACTGGATTTGTGTTATATATTCAAACCTTAAATGTGTTATTTCCTATGATACCAAGACTTACTCTGATGTTTAAGGGGTAACTGTTAATTAATTAAACTAGGATAGTTTATAGTTTAATATCCAAGTGTTGAATCCCTCCTATTGAAAGTTGGAAATAATCATAATAAAAATTGATCAAGGCTGGATTATCAAGATACAGTTAATTCTTAATACCCATAAGAGGGGAAAATAAATGTAGAGTTTATGTGTAATATAATATGTCTTTACTACATATGCCTTTACATATAGTATGCCTTTTTAAAGCTTTAGATTATTGCTGATGCTTCCCTTGCTGCTATTGTTATTGGTCATAAGCTGATTGAGTGTGGCAGCTATGTCTCATATTTCTTGGTATCTCAGTCATAGATTCCAAGAAGTAGATGATGCTTAGTAAATGCTTTGTTATCATGTTGTAGCAGATTGTCTTTAATTTTGCATAATTTAAAAATGACCAATTTGTGTTTGTCTTTGAAATGTGTATTTTACTCATATTTGAGTGTCAGTTGCTTTTCAACTCCCATTGAACTGACCGGTGACATCCCCAAGGTACAGAGGTATTGTCTAGTTCCCCATGCTGCCATTCTTACAAGTTGCTTCATAATGGTAGACATACTTTTCTTCAGACTAATGCAAACTTAGCCTTCTTTCAAAACTCTGACTTCAGGCAAGGGGCCAAAAAGTTCTTTTTCAGAGTTCCCCTCAGGTGAAGTGAATTGAGAGACTTCCCTCCTGCATTCACCTATTCCTTCAAAATATTGTGCCAACCAGTGTGTAATGAAGCTTTTTCAATGTTAACTTTTCAGTGAATGCCCAGCAAGTGAAAAATAAATAATTCAATGAACTGGGGTCTATGGATAAACCAGAAGGCAGTGTCAATAATATACCCACAAATAAGTGAAAGTTGGTTGCACCGAGTTTACATGATTTTACTAAAAACCATGTCAGGTGCCTGAAACATAAGTGCCTTCTCAAGAAAATTGAAGAGACATAATTTAAAGAGATGTGGCCTGGCGCTCCATGCTTCATGCATCCTAATCAAGTAAAGCGGTCACTGAAATTGCTTTTTGTCATCTGGATAAGAAGCAATTACAGTTACACTTCAGGTTGCTGGTTTGGGTTAGGGAATAAGACAGTCTATTTAGTGGACTCCTACAATCAACTGAGGGTTAATGAATGTGCATAGCTGTGAAAATGTAATGCAGCAAAGAGGAAAATCTCTTAACTGCTTAGAAGGTGGAAACTTTACAAATCCAATATAAAACCTTCCCTTTCCAGATTATACAGTTAGGATTGGTGATAATTTTTTTTTGTTTGTTTCTTACTAAAAGTGGGAAAATATCCCCAAATTATTTTTTAAAAAACATATTTTCAATATCAAGTTGAGTTTTAACATGGTAGACAATAAATTCAGTTATAATAGACTTCTTCATAAAATGTCCTCTATTTATCTCAATTAATAAATACTGAAATATAATTTATGATCTGACCCCAATGAGATGGTGAGTTCCTCAATAATTTTTTGGGACATCCTACTTATAATAGGTCCCCAGAATGTTTGTTGGAGTACATTTTTATATTATGTTTTATGTAATAGATGAGTTGGCAAATTTGTCTCCTGGTGCCTATTCTTGATGTATACAAAGTCTGTAAAAGTAGTGTCTGGCTTGTTATTGTTGTTAGAAGATTTTCTGGGAAGATTGAAGAGTTTGCATCAATTGGTACTTTTGGTAGTTTTACCTTCATCTTCCTGATCAATCTACACTCTATAAATTGCTACTTACTTAATGAGTATAGTAAGCTGAGTTGTTATTAACCAAGTTTTTACTATTCAAGAAAAACAAATGAGCTCTGTCCAGTGTGGCTCAGTTGGTTGGAGCATCATCCCCTATACTGAAAGGTTTCAAGTTCAATCTCGATCTCTGTTAGGGACACCTACAGAAGACAACCAATGGATGTTCTGTTTCATCTCTCTCTCTCTCTCTCTCTCTCTCTCTCTCTCTCTCTCTCTCTCTCTCTTTTTCTCTCTCTCTCTCTCATCTCTATCTCTATCTCTATCTCTCTCTCTCTCTCTATCTCTGTCTATCTCTCCCTGCCTTCTTCTTCCCTCCCTCCCTTTCTCCCTCTCCCTTCCTTTCTCTCTAAAATCAATAAACATTTCCTCCACTGTGAGGATTAAAAGAGTAATAAAGAAAAGGAAAACAAATGAGATTAAATGGGAAAGCTTTCAGAATAATTCTAACTACAACAAAAGGTTTGGCCTACAGAAGGAAAGAATTGGGATGGAATTACTAACAGGTGGAGATTAGTCTACTGTTATCAGCTTCTTACTGTAAAAAATGAATAAGTGCAAAGAGATTTTGTACATGCTAAACCATATATCTGGTCATTTTTAAAGGCATGGACTAGCTGGAGTAAGATTTAAAGTTATTTCTGTTAAATTTCCAGAAAGAGTGCATGCACCCAGAGTGGTGTGCTAATATGTTAAACAACCCAACAGCCTTCTGGAAAAACAAAACTACAAATGGCCAGATTTGTAGCATTGTTGATTCCATGGTGTTAAGACTTCTATCATGGCTGATTTCTAGCTATGATGATGATGTTACTGAGTGTAGTTTTGGAAAGATATATGTACAATTAGCTCTTACCCTGAGGCAAACCAGCCCAAGCAAACTGTTGCATGCCCCACCCCACATACCATTTAGCCTCTAATATCTCAGGTATTGAATTCTGTAAATAATACATAGAGGTAACTCAAAATCCAGTATAAAATGATCTAATCTGTTTAAATGAAATATTCATCTTTCTTTTCCCTGTGTTTTAGTCAACTAAATAGAACAATGAGGCTTGCCTCCTATTGGAAATAAGCACTATTTAGTAAAACACATTCCGATGATAAATAATATTTATATGCATGAAGTCTTCACTAAACCTTCTATCATTTTGCCAATGACCCGGACTTACTGAGCAAGCTCAGTGATGCCTGGATCTCTACTATTCCAAGCAGAACTGTAGCATGGCCACTATGAGAACCAGAAAGGGCAGCTTCAAAGTACTCGCTTTGAAAATATTAAAGTCAGCTTTGTCCCTGGGATCTTACTATCAGCACAACATGCTTCTTAGAACAACTCAGTCTGGCTGTTTGGCTTCTCTAGAGTTCAGGACCCCTTCTCTCCCCACCACCCTATATTCTTGCTTGCTTCAGAGACTGACTGCAAGCTCCAACCTGCTTGAGCTGGAGAGATGACTTATCAATAGAATATCAGATGGGTGCTGAACGAATCAGATGGAAAGAGGATCTGGTTGTTTAACTCTACTTGATAATTAACTAGAGGCCCAGTGCACAAAATTTGTGCATGGGTAAGATCCTTAGCAGCTGGCAGGGGACTTCCTTTATTCTGTGCCACCCCCTGGTGGTCAATGCATGTCATAGTGAGTGATCAAACTCCTGGTCTCCACGTCTAACTCCCAAGGGGACACTTTGCATATTAGGCTTTTATATATATACTAGGGGCCCAGTGCACAAATTTGTGCACCTTGAAAGGAACTGTGGGCTGCAAGGTTGCGGTGGGCACAGGGGTGGGTGTCAGCCCATCCTCTATGCCACCGCCTGGCCCCTCCCACCATGGACCTTGGTCCCCTCTCTGCCGGCAGACCAGCACCGCTCCCACCACTGCCACTCCCACATGCTGACAACATGGAGCGATTGGGGCCGGCACCAACAGCGAGTATGAGAAGGGCTGGCACCATCAGCGGGTGTGAGCAGTGGATGCTGCCCCGATCACCCATCAGGAGCAGGGGGAGGTGGAGAAGCCCTCAGGAGTGATTGGGGCCGGCAGCCGCCACTCGCACCTGCTGATGGCACCGAGTGTTCGGGGCCGGTGCCCGGTGTCAGCAGCAGGTGTGAGTGGGGCCAGTGCCGGCAGCAGGTGTGAGCACCGGGCGGGACCGTGGGACATGGGAGCAAAGAATTTTCAGTAACTACCAGGGGCTTGCCCCAATGACAGCGATTGGTGCCCCACCTTGATCTGGTGACCCCGCTCACCTGCTCCACCATCCCGCCATGGCCGATGCCCAGCATGTTCCCCACTCTGCCACCTGCTGCTGATGCCCACCATGTTCCACACGTGCCCCCTGGTGGTCAGCGCACGTCATAGTGACTGGTTGTTCGGTTGTTCCACCATTCAGTCTATTTGCTTATTAGGGTTTTATATGTATAGATAGATAATTGGCACCAATAAAAGCAGCCAACTTTAATTAAGGTAAATGGAAATACGATGACTAGATAGCAGAAATGAAATAAAAAAGAAAGATTATATTTAATTCAAATTATGTAAAACTAGAGGCCCAGTGCATGGATTTGTGCACATTGAAAAGAAATTAATTAGAAAGTGGATGGTGGGGCGGGACTGGGTGAGATGAGCCAGACACGCCTTGGGGCCAACCTCCCGCAATTCCTCCCCAGCCAGCTGCACCTGAGGTGGCGCCAGGGCTCAAAGGCCATCTGCTGAGTGAGCAGGGTCCCTCTGGCCTGTGGGGATCGGGCCAAAACCGGCAGTCCAACATCCCCGAGGGGTCCCGGAGTGCGAGAGGGCACTCTGCAAAGTTGCTGTCACTCGGCAGCTCCCGCATTGAGCGTCTTCCCCCTGGTGGTCAGTGCATGTCATACCTACCAGCTGGTTGGCCAGTCAACCAATCACTTAGTCTTTTTTTTTATATATATATAGATGCTTCTAAGAGGAAGGAAAAGTCCTTCCTCACAGATTCTGGAAATTTGGTTAATGAATACATACTGAGAATCCTAGATGATATGAATAGCCGTGTACCATACAGTATAACATACAGCATGATTTTGGAACTCTAGAAACTGTCTACCACTAATCAATAAATCTCAAGTCTACACAATTACATCATTATTGAAATCAATTGAAAACATAGATGTGCATTCCTCCCTGACAGAATTTTATAATACAAAATCAATGTCTGAGCAATCTAGTATGCCTTTTCTTATAAAGAAATTGAATACTTCATTCTTTCCAAAATCCACTGGCAAAATACTAATGCTAATAGTAGGAATTATCATGCTAAAACTGTTATAAAACAGATTTAAAAAACATACCTTAGTGGTGTGGTGGGAAAAATAAATGCCTACATTTTCAGACTTAAGGTTAATTGGACACACAGATTGCTTTTTCAATTTACTAGTCTAGATATTTACATCATGCACTCTTTTATATCAGCCAGAGTTAAAATGTTATTACACTTATGTAAATTTATAATTACTATCTTCTTATCCTCACCCTCACTTCTGCAATCTTTTTTCTTTTTCACTCTAGACCTATTCGTTTATTACACTTCTGTAATATTCAGACTGTATTTCTATAATATGTTGAAATTAATAATGGATTTATAACCTGATACTTTAATATCAGGTTATAAATCCAGATATTAGTAAATACATCAAGAATAGGTCCCAATATCTCCTGCTTAGGTCAATTAGTAGGAGGTTTCAAATTTTAGTGGTTTTAAAATTAGGTTTATAAAATGTATTTTATGAAAGAATCAGTGGCCAAACACATTAGTCTGGGATTGACCCAGTGTCTCCAGCCTTGACCTTCAAGTTGAGATTTTTACATATTAAAAGAGAGAGTGTAAAATCTCCCATGATTATAGAAACTGGAAATTCCAAGGCCCTAGTGGAATATTACTTGGCATTATATTTTTTAATATTACTAAAAATACCAACCACCACAAAAGTAATAAAATTTATTTTCCTTTTTAAAGTATCTACTTTGTGCCACTTTACTAGGTATATCATCGATATTGCAACTTGACAAAGGAGTGTTCACTATCTTGTTTTTAATAAATAAAGACATTGAAATACGAGGTGGAACCAATATTCAAACTCAGATCAAGCTGACCCAAGTTCTACTCTTGTACTAGTAAGGCCACCCGAGTTTTAGTTCTGAAAAGGCAGAGACCATGTTGGTCATGCTCATCTTTCTGATTCCAGCACCTAATAGTTTGCTTTGCATTCACAGTATATGTGTGAGTTGAAAGAATAAATGAGCATCTATTCTAAGTTCTTGTTAGCTGTCTTATTAAAGTGAGAATTATAAATGTTAATTTTTTCTTAAACTTTCAGACATTTAATGAGACCATATGATGTACAGTGGTTGCAGTGAGTTGTGCTCTGAAGTGAGTTGTGCTCTGGCTCAGAATAAATAGGTTGTGTGGTGCTGAGAGGGTGAAGAAACTGCAGAATTATCTCTAATTGGTGCTGGATTCACAAAACAAAGATATGTTGGAAATCAGAGCCCCCCAAAAGGGGGACAGGATTGAGTGAGATGTATTGAGGAGCTAGTTTTTTCCCCTCTCCAAGTAATATTGTGTGTTCCTGGATGGGTATGCTGCCATCTACACAATACTGTTTTTCTTTTGGCCTGCTTTCAAATGACTTTAGAAATTAGAGATGAAGAGGTATCAGTTCCCCTAGATACTGTGGGATGAGCTGATAGTAGAAGCATCAAAACAATACATAATGAGGAAAAATAGGAAAAGTATAGCTTATTTTGTCATATAATAAATGCCCTACTATAAGATAATGACAAAGTTAGCTAAGACTGACTGTCAGATACTTTTCTAAGATTTTTATGTACATTAACTTATTAAGTCCTCATAATAACTTTATGGGATCCATGTATTCTGAGGATCCTGAGGCATAGAGAAGTTTCAATAAATTGCCTAGGGTCATACTGCTAATAATTGGGAAGAAGTCAATTTTAGAGATGATACTGAATAATTACCCTCTACTATATATTTTGGGTGATGATATTCTGTTCAAGAAGACATCATGATATAACTTCCCTGGATTTTCATCCCTAGGTAGGTAGGAACTTGCCAATTCTTTTTTTCTTCTTTTTCTTTTAAACCTTTATCATTGAAAGTATTACATATGTTCCCATTTCCCACCTTGACCTCTTCCAATCCAACTCCAGTTGCAGTTTTACTCAGTATTTCTACCTCACTGATACAATTTTATCCAATTCTTTCTTTTCCAGAACCTGATAATGGTTCTGCCTCTCTCCTAATATGTGTGTGTGTGTACCTATATCTATATATCTTTATATCTACATGCATACACATATATTCATTCTGTCAGCTTATTAAAGAGATATTTTGGTGTTTATTAAAACTTTTTTATTTTGAGATAAACCTAAATTTACATACAGTTGTGAAAACATACAGAAAGATGTCACGTACCCTTTACCCAGTTTCCCCCAATAGTAACATGTTGAAAAACCATAGTGTGATATCACAACCAGGACATTGACATTGGACAATCCGTTAATCTTACTTGGATTTCCTAAGTTTTACTTGTACTCATTTGTGTGTGTGCATATTTGGTTCTATACAGTTTATTATACATGTGTATTCCTGAGCCCACACCACAGTCAAAATACGAAAGAGTTCTATGACCACAAAATTCCCTTGTGTTGCCCTTTTTATAACTACACCATCTCCCTCCCAAACCTCTCCTCTGTCTCTAACCCTGGCAATAACTAGCCTGTCCCCACTGCTAAAAGTTTGTCCTTCTAAATGCTTAATATAAATAAAATCACACAGTATTTGTTTTTCTCAGCCTAATCCCCTGAAGGCTCTTCCAAAATACTGTATGAATCAAAAATATGTTCTTTTTTATTATTGGGTGGTATTTCACAGTGTTTTAACAATTCACCATTGAAGGACATCTGGGTTATTTTCACTTTGGGGCTGTTATGAATTAGGTTGCTATTAACATTCGTGCACAGATTTTTTGTGTTAACATAAATTTTCTTTTCTCTAAGATAAATGCCCCAGCGTATAATTGTTAGGTTATATGGTAGTTGATGTTTAGTTTTATAAGAAACTGCCAAACTGTTTCTTATTGAACTAGAATGGCTATTATTTATACTGCCACCAACAATATATGAATAATACAGGTTTTTCCCCATCCTCTCCAGCATTTAGTACTGTGACTATTTTTTTGTTTTGGCCGTTCTAATAGGCGCATAGTAATAGCTCATTGTGCTTTTCATTTGCATTTTTCTGATGTTTAATGATGTTGAACATCTTATATGCTTATTTGCCAGCTTTGTTTCCTCTTTCATGAAATGTCTGTTCGTGTCTTTTACCTATTTTCTACTTAGATTGTTTTTTTCTGTTAAGTTTTGATAGTTCTTTACATATTCTAAGTAAAAGACTTTTGCTGGATTATGTGGTTTGCAATTATTTTCTCCAGTTTTGTAACTTGCCTTTTTCCCTTTTAATAAGGTCTTTTGTAGATCAGACATTTTTAATTTTAATAAGGTCCAAACAATCTGGGTTTTATGTGTGTGTGTGTGTGTATTTGTTTGTTTTTAATAAATCACACATTTGGTGTTGTGACTAAGAATTCTTTGCCTAGCCTTAGATTTCAAATATTTTTATTGGGTTTCTTTTCTAAAATTTTTATAGTTTTATGTTTTATATTTAAATCTTTTATCTATTTTGAGTTGATTTTTTTTTTAAATATATTTTATTGATATTTTACAGAGAGGAAGGGAGAGGGATAGAGAGCTAGAAACATCGATGAGAGAGAAACATCGATCAGCTGCCTCCTGCACACCTCCCACTGGGGATGTGCCCGCAACCAAGGTACATGCCCTTGACCGGAATCGAACCCGGGACCCTTCAGTCTGCAGGCCGACGCTCTATCCACTGAGCCAAACCGGTTTCGGCTGAGTTGATTTTTGTATGAGGTCTGAGTTTTAGGACAAGGCTCATCTATTTATTTTTGTCTGTGGATTCGTTTGCTCTTGTATTATTTCTTCAGAAAGTTATCCCTCCTAATGAATTGCTTTTGCTCTCTTGTCAAAAATAAGTTGGACATATGAGTGTGTATCTATTTCTGAGTTCTCTGTTCAGTTCCATTCATCTATTTGCACAGGTCTCTACAAATACCACACTGTGTTTAATGTAGCTATATAGTAAGACTTGATTTGGGTAGAGTGATTCTTCTGACTTTATTCTGTTTCAAGTTTGCTTTCAATGTTTTATGTTTAATTTCTAATGTTAATTTACAATGAAAAACTTCACTCACATCCTTATTCCAACCTCCTGGATGCAATAACTGTCAACTACTTGCACTTCAGTTACTTATGTTTGTTGACTTTATCTCTAAGTAATATGCTCAAACTGGTACATCTTGCTCTATGAACTTTTGATCTTATGCATTTGCTTTCTTAGCTCACTTAAATCAATTTCATCCCCTCTCCCTCCTTCCTTCCCCTAGGGTTAAACCACATCTTTAGATTTTTCTCTATTCACCTCTTCACTGTCAAAACATATACTTGAACCTTCATCTCTTGACTCCTCACTTAGTAAGATGACATTACTGCTTCTCCAAGTCTTTCTCCTCAAATTCTTTATCTTAAATATTTTCAAATTTCTCAATATTTGCATTCTGTTTTATAATAATAATTTTCTTATTTGTTGGCAGTTCAACTTGAAAAGTTGAAAATAATCAACATTACTAGCTTTTAAAACTATAACTATTTAATTATAAATTTCTCTGCTGTGCCAAATAACCCAGGAACATTTCAGTAAATATAGTCATAATTCCAAGTGAAATAAACTGTTCACAGCAATTAATCAAAATTGTGTCAAATTTTAGATTACTTCACACTTGAACAATAAATTTCTTGATTCCTTGAGTTGTGTTTTGTCAATTTTTTTGAATAATTATTTTAATTGAAGTACATAGATATATAAAAAGCACCAATTAAAACAATACATCCTGGCACATTTTTACAATAAATAGAGCATTACCAGTATAAAAAAAAATTTGTGTGTACCACCTCAGTCACTATTTGTCTTTCCCTAAAGTTTACCATTATCCTGACTTCAAACACTAATTATATTCATTTTACCTGATTTTGAATTTTATATAAATTGAGGGATACAATATTGATGTTTAGATCTGTGTTTCTTTTGTTGTTGTTTTTTTTTACTTTACATTAGGTTTGTGAGAGAGATCCATGTGTCTGAGTTTAACACTAATTCTTTGATTTTTGTTGCTGTAAACTATATTTTGTATTAAAAAACTACAATTATTCCAACTCTGGTAATATTTGTGTTTTTTCTCCTGTTTGGCTATTATGACTGTGTTGCTATAAACAGTTTTTACCTGTCTTTGGGTTTACATACTAGTAAACTTTCTGTTGGGCCTATGTTGAGAATATAAGTATATCTAAGGATACAGCTATACAGTATTCCTAAGTTTTGCTATACCTAAGTCTCACCAACACTTATGAGAATTCTTCTTGATTAATTTCTACAACAGCATGTGGTCTTGATAACTATTTTAATTTTACCCAGTTTGGTGAGTAGGTTTTAAAAAATCTCATTGTGGATTTAATTGGCATTTCCCTGATGACTAACAAGGTTGACTATATAAAGATTATACAACTCAATACCAAACAAACAGGCCAATTAAAAATGGGCAGAAGATCTGAACAGATACTTCTCCCAAGAAGAGATACAAATGGCTAAGAGATATAATATGAAAAGATGCTCAACTTCACTAAAATTAAAACTATGATGAGATACCACCTTATACCTGTTAGAATGGGCATTATCAACAAGAAAAGGAATAGGAAATTTCCTTTTATTCCTAGTTCTTAATATGCATTTTTTAGATAATCATATGGATTTATTACCCTCACCATTTTTTAAGTTAATGTGGTGAATTAATTGAATTTTGAATTTTAAATCATCCTTACATTTCTAAAATGAACCTGACCTAGTTGTAAGATAGCATCCTTTTTATGTACTATTTGGTTTGATTCCCTTAATTTTTTGTTCAGTATTTTTAAATCTAAGATTTTGAAAGAGATTAGCTCAAAATTTATCTTTATCATAAGGTTCTTGTCAGTATCCAGTATCAAGGTTTTGTTGCCTTCATAGTAATCCATTCTCCAGAAGTATTTGGTTCTAATTGGTGTTATATTTACATTAGTATTTTCAAGAATTTCCATCTAGGCCTGGAGTTTCCTTTGTTAGGGGGTTTTAAATTTTGGCTTTGATTATTAAAAAGATGTAGGATTTTCATATTTCACTCTTTTTATTATGTCACCATTAGTGCTTTATTTCTCTAGAAATTTTCCCTTTGCATCTGAATTTTCAAGCTTATTGGCATAAAAATTATTACAAAATTCTCATTTGAAAAAATGTTTATTGGTTGTAGGATAAGGACCAGTACATTTACAGTATTGATATTTGGGCCTTTTAATTTTTTTAATTAAAATTGCTAGGATTTTATCAATTCTATTAGTTTTTTTCTAAAACCACCTTTTGGCTTTCAGATTACATTTTGTATTTGTTTTCTTATTACATTAATCTCTACTCTTATTATTTCCTCTTATTTATTTGATTGAATTAGTTGTTCTTGAGATAGAAGCTTAGATCATTGATTTTCAGGCTTATTTTTTTCTTTTTAAGATACTCAATTAAGGCTTTAATTTTTTTCTCTATGTAGAACTTTAAATATAATTTAATTAATATAATATTCTTCAGGTTATAATATATACTTTATAATTTATTATATAATACTAGAGGCCCGGTGCATAAAAATTCATGCTCTGAAGGGGGTGGTCCCTCAGCCCAGTCTGCCCCCTCTAACAGTCTGGGAGCCTTCAAGGACATGAGGCGATCTGGTGATCAGTAGAAGGTAACGCCCCCATCACACTTCTGCTGCTGCCACTGCCAGCAGCGCAAGCCTCGGCTGTCCCTGGTTACCTGAGCCTTGAGCAGCCCTGGACAGCTGGGCAGCCGCCGTCTGAGGCTTGCCTGTGCCTCGGGCTGGCCCTGGGTGGCTGGGGGGCTAAGGGGACTGGGGGATTCCGGAGGCAGGTGTGTGGAGCGGCCGGAACCACCTGGGGGCGGGCTTGGCCATGCTGCATGCCTGCCGCCCCAGCGGGCCTGAGGAGACTGGGCGCCGCCATCTTGTGGCGGTGGGTGCTGCCATCTTTGAGTGCATGGCAATCAATTAGCATATTCCCTCTTTATTATATAGGATTCTTTAATTTTCATTTTGATTTTATATCTGACTCAAATTTATAAGAAGTGTTTGCTTAGCTTTCAAACATTGGGAATTGTCAGTTACCTTTCTGTTATTAAAGTCTATTTCCACTGTGATCAGAGAAAATTTCTGCATGATTTTCTTTGAAACCTTTTAGACTTGTTTTATTGCCCAGAATATTAACAATTTTGGCAAAGATTCTTTTTGCATTTGGAAAGAATGCAGGGTGGGGCAAAAGTAGGTTTACAGTTGTGAGTACACAAAACACAGAGTTGCATTGTTATTTATTAACTAGAGGCCCGGTGCACAAAATTCGTGCACGGGGGGGGGAGGTTGTCCCTTAGCCCAGCCTGCACCCTCTCCAATCTGGGACCCCTCGAGGGATGTCTGACTGCCCATTTAGGCCCGATCCCAAACGGGCAGTCAGACATCCCTCTCACAATCCAGGACTGCTGGCTCCCAACTGCTCGCCTGCCTGCCTTCCTGATTGCCCCTAACTGCTTCTGCCTAGCCAGCCTGATCACCCCTAACCACTCCCCTGCCAGCCTGATTGATGCCTAACTGCTCCCCTGCCAGCCTGTTTGCCCCTAACTGCCCTCCCCTGCAGGCCTGGTCATCCCTAACTGCCCTCCCCTGCAGGCCTGGGTCCCCCCCAAATGCCCTTCCCTGCAGGCCCAGTCGCCCCCAACTTCCCTCCTCTGCCAGCCTGGTCACCCCTAACTGCCCTCCCCTGCAGGCTTGATTGCCCCCAACTGCCCTCCCTTGCAGGCCTGGTCCCTCCCAACTGCCCTCCCTTGCTGGCCTGATCACTCACAACTGCCCTCCCCTGCTGGCCTCTTGTGGTGGCCATCTTGTGTCCACATGGGGGCAGCCATCTTGTGTGTTGGATGACAGTCAATTTGCATGTTATTATTTTATTAGATAGGATTACTAGAGGCCTGATGCACAAAATTTGTGCAAGAGTAGGCCTTCCTTCTTCCAGCTGTCGGCACTGGCTTCCCTCTGGCATCTGGGACCCGGGCTTCCCTTGCAGCCCCGGCTGCCTCTGGAAGGTTGTCTGGAAGGACATCTGATCTAATTTGCATATTATACTTTTATTATTATAGATTGTAGTTTCCATATAAACAACTATAAAACAACTTTTCCCCTACCTTGTATATGTTCAAAAGTTGTTTGGTATAGAGTTCCATATGTCAGTTAGGTCAAGTCTGTTAGTTATTCTCTGTGTCATTGGTATTTTCCCCATGTGCTCTATCAGTTATGAGAAAAGCATGTTACAATTCTCCACAGTTATTAAGGACTTTCTTTTATTGGGTTTACCAATTTTTGCTTTATAAATTTTAAGGCTGTGTAATTAAGTATATACACATTAGTTTTGTTATGTGAAATGACATTTTACCATTATGAACTAGCCTTCTTTATCTCTATGATGCTTTTTGCCTTAAGACCTGTTTTGTTTGATATTAGCATATCTTTCTTGGCTTCATCTTTACCTAATATATTTTCCACCTTTTTATTTTAAACCTTTCGATATTCTTATATATGTTTCTTATAATCAGTATGTAATGTTTCTTTGTTGTTTGGGAATACTTTGGTTGTTTGTTATTTGTAATTTTGCCTTTTCTGATACAGCATACCCTTTAACTAAGCCCATTAATTTTTGTCCATTGAGATTTTATATACTAATTTGGATATTTTGGTTCAAATGTACAATCTTACTATTTGTCTTGTGTTAGCCCCATCTTTTATTTACCTTTTTCTCTCTTTTCTTATTTTATTATGAAAGTTAATTTATTTAAGAAGGTCAGAAACCTAGCAGAGCAGAGTTATGTTATAGCTGCCTTTCTGAGTCTCCTTGGGCACATTTTGTAAAGTTTCTTTGGTGTATTTACCTAAGAAGTAGATGAACTGGTTTGCAATATGCAGTAAATGTGAAAACTTTTGTAAGAGTATATAACACAATATCTAGCACATAGTGGCACAATGTCTACTCAGTTGGTTGAATATGAATCTTGTATTTATAACTAAATATTGTAATATAAGCACAAAAGGCAAGTTCCACAATGAGATACCACTTCATACTCATTAGGATGGCTATAATTAAAAAAACAGTAAATAATAAAGTGTTGGTGAGAGTGTAGTGAAATTGAAACAGTTTTGCACTGTTGATGGGATGGATTAATGAATAAACAAAATGTGGTATATACATCCAATGCAGTATTTTCAGTCTTTAAAAGGAAGGAAATTCTGACACATGGTACAACATGGATGAACCTTGAAGACATATGCTTAGTGAAATAAACCATCTCCAAAGGACAAAAACAGTATGCTTCTACTTATATGAAGTACCTAGAGTAGGTAAATTCATAAAGAAAAGAAGTAGAATGGTGATTGACAGGGACTGGTGGTAGAGCTGGTGGAATAGGAAGTTATTATTTACTGAGTACAGGGTTTTAGTTTGGAAAGATGGAAAAATTTCTGGAGATGGATATGGATGATGGTTCTAAGTGTCAGTGTACTTAATGCCACTGAACTGTACACTTAATAATGGTTAAAAAATTAAACTTTATGTTGTGTATATTTTACCACAATTTTGAAAAGGGATGTTAATGAAGTTTGCAATATACTCACAGAAAATAATGTCTCCAGAATATTTTTACCTCTTGTGACTAATTATTAGGCTAAAGGAAATTCTTATCTAGGGAATTTCTCAAAACCTGCTCCTCAGTGTGACACATGAATATTCCATTCAAAACAATATGTCTAAAATCTTCAGGGAATTAAATAAATCATTTCTGATTCATTGTCTTTCTTTTTGTTTAGCCTATTTTCACAAGGAAAGCTTTGTTTTTAGAAAACATAGAACAAATGTGAGAAGTCCTAAGTGATAAAATTCAATGTGTCACGATAAAGGGGACACTCTTTTATAATAGCAGTGTGTAAACACCATGAAACAAAGACAATTTAAAAATTGTTAAAGCTACTTTGCACAACACTATGCAAATAAATTTGAAAATCTAGTTGAAATGGATACTTTTCTAGGATAACACAATTTACCAAATCTGGCCTTTAAGAGAGAAAAACAAAAACTTTAACCAATTTCCATAGAATAGAAATCGTTACCAAAGTATTACCTCACAAAAGAACATTCCCTTACATAGTTTCACAAGCAAATTCCACCAAACCTGCAAAGGCTTGACCACCTCAAACATACTTAAATTGTTTCACAGCACAGAAATGTAAAAAACAAAAGCTTCCTAAGTATTCTTATGAAACAAGAATAGCATTAATTTCTAAAATATTAGAAAAAGAGAGAAAGCAATAGCTTTGTTTCACATATGGTTATAAATGTAAAATTCATAAATAAAAACTAGTAACAAGTTAAAATTTTTGGAACAAATAAGAATATCTTATTCCAGAAATTAAAGAATGGTTCAATAACAGGATAGTCACTAATATAATTTACCATAGTAATATATCTAAGGAGAAAAATCATATCGTTATCTCCATTAAAAAAGGCATTTAATAAAATGTATTACCTGTTCCTGATGTAGCAATCAACAAAACAAAAATTAATGGATTTTTCCTCAATAGGACTCACTCTCTTTTTCTTCTCTCTCTTTCTTATTCTCAGTCTCGCTCATATGTAGAGCTGTGTTGTGTACACATGTGTATAAATATGTGCATACATATGCATATTTATTATATAATGTACATGTATGTATATGGCTTGAAAACCCAGCATTAATAAGGGTACACAAGGTATTCATATTATGATCAGGAACAAGGGGAAGATGGCCCATAACTTACGATAGTTTAATATTGCCTTGAATATATTAGCCAATGAAGTAAACAAGGGTAAATATATAGAGTTATAAGAATTTGGAAAGAAGTGCCTATTTTTATTAATACTATGATATCTAAAAAAAATCTTAGTGTCTCATTAATGAAACCAACACATCATAAAATAATTCAGTAAAATGTAAAGTACACTTATAAATATTAACTTTCATGCATATATACATGAGCAATT
Organism: Plecotus auritus; assembly: GCF_963455305.1. Taxonomy (NCBI): domain Eukaryota; kingdom Metazoa; phylum Chordata; class Mammalia; order Chiroptera; family Vespertilionidae; genus Plecotus; species Plecotus auritus. The sequence goes on along the minus strand of NC_137776.1, from coordinate 141,794,807 downwards.
AGAAGGACTAATAGAAGAGAAAACTTCATTTTAAGAAATGTGCCAAACCCTTATCAGACAAACTTCAAAGCACTCATAAAAGTCACAAAGGTAGAGATGAACAAGTTAATATATAAATGTAATACTTGCCTACTAAACACAATATGTTTTGTTCCTCCTGGAGATAGACTATTTGATTTTAAGTTTATATGGAAAAATTAATGTGTAATAATAGCTAACAAAATGTTTAAGTGGACAAGCAGTAAGGGAAGGAATGGCCTTACCAGATATGAAAGCAAAATATAAAGCTCTTGTATTTAAATGGTGTGGGCCTAGCATAAGGATAGATAAGCAAACCAAAAAATGGAATACAAAATCAAGAAATAAACTCACGTACATATAGAAATGTATGTAGTACATGAAAAAGTAGCATCTATAATTACTGAGGTAAAGATGGTCTTTTTTAATAAATAGTGTTACTCATTGTATGGTTATTTCACCTCAAAAGCAGAGTTGAGATTATTCAAATAAAAAATTGAGGGGCAAAAGGGATGTCCAGGATAAAAAAATTATTTAAATTAGAACTATGCCTTTTACTTATTTTATAATTTATTAAAATTTGGGTGTGCATGTTAATGTTAAAAAGTAATAAATTGGTCATCCTAACCAAAAAAACACTTATTGAATGCCTGTTATTTGTTGTATTATATGTAAAAAAAAGTAATCTAGTGGGGTTATTAGAGAATAGACATGTATAGTGGAGGGGAGAGGAGTCAAAGGAGAAAAATGAGCAACATGCTGGGTGAAGCTTATTGAAAATAACAGTGTAAAATAATTGTGTGTCTAAAAGTTGGTCTTTCGTTTCCTCTGAGAGCTCTCATTCAAAAGAAATGATGGTTTCTTGGAGACTGACTTTCCTCTTTAAAGTTCAAAAGCTAAAACCGCTGCTCCAGTTGTAATCTAGAGTCATACATCTAGAAACTGATGAAAACGGCAAAAGATGAATAGTAAGAAACAGGATGCAAATTTCCCCCACCTCCCACTTGCTTAATTCCTCTATGTGTATTGGCATGTCAACCACAAGGGGGCATGCAAGATGTGATACCTGTTCTGTGGCCTGTTTGCAATCCCAAAGGTATTTCCTTTGTTCCTTAGGGATGTTCAAAACCATCCTGGGTAGCTTCCATCTCTCACTCTGTTTGCCCTTGCCAACTGAGCAGCAAAGGCAAAACAGAAGTTATTAAGTCCCAAGTTACTACCAAGTGGCTCAGTTGGTTGGAGCATTGTCCCATACACCAAAGGGTTGTGGGTTTGATCCACAGTTGGGGCACATACAGGAGGCTTCTGAATAATGTTTCTCACATCGATGTATCTCTCTCCCTTCCTCTCTCTAAAATAAAATTTTTAAAAAGCATATCCTCAGGTGAGTATAAAAAGAAAATAGTTTCCTGGACACATGTGGATCAACAGTGACATCCTCCTTCCATTACAATGACTTTTTTGCTTTGGGTTCAACATCAAAAAGGCTAATATTTCATGGTTAGGGATTTGCTGTCTTTACAGGAGGAAAAAAAAAGACAGTGTCTGTTGGTTTTTGTTTTTTTACGATGTCTCTATTGTTCCTGGCTTGTTTTTGTGGTTTTTTTAATAGACACTTAGAAGGCATTCAGAAGCAATTCAGCAAGCCTGTTCACATTGCATTTGGATCAGTAGGAACATTGTAACTTCCGATATTGGAACTATAAGGTAGCAAAAGTACCTTAATACAAAGAACAAGTATGTTAACACCTGAGGAACAGTGATGCTGTGTGTATGTCTTTTCCTGTATCCCAGGTTTTATAAATTATACCAGAAGGCACAGTGACTACTGAATTGCTTAGAGACATAACCCCTATATTGGGCTTACTATTGGGGAGGCCCAAGTGTTCTCCCACATCCTGTACTCCTTGTCCCCAGGAATGGAGTGACCGGAAACTGGCTTTGGGTACCCAAAACATGAATAATCAGAATTCATTCAATCATCCATCCACCAACCACTATTCAAATATGTTCCATACTGAACTTCCACCTATTAGATGGAAGGTGATCAGGTAGAACTGAGGCAATTTACCAGGGCAAACGCATTTTGTATTCTGCATGTAATTTGTTGAGACCCTTCTAATAAGAAAATGTGCTTTATTTGATTTCTAGCTAGCATTATGTTTACATGAATAAAATTTAACAGACTGGTACAGTTTCCTTTATGGGAGTAACAGGACTAAATATATAAGATGGAGTGGTTGCACTTTATGTTGATTCGGTGAAGATTTTTTATTCTTTGCACACTAATGAAAAAAAGGGAGAAACATTCCACCTTACTTTTCAGAGTATGTCAACCCTGTGGGCTAAAGAGCAGATAATAGATTTTATTGTCAGAGTCTTCTTAACTATGTGAGGGGTCTTGACTAATGAAGTAAAGGGCAAGATCCCTTTCCTTTGTGATGGCGGAGAGTTGTTATTTTATCAGCAAACTCTGCTCTAATGGTAATAACACTAGATAAATTTGACTATTAAGTGCCAGAGAAAAGTCAAATAAATTAAAAAGGCACACTTAAATTTCTCTGGATCTCAACCAGATTGAGAAAAATTTCTTCTTTGTATGTATACAATTCAAAATTTATTTTTCATTTAACACCACGCCCGAGGGGATAGTTTTTGCACTAGGAAAGCCTGTTAATGGATCTGAAATCCAATTTAGCACTTTCTGTATTTTATTTCCCAAACTTAGCTGTACTTTGGAAATGGCTAAAGAAAAAATAATGACAAAAAATGAAAGGGAATTCAACACTTTAACCTCAGTGTTCAGCCAAACAGAGTCTTAAGGCTTTGAACTGTAAACTCATTTCCATTTGACTTGATTTTAGGGTCACATTGAGCCAAAACTAACTTATGTGTCTTAAATTCACTGCTTTGAACTGAAAAATTAAACTGCTTACTTGCTCCCAATGGGAATACGTTATGCTGAAAGATGGCTTCCTGTTTGTCCTACAGGGATTTCCCTTCCCTGAAAGAAGTCATAATTTGGGTCAGCTGTCTCTGGAGGGGCCCTCCCTGACAGCTTTCTATGCTAAGTGAGATCAGAAAGTGTTGCAATATATGAAACTAAGGGCTTGGCGAAGCCCCTCCTCTTGCAGAGGGCTGGCTGTGCCCTTTAAAATGGCCTGCATGCTGAAGTCTGAGAAAAAGAACACCCCACACCACCCCACACGCACCCAGGGACTCCTCCTGAACCTCACTGTGCGTTGTTTCAGATGCTCCTGAAAGCCATGTGGATATTTGACTGTAGGAGGAGTGCTTAGAAAGAGGTGCACCTTTTTCTGCTGTGACACTGGAAGGCGCTAGAAAACATAAATCATCCTGAATCAACATATGAGACACGTGCTGTATTTACCCATTCTGCAGTTAGGGAACAAACCTTTAACATGCCACCTTGCCGAAAATAACACGTGATTAAAGTATGCCAAATCTTTGATACTATGCATCACCGCCAAGTGTTCTCAAGAAGTCTCATTATGGAACAATAATTATATTATGGTTTCCAGTCACTGATCTTCCCTGATGTTACCTACTGATCTCTTACCCTTTCGCATTTGAAAAGAAGTGAACATTTCTTTTCCTCTTCAGGATTCATCCAGGGCAGTATCTCCACTTCACTTACTATTTCTGTCACCATCCGATCAAGGAGCTACTATGCCCTGTCCTGATAAATTCTAAGAATGATGCTGAATTCTGGCATGAGCCATTGCCTGAAGGAGTTCCAACAAGAAAGTGTGGACATTCAAAGTCTACCCCACTCACACAGCCTGAAATATCAATTCAATTGAAAGCACACATGCACTCAACTTCAGATGGTATAGCCAGCCTGTTACCATTGCCTTTATCACTTCCTTTCCAGAGAGATCCTGTAGGAGATAGGCCCACTACTCTGACTCATCTTTGCTGAATGCTTTCATTCTAGCGTGTTCCCTTCCCAAAAAGGCCACTGGAATTGAATAAAATTGGAAAACTCATCTTGAGGTGAAATTGGAAGGGACCAAGGAACTTAGTGAAGTTAGTGATTGTTAGGCAGAGATAGGGGGCTTGTTAGAACCAAGCCTCGTAAATTTGTCTACACTTTACACGGTGCCTTCTATATAGCAAGTATGCTACAGCACATTTTAGAAAGTATGAAAATAATGAGTTGCTCTTTAGTATTACACAGAATAGGAGGCTAGAAAGTAAAAGTTCAGAGAGCATGCATACATAGATCATTATTTTAAAATAAATGGAAATGCAGTTCTAGGATTCCTAAACCACGCTAGTGAAATTGTGTTATATAGTGTTGTAATATGAATTCTCAATGTAAATAATGCATCCTTCTCATGGGAAAAATGTAAATAGAACAAGAGTGGAGGGAAGAGGGGAGAGAAAGGGGGTAGGCTAAGGAGGAACATTGAAAAATAATTAAAAATATGGTGATAGCAAGACAAATAAAAGTCAGTAAGGAGGTTTACATCAGGATAAGGAAAAAACTAAAACTAAGAAATACAATTGAAGCACAATATATGGAGTATATAAATAGAAAATAAAATTAAAAACAGATTTTTTTCAGCTACAGCCACAGCCCAAGAACAATAGGAACAGATTTGAAGGCATATGGACAAGGTATTTCTTGTTATGCTGTGGGCTGTGGAATATTCTATTGTGAGGCTTTGAGAGATCTTGTTGGGCACTGTGTACATGGATATTGAAGGAGCATTGAGAGTTTGTAAGTGACTATCAGTTCAGAGAAGGTAGACACACAAGCAGATCAGAAAGGCCACAACAGTTCACCTAAGAAATGCAAAAAATTATTTAAAAATTAGTAGAAATACACAATAAAATAAAGTTAACATTGATACTCAGAAATATTGAACATGGAAGATTCTGTCAAATTAGATACAGAGTGTGTGTTATGAAGATCATCTGGAACTAGACATCAGTGATGTGCCCTGCAGAGGAAGCCAGTCTCCCTGTTTAAGGTGAAGGTCCAAGAGTTTGGGAATTCCTCTAATATACTAGATTCCAAAATAAATTGGCAATGGTAGTCCAGGAAAAAAATATGGAAAAGTCAGATTTTGAAAAAGTGGAAGGAAACCAAAGAAAGCAATGAGATGAGCAAGTATGAAAATGTGATACAGAGGGAAGGAAGAAAAGAAATTTATTACTGAAGTTATAAAACAGTTTTGAGGTCTATTGTTGGGAATTGCGTTGTCCATCGAGCCATTCTTAGATGCAGTCAGACTCAATACAGCATTGAAAAGAATTAGGGTAGCCCTAGCTGGTTTAGCTCTGTGGATAGAGCATCGGCCTGCAGACTGAAGGGTCCTGGGTTTGAGTCTAGTCAAGGGCACATGCCTGGGTTGCGGGCTCAATCCCTGGTAGGGGGCATGAAGAAGGCAGCCAATCAATGATTCTCTCTCATCGTTGATGTTTCTCTCTCCCTCCCTCCCTCTCCCTTCCTCTCTGAAATCAATAAAAATATTTTTAAAAATTTTTAAAAAGAATTAGGACAGAAGAAGCCCTAATACCACCCACAGGAGGAAAAAACAAACAAACAATGGGAGTCATAAACCCTTATTAAAGCGATATCCATGACTGATTAGAAATTTACTCTCATTTGTGAAAAAATAATGGCAAGCCTTCCAAAGACTCCTGAGACCCAAAAATGTTTTATCTATATCTACCAGGTCATGTGCACCAAATAGCATCAGAAGAAATGTAATCAATACTTCTAGCTACTTTGAATTAATAGGTAGTAAATGTTAAAGCTTTGGAGGAAATTTAACCAAATAATTACCTAACCTAACAAAAGAAAACTTGAAGCTACTCTTAAAGTGAAAAGAAAAAAGTAATTCCAAGTAAACTATCATATCATGTAACGTTCAGTATATTAGAAATGGCCCAGTGACTCAAACTAAAAGTGAGAAATTAGTATGATTTAATACTGTGACTCAGCCAATAATCCACTCTTAACCTTGGATACAATATGAGGGCTGTGGCCCTGGGATGTAAATGTATGGTGGGACCATATGTTTACCCTCCTAGTTTGCTCAATCCTTCATGAGCCAATTTAATAATGCTTTGGGGTATCTTGTTCACTTGGTTTGACTTTCAAGATTTGTTTGCCACAGACATAGATGACCCAAATTCTTTGGTGTCATTGTCGAGCAGAGAACCAGAGGAGACCATTTCTCTATGAGATTCCGCATGAGATCCATTGATACTGGGCCCATGCATTTGACCACCTAAGACTTCTCCATCTGTACAGACTGAACAAGATGAGTTAATGTCTGTAGGTAAAAGTTCTTAACCCCTCAAAATGATAGGATTGTGTTTCTATAAACATGTGATCAGTTGTTTTAAGGAGAGAATATCATTGACCATTCACCGGAAAAGGGTAAGAAAGACCTTTCCTTATTTCCACTATATAGTGCCTTCACTATGTTTTAGACACTATATTCTATGATTATAAAAGCTAGTAAGACAATAATTGCCCTGAAGCAGTTCTCAGTCCCCTGCACTAAACAAGCCCCAGCCGATTTAAAAAATGCATTCTACATTACAGTAAAGAGACACAGAGCTTGATCCAAGGAATTACAGAGGAAAAGTAACTAGATTTTCTTCCCAAAATTGTCTGCAATTGTGGCAATTAGGGACCCAAATTGGGGCAGCAAGACAAGACAGCTAAGTAAATAAGTCCAGAAACATAGCATGTGTGAGAATTGATATTTATGGGGACAGACAGCAGCTGGGTTTTGCAGGGCTTATTTTTTTTAGTGATTAGTTTTTAAGAGCCTGGAATGCTGAGTTTATTCGTCATCGTCCCCACACATGTGGAAAGATGCTAAGAACCTCTGACATAGCTAATTAAAACGAATGGCTCTTGTTACGGGGTTATGAATGGCTAGGCAAGCAATATTTCACTCTTCTTTGGCAGGTTCTGCCACAGACTAATGGAAGAAAAATGTCAAAAAGTCCTACCAGATGTCTTTCCTAATTGATCTGACAATTGATGTGCAGGGATGACAAATGCCAAAATGAAAGGAGGTACAAAGAAAAATTGATCCAGTGTGTTGGTTTTGGAGAGTAAATGGATGAATTTTTTAAAAAATTGTATCACCTAACATGCACATTTTAGGAAAGATAAGAGTTAAAAGTAGCAAGTGATCCATCTTTTTGCTATTTCTTATCTGCTCTGACCTGGATAAAATTTGCTCGAACTGTTGATTTTAATGCATTTTTGAATGAATCCTTTTAGGAAACTCTAATGAGGACAGTTCAAATAAAGTTAATTAAATTATCTAACCTTAGAATGTTCTGTCTGTTTAAAATATGGTAGGCACCCCTGTGTTGCACTACAAAGACTCCTAATTTTCAGCCAAGTGTAAAGCAGGAAAATGCTGATGAGATTTTACAGATTTTACACACACACACACACACACACACACACACACACACACAGATGGGAACAGAGATGCTCTTGATTTTTGATTTCCCATGTATGTGCCCTGGAGATGGTTACTCATTAGGAGTGTCCACCTGGATCCAATGAATCACCTGGGCAAATACAAAGTGAAAGGGAGACCACACTTTGCAGGAAACAAAGTGAATTTTGGAGCTAATCATACTGATCTGAGTCCATGTTTCTAATTGATCAGCAGGGGTAAATAAATTCCGTGCCATCTCTTTGTTTCTCAGGTCCAAAGTGGCTGGAGGCTTATTAAATAGAATGCACAGCAAAGCAGAGTCAGCAGGAATCTAACTCAACTCGTGTTTAACTGTAGGTTAGGAAAGAGCAGTGCTTGGTACCTGGCTGGTGAGCTCTGGCTGCCGAGCAAGCTGGCGAGGTTCCCTTGTGGAGTAAGATGGGCCGGGAGGAGGAACGCAGGAAACAATGAAGGAAAGAGTTTCCCTGAGCCTATAGTTGAGAGGTAAAATTGTATGTTTTCCTTCCGGAGAGCAGAAGGCAGAGCCAATATCAGGAAGCAGCATGTTCCAATTTTTAAAAAATAAGTTAAATTTTAAAAATTATTTTTAGGGAACATTAGAGAAGTAAGCATACCTACAATGTTCTGGGAACCTTTGCCCAAATGACAGTAAGTACAAAGAGCTCCCAGATGTATAAGCCCTTAAAATCAAGGGACTTATAAATAGACAACTATGATGTCCTTTGTTAAGTGCTAACACAGGTATAGGGTATGCAGGAGGGAAGAAAAGAAACAAGTGCATCTGAATCTGGAAGGGATGAAGAGGCAATATTTCACTCAGAGAAGGGACTTTGAGCTGGGTATCATAGGATGAATAGGAATTTATCAGCAGTCAATCAGGAAGGGACATTTTCAGGATCCAGTTTGTCACCTTCCAAGATTTATTTATCTCATAACTTAAACTGAAAGTGTCTATCTTGTTATAAATCTTAACCTGTACTGTCTTTTCTGTGATGCCTTATTGAATTTTCTATGCTCCAGACAGAAGTGTCAAAGTAGGTCTTTTTAGTCTTCATATTTATTGCAATGGTGAAGGAGAGGGAAAAGCTTGGACTCAATTGCTGGTTTTTAGATGTTTCCTTGTTTCAATGCCTCTCCAAGCAGAAACATGCTTTGACATGAAGGTCCTGCATCCTCTGCTGAACATTGCACTTTGCTTGCAGAAGATTTGTGGACCGAGAGAAATAATACATCTTGTGTCAGAATAGGATAGGCATTAAATGCACAACTGGAGAGCCAGAATTTCTGGGTTCCTGACTCTTCCAACTATTAACTTGTTGAAGTTGTTAATTTCTTGGGCAAGTTACTTAAATACTCTAGTTTATTCATTGTACAAAAAGCATGAGGTTAGAACTTATGATACCTTTCTCAAAGAGTTAAATTGATGCACTTAAAGTGCTTACAACAGGGTTTGGTATGTAAGTGCTTATTAAACATTAGGGGTTATTATTATTATTATCTACATGGGGACAGGCTTCCTATACAAGTAGAAATTCTATATATAGTTGCTTTTGGTTATACAAAGGGCAAAAGAGATCATTATGTTTCTATTAGACATGACCTCTCTGAGGCTGGTGACATGATTTATTTTTATTTGAAACACATCAGAAGATAGAGTTTGGATAAATGTTCAACTTCCTAGTCTAAACAATCCAAACCAATTGGGGTTTAGCTTGAAAAATATATAAAGCTTGTACTGATCTTACTGAAGTCCCAAGATTCTCAAAGAAGAGCAAAAAGCACCAACCCCTTCCTCCCAGCCATTTAGAAGGGCTAAGAAAAAGAAAAGTCAACAGCAGTAATAAGAGAGAAAGCTCTTTACAGTTGTAAACCTTTGGGGATTGATGCTTCTCAGAGTTAAAAGTTCAGCTGCTTTAGCTTCTGGGCTCTTAGCTAAGACTGTAGGCAAGAGGGGAAGGTTACTGCCCTGGAGGGAATTTATAACAAACTAAAGGAGATGGAGTGAAAGAGATGTGCATTTATGTAGTCCTTGGTGATATGTCCTAAGAGTGGATGTGCTGTTTTTCCTACTATTTGTCCCTTGAAAGGTAAGAACTGTCATTTCTTGTTTATGTTATAGAGATAAACATAGGTGCGTGGGTGGTGAAAAAGAAAAGAGGAGGAATTTGTTCTTTAAATAATGTTTCTTTTTAAAATCCTTATCGTACAATTATATGCACATGCTTATATGTTTCCTATTGCAGTATAACAGATTATCACAAACTTGGAGACTTAAAACAACGTCCATTTGATACCTCACAGTTCCGTGTCAGAAGTCTTGCACAGCATGACTGAGTTCAGGGTGTGGCAAGGTTGAAATCAAGATGTCAGCCAGCTGCATCCTCATAAGGAGACCCAAGGAGGGAGAGATCGCCCTCTAAGCTCCCTCGGGTTGTTGCAGATTTTAATCGTTTCCTTACAGTTGTAAAGCATCTTAGGTCACCCAGCTAGAAAATGGCAAGGCCACATTTCAAACTCTCAAGTATGCGGATTCAAGGTCTGCACATTTTACTCCATACTGGTAGTTCTCAAACATTAGGATGCAGTTGAATTGATGGAGAACTTGTTAAAGATGTTAATTTCTAGAACTCTCCCTTACCCCCAGACTTCGTGATTCCTGGTTTGGGAGTTATGTGAAGTCATGGTCTGGGAATAGCTATTTGAGAAATCTTGCTCTATAGCAATGTTTTCCAGAGATTGCAAAGAATCTCAGTGGCTACTAGTAACATAAGCCTGCCTACTTCAGAACAGATATGTTAGCACCAAAAAGTTTAGAACAACATAATTACAGAATGAAAGGCAATCTTTTATGTTCTTATTTTTCTTCTCTCTGAAATGATAGCAAATTTGTCATGGAATACTCTCATTCCAGATTTTCAAAAGGCCACTTTCTGAATTATTTTTCGATAGGTCTAAGGGATAATTTCCAAAGCAAGCACATTTTGAACATGAGATAAGGTTGTTTTGAGAGATGCCAATGATCACATAAGCAACATTTATTATGCGCTGACAGTTTACAGAGCATTACTAGACCTGGAAAAGAGTAGTTACAGCAATACTATGAGGGGGACTCATGAGTCTGGAACTATGCAAGGATTTGAACTATGGGTAGAGCTATTATTTGGGGGGAAACTTTCTAAGGATTGGCCTGGAAATATACTTTAAATAAAGGAAGGATATAATATGGAAAAGAGGAGAAACCCCCATAGTAGCACCAAGTACTCGGTTAGACCCTGTACACAAATAATGGCAAATTGTTAGAACCTGCATTGTCCCCATTGCATAGCAAAAAAAAAACTGTAATGCTCAGAGATAACTCCCCAGGGTCTTAACAGCTCATCAGGAATAGGAGCAGGGTTTAAACTGAGGTCTATCTAACTCTAAAGCCCATATTCCTTATACTAGTCTGCTCTGTAGTCACTAGGAAGTAAAATGTGTATGTTTTGAGTAGTCAAGGACTATTTTAGGGAATAAAGTGCTAAATTGACAACCCCATCCTTTTGAATGTGGAATGGGGAAGAAGGAATGATCTGCTACACATGTATATCAAAGTAGACAAGAAATGTCTGTCTTGTTGAGATCATGCTAATAATGTATAGTAAATATAGGGAAGAAAGAAACTTTCTATGAAAGAACATAACAAAAGAACTTGATCTGAACAGGGGTTTTGGGAAAAGCTCCCTTGAACATACCATGCTTTGGCTAAAGAATGAGTAAGAGTGAATTCAGAAAAGGAGGGAGGGTTGGTTGGGATGAACTGCCTATAGGAACAGCATGTGCAAAGGGCCTGGGGTAGGAAGGAGCAAAGTTTACTCTGGGAACTGAAATAAGGCAAGCATGGTTGGAGTACAGGGAGCAAGGGAAAGATTAATGGAGGATGTGGCAGAAATGCTTAGCATGACAGGCCGTGGAGGACTGTTGTAGGACATGCTAAAGATTTTTATTATTATCCCAAGAGCAAAGGCAGTAGGATTTTTAATTGGGTGGGAAGAGAAAGACAGGTTCACTATATGATCAGATTAGCAATGGTATACTTCTACATCAGTGGTTCTCAACCTTTCTAATGCCGTGACCCTTTAATACAGTTCCTCATATTGTGGTGACCCCCAACCATAAAGTTATTTTCGTTGCTACTTCATAACTGTAATTTTGCTACTGTTAATGAATTGTAATGTAAATATCTGTGTTTTCCGATGGTCTTAGGCTCTACAGCAGCGGTTCTCAACCTGTGGATCGTGACCCACAGGTTGAGAACCGCTAGCAGGGTCACCATTAGAAAGGTTGAGAACCACTGTTCTACATAGTCCAGAAGAAAGATTATGTAACTGATAGTGAGGATAGAGAAAAGAAATCATTGATATTGAGGAAAAAAAGACAACTTAATATGGTTAAGTGTTATATTTCATAATAAAAGGTCAGTGGGCTTGTCATTTTTAAGAGGGTTCCTTTGGAAAATTTTGATTTTTTTTTTTTTAGTAACATGAAGTGCGACTAGAAATGTTTCAAATAGTCACTGTAGATATTTTATGAGGGGAGTGATGGGAAAAATGCCAGGTATAGTTGAAGGACCATTTGAGGTTTACAATCTTGATTTTATTGTTATATCAGTAAATTGATCCAAGAATGTGAGGTTGTACATTATAACCGACTTGGAGAAATAAAGTCACCAGAGAGATGCCAGGCTAGGCTGAGAGGGAAAAGAGAATGTTCATGATAGATGAGGTGAAATTAGCTTGGAGAGTGGATATAACTCAGGACTGAGGTTTGATGAGGTTTAGATGGTTAAATAGCCCCAGTCCACCAAGGTTTCAGAAGGAGCAGAAAGCTTTGCAAGGTTTGCTTGAGTCACACCAGGATATTGAGGCACTTCAGCACAGTCCTCTTGGAATCATTTTCTGTCTCCTAGGAATAGTTTTAGTGCATTATTGGATTGAGTCCAATTTGTTTGGGGGTAATATTTTGAAAGATTAAAATGCTTTCATGCTTTCCTATTGCGTTTTTGAAATTTGTGTTATATGTGTCTTTGAAGCAAAAGCTTCAATCTAGAATGTGCAAAAAGATGCTGTCATCCTCACATAATAATCATTAGCATTGGTTGAGTACTTACAGTGAGCCAAATACTTTGCCAAATGTTTGCCTACATTACCTCACTTCATCCTCCCAACAACCACATAAATTAAATACTATTATTATCTCCATCTTATTATCAATGAAGCTAAGGTTGATAGAGGGTAGGTGATTTGCTGTAAAGTAATGGAACCAAGACCAGAACCCTGGACTTTCTCAGGCAAAATTGTGATGTCAGCAGAAGTGATCTTCAGGAACTCCTCAGTTCTTTTTGCAATTGTCTCCCTTTACACTTTACTTTCTCAGACCTTGCCTGACACTGCTGTCTCTGCCAGATGACACATCTCCTCTCCCCTTTCCAAGGCAATAAAACAATCTTTGCTAATGGGTTAATCATGTACTCCCAGACATCATATTCATAATTTATTAGGAAAATTTCTAGAGACAGTGGCCTAAATCAAAGAGACAGCTCTAATGGTGCTTTTACTCTCCCATTTCCAAACCACTGTGCTACAGAACTGCCAAAGAGGTGGCAGTACTGTTTTCATACACTAGAGCTCTAAAAATTAAAATGTATAAAGCTCTGGACCAAACCACGTTGTCATCTTTCTCGGAAGAAGTGAGCAGGTCTGTGGAGAGGGGAGAGCAGAGAATTGACAGATCACAGGTTCATTGAAGCTCATGCTAACTAGGAAGTAACTTCTTTAATGTGACCCTTGAGCTTCCCAATCACCCAAGAAAAGAGGCATTCTTGTGTGTGCAGGCAGGCATGTGTATGTGTGCACTCAAGTGTGCATATTAAAACTGCTTTATGTTTCTTTTTTGTGTATTGTAAGATTTTTAAAGTGATGTTTTGATATATATATATACTAGAGGCCCAGTGCACGAAATTCGTGCATGGGGGGTGTTCCTCAGCCCAGCCTGCACCATCACCAATCTGGGACATCCCTCTCACAATCCAGGACTGCTGGCTCCCAACTGCTCACCTGCCTGCCTTCCTGATTGCCCCTAACTGCTTCTGCCTGCCAGCCTGATCACCCCCTAACCACTCCCCTGCCAGCCTGATTGATGCCTAACTGCTCCCCTGCCAGCCTGTTTGCCCCTAACTGCCTTCCCCTGCAGGCCTGGTCACCCCAAACTGCCCTCCCCTGCAGGCCTGGCCCCCCCAACTGCTCTCCCCTGCAGGCCTGGGTCCCCCCCAAATGCCCTTCCCTACAGGCCCGGTCACCCCCAACTGCCCTCCCCTGCCGGCCTGGTCACCCCTAACTGCTCTCCCTTGCAGGCCTGGTCCCTCCCAACTGCCCTCCCCTGCTGGCCTGATCACCCACAACTGCCCTCCCTTTCAGGCCTGGGCCCTCCTAACTGCCCTCCCCTGCTGGCCATCTTGTGGCAGCCATCTTGTGTCCACAAGGGGGCAGCCATCTTGTGTGTTGGAGTGATGGTCAATTTGGATATTACTCTTTTATTAGATAGATAGAGGCCTGGTGTATGGGTGGGGGCCAGCTGGTTTGCCCTGAATGGTGTCCCGGATCAGGGTGGGGGTTCCCTTGGGGCTTGGGGCGGCCTGGGCAAGGGGCCTGTGGTGGTTTGCAGGCTGGCCACGCCCCCCGGTGACCCAAGTGGAGGCCCTGGTATCTGGGATTTATTTATCTTCTATAATTGAAACTTTGTAGCCTTGAGCTGAGCCAAGCCTCCTGTTCTGTTGGGATTTATTTATTTTCTATAATTGAAATCCATTTCTGTTGGGATTTATTTATTTTCTATAATTGAAACTTTGTAGCCTTGAGCGGAGGCCAAGGCAGGCCATGGTGTGTGGGAAGCTAGGCTTCCTCCATTGCCGGGGAAACCCAAGCCTCCTGCTCGCTCCACGGCTGCAGCCATCTTGGTTGGGTTAATTTGCATACTTGCTCCTGATTGGCTGGTGGGAGTGGCTTGTGTGTAGTGGAGGTATGGTCAATTTGCATATTACTCCTTTATTAGATAGTATGTATGTATGTATAGATATAGATATATGATTCCCCCATCTAGTTAATTAGCACAGCCATCAACTCACATATTTTTGTGACATAAATTTCTTAAAATAAATGAATGTAATGCACCTTTTCCTAATACATAGGCAACAATGGAAAAAGGAGAGAGGAGGCCATAGCAGTGTGCCTATCTCTACAATGCCACAATATCTACCTTAGAAGGTCAGGCAAAGACAGCACAAAACATTCAAAGATTGGGTTCTTGCATTTAAAAAAATAGTTCAGTTGATTTTTAACCTCTGCCCACTTTTTAAAAGAGAAGTTCAAGGCAAGGCAGTTGAACAGGGATGGGGGTAATATGTGACAGGGCCTGGGATGCTATTGAACAAATAAATAGGGGGTGGGAAGCAAAGGAGGTAGAAACCAGATGAGTAAGTTTGGAGAGATGAACAAGTCAGTCAGCTTGGATAGAGACTGGAGCAAAATAAGAACATGAAGCAGATGTCTTAGAACTCCCTGTATAAGTGTGAAATGTGACAGTAGAGGGAGAGTATTTAGGAGGCAATTAATGTTAAATGAGATCAGAAGGTTAGAGCCCTAATCTGGTAGAACTGTGGCCTTATAAGAAGAGGAAGAGAGATGTCCCACCCCCTCCCAAAGTAACTCGCATTTCCTGTCAGCATCTGAGGACACAGCACAATGGTTGCTGTCTTCAAAGCCAAGAAGAGAGCACTCACTACAAAATGAACCCTGCTGACACCCTGATCTTGAACTTTTCAGTCTCCAAATTGTGAGAAAACAAATTTCTGTTGTTTGACCCACCCAGTCTGTGATATTTTGTTAGCAGCCAGAATAGTCCATGACAGTGCGTGTGGGTGGGAGCTGGCGGCAATTGTGAAGAGTGTTGGTTAAATTTAGGTCATCCCTCTTAGAATTAAACTCCCACAAGGCTAGGATTATCCATTTAACTGTATTTATAATAAGGAGCGCACACAGTGTTTATGTAAAGCAAGTGTCTAATAAGTATCAGTACATTTTGCTATTTATTTTAATATTCATGTGTCTCCTGCCTGTTTTTCTTTATGAATTCAGTTGGCACCCTGCTTTTCTTTCCCCTCTGCCTCCACCAAACTTTCATTTTACTGACACCAGAGGTCCAGATGTAGCAATACTGCAAGTTCTAGATTGGACAGGACAAGGTTGGAGTAGAGTTAGGTAATAATCTGGAGAGTGGAGAGGCTATGCCAGTTTTGGGAAGCTCTTTCACATGCTTTAGCATTTCTGTTCAACTTAAGCTGGGGCCATAGTAATGTGTAGAATTTAACTCAGATAAACTCTTTCAAGTAAGGACACCTGCAGTGTTCAAGAAGTAGGCATTCTATGGTAGTATAGCCAAAAAAGCTCTTTTCTCACAGCCTTCATCATCATGTTGAAAAACTGTCCAGGATAAGCCTGGACATAATTAGATGCCATTAAGAAGGGGTGGAGGGCAAGTCTTCCTTCTCCCTGGGACAGCACACCCACTGCGTAGTTTACGTCAAGGAATCCTTCCCTCTGACTCAGGTGAGGGTGGTCCTGTGGGGCTCCTCCGCATGCGGGGAGTAACTAGTGCCCCCAGATATCTACCCTCTTTAACCATTAGATGCTCCAGTCTAGCAACATGGACCTCAGAAAAGAATATTTGCAAGGTTGACAAAGAGCTAGTGTGTGCCCTCTCTAAGGCTTCAGAGCCAGCTTGGAGAATAAAATGGTAGTGGCCATTTAAAAGAAAGATTAATTCTGGTTCTGTTTTCATTATGAGGGAAGGAGCAGGGTTGGGGGGATGTGTGTTGAGATTTTTTATTTTTGTAACCTTTTATCCTACATTATACATCAACACCCAAAAATTCTTTCTTATTCCTGATTTTGTATTGCATATATCAGACAAGGCTGACTGCTAATTCTTACAGGGTACTGGCCAGTTAAAGATAGGGGAAGGGAGTCCACCTGTCCCATCTCCATCTTTACCTTCACTCCTCCAATACCCTCCCCAAACAGAAACAAAAGGGGCCCTGAGGTCAGGAGCCAGGAGCACAGATCCTCCTAACCCACATCACCCTCTCCTATTCACAGCACTACAACTGGTGGGGTTAAGACAGTGGAGGTCCCAAACCCAGAAACTATCGTATAACCATATGTAAGTCCAAAATGTAAAAAGCCTAAGTGGAATGGACATATGATTTATCTTCCAAACCTGGGCACTTCTGAAGATGAAGAATTAGTGACAAATGCCAGGACAACCGGATAAACCAGGAATGTCCTGAGCAAATGGTAATATATGATTACCCTACCTAATTCAATACCACACAAAATGTATAAGAAAGTTCCTTTTTCATGATTACTAATATGATTTGGAAATACCAGATTTTAAAAAGTATTTTCTCTCCAATATAAGTATATATGTTTTGAAGGAGTTGATACTTGGTTGGCTAGCTGTTAAATTCAGTGGTTCTCAAGTGTAGTACCTGGACCACTAGCATCAGAATCATCTGGCAACTTAAGAAATAGAAACACTCGGCCAACCCACACTGCTGATAGTGGGGACCAGGAGCTCATGTTTTAGCACATGTTCTACGTGACTCAGATATACACTAAAGTCTGGAACCACTGGGTGAATCAGTTTAATCCGGAAGGCAGCTTGTTAAGGGGATTCATCAGGAATTTGTTTACAGTGGCTTCCTAGCCAATGGACGAGAAAAATGCCTGGGTGAACATAACCAGCACGTGCAAATAACTGATAACCCACTGTAATCACTTCCACTTAAGCCTAGTTGCCTACCAAACCTTCCCCTGTTGGCTAGTTGCGTAATTCTGAAGGGGGCAGCATCTGCACAAGCCATATGCAGGGTTTTCTAAAATGCTTTTAGTCCCTTGGGAATAGACCTCAAATTAAAGCGTGCAAAATACATTGTTTGACATTCAGCCCATTGGACTTCCAACACACTTCCAGAAATTCATTATGTGTGATAGTAGAGAAATGTCTGGACTTCCTGGTTGTGTGGCATTGGGCAAGCAATTTCTCCATCTTCCATATACCAGTCAGAGTAGCTTAGGAGATGCTGTGCTATCAAATTACTCCAAAATCTCAGTGGCTTAGGACAACAAGGCTTATTTCTTGCTCATGCTTTATGTGTGTTGTAGTTTTGTGGGGTGGGAGTGTTTGAGAGGTTCTGCTCACTGGAGTAACTCAAGGACCAATGTTGCCATCCACAAACATTGCTGATCTCCATACAGAGAACAAGAGTTTTAGAGTGTCTCACAGCAACACATAAGTGCCTTAACCTGCAGGTGACACATTCCACTTCTCACAACTCATTGGCAAGAGCTAGTTACATGGCACAACCCATGGGGCATCAGATACTGGGCAAAAGATAAGAAATGAGTTAGATAGTATCTAAGGAAGAGTTGATGGAGAAAGAAAACTGATCAGGTAAGAAAGATTGGGTGTGCTGGGAGAATGAGAAAGGAGAGAGGGTCAGGGAGAATGTGACTTTTCAGCAAATACTTAAAAGAAATGCAGAAGTTAGCCATGCAGGCAGGAGGGGGAAGAGCACTCCAGGCAAGTGAACAGAGGGAAAAGCTAATGCAAGTACAAGTCCCCTTAGGTTGGAGCACACCTGGCATGTTCAGGTGTGACCTGAAAAGAGGCTGCTGGCATAACAACGTAGAATGAGTGACAGGAGGGGGAGTAGGAGGCGAGGCAGGAAAGATAAATGGGACAGACCTCAGCCTTTATAAGGACTTTGGCTTTTACTCTGAGTGCAGTAGTGGTGACCTATTAAAAGCATTTGGGAAGAGGACTGCCATGATGTGACTTGAATTTCAAACTGATGGCTCGGGTTGCCTTGTTAAAAATAGCCTTTAAGAGGACCAAGGCAGAAGAAGGGAACCCTTATAAGAAGCGACTGTCATAATCTGGGCACGAGATGGTAGTTTGAACCAGGGAGGTAGCAGACAGGTGGGGAGCAGAGATCAGATTCTAGATACATTTGGAAAACAGAGACAAGCAGGGTTTCCTGACAGACTATACCTAAGGTGTGAGAGAAAGGAAAGAGTCAGGGACCCACTTCACGGTATAAGCCCAAGGAATTGGAACAATAGAGTGACTATCAACAGAGATGGGGAAGGCTGGAGGGGTGGGGGGCAGGTTTATGGAGGGAAGACTGAGTTTATTTTAGTGTAAGATGTGAGAGAATCTTTAAACATCAAAAGAGAAATAAAACCCACACTTTATTACAGACTAGCTTCCTTGATTTCAACAATCCCAGTGAAATATAAAAGAGACCTGGAACAATTTTTTAGACCAAAAGCTATGATTTTCCTAGTTATTACATGTTTCATCAAGATTCCTCAAAAGGTTGTAGGATGACTGAAGTTAAAATTAGAAAGCTAACAATCATTATATAGTACTCTCCCTTACCCACAGTTTTACTTTCTGAGGTTTGTTACCTGCAGTCAACCAGGGTCTGAAAATATTCAATGAAAAAATCCAGAAGCAAACCATTCTTGAGTTTCAAGTTGTGCATTCTGAGTAGCAGAATCTCACGAGGTCCTGCTCTGCCCCTCCCCGGACATACATGAATCATCCCTTTGTCCAGGTCTCCACACCCTGTACACTCCCTGCCCGTTGGTCACACAGCCACAGATGGACGGTGGCATGTGGCAGTGCTTGTATTCAAGTTACCTTTATTATTCTTAACTGGAGGCCCGATGCACAAAATTCGAGCAAGGGGCTTGGCCCTCGCAGCCTCGGCATCTTGCCTCAGCCCTTGTAGCCCCAGCTTCGTCTGGAAGGTCGTCCGGAAGGACATCTGGAAGGTTGTTTGACTGTCCAGTCTAATTAGCATATTACACTTTTATTATTATAGATAATGTCTCATTCCCCTCACTTCATGTTATCACATAGGCATTTTATCATCTTACATCACAAGAAGAAAGGTGACTACGTTATTTTGAGAGACCACATTCACAGAACTTTATTACAGTACATTTTTATAATTGTTCTACTTTATTATTAGTTATTGTTCATCTTTTACTGTGCCTAATTTATATATTAAACTTTATTACAGGTATGTATGTACAGGAAAGAACATGGTATATTTAGGGTTTGGTACCACCTTGGATAAGGGAGAACTACTGTATTCATCTTTTTATCCATCATTAGTAGATATTTGATAAATGAGTAAATGAAATTACCATCCCCCCGTCCCCAAACATACATCTCCCCGAGTCTGTTGGTATTAATAAGCAATGGCATGGCAAATGGAGATGTATAACAGGAGATAAGGAGAACCAATCGAAAGGTGTGGGCTTGAAATGATTAAACATTTGGCCCAAGGGGGACTTTGTATATTGACCTATCATTGGTATAAAAAAAAGCAGTACTCAGCCTGGCCAGTGTGGCTTAGTGGTTGAGTGTCCACCCAGGAACCAAGAGGTCACCCGTTTGATTCCCGGTCAGGGCACTTGCCTGAGTTGCAGGTTCAATCCCCAGTAGCAACCGTGCACAAGGCAGCCAATCTCAGGAGGCAGCCAGTTTCAGGAAGCAGCTGATCAATGATAATGATTGTGTTCCTCTCATCAATGTTTCTATCTCTCTCCCTTCCTCTCTAAAAATCAGTACAAACATATAAGTATAAAAACAGTGCATAACCTAGCCTTAGAAGTCATATTAGTCATTGGAAATTCTTTTTCTGCTCTAGAAAAGATGACTTATCTCAAGATATTTGCCAGGAAAATAACACTGAATCTTCTGATTTTCTTTCTTCCCCTGGAGGGGATCTCATTGCATCTTGTTTTTTATTTTTTATTATGCTGTTGTTTTTTTCTGGCATTTGTGGAAATGATATGAGTATGGCATTTTGGAACAGTTTTGTTCATTTCCCTGGGATGTGGGTGGTGTTCAAAACTTGATGTTTTGTGTTGAAGACACTGGCAGGGCACCCAGGGAGCAGGGAGCCATGTGACACCCTTCCTCACATAAAACAGAGCCGTCTACCACAAAACAAATGTATTTGCAATTAATGCCATTTATGTTTTATAAAGTTGTTTATATTATATTGATGGCAAATTAACACTAAGCTAAATTCCTTACCCTATGATGGGATCTGCAGTATTTCCTTGTGGAGGCAGTGTTTCAGAAATTTATGTTGCAAACAAGACACTGGAAATAACTTGAATGCTGATGTCTCAGGACTGCCAAAAGCATCTCTATTATAGATGCACTGAATAAATAAGGTTGTTGCTGGAAAAAAGAGAAAGAACCCAAGTTTTGAAAAGGAAGAAACCCATAAAGGGATTTTCTGAGTAATGTCAACTGACTAAAAGAGTAAAATATACTATACTGAAGATAGTGGGGTAGATGTGGCGCTGGTTTTTCTTACATTTAGTGCACTGAATTGCATATGGTTTGGTCACTAGACATAAATATATAAGCAGACAATGCCCCTGAAAAACATCCAAGATACTTTGCATTTCACATGTCACATTAGTCAGAACTGCACTATAGATGACAGTGGCTGACACACACCCCCTCTTCCCCAACACATAGAACATGTTTTAGAATCTTTGTATTTACATATATTTCTTGTGTTTTTTTGTCCTTCATATGTAAGTAATGCTGTGCTTTTCTCTTCTTTTTTTTCCTTCTTCTTAAAAAATGCCTATATTTTATAAAAAATCACATCATGGTGATTCACAGATGAGAAAATCACAACTCAGAGCGGGTTATCAAAGACTTGCCTACTGTCCCTCAGTGGCAGCAGCTAGGATCCTTCATTCTCAGGCAAGGAATTTTTTTTATTAATAACTTATTCACAAAGTACTCAGTAGGTACAGGTATAGTGGCACATTGTCTCATTAAATTATCAAAATAATTCAGTAAGGTAGAGACTATTTTGTACATTTTTACAGAAGAGGAAATTGAAGCACAGAGAAGTTAAGTGACTTGCTCAAGGCCACACAGCTACTAAGGTGAGGAGTCAGACATTAAATGCAGACAGTCAGGTTCTCAGATTCCATCCCCTTAACCACTGCCAGACTGCCTTTTTAAAGACATAAGCACTTCCAGAGAAATGAGCTTCTTTAGAAGATATTCTCATATTGTAGCATACATAAAAATCTCTAGGACCTTCTGATTCAGTAGGTCTGGGCTGAGGTCCAGGAATCTTCTTTCAAATTCAGGTGCCTGTGGAAGAGCCACACTTTGAGAACACCTCGGCTGTCTAGATAAGTGGTACCTGAGATGGGGTAGGATGCTTTTGAATCCTTTGGCTTCATCATATACTTTGGACATTCTGCCTAGTGGTCTGGAAACGTGAGAACTTTCACCTGGGTGTGGATGTTAGAGAATCTAGGTAAAAAATCACTACTACATAGCCTCCTGGGCAGTGGGAGTTGAGCTTTCCTGTTGTATGTTTTCTTTCACAATGACACACCCTTCGCTTCCTGAGGTTTGGGCTCATGGGATAACACTCAATTTACCTTGCTCCTTCTTGATCAATGTCTCACTTGAGTTGTTCTACATCAAGGAGTGAAAGTACGTCTGTAGTCTCCTTTCTCTAATTGTTCAGAGAATCTCACTATGGATAGTCTTCTTTCCACTGGGAAGAGACTAATTCTCACTAAATAATTGCAGTGAAAGTGTGTGCTGGATACAGTGAAATGAAATCCCTCAGATTCTGTCTCAGGCTGGGAATGAAGATTGAACTTGAGGGAGAGGGATGGATAGAAGGGAAAATAAAATATATACCCTGGGCACTGTGCTTGATCATTTGGGTAAGTGGTCTTCAAGGAACCTGTTATCTATTCTTATAGATGAAGATTCTGGGCTCAGAGAAGTTCAATAACATGCCCAAGATTGTACAGCTAAAAGATCACAGACTTAGAATTCAACTCAAGCCTATCTGATTCCAAAGAATATGTTTCTTCCATAATACCATGCTGAGTACTGACAGGAAGGCTGGCCAAGACAGGGCAAGTAGTTAGCCAGAGAAAGCTCCTAGGTGATCCTAACACTACAGAATGCAACATCTTTAGCCATTTCCAGGGCACAAATGTGTGTGCTTATCCTAGTCCAAGAATGTCAAACTCGCGGCCCACGGGCCACATGCCTCCTTTATTTGGCCCATGTTAGCCTTTGAATTTGACATGCTTGTCCTAGTCCCTGGCAAAGACTAATGTACTTTCTGTCTCTGTTGATTTGCCTAATCTGAACATTTCATATAAATGGAATCATATTATTTATGGCCTTTTATGTCTGCTTCTTTCACTTTACCATGACATTTTCAAGATTTATTCATGTTGTATGATGTATCACAACGTCAATCCTTTTTATGGCTGAATAATATTTCATTGTATAGTATACTACATCAGTTGATAAGCATTTGGATTGTTTCCATTTTTACAATGAATAATACTGGTATGACCATCCATGTACGTTTTTATGTGAATATACATCTTCAATTCCCTTAGGCATGTACCTAAGGAAGGAAATGCTGTCATATAGTAACTCTGTTTAACATTTTGAGGGACTGCCTCCAAAGCAGCTGCACTATTTTAAATCCCCACCAACAATGTCTGAGAATTCCAACTTATCCTCTCCTTTGCCATCAATTGTATTGTCTGCCTTTCTCCTTCTAACCATCCTAGTGTGTGTGACACCTCTCTTCTGTGGTTTTGATTTGTATTTCCCTAATAACTAATGACATTGAGCAGCTTTCCATGTACTTATTGGCTATTTGTATGTTCTCTTAGGAGAATTGTCTATTCAAATACTTTTATTATATTTTAAACTGGTTGTTTTTTATTATTGAGTTATGTGTTCTTTATATATTATAGATATAAGTTCCTTATCAGCTATATGATTTGCAAATACTTTTTCTCATTCTGTGTGTGTCTTTTCACTGTTTTGGTGGTAGTGTTTGGTGCACAAAAGTTTTTAATTTGTTGAAATATAGTTTATCTAGTTTTCCTTTTGTTATCTATGCTTTAGTTACCACATGTAAGAAACTATTGCATAACCAAGGTCACAAAGAACAACTTTTACTTTTCTTCTAAGAGTTTTGGGTGTTAGTTCTTATGTTGAGGCTTTGGATCCATTTTGAGATGATTTTTATATCTGCTGTGGCATTGATGCTTTTATGGTCCCTCTACCTTTGGGCTCCTCCCGCATAGTATTTCTTTTCTCACATTGACACACAGGAAAACCAAGTTCTTCCTTCATTTCTAAACACACAGAGATACATACACATACAGCCAAACTCTTCTTTCATAAAGCATCCCTGAGATAGTAGACTTCACAAAAATTTTAGTGGTCACAGCATTTATCAGGCAAACAACCTAAAATCACATTTTAGGCAAACCTAACCTTCAAAAATCTTTTAGCCAAGGGATATTTCACTGTTTATTTCCCCCGCCTCCCCCCCCCCCCCCCCGCCCCACACACACACATACAATTCATTTCTTCAAGGATTTTTGTCCTCTACTCTGTCTCTCCCCTGCTCTTCTCCCCAGGCCCTCTTGAGAAATAAAACAATTTCCTCATGCAGCACAGCTTATTTTTCTCATTTCCTTACTTGAGTTCCTCATGGTTTCTCACTCTCTTTCCTAAAGGAAGCATTCCCCCCACCCCAAATAGTACACTCCTTAAAGGAATTCTGGTATCATTTTTCACACCATTATGTTAGGAAAGTTTCAATAGGGTATTGAAAGGAGTGGTCCTAGGAGTGAGTAGAGAGCCTATATACCTAAACTGCAAAAAATGAGAATAAAAAAAGAGAAGACAACAATACCTGTGATGATGATCATCAACAATTTCAATGCACCGCTAATAGGTAAGATAGCAGAAAGGTCCTTATAGGTCAGCTCAACATGATGGGGTTGGGGGTTGTGAAGAGATTAGTTAGTGGAAGGAAAAAGAAACCTACTTTTAAGTAAACAAAGCTATCAAGTTTTGATTATAAAGATCCACAGTTCTTTGGAGCTAGATATGTTTTGCAATTAAGTATTTTTCAGATTTTAGAAAAGTAATACTACTGTAGATAATCCAGATATGCCCTACAGAATACTTTGGTAGGGTCTGAGGCAGCATCCCATAATCAAACACAGAATCAAATTCATTTAACACTAAGGGGCATGAACACTCTAAACAGCTGTATATCAGTTTAGGTCTGTTTTTATTGCCAAATGAGTTTTTAAAAAAACTTTCTCTTTTCAGTTTTGTTTTCTTTTTAGGTATGAATGTCATATTGTGAACCTATATCTTTGAAATACCACAGCTATAGGTGATAAATCATTCTTCAGATGTTCCCTTTTGCTGCGACAGCTCAGCGAGTCTAGAAGTGATGAAGACAAAGATGAGGATATTTCCCAAATGCCAGTCTTTCTGGCTGATGCACCATTTGCTGTTGATTTGCCTTGCAGATCAGCTTGGCTGCTTAGAAGCATTCACTAGCCTTGTTTCGTCCCAGCTTTCTTTTTAGCTCTTCTATGGTTTACTGCAGTGGATATAGTCAGAACATAAGATGATGGGCAAATGATGTTTAGGACAATAATGTGAGCTCAAAAAATCACTTCAGAGAAAAGAGTAGCAGGGAAGGAGAGAATAGATCAAAACAACATTAGGGAATTACTACTGACCCCCCCCCCACACACACACACACACAAAGGCCCATCGGCTATGCCAACTCTGTTTGGAACACCTTGGATGATAATAAATGAGCACAGGGATCTAGGAGGAGAGCCTGGCTGCCTTTATAAACTTAACTGAGACTTATAGGCAAGTAATCTTAATTTGCCTTTTTCCTAAAGGGATTCTGATGCAACTTTGACATAGAAGAAAATAAGCAAGATTTGGATTCAGGATACTGGGTCGCACCCAGTATCCTCGATATGACCCTAACAAGCTTCATTTATTTTCATTAGTGAAAATTACCATTTTGTAAGAGTCACATGATAGGAACATTTTACATACATTAGCTCTAATTTTTATTATAGCCTTATGATACAGGTCCTAACATCCCCATATAAATCATAAGGAAATTGAGCTTTGGAGAGGTTAACTAGGCATTCAGTAAATGATTGGTTTCCCTGGGATTAGACACAGTTCTATCTGATGATGAAGCTCAAATTGCTCAGGGTACATCTTTGATACCCTGGTTTTACTATTTTCCACATAGATACTGATTTTACTGTACAGTGTAGAGATCTACAGACCTGGTTTCAAGTCTAAGCTTTAGCATGTGCTAGCTGTGTTACCTTGGAATAGCAATAGTTAACATTAAATATCTATCAAACATTATTCTGAGAAATTATATGTATAAATATGTATAAATATATACTAGCAACCCAGTGCACAAAATCGCACAAGACCCAGGACCCCGCCCACGCCACAGGACACCCCTGAGTGCCGGAGTCCCACCCCACAGCTGGTGCTGCAGGACTCCCCCAATGCAGCTCCTGGTCAAGTCCCCACCCACCCACGTGTGCAGTGTGCACGCAGCCCCACCCACCCGCACGGGCCTGCCGTGCAAGCAGCCTCCTGCTGATCGGTCATTACAGCGTGATGGCGTGATGACCACAGGCTTTTTATATAGATAGATAATATAAAATTAGATAGATAGATAGATAGATAGATAGATAGATAGATAGATAGATATGGGATACATATATATAACACCAGCTTGGTTTTTGTGGCGTTCACATGACATAATGTGAATCAGTGTTTTTCACAGCACATTGTGGAAACTTTGACTTGTCCCAAGAGAAGGTTTATGCTAAAATACATTTGAAAATCACTGAATATATCCCCCTCGTAGAGATTCTCAGTGCACATTTGTATCATAATGATGCTGAGAAGTATTTGAGGCTAAAAAGGAATGGTTGTTTAATTAGGGGGTTTTCCAAATATTTTGACCATGTTAGAGTTTACCTGTTAACATCTGAAGCTTCCCATAGAATGTACATTGAGAAATGTTAATCCACATGGAAGTCCTTCATTTAAAGTGGCATGATCACTCACATTTGTACAATCATAGTGAAAGTGCAGGAAGTTTCTTTGAGTCAAAAAATGTGTTTGTTTAACTTCTCATTCTACACAAGGGCTTTGCCTACTTGTGTATATTTTTTAAATAAAAGGCATTTTTAGAGTTTTGTCTTACCATCCAAATTCAACCTACTCAAATTCGGGTCAAGGTTTCTCTCACAAAGTCTTCCCCATCCTTAGTTCCCTCTTGCCCACAGGGATCCCTCTGTTCTCTGACCTGCCTTGTACTGACTGTCCCCAAGGAACTGGGGCTTCTGGAGTCGTCTCTAAGAAACAGGGACTATACAGAATTAAAATGTCCCACATTTGATGGAGCTGAATAGGATTGGAGTAAAATTTGTGAGAAAACCACAGTTTTAACAGAAAAGCCAACATTTTCTCATTGAAATTTCAGGAGAAACAGTTTTATTTCTTTTTTTCCCCTTTGTTTTCTTCTCTCTCTCTTTTTTTTTTTCTTTTGTGATCCAATCCCAAATTCACAGTTACAAAAAATTTATTTGTCCAAAACAGATACTAAGTTTGAGTCTTCTAAATTGGGACATAGACTTACATTTAAATTTCTTATATAACTTTTTAAAAAATACAACTGCAAAAAAAAAGTACTCTCCTCCCTGTGTGAGTCTTGATAGTTTTCAGTTTTTAACACTTTACATCTATATTGAAATCTTTCTATTCAAAATCACTTTTCACAAAAAAAGTGGTAAACCGCTACATTTGTAATTGAAACTTAGCACATTATTTATTACTGGGGACTCCTTATTAAAGTAGGTTTTAGTACAGTGTTTACTCAATTTAAAATATCATAAATAAGCTCAGTGATGCTCTTGCAAGTGACTATAGCACCAGTGGAAATATTATATGTTCTAAAGGAAACCTCCCATAAGCCACTTTACTGTGAATTTCAAAAATAAATAAAGAATTGCTTGAGAGTATGATACTGTACCTGTCCTTGGATAAGCTGGAGTTGAATAGGAGAAGATAAATTAGACAAGAGTAATGAGATCAGCAACAATGGGTATGGGTACAAAGAGTTTGTGTCAGCTACTTGTTTATTGACTTAGAAACAACCACAAGCTTAACGTGGTGCTCATTATGATACAGACAGAATTAAAATTAGGCAGAGATACATAGGTTGCTGCTAATTTCTGCTGCTTCATATAATAGGAAAGTGTCAGAAAAAAATTGATTTTGAAAATTCTCATGATTGTCAAAAATAGACCTACACACCTCAGTAGAATCCTTGGAATGCAAAAGGTGGTTTATTTGAAACCCTGTGGTTAATTACAATATCATTATTCAAATCCCAATTGTGATTTATAAAAAGTAGTCAAGGATAGGAATTATACCTGTGGCTCTGATTCAAAATTATTTATAATTCACATCCATTCAGAAAATTTCTAGAAATTTGTCTATGAGCTCTTTAACCAGAATATTATTTCTACCTTATGCACAGGGTCCTGAATTTAGTAAGTGTTCAGTAAATGTTTGCTATGCTATTCAGACTAGCCCTGTGGGTAAATAGAACAGAATGAGGAACCACAAGGAAAACAGCAAGGATGGTGAGATTGACCAAAATGCCTCATAGTTTTTTAAACTCTTGTTACTCTATTTCCTCTCTGTTAACTTATTCATTAATTTTAGCATTCATTCACTCAAACCACTTTGAGCCTATTCTCTGTTCCAGGTACCAGGTATACACTCTCTAATCCTAGGATTTATAGACTAGGAGAGACAGAGGGAAAAAAAATAACAAGAAAAAAATATATAATCATCATTAGAATAAATAATAAGGATAAAAATAATGATGGCATATACTTGGGAAGAATATACTACTTTAGAGTGACACCACTAGGTGAATAGAAATTTCATTTTTCTTTGAGAAATCACTGTATTCACTGATTTGCCAAAAAAGCACTGTGATATTTAAAACAGGTCAGAAACCTCTTACCCCAAGAAAGAAACTACCAGAGAAAACACGTTTTGGAAAAAAAAAAAGTGAAGATAATAGGATCTTAAATGTCAGAATTGTCCTTCATTAGCTTAAAAACAGCAACAAAAGAATCTTGCTTTAAAATATGTCTTTCTAGACCAAAGCATGGCCTATTATTGATGCAGAACCTTTCTATTCACTCTTTTTAAAGGCAGCAGAGCTTGGGGAAGATTGTAGATTTTAGAGCCCACTCCAAGAAACAAGTGTGAATTTATGCTCTGCCACACATTTTTTATGTGAACTTGGAAAATTTATTTAACCCCTTAGAGCCTCATTTTTGTAAGCATTTTAGTTGAAACACACCACAAAAAAATGCTAAAAATATCTATGTATAGGCCTATGAATTATCACAAAAAGAAATCTGTGTAGTCACCACCCAAATCAAGGCATGGACCATTTCTGGCTCACCAGAATCCCCTCCTGGGCCTCCTCCAATCACTTCCCCTCCAGGGTAACTACTCTCTTGACTTGCAACACTACAGTTAAGTGTTGAACCCTCTTTATACTTATGGGATCAAATCATATGTATTGTTTGGTGTCTATCTTCTTTCACTGAGACACATTTCTTTATCTGTAAAATGGGGGAAATGCCCATTGTACACTGTGGTTGTGATCATGACGCTGGAGTTATGGGGCCCAACCATTTGCCAGAAAAGGTGACTGTTTTATTCTACCTAGTTTGGTGGGCCCAAGCAGTGTGTACATACATGCAAATGCTGGTGGCAACAAATGGAATGAATTTTAGGACATTTAATAGACATGACTTTGCCTTGAGGTCTATGGTTTAAAAATGGCCCATAATCCTGGCGTTTAAATCTTCTCTTCTCTATGCTGTTTTCTCCTGTGGAGTACAGAGCAGTTCCTTCTTCATTCATTTACAAGCAGGCTCAATTGGTTTGTGCCCCAAAAGATCACAGAGGTGACCCAAGCAGGTTTTCAGAGATAATAATTACAACTAATCTTTTCTGAGGACTCACTACATGGCAGGCATTCTACTTAACACTTCACGTACATTAGCTCATTGACTTGTCATTACAGCTGAATGAGGAAGGTATCATATTATCCCCATTGTAGAGATGAGGCCAGAAAGGCTTGAAAACTTACCCAACCAATAAGAGATGACATGAGGATTCCAACCTGGGCCATTGTCTCCAGAACAACAGGAAGTAGATTGTTAACTGCCAATGTGCAGGCCCCTGATGCATGCAGATTCTGTCCTCTTTTACTGCAGTTCTGTAGAAAAGGTTATCACCTATAGATTTCAACTTGCCATTGGAGAGGTTCTTGGCTTAAAAAAAAACAATGGTCAAGTCTATTAACACTCTCCCCTCTAAACTTACTAGGAAATGTCCTCAGTATCTATTATTTAATAGAGTTTGGAGGACATAGGCCACAAAAATGCCTCATTAAAAGCCCTAAAATTTAAAGCCCAAATCTATTTTATTGGTGTTACATGTGCACTAGAGCATATCATGTTATCTGGGAAAATGCCTTCAGGGGACTTTAGTGCCTTCTCTAGTTCTACTGCCATTTCCTTCTTTTTATTTTTACCTATTTTATTATTTTCCATTATTGCCCAATACTCACAGCCCTGTAGAGTCATCTTATGATGCTCCTTCAGAAATCTAGAGAGCCTCTGTGTAAGCCCACTGCCAAGTTTAATCCTGCAAATGCTGGTAAGAGGAGCTATTTGGATTATTGCATATAATAAATCCTCTTATACAGCATTATTTAGTATTTCTCAGTTTACAAAAACCAAACCAACAAATACTTATTTAGTGCCTTTTTCACACACTATACCATGCTAGGGACTGTGGATAAAACAAGAAAATGATATGACATCAACCCCTTCCTCAGAGTACTTAAAATTTAGTTGGGGAGGAGGACAAAAATGTAACTACAGAAAGTTAAATATTAGTTCAAAGCAGCAGAAATGTCATAATACTGCCTGTGAATAAGAGGGCATCTAAGGTGGTCTTGACTAATTCCTAGAGCTTCCAGAGAAAGCAGAAACTGCTTGGTCAGAAAAGAGGTGGGACCAAAGGCACTCCTGAAGGGTGAACAGGGTCTACAGAGTTGACTGAAACACCCTGGCTGAGAAAATATGGCTTTAACCAAGAATTCAAAAGACGAGGACACATAGCTTAGAGGTAAATGTGTTTGTTTTCTATGGCTGCTGTAACAAACTACCATCAATTTAGTGGCTTAAGACAATACATATCCATTATCTAATAGTTCTGTAGGTCAGAAGTCCAGAATGGGGCTTAGGGGCTAAAATCAAGGAGTCGGCAGAACTCTGGGGGAGAATCTTACCTAGGTTTTTCCAGCTTCCAGAGGCTACTGCATTCCTTGGCCCATGGCCCCATCCTTCATCTTCAGAGCACATCACTGCAATCTCTGCTTATATCATCTCGTCTTATTCTCTGACTCAGACCCTCCTGCCTTCCTCTTATAAGGGCTCTGTGATTATATTGGCCCCACTGGAATAAGCAATAGTTATTTTTCTCATCTCTAAACTAACTTAATTACATCTGCAAGGTCCCTTCCACCCGGTAAGGTAACATAGTCACAGGTTCTGGGGAATTAGAAGCTGGTCATCTGTGGGGAGACATTATTCTGTAAGCTGCAAGTCAGCACTATATTGAAGAGGTTTTTGAGTTTATCCTGCACAACATGAAACCATTGACCATTTCAGTCTGAAGAGTGA
The DNA here is from genome assembly GCF_963455305.1 of Plecotus auritus. Classification (NCBI taxonomy): domain Eukaryota; kingdom Metazoa; phylum Chordata; class Mammalia; order Chiroptera; family Vespertilionidae; genus Plecotus; species Plecotus auritus. Next base: position 141,763,465 of record NC_137776.1, on the reverse strand, counting down.
CATGAGCAAAGCATGAAGTAAAAGACAGAGCAATGGTCAGAAAAGCATAGAGGCAAGGGTACCAGTGTGTGTGGGGGTGGGGGGGGGGAGAAAGAGAGAGAGAGAGAGAGAGAGAGAGAGAGAGAGAGAGAGAGAGAGAGAGAGAGAAGGGGGGGTGTTTGTCTTTCTGTGTGTGTCATGTGTGAGTGTGAGAGACCACCCACATGCCCACCCACATTTGTACTTGTGAACATGGCCTCAGTTTGTTCTACATAGTTATTTGCTTAGCCATGGGGAAGCAGCCACTTAAAGAGGCCCAAGAGTTTCCTGCCACCCAGGATTCCTGCTGGAGCAGGCGTAATATGGAAGTATTTTGGTTTCCGAGGAATCGGCATCAGGCTTTAAAATACAGGATATTGGGAGAGCTGGGAACTACCTCTCCAGACAACCTTCCAGGTGTCCCAAAGGAGTCTCCATTCTTAAGGAGATTTTTTAAAAAGGTAGTCTGTGATGGGCAATTATACAAGCAGCACTGAGCTCCCAGAGACTGTTACTATGGATGGCAGGGACTGTCATGTGGGAGCAGCCGGGAGAAGTGATTTGATTAACAGCAAGCCTGAGTGGTGTGCAGAGCAGAGCTGAGATGCTATTCAGTAACGTTTCCTCTCTGTCGTTTGCCCTTTCCATAGTGTCCAGAATTTGAAATATCTTGTCACACACAGTGACTTAGATTCAGACACTACTTTATTGGAGGTAGATGTAGCTATGGTTCAACATGGATGTAAAATTAGGAAGGGAAAAAAGACAAATGCCCAAGCATCAAATGAATTAGCAGATTTGCAGTGGAGCGAGAGAGTTTTAGGGGAGTTCTCACGACTATACAGGCAAAGGCTGGAGTTGCCTCTCTGGAAAAACAAATTCAGATAGTTCAGGAGAGAGCAAGGCCAAATGGTTTAGCAACTCATTTGGGGGTCCTGTCATCTGTAGAGTTGCTTATCTAGGGTAAAGCAACCAAGACGGATCAGATAGCTGCCTACTAAGACTTGATTACATGGAATTTTCAGAAAAGTACTTGTTTTTTGCATTGGGAGAGAAAATTATCATGTTGGTGTTCAGACTCTGAGGACTTACAACACAGTCTGAAGGGATGCATGTTATGAAATGAAACATTTCCCTGTTTCCAAGGCGAAAGGTGCGGCAGTTATTTTGGTGGTATTTAACTATATGATGTTCAACCGCAAAGACAGAGCCCCAGAAATGAGCCCAGAAGTCTGAGGGAAAACATAAATATTCAGCTGTGCTTTTAAACACTTGCTATTTTCTTAATTCTGTTTACCTTTTAAACAACAACAAACAGAAGCCAAAAACTTGGCAGAGGGCTGCCTTTTTAAGGAGAATGTATTCTTTGACTGCCAAGTGAACATGCCTCTCTTTTTTACTTGGTTCTTTTCACTTTTTTTTTCATTAAAAAGTAACACTTCCCATTTCATTCATTCAAGAACATTGTGCCCTTCAGCCATCAAGAGTACTCAGACTTTGGAATGTGAGGGTCCCAAAGAGGACAAGTCAAGGACTGTGTTTATTACTATCATCATCATTGTTATATGATTGTATTAAATCTTCTCTATTACAAAAGCAGGCAATTCAGGGTATGGGGCATTAGAAATACACTATATTGAGAGAAACATATGATTAAAAATAATGACTATACAATATAATAAGGCATTTGTACTTAAAAATTACTATTAGAGTATTTTTATTATCAAGGGAGATAACCTGTAGTGAACTTGTACTCGTGTTTACCACCTTTAAAGAACCCCTCACCCATTCAGAAAGCTGAGCAGACTGCAAGGCAGAAGCAGCCTATGCTTTCTTTTTTTTTTCTTTCTTTTTTTTTAAATAAATCTTTATTCAGATTATTACAATTATTTCTCCTTTTTCCCCCCATAGCTCCCCTCCACCCCTTTCCCACCCCACCTTCTGCCCTTACCTCCCCCCCACTGTCCTCATCCATAGGTGTATGATTTTTGTCCATTCTCTTCATGAACCCCCCATACCCCTTTCCCCCTGAGAATTATCAGTCCACTCCCTTTCTATGCCCCTGATTCTATTATATTCACCAGATTATTCTGCTCCTCAGGTTTTTAATTCACTTGATTTTTAGGTTCGCTTGTTGATAGATATGTATTTGTTGTTCATAATTTTTCTCTTTACTTTTTTCTTCTTCCTCTTCTTTAAGAATACCTTTCAGCATTTCATATAATACTGGTTTGGTGGTGATGAACTCCTTCAGCTTTTTCTTATCTGTGAAGCTCTTTATCTGCCCTTCAATTCTGAATGATAGCTTTGCTGGGTAGAGTAATCTTGGTTGTAGGTTCTTGCTATTCATCACATTGAAAATTTCTTGCCACTCCCGTCTGGCCTGCATAGTTTCTGTTGAGAAGTCAGCTGACAGTCGTATGGGTGCTCCCTTGTAGGTAATTAACTGTTTTTCTCTTGCCGCTTTTAATATTCTCTCTTTGTCTTTTGCTCTTGGCATTTTAATTATGATGTGTCTTGGTGTGGTCCTCTTTGGATTCCTTTTGTTTGGGGTTCTGTGGGCTTCCTGGACTTGTAAGTCTATTTCTTTCACCAGGTGGGTGAAGTTTTCTGTCATTATTTCTTCAAATAGGTTTTCAGTATCTTGCTTTCTCTCTTCTTCTGGCACCCCCATAATTCTGATGTTGGTACGCTTGAAGTTGTCCCAGAGTCTTCTTACATTATCTTCAACTTTTTGGATTTTTTTTTTTGCTTTTTGCTTTTTCGGTTGAGTGTTTTTTGCTTCTTTATATTTCACTTCTTTGACTTGATTCTTGTGTTCCTCTATTCTGTTTCTGGGTCTCTGTATAATATTTTTTATTTCAGTCAGTGTATGTTTAATTTCTAGTTGGTCCTTTTTCATATCTTCGAGGGTCTCGTTATATTTATCGGCCTTTTCTAGGATATTCTTAAAAAGTCTTATAATGGTGGTTTTGAATTCTATATCCAGTCGTTTGTTTTCCTCCATTTCTTTCGTTTGTGATCTGATTCTTTGACCCCACATTTTCACTGATTCCCTGAGTTGGTAAGGTAGATATTTGTGCTAGGTTTCCAATATGGCCCAGTGGGTCTGCTTCCCCAGTTAACCTGAGGTGGACACTCTTGGTGAACCTCTTTGTGGACTGTGTGTACAGCCTTGTTGTAATTAAGTCTTTATTGTTGTTGGTATCACTGGGAAGAATTGACCTCCGGGCCAGTTGGCTGTAAGGATCAGCTGTGTCTATGCTGGGAGAAGCCCGGTGCTGGAGACAGCCCTATAGGATTAGACTTGCCAAACTGCAATAGCCTCTGTGCTCAGCTTGGATGGGGTGGAGCCTCAGTCTTGGCTTCCTGTCAGCCCCGCCCCTGCGCGCACGTGCGCTTTCAGTCCTCTGCCTTCCCCAGCTTGAGTCTCCGCCTGAGAGTCCAGACTCCCCCCACAAGAGCGTGGGTCCCCAGGGGCTCGCCTGGAACCGGGGTTCACTGCAGTCAGAACTGGGGCACAGTGCCGTCAGGAGCCTCTGACTCCCCTCCACCAGGGAAAGCCCGCGGCAACCTCCGCAGCCCTTGTGCGCACCGGCGCGGGCGCGCTTTCAGTCCTCCGCCTTCCCCGGCTCCCGAGTCTCCGCCCGAGAGTCCAGACTCCCCCCACAAGAGCGTGTGTCCCCAGGGGTTCGCCCGGAACTGGGGTTCAGTGCAGTCAGAACTGGGGTTCAGTGCGGTCGGAGGCTTCCTTCCCCCTTCCGCCAGAGGAAGTCAGCCAGGCTCTCAGCCGCCCTTCCTCTCTGCGCGCACAAAGCCCCTTTGCCGTACCTCCAATTCTCTGTGAGCTTTTCTCCTTCCTTCCAGTTGTAGAATTTTCACTCAGCCTGCTTTCCTGTGGTTCTGGATGGTGTCCGTTCTGTCTTTTAGTTGTAGTTTTGAAATTGTTGTGCGAGGCAGCAGTTTAGGTGTTTACCTATGCCGCCATCTTGGTTTCTCCCCGCAGCCTATGCTTTCTGAACCTGTTTTCCATGCTTGGGGCCCTGAAGTCACCTAGTGGTTACAGTGGTAATCGGGGAGAGATCCCAAGAGGAAGGTGACTTCACGTCAGTGATCTCCTGCCACCTGATGTCCCTTCTGTACTTCGTCTGGAAGTCACAAGACTTCATGTCTAGTTAGGTGTCTCATGCATGCTGTTCCTGATCTCTGGTTGTTAAACCCTCTTCCCTATGCACCCAGAGAATATCTCTGGAGAAGAGAATTTTAAAGGTGAAGCGCGATCTTTTTTACATAACATTCCTTTACAGAGGCAAAAGCTTGGCAAGAGCGTTAGAGAACTGGAGGGGTACTTTTATATTAAAGCCTGTTTCCTAAATGTAAAAAGTTCCACCTCTTCTTATTGATGATGTTTGTCTAGACACCACAGACAAGATGAAGTTTTGGAAAAGTGGAGGAAAGGTGAGCAGGCCAGCTGCTGGGTTTAAAAACTTTGGGCAGAGTACTTGAATTACTTCAAGGTTTAGAGAAACTGAGAGGAATGAGTATTTATTGACCAGTTGCACTCTGCTAAGTAATTTAAATACCTATTCTATTTGGCATACTCTTCAAAATCAAGTGTGAAAAGTAAGGATTTGCAAGATATTACCCCAAAACATAAATGTTGCACAACCACTGAGTGGTGAAGCTGGAGTTTGAATTTGGCCCTTTTGGCCCCAGAACACTTTCCACCTCAGTGATAAGAACCCCTGGGCAGGCAGTGACACATAGCAGATGCTTCATTAATGCTTATTAGATCTAAACGGGTCAAGTGTTCTGCTCTTAAGTTGACTTTGTCACTGCATTTACACACAAGTGTAGTTTAAACCTAATGAACAAAATTAGTGATGAACAAAATAGATCCAGAGACATAGAATCATGGAACAGACTGACAAATCTCAGAGGGAAGGCAGGAGTCAGGCGGTGAACCAAAGAACTTATATGCATATATTCATAAGCCATGGATACAGACAATTAGTAGTATGGTGAAGGCCTGGGTGGGGGCAGGGTGAAGGGGGTCAATGGGGCGGAAAAAAGGGAACATCTGTAATACTTTCAATAATAAAGATAAATTTAAAAATAAATAAAAAGCATTTGCATTAAAAATAAATCCTTCAATCCTATCTTGCCATGCCACACTTGGGGACATGGCACAGGAGGCAGGTGACATGGAAGATGGGCAGCTTTCGGACTTGGATTTGACATGAGATTGCATCCAGTGACAGCCTGATGCAGGTGCCAAAAGCACTAAGTGGGGACAGTGCAGCAAGGCCCTTCCAAGACACTGCAGCAGCCTGTGCCCCAGCATCACAATGCTGGCCTATTAAAGCATGGACTCAGGAGAAGAGAGAGTTTTTCTGATTCAGATGATGCCATCAACAGAAATGTTTTAAACTCCCCTCTCAAACCAGAGCCTTTTCCATTTGGCCAGAGCAGCCAGAAATGGCCTTTCTGCTGGAGGGGAGAAGGTTAACAACATGTGGGGTGCTTGCTGCAGGAGCAGAATCAAGATGCAGTGGTTCCTAAACTTGGTATCTTGGAAATGGAAGGTACTATTGACAAAAGCAGGCAATCAGAGACCTACAGTTATTTGCTTGCTAAGAAACTCAAGAGGGAGTTTCAAGAACAGACATAAGAATTAGACAAAGAGATAGATGAATATGTGTGGTGGCAAGAAAAATGGGCTCCAGGGAAGAGGGAAATGGGTAAGGTCACCTTAAGAGGAAATGACCTGACAAAGTCAGACTTGGGGACAGACTAGAAATGAACTGTAAAGGCCAGAATGAGATCACAGAGGACGATTCTCCAGGAGAAAGTGGCTGATGAAATTTCTTTCAGGTTGTAGGATCTAAAGAAAGATCTGATAGCCAAGTAGTGAGTATAATTGGGAACAAAAAGGCAATTGAACTTCTGATGGAAACTGCTGGAGTTGAACAGAATGGTGGCTTTTATATAATGAACTAGAGGCCTGGTGCATGAAATTCATGCACTCGGGGAGGAGGGGGTCCTTCAGCCCAGCCTGTGCCTTCTCGCAGTCCGGGAGCCCTCAAGACTCAGTCGGAGGCTTCAGTCGGACATCCTTAGCGCTGTGCTCGCCAGCTGTGAGCTCAGCTTCTGGCTGAGCAGCGCTTCCCCTGTGGGAGAGTACTGACCACCAGGAGGCAGCTCCTGTGTTGAGTGTCTGCCCCCTGGTGGTTAGTGTACATCATAGCGACCGGTTGTTCCGCCTTCGGGCTGAAACCAGTTCTCCAACATTCCCTGAGGGGTCCTGGATTGTGAGAGGGTGCAGGCCAGGCCAAGGGACCCCACCGGTGCATGATCAGGGTCGGGGAGGGATGCGGGAGGTTGGCCAGCTGGGGGAACTGCAGGAGGGCTCCAGGGCGTGTCGGGTCCATCTCGCTCAGTCCTCATTGGCCAGACCCCAGCAGCAAGCTAACCTACCGGAGTATCTGCGCCTTGGTGGTCAGTGCACATCATAGTAAGCAGTTGAGCAGCCTTAGCATATCATTAGTATATTACACTTTGATTGGTTGAACGGCCAACTGGACAACCGACACTTAGCATATTGGGCTTTTATTATATAGGATAGAGGCCCGGTGCACGAAATTTGTGTACGGGGGTGGGGGGTGTCCCTCAGCCCAGCCTGCACCCTCTCCAATCTGGGACCCCTCGAGGGATGTCTGACTGCCTGGTTAGACCCAATACCGGTAGGATAGGGCCTAAACGGGCAGACGGACAACCTTCTCACAATCCAGGACTCCTGGCTCCCAACTGCTCGCCTGCCTGCCTTCCTGATTGCCCCTAACCACTTCTGCCTGCCAGCCTGATTACTCCCTAACCACTCCCCTGCCAGCCTGATTGATGTCTAACTGCTCCCCTGCCAGCCTGTTTGCCCCTAACTGCCTTCCCCTGCAGGCCTGGTCACCCGTAACTGCCCTCCCCTGCAGGCCTGGATCCCCCCCCCACAGCCTTTCCCTGTAGTCCCAGTCACCCCCAACTTTTCTCCTCTGCCAGCCTGGTCACCCCTAACTGCCCTCCCCTGCAGGCTCAATTGCCCCCAACTTCCCTCCCTTGCAGGCATGGTCCCTCCCAACTGCCCTCCCCTGCTGGCCTGATCGCCCATAACTGCCCTCCCTTGTAGGCCTGGTCCCTCCCAACTGCCCTCCCCTGCTGGCCATCTTGTGGTGGCCATCTTGTGTCCACATGGGGGCAGCCATATTTGACCACATGGGGGCAGCCATCTTGTGTGTTGGAGTGATGGTCAATTTGCATATTACTCTTTTATTAGATAGGATAGAGGCCTGGTGCATGGGTGGGGGCCAGCTGGTTTGCCCTGAAGGGTGTCCCGGATCAGGGTGGGGTTTCCCTTGGAGTGTGGGGCGGCCTGGGTGAGGGGCCTGTGGTGGTTTGCAGGCCGGCCACGCACCCTGGCGACCCAAGTGGAGGCCCTGGGATCTGGGATTTATTTATCTTCTACAATTGAAACTTTGTAGCCTGGAGTGGAGCCAAGCCTTCTGCTCGTTCCATGGCGGCAGCCATTTCTGTTGGGATTTATGTATCTTCTATAATTGAAATTTTGTAGCCTTAAGTGGAGGCCAAAGCAGGCCAGGGCTGTGGGAAGCTTGGTTTTCCCCATCGCTGGGGGCAACCCTAGCCTCCTACTCTCTACAGCTTTGTGGCTGCCACCATTTCTGTTGGGATTTATTTATCTTCTATAATTGAAACTGTAGCATTGAGTGGAGGCCTGGGCTGGCAAGGGCAGGCAGAAAGCTTGGCTTCCTCCATTGCCAGGGAAACCCAAGCCTCCCACCTGCTCTCTGTGTCTGCAGCCATCTTGGTTGGGTTTACTTGCATATTCCCTCCTGATTGGCTGGTGGGTGTGGCTGGTGGGTGTAGTGGAGGTACGGTCAATTTGCATATTACTCTTTCATTAGATAGGATGGTAGGAAGAACACCAGGTCTTTTCCCAAATCTCCTGAAAAAATCCCAGTGTCAATGAGGAACAAATTAAGGACATCCCAGCCCACATAGCTCAGTGATTGAGCGTTGACCTATGAACCAGGAGGTCACAGTTTGATTCCTGATCAGGGCACATGCCTGGATGGCAATCTTGGTCCCAGTGTGGGATGTGCAAGAGGCAGCCAATCAATGATTTTCTCTCATCATTGATGTTTCTATCCCTCTCTACCTCTCTCTCTCCCTGAAGTCAATAAAAATACGTTGTTTAAAAAGGAAAATAAATTAAAGTTATTTTCTACATTTAAAATCAAAAGAGTATGAAAATACAAAAGCTGCTAGGAAGAGGAGAACACAGTTTTTGAGGGAAAGAGGAAACAAGTTGTCAAAAGTTTCAATTTTCAAGATGACAATAAATCATGAGAAGCTATTGCAAGTTTCACAAATGAGGCCCTGACCTCTCCTGATGAATCATAGGAAGGACATGGAGAAACAAAGTTGGATGCAGAGGAAGCCATTAAGGTTGATGATTCTTATGATTTGGACATTTATTAGTACATTTTGAGGAATAAACCTTTCTAAAATAACACTAATAAACCATTTTCTACTGAAAAAATAAAACTTCAAAATTTAGAAGAATTGTTAATGTAAGAAGTAAATCATTAAAACTGTCGTTTATTTAGGTATGCAGTGCATATCGATACATACACATACATCCATATCTTTAGTCAACACTACGTTTCTACAAACTTTCAACACTTAGTCTAGCTTTGCTTTTAAGTGCTTGCTACAGCTAATCTATTTGCTTTGCTGACCTATTGCAATTTTATATTTTTCCTTATTTTTTTTTCCTATTTAAAATTTACTACCCTTAGGTGAAATTGTTGAATTAATAGAAACCAGTGCTTTCTGGGGTTAAAAATGGGCATTTCTCTTAGTAGAGTCTTAGCTATATTTATTTATATCATTAAAAAAAAAGATTAATCCTAAGTGCTATCCAAATTCTACACTTACTCATGTATGATCTGTTACTCTCAGCATTACCCAGTTCCTATGTCTTTATTCTAAAAAGCATATCTTTGAGTAACCAAATATTTATGCTCTTCTGCTTCTTAGTCCGGTGCCCTTCAAATGACACTGCCAACTAGTTCAATTAGAATCTTGGGAGTTCCTCTGATATGAAAACTCATTTAGTAGGTATTATACCACTGACTAATTGGTATTGTCCACAGATAGGCCCTCAGAGATAGTGATATATTGTCACTCCCATTATTATTATACTTTCCAGTATACCAAATATATTAGATGCCAAATAACAATCATAGAGTTGCCCCTCCAATGATTTTGCAGTTACCCATTGAGCTTATTATATTAATTTGAAGAATGGGATTCAAAGCATTGACAAAGACTTGGATTCTATTCACAGAAAAGAGCCATGGTGACTCAGAATTAATGGGGCTTATCCTATAGAAAAGATTCCTGGATCAGGAAAGGTACTTGTAGAGAGTTGCCATCATACTTGATGAGAGAGTAGCATGCTGTCAGACATCCTGGAATAGCAATGGTCAAAAAACTTAGATTCCAGTCCTAGCACATTCCCCGATTTTCTACGTGACCTCAAATAAATCACTTAACCTCTCTGGGTCTCAAATTTTCCCATATGTAAAGTGAGGAAATCTAATGCCATGCCATTCAAGTTATAAAATTACTGTGAAGATCATGTGGGATGATATATATGTATATATGAATTATAAAGTATTAAGAACTACAAATGTTAACTGCTACTGCAATTATCATTATACATCCAAAGACAGGAGTATGAAGGATAAACAAGAATAAAAATAATTGGATGAGACAAGGGAACTAAATAAGGCTGAAAAAGAATCTTCAATCTTTCTGTAATCTCTTCTGTAACACAGAAGCAGCCTCCAAAAAAGACTAGCTGCTAGCTGTTTAAAAAAAAATGTGTTAGCTAAAGGCAGAGGGGTATTGCACAAGTAAAGGAGGAATGTGATCCTCATTTGTCTTCAGCCACTCTAAGTACTTTGAGCAGGAAAGAATATAATACAGGGAATCAGAGGCTGATATAACTGTTGGGAGGGCTGCAGAAGTAAAGGTCCAGGAAAAATACTGCTGGTTTTCAGGAACTGTGTAAGTACAGGAAACACAGAGAAACTATTGATGATCTTGTCTACAACTTCCAAGTGACTCACAGGTGCTTACCTTGACAGCCTATGGCAAAGTCTCCAAAGGCATCTATCAGTGTTCACCTGGCTGCTTCTCTTCTGTGCTCATGTTTCCTGCAAGTAATTTCCATTGACATCATTCCTATTGGAACCTAGCTGGCAAGGGGTCCCAGGAAGTGGAGTCCCAGGCTTCTCCCCAAGGATGAGGAGCGATGCATAGTTGACAAGAGACCAACTGACACATTACTGCTCTTCAGAACCCTTTCTGTAATACCACTTGGATGAAAACACTAATGTTATAAACTGAGGATTCCAAACGTTACATCAGAGGTATTTGAGAGTGGGAAATGAGACTTTATTCCTGTATTCTGATATATTATCCTGTTTCCACAGTTCAAAGATTTCACTGATTAGGAGTTGAAACATTAATCCTATCTAATAAAATAGTAATATGCAAATTAACCTTCACTCTGCTACACCACAAGCCACGCCCACCAGCCAATCAGGAGTGAGTATGCAAATTAACCCAACCAAGATGGCTGCAGCCACGGAGCGAGCAGGAGCCTTGGGTTTCCCCGGCAATGGAGGAAGCCAAGCTTTCCGCACACCCTGGCTGGCCCAGGCCTCCACTCAAGGCTACAAAGTTTCAATTATAGAAGATAAATAAATCCCAACAAAAATGGTGGCAGCCATGGAGCTGGAGAGAGCAGGAGGCTTGAGTTGCCCCCAGCGTTGGAGGAAACCAACTTTCTGCAGCCCTGGCCTGCCTTGGCCTCTGCTCAAGGATACAAAGTTTCAATTATAGAAGATACATAAATCCCAACAAAAATGGCTGCGGCCACAGCCACAGAGTGAGCAGAAGGCTTGGCTCCACTCCAGGCTACAAAGTTTCAATTGTAGAAGATAAATAAATCCCAGATACCAGGGCCTCCACTTGGGTTGCCGGGGGGGCGTGGCCAGCCTGCAAACCACCACAGGCCCCTCGCCCAGGCCACCCCACACCCCAAGGGAACCCCCACCCTGATCCAGGACACCCTTCAGGGCAAACCAGCTGGCCCCCACCCATGCACCAGGTCTCTATCCTATCTAATAAAAGAGTAATATGCAAATTGACCATCACTCCAACACACAAGATGGCTGCCCCCATGTGGACACAAGGTGGCCACCACAAGATGGCCAGCAGGGGAGAGCAGTTGGGAGGGACCAGGCCTACAAGGGAGGGCAGTTGGGGGCGATCAAGCCTACAGGGGAGGGCAATTAGGGATGACCAGGCCGGCAGAGGAGAAAAGTTGGGGGCGACTGGGCCTACAGGGAAGGGCATTTGGTGGGGACACAGGCCTGCAGGGGAGGGCAGTTAGGAGTGACCAGGCCTGCAGCGGAGGGCAGTTAGGGGCAATCAGGCTGGCAGGGGAGCAGTTAGGCATCAGGCTGGCAGGGGAGTGATTAGGGGGTGATCAGGTTGGCAGGCAGAAGCAGTTAGGGGCAATCAGGAAGGCAGGCAGGTGAGCAGTTGGGAGCCAGCTGTCCTGGATTGTGAAAGGGATGTCCGACTGCCTGTTTAGCCCAGTCCTATGGGGATCGGGCCTAAACGGGCAGATGGACATCCCTCGAGGGGTCCCAGATTGGAGAGGGTGCAGGCTGGGCTGAGGGACACATACCCCCATGCACGAATTTCGTGCACCGGGCCTCTAGTTTAATAAATAAGACCTTAAAAAATACATAAAAGGTACATGTCAAAAGTAGACTTTCCCCTTAATCACTATTGATAATAATGTAAAGATCAGTCTTAAGAAAATATGTTCCTGCTATTTAGGGGATCCTAGTGGAAGGAAGTTGGAAATTGTCATTTTCAACCAGTGTGCCACAAAAATTTTTAAAACATGTAATACCTGACTATTTAGTCAGGGACATTGACTGCTTTTCCCTTAGATTGTCAAATTAAAAAATGACAACAGCCAACCCAACAATAGCCATCTGGTGTGAATGAATCAAAATTGTACCTATTTATGTCAGATTGGCAAAACATATATTTTTTGGTGTGCCACAGAATTTTAGTAATTAGTTGATGTGTACCATAAAATGAGAAAGGTTGAAAATTGCTTCTCTACACATTCATATCTTAGCTTAAAAAAAAATTGGGTCAAGATCAAGGCATTTCACTCTATCACCAAAGAGGCCTGGTGGACATGCTTACAGATAATTATATTGGTCACTGAGTTATAGGAGTGATGGAGTGTTTCACTGTCCACAGCAGAGAAGGAAGAGGGAAGACAGACGGTTACAGTCTCTCTCTTTACACGGACTTCCTTATAATATACTAGGCAGGAGTAGCTCATTTTGTTTTCTTTGGGTTCCTTCTGCTCCCTTCTGACCTTTGTACCCAGAGTGAAAGTGGTTCACTTCCTTCTGGAAGAAATGTCGTCTTTTATTTGTATTTCTTTTGGGGGATGCTATTTCTTCAGGGGTGTTCCTGATGCCCTGGCCTCAGAAGACCTATGTAGAAGGCATTGCAGAAAAGGTCGTTTCCTCAAACTTCCTCTTTGAGCTCTCAGCTGGCTCTGGATGAGAGCTTTGGAGTAGCATGCTGAGATCTGAGATTTGGGCTTGGCCACTGTGGCCCCTCAGTTGGCTCTGGCTCTAGATCTTTTTCAGTGGACCATTTTAGGCTAGAAGGGTTCTACCTGGGCCCCCTCCCAGTTCACCGGGGAGTTCTGCATTGGAGTTTAGGGGGTATACGTATGATTTCCTTTGAGATTTGGTGAAGAGCAATGGCCAATTCATGACCTAAGTTCTTGGGTTCTTAGCCAAATTCTGTAGTAATCTTACTTTGTTTTGAATAATGCCATTATTGTTGCCTACAAAATATAACCTAAAAATTAGCATAAAATCAGTATTGTGCAGTGAGCATATATTGCCTACTATTAGGAGAAATCTGCACACTACTGCCCACTGTATCTTGGTATTGGACTCACCAAGGAAAAGACAGTGTGATCAAGCACTGGATGGAAAAGCACTTTACTCACATGCTAGTAGAGAAGAAACAGAGCAAGACCAGCCTCAGTAATAGGTGCCAGTCGCCCATGGCCAGCAGCCACATGCTGGCCTACATGCACTCCAGTTGTGCCACAGAACAAAGGACCCCATCCCCTCCCAACAAGGGACCGATATAGCAATGGAATTGGCCATTTGCCACATGAAGCATATACTTATGCAGAACAAAGGAGTACACATTGAGCCTGAAACAAAGACATTTCCCACACAAGGTTATAAGTCCTCCACAGACTATGGGCACTTCTAATTTCCTTTTTGATAAGAAAGTACTCTAGGCCCAAGGCCCATTCTTATGCTGCTAAGAGGGGGTTGGAAAACTGCATGCATAATCAGGGTTCTAAAAAAATAGATTTTCTGTTTCTAAAGACAGTATGTATGCTCGTGAGAAACAATTTTAAAAAGCTTGACAATTTCAGATTCTTTCTGGAAATGATATCATATTGTTACTTTAACTGAGGTGGGGTTTTTTTGTTTGTTTGTTTTTTTTCCGGGTTTTGTTTGTTTTGAAACTAGAAGATTCCCACAGTAATCTTCTACAGGGCTGACTGGTTCATTCTGATGTAGGTTTTACTTTGAAAGAATGTCTACAGACACCATGCCTCTGTCACAGATGCTATCACGGTAGCTTCTCATCAGAGCCTCACCTGCTTAGGTGACCCTGAGAAGTGGAAACACTTTGAAAGAGAAAGACCATTACATGAAACATTCTCAGGCAAACTCCTCACCATGGGCAAATAAAAGAGAATGGTGGGGTATGTTGTAAACCTTGTTTTTTATTTGTGCTATGTAAGTTCTACTGAGTAGCAATGAAACATTTTGGGTCCTACAGCTGTAGACCACCATTCAAATTTTGCCACTATACCCTCTTCACCAGAAAAGAAGCACCTAATTTTAAGGCTGTTTTCATGTTATTTGGGTCAGTAGAGAAATCATTTTCCAGTACTTGGCAGAGTTGCAGGAACAAAAAAAATGGTGTGAATGCCTTATCACTTGTCACTTCCTGGCTTGAAAGTTCCTTTAATGGTTCACCTTTACTTTCTGGATAAAGTCCAAAGTTTTTCACATGGTTCTACTAGGCGTTTCAGCAACTGGTTACAGACTCACCTCCAATGATCTACCACAGGCTTTCTTCATTACAGCCTCAGGGAGCTATTCCATTTTCCCCAACACTGATGCTCCCTGCATGGCCTCAGATCTTTCCCTTTTCCTCCTCACTCCCTTATTCAATCTTCCAGATGAATTTCTACTTAATCTTAAAGAGAATAGATTTTAAGCATTTCCAGAAATTGGCCATGTCTTATTCATGTTCAAATCCTAGTGCCTATCAGAAAGCTGGTATATGAGAGGAGTTCAAAACAATCTGACAATCAGTGTGTCTGAAATGGACATTATAATTGTACATTTTCCTTATTATCTTTATCCTAATGTCAAGTCTTCTGCTTGTGTAATGTGAGCAATCATTAGAAATTGTTCATTTAATTTTTGTGAAATCTGACTAGCAAGAGTCTTTTTGGCCATTACAAAAGTCCCTAGTTAGAGCTATATTATGAATTCCACATTTAAAAATGTCCTAACATGACATTCAGGAATTCAATATAATTGCAGTTATAGGAGCAAGACCATCCCCTGTCTACAGGTTCAGGCTGTAAGATGAGCAATAAAAATTTGCTACTAAAGAAAAATATGCTTTCATGAGTGCCACAAGTTCATCAGAGATTAGTCTTAGTTGAAAGACAGTAAACAAATCTTTTAAGGAAGAAATTTAGGCTCATTGATGGTTAGGAGAATGGTGCTTTTCTGTTCCTGGCATTGCATTTGTTTTCTGGAGGTAGAATCAAGCCTTCTTGGATCCTGGATACCAGGGAGCCCCATGACCTTGAACATTTTGGTCTGCCCGGGAGCAACCATTTTCAGGACAGAGTCAGCCTTGGGGTTTAGAGTAAAGCTTTGTTGAACTGATCAGAAATTCCAGAAGGCTGAAATGCAGTGAAACAAGTGATGGCTCATTTGAATGTTTATTAGTAGGTTGGTTTGTTTAAATAGAATTCCATTCTCATTACCAAAACACTTGTCATGTAGACCGGTAATAGGATGCAGGAAAACAACAAGCAAGCTTTCCAGAAGAAATTCCTCTTGCTCTGCAAAATCTGTATTTTCCTGAAAGTTACTTCAAAGACATAAGAACAGACTTTAGCAGAAATATTACCAATAAGCTTCATTGCCCCTGAGTTATGCAAACAATAATATTTATGTTCTGTCCTGTTTCTGAAATTCTAAAAAGATTATAATGATATGATATGTCTAATTTATAGAGTGTGTTTAGTGAGGAAGAGCTAGCAATATAACAGAATCAAATTAAATTGAATGTTGTTATATTTTAATAGAGTTTGTTTACTTCCTAGGGTTGTACCTATTTTTCCCTTGAACTTTTACATACATAATATATATGTCGACATTTATAACAAGCTTCTCTAATCCATAATTTGATTACTTATAGGATAACAGAGTTCTCTCACAATACTATATATTTTTAATTACCTTGGTCATATGGTTTTCTGATTTAGACTTATTATATGGAAATGAAAATTGCTCAAGAAGTTTATCATCATTATTTGTTGACATTCTACATATTCTCCCATTGAAACATAATTATTAATTAAACATGTATGAAGTGCTGAATCCTAAAATGCAAAATCTATCAACTGTTTCCCACAAGTTAAATTGATTGAATCAGAATATTTTCTTATATATTGAAGGAAACCTTGAAGGCTGAATAATTGAAGAACAAGTTAAATAAAACCAGGAGTTAGATGTGCTGCAAGAAAAGACTTTGATGCAGTGGGGAGGTTGGATACGATTTAATAGACCTTTTCATATTCTTAATTTCAGTGAATTCATAAGGTCATGATGTTAGCCTTTTCCTCTTCTCTTCATTGTGGTTAATTCCATTTGCCTGGTAACCTGTCTGCCCATTAACTGTGGGGTGACCTCCATGCTCATTGCCTCAACTTGAATTATCTTGTTCCTTAAAAGAAATGCATTTTCTGAAGGATTCCCATGTAATCCATGTAATACTAGGTGGTCTCAATTTTATTTGTTCTCAATCCTCTTACTTCTCCTGCTGTGCTTCTGTGAGCAGCACACAATTAAATCCATGAAAATATTGTGGAGGTTTGCCCATCCTTTTATGATTGATCAACAAAAAATGTACTATAGCCACTTGAAAAATAATACTGTGAGCTTGTGACAGCTCTTTATTAAGAGCAAATAAAGACTTCTGTGAAAGGGTTTTTGAGGCCACAAATCATGTTTTGCTATGAGCTTAAATGTGTGTATACTGTGGCATTACTTGAAAAGAAAGCCACTTTGCTACTGACATGCTTTCTACGTTGATTAAATGAGGCAGCTTTAGAGGGTTTTGCTTGAAATTGCAATACTATATAGACTTTGCCATCTCAATTTAAGAGAAAAATCATGACCACACCAGGAGCCTTTCAAATCTATTTTTTTTTATCTTTAAATCTCGGTAAACAAGATATGAACATCTTATCAGTCATGCCAAAATGAATTGCTTTAGCATTCTTCAAAACCGCAGTGCCAAATTAAGATTCGAGGGGTTTCCAAGTTTCATATGGACTCCATAATAGAAATCAGTTTGCCCTATGGCTCCACCCTAGATTGGCCAGGTGGTGACTCCCATGTCTCAGATACAAGAGAGGATTCCTACCATGAAATGAAAGAATGTTGAATTTCTTCCATAAACCTGTATCATTCTTTTAAGTAACTCATTCAAATACACATCTCATTATTATCATATATCTTCTTAAAATTTGTCATTGGTTCCCCATTCATTGTCTTCAGGATTAAGTTCAACCCCCCAGACATGTAAGAGAATTCCTTCCAGAAAATCAGCCTCTCAACGTCTTCTGTCTCACTTCCTCCCTCTACTATAAACTGCAGCCCTATGGATATCCCCGTGCTGTCCACACACAGCAACATTGCTTAGAACAGCAATTCTCAATCTTTTCATCCATGGCTCACATAAACTAATTACTAAAAGTCTGTGGCACACAAAAAAATGTATTTTTTGTGGATCTGACAAAAAGTAGGTATAATTTTGATTCATTCACACTGGGCCACTATTGTTATGTTGGCTGTTGGCTTTTTTTTTACAATCTATGGGAAAAGAGGTCAATCCTCTTAATTAAGTAGGTATTACATGTTTTAAAAATTCTTGTGGGCCTGACTGGTTTGGGTCAGTGACTGAGCATTGGCCCATGAACCAGGAGGTCATAGTTCGATTACTCCTAAGAGCATATGCCTGGGTTGCAGGCTCAACCCCCAGTGGTAGGGGTATGCAGGAGGCAGCTGATCAATGATTCTCTCTCATCATTGATTTTTCTATCTCTCTTTCCTTCTCCCTTCCTCTCTCTCAGCCTATAAGAACGCACTTTTTAATGTTGAATTAAACAGTAAAGAGGAGAATCCATAAAAAGAAATTACCTTATTTTACTGCCTCTATATTCTGTATAATATGCTTTCTGTAAAAACAGGCTTTGAACTCACTTCACTGGAAGACTTTAAGATTGGAAGCACAGAAATGTGCTTTTATAAAAGGGAAATTGCTTTATTAGTTATCCAACTATAAAAGTAATACAGCCTAATTGTAGAAATGTAATGCAACCAATACAGAAAAATAAGAAGAAAATTAAAATCATTAGCCAGATATAACCACCATTAAAACTCTCTATTATATTTTGTCATTTTTATGTAGGAGGACTTTTTAAAGATATGTTAGACATACTATTTGTATAGTTGTATCTCCTACATTTTAGAATTCACAATGGCCAGCTTCTCAGTCAACAAATATAGATGATAATGACAACAATATTACTTCATCAACAAAGAACCTTTTCCTAGTCATTTACATATATTAATTCATGCAAATCTCAAAATAGCCCTCTCTTTTATTATCTTCATTTTACAGATAAAATAACTAAAGCAAAAAGATGTTATGCAGTTTGCCCAAGGTCGCACAGCTACAAAGTGGCTGAACCTCAGTATGAGCCTAGGCAGTTTGGCTCCAGAATCTATATTCAGAACCACTAGACATTACCACCATCCTTTTCTATCTTATCCTATCTAATAAAAGAGTAATATGCAAGTTGACCATACCTCCGCTACAACCACAAGCCACACCCACCAGCCAATCAGGAGCGAATATGCAAATAAACCCAACCAAGATGGCTGCAGCCACAGAGAGCAGGAGGGAGGCTTGGGTTTCCCTGGCAATGGAGGAAGCCAAGCTTTCTGCCTGCCCTTGCCAGCCCAGGCCTCCACTCAATGCTACAAAGTTTCAATTATAGAAGATAAATCCCAACAGAAATGGCGGCAGCCACAGAGCTGGAGAGAGCAGGAGGCTAGGGTTGCCCCCAGCGATGGAGGAAGCCAAGCTTCTGCAGCCCTGGCCTGCTTTGGCTTCTGCTTAAGGCTACAAAGTTTCAATTGTAGAAGATAAATTAATCCCAGATCCCAGGGCCTCCACTTGGGTCACCAGGGTGCGCGGCCAGCCTGCAAACCACCACAGGCCCCTCGCCCAGGCCACCCCACACTCCAAGGGACCCCCACCCTGATCCGGGACACCTTTCAGGGCAAACCAGCTGGCCCCCACCCATGCACCAGGTCTCTATCCTACTAATAAAATAGTAATATGCAAATTGACCATCACTCCAACACACAAGATGGCTGCCCCCATGTGGACACAAGATGGCCACCACAAGATGGCCAGCAGTGGAGGGCAGTTGGGAGGAACCAGGCCTGCAAGGGAGGGTAGTTGGGGGTGATCAAGCCTGCTGGGGAGGGCAGTTAGGGGTGACCTGGCTGGCAGAGGAGGGAAGTTGGGGGTCACTGGGTCTGCAGGGAAGGGCAGTTGGGGGGGACCCGGCCTGCAGGGGAGAGCAGTTGGGGGGTACCAGGCCTACCGGGGCGGGCAGTTAGGGGTGACCAGGCCTGCAGGGGAAGGCAGTTAGGGGCAAACAGGCTGGCAGGGGAGCAGTTAGGCATCAGTCAGGCTGTCAGGGGAGTGGTTAGGGGGTGATCAGGCTGGCAGGCATAAGCGGTTAGGGGCAATCAGGAAGGCAAGCAGGCCCATTGGGATCGGGCCTAAACGGGCTGTCGGACATCCCTCGAGGGGTCCCAGATTGGAGAGGGTGCAGGCTGGGCTGAAGGACACCCCTCCACCCCCCGTGCACGAAATTCATGCACCAGGCCTTTAGTTTTTTAATAAGTGCACACTTTTAAATTGTAAGCATGAACCTTAATTTATTTAACAATTCCCTAATGTTAGACATGTAGGCTATTTTTCCAGCTTTTCAGTATGATAAACAACATCATGATAAATAGCTCTGTGCAGTCATTTTGTGCACTGTCCAGTTATCGTGTTATGATAAATCCCCATTTTCAACTTGTTCTTCTCTTCCCTTTGAATGCTATGCTTCTGCTACATGTGGTTCTTGTCAGTTCTGCAAATTCAGAAAGCCCTTCCCTGACCACTCTATCTATTCTAACTGGATCCCCAGCTTTAGTATTCACTATCACTGCATGTCATATATTTCCTTTAAAGCACTGAAGTTCTGATATAATGTACATCTGATAGTCTACCATTTCTTGCCACCTCCTTCACCTCTGGCCTATGAGCTCCCTGAATCCATACACTATGTCTATTTTATAGACCATGATTTCCCCAGGGCTCAGCCTGTAGTAGGTATTTAAATACTAACTGAATGAACAAACAAACATAACTACAATTGCTGAGTCAAGGAGATGTCATGAAAATTTAAGCTGAGGACATTACACTCTCTCTCCCTAGCAACACAATGTAGAGAAAAATTCCAGCATCAGCACAACAGCAGGCCTGTCTGTGGTAAGAATGCAATATAACCAAACCTGGGGAGTGAAATAGTTAGCATCCCCCTGCATCGATTCTTACTCTTGGCAATAGCACAAATGGCTTCAGTAGTTCAGGAACATCTGTCCAGGTGATTCCAGGCCCAGCGTTATGCTGGGAGTGCACCAGGAGCAGAGACTGCTTTGGGGGTTGGCCACCTACAGTAAATAGTTGCCAGAATAACAGATTTCCACTGTTTCCACTGTGAGCAGTGGAAATTCTGTTTGCTGATTCTAAATCCCTAATGAGGGTGAGGTTTGTTTAATAGGCTCTCTACTACCCTAGCCATGTTTCAGAAGACAGTCTCTCCAATTGTGAATAGATTCATTGATCTTTAACCTACAGCCCAGGCGCTGTAGGTTAAATTCTTATAGCTGTAACAAACCAGAGGGCATGTTAGCCTCCAAAAACATGGCAGTCCTCAAGGGGCTCTTTGTTTTTAAAGCTTAGTGTGTCAATGGAGAGGAAGACGAGGAAAGATCAGAATAGGGCTGACTGCCTAGAGTTAGAACCTTTAACATGTATTTTGTTTTCAGCAATGTTCAAATTGGCACAGATGATTCAAACTGTATCTTCCTACTCAACTTTCCCAAACTAAAAAAATAATTTTTAAAAATTTATATTTGAGAAAGGTTCTTAAGGAAGAAATTTCTTTCAAATCCAGGGGAAGAAAAGCTGTGTGTTTTGAATATAAGCCAAAAAGATATATTCGTAGCTGCAACTCTTTTTATGGGAATGAAGAGAAGTTTAGTGTTCTACCAGAAAGGCAAGAAAAAAATTAAAAATTAAAATTTGTATCCTGAATGATAAAAAATCTGTTGTTTATAAATTCAAGTTATATTAAGGAATTGGGTGGTATTCCTGTGAACCCTCATAAATAGAAAAGCAGGAACAATGTAAGTGTTTTACAAGTGATATATCTTATAATAGTAACTTTTTCTACTTAGTTTCACTGCAAAAAGTTTTGGAGGAAGTACAGAAAACAGGCAGATCTGTATGTGTTAACAGTGCAAGTAAAACTTAAAAGTCTTAAAACTACGTTATGTTTTCCAATATAGAATACTCACAGACTTTCTGTATTGTCATTATTCTCACACATATACCCAGCCTTCCTCCCTCCCCCCCGCCCCGCCCCCCACACACACCTGGCTGAGTTTCAGATCTAAATGCCTTGAAAGCACCTGCAGTCACTGTAAATGGTGTCATGGAGCCTCCAGAAGTAGGTCAGCTTTCTTCATTGTTTCCCCTCCTCCATCTGCTGAGCTCTGAGCTGGCCTGCAGAGCCAAGATCAGTTTTTAATCTCACTTTGAATGGCAAGAAAAGGAAGAACAAAAATGTTCTTTATGTAAGACCCCCTTTGTCCCCTGATTACCAGATGATAATTATCTAAATTACAAAAGAAAAAAGAAAAAAGTGTGTACAAATAAAAATAGTGAATAACTTTGGTTTCTAAATTAAGACTTGCAATACTGTGAAAAGCTTTTGGGAAAGGCAGTTTTTAGGGGGGTTTTGTTTTTGTTTTTAAAGTGGGGATATATATACATACATATATATATATATGTGTATATATATATATATATATATATATATATATATAGAGAGAGAGAGAGAGAGAGAGAGAACACACTTTTGAGTTAAAAAAAAAATTGGTGTTACTTACCAAAGAAGATACCCAAATGCCCAATAAACAAGAGGTCAATTTAATTAATTGTCAAGAAAATGCACAGTAAAACCACAGTGAAATATCATTCTATACCCTTCAAAACAGTGAATAAGACACAAAAAGTGAAATCCCATACTCTGCCAATGAGAGTATTTATTGTACAACTGTTTTCTGTTTTATGCTATATTCTAAAATCGACTATATTCATACCTGATGATCCAGAAATTCCACTTATAGGTATATACCAAATAAAAATGAATATACATGCTCACCAACAGTGTTGGCTGAATGTTTATAGCAGTTCTATTGTTAAAAGCTTAAATCTAAGAACTACTCAAATGCCCCTCATACCTTCATAAGCTAAGCGTGGATGGTGTCATTTGACACCAATTCAATAACCTCCATATGGACAGCTTACACCAGTGGGAGAAACTTAATTTAGAGACACTAGGAAAATATATAACACAACCTCAGATTTCCCTTCAGTCTTTCCAAAGATTTCTTGATTAGAATGGCCAGAAGGACAACATTAACCTCCTGCCTTTTAAAATTATAACAATGATCTTTTGTGGTTTTTAAGGACATGTTTATGCTCATTCTTTGGGCCCCATTCAATTGTTTTATGGTGTGTGTGTGTGTGTGTGTGTGTGTGTGTTTTGTGTTTTTTGTTTGTTTTTTTTTTTGCTTTTAAAAGGTAATATGCCAAACTGAAAAATCGGTTTTGGAGTAGATCATGGGCATAGGTATTTTCTAAAAGCTCTTGGGTAATTCTGATGTGCAGCCAGAGTGGAGAAACACAGGGTGTCCCCCCAAAATGTATTACACTTTGTATAACTTTAATACCAATGGGTTAAAGCTGAAAAGAAAGAAACGTCAACTGAGCTATCAGCTGTAAAGTGTATATACAATTTTGGGGGGACACCCTATATTGTTTTCAAGGAAGAGAGAAAACACAGGAGATCCTTTAATTTCTCAGGACCAAAGAGCCCCTGCCCAACCCTGCTAGTCTCTTTCTCTCCTATCATTATGTTTTGCTACTTTTTTCATAGCATTAACTAACATTGAAATTATCTTTATATACTTGTATCTTATTTGTATATGGCCTCTCTCCTTTCTCAGAAATGTGAACTCAAGTAAGTCCTGAACAATTTAGTTGCTCTATATTTGTCAAATAAATGAACTCAAATCTATTAAACATCAGCTTTTTCATCTTACAATAACCAAAATACTACTACCATCTCCCCTTCTAGATTGCTGTGATGCTTCAAGGAAATCATGTCCACTAATGTAGATAACATTTCTAGTGAAATGCCTAGAAACTTTATTCTTATTACTATAAAACAAAACAGAAAGACACTGAATGTTTGAAACCAGGGAGAGAGAAGTTTATGAATGGCAAACTTTGTTGACCCTGAACTGGGAAGTTCTGGGGTTATCTCTGGTCAGAAAAGTGAAGCAGTCATGCTTTTAGTCAGCATTAGTTACTGTAAGTACCTTGTGAGCTAGACAGCTGTCATATATTATATCTCTTAATCCTTAGGGCAACTCTCGATGTGTTACTATTATTCTGATTTTATTAGAGCGAGAATGGTAATTCACAGGTGTTAAGTTCCTAGGGAAGCATCACAGCATAGCGATAAGGACACTGAATCCATGGAGAGGCAGGTGAGTTAGAAACCCTGTTCCAACAAGGACCAGCCATGGGACCTCAGGCAGTTACTCTCCATGCATCAGTTTCAGGGATGATAAAAACTGTAACTATCCTTTAGGGTTGTTAGGATGATTAAATGAATAACTATCTACAAAGCGCTCAGAATACTGGCATAGAGTGGAAACTAATCATAGATAAGGATACTACACAGTGATGGGGGAACCAGAATTTTTAAAGCTATTAAAAGTTTATATATATCTTGATAGATTTTCACACACTGAACACACTCATGTAACCAGCATCCAGACAATGAAACAGAATTTTACCAGTACCTAAAAGCTCCCCTCATACCTGCTTCCAGTCATATCCTCACCCCCTCTTAGCCTATGAAGGTATGAGGGGCATTTGTGGAGAGGGAAAGGCAAAGTCTCTATAGGGAATAACTTTCATTAGAGGTAAAAGAAATCAGACAAGAAGAGGAGGAGAGAAAGGAATGAGAACATAAGAGAATTTGGGGGTGTGAAATGAGGCAGAGGGATGTGGGCTCTGTGGTCAAAAGCAGTTGAGCCCACTCAGAGGTCAGAGAACAAAATAAAGGAAACCAGAGAAATGCAGGTCTTGCTCCCAGGCTGTCTCTCATTTAGGCTACGGCTTTCTCTTTGCTCATTGATGGCAGGATTTTTTAAGCAGGGTGGTCATGAATGATGCCGCTGTTTATTTTCCTTTCTGGGGCTTTCATTATCCACCTCCAGCCCTCCAACACTTCCTCTTTGTACTGCCAGCTAGACCAGAGGCTAGTTTGCTTCTCTGTTATTTGCATTACCCTATGGAGTCATCAGTTTATGAAAAATTACTTTAAAGCTATTATCAACATAATGACTAATGCACAATAAAATTATTCTAAGCATCCAGCATTTTGGAGACTTTGATGTCTATACTAAATTATCTAACCAAATTATAAGTTTTTGTTTTGTTTTTTAGTTTAATGAAGTGAAAGACTGGCTTAACTCAGAAGCATAGTTCAGTTAACTGTGACCTATGTTTGTGATTACCTAGGACTTTGGTCATAAGTTAAGAGGATTTGTTCACAATCAATAAAAATAACTTCTAGCCTGGTTGGTGTTGCTCAGTAGTTGAGTATCAACCTATAAAACAGGAGGTGAAATGGTTTGATTCCCGGTCAGGACACATGCCTGAGTTGCAGGCTCGATCCCCAGTAGGGGGAGTACAGGAGGCAGCCAATGAGTGATTCTCTGTCATCATTGATGTTTCTATCTCCCTTCCTCTCCTTCCCTCTCTGAAATCAATAACAAAATATTTTTAAAAATAGTAAAAAGAAATAACTTCTAACCCACTAAAACAAAATATTTCTTCAGACCCTTTACAGAAAGTCAACTCAGGTTATTGAATGGATGCAAGAAACCAACAGAAATTTTAAAGTTAGGGCATACAGGCACTATGTGATATGCAATCAAAGCATTTTGTGTCAGAAGTTTCACTGAGTGTCATGGGTAAATGCAATTGTCAGTCAAACATTCAATTCCTACACTCCAGAAATATGTAAACCATCAGAAAAATCTTGTGTCTAGAGGTTTCTAATTAAGTAAACAAATTCAAATGTAGGAAGAGATTATATTTCAGACAACATCTGTCAACCTCATCCTGTGAGCCACTTCATCTCTTAAACCCATGACCCCTAGATGTGGTGCATTACTATCTCTATTTAATAAATGAGGACATTGTGGGTTTCACAAGTAAAGTAACTTAGCTGAACTCCCACAGTTAGTAGGTAGTAGAACCCACATAGGAATTCAGATCTTGGACAATGAAGACAAAACCCCTTTCCATTTAACCACATGATCCTAATTAGGAAACATTATTTGTAGCCAAGTACTTGTTACAGTGGCTTATCTTTAATCTCTAGAAGCAGTGGTTCTCAAACTTGGGTGAATATGGGAATCACCAGGGGGACTTGATGAAAATATAAATGCCCAGGCCCTATCTTCCTTTAATGCACTTGATCTTCATGTTTTTTATTAGCTCTCCACTAAATTTGAGAACCACTGGTCAAAATCATCCATATTACAGATATTCTATAGAGCAGTGGTTGGCAAACTCATTAGTCAACAGAGCGGCAAACCGCGGCTCGCAAGCTGCATGTGGCTCGCGAGCCGCAGTTTGCTGACCACTGCTATAGAGGTTAGTAGTTTGCTCAAAAGCAATGGTGGAGCCATTGGTGGAGCTCCAAATAGTGGTACCAGGACTCAACCCAATCTTGCCCCATCTAGACCTTGCTTCTGCATTGGAATGCAATGCCAGGGGAGCTGGAAGTCATAAAAGGCACATTTCGCATAGGTCCAGTGTTTATTACTGAAGATAGAAATAACCATATGATCACTGATAAGGAAGAAAAGAAGCCCTGCCCAGTGAAATTATCAAAGTTTTGCTCTCCGAGAGCCAAAGTTGATTTGTAAATAACTTGTGCAATAAATGAAGGATCATCAAGACCAGAAGACTGAGGTTGAGCCACTTTGTTGTCTCCATTCCCTACCCATTACCCTGCAAGCATGCTGTCTTTATATTCTAACTAGAGACCTAGTGCACAGATTCGTGCACCAGTGGGGTCCCTTGACATGGCCTGCGGGGATCAGGCCAAAACTGGCAGTCCAATGCTGCCTGCCACTCATGCTCATCCCGGCCCCGCTGCACCTGCCACCACCACTTCGTAGGCTCACTGCCACTCCGCTGCTGTCTCTGGGCTGCGGTGGCCAGCTGTGAGTCCTGCGTCTGATGCCGATTGGTCAGCTGAGCAGTGCTCCCACTGTGGGAGCACACTGACCACCAGGGGGCAGCTCCTGCATCGAACGTCTGCCCCCTTGTGGTCAGTGCACATCATAGTGACTGGTCGACCAGTTGTTCAGTTGCTTAGGGTTTTATATATAGAGATGGAATCCTACCTAGTCTTCAAGGAAACTTAAAGAGATGATATAGCTTGATAATGAAAAACATAAATTCAAACCCAGCTTTGCCACTTTAGAGGTTGGTGAACTTAGGCAAAATATTTTATCTTTCTGCATCTAAATTTTTTCATCTACAATTTGGACCTAATTAAAGGGTTGTAAAGAGTCTTAAATACATCAACACAGATTATACACTTTTTAAAGAGTGACTGGCACATAAATTCTGGAGATTATTCATCAGTAATAGTTTCCAAAACTTCATACAGGGCTCCAGCCCCTGAAGGAATCCTAGTTCACTACAGGAAGCTGGAGCTACCCAACTGATTCAGGGCTACTTGGTTTAAATCCTGAGACATCATCTGGCTTCCTCACTTTAGCTTCTTTTTTTAATATGTTTTTATTGATTTCAGAGAGATGAAGGGAAAGGGAGAGAGAGACATTAATGATGAGAGAGAATCATCTATCGGCTGCCTCCTGCATGCCCCCTACCTGGGGATCAAACCCAAAACATGGGCATGTGCCCAGGGAATCAAACCATGACCTCCTGGTTCAAGGATCGATGCTTAACCACTGAGCAACACCGGCTGAGCTTTATCTTCTGAACTTTAGCTGAAAAGTAGTTTAATGTAATTATACTAGAGAATCTGCCTCATCAAGCTGAATTCCAGGGGACTTTAAGCGCTATATTTTCATGCTATCATTATGCTTCAAGGAACATCTTGTCATTAGCAGGATTAATTAATTCTACCTTAATAGATGGATACATCCAGGAGAAGGGACTCTCCAGGGCCAGAGAAAGAGTGAATAAAGATTCTAGAAAGAGGTTGTAGCAACTCTATTTCATAATTCAGCACTCAGTTCAAAAGATTGAGTTATATCTCCTTTATATTTCCTGTCCTATTTTTCAGTATAAAATTTAATTGGATTTATCTTAGGAAATTCTCTTTTAAATCTTTCACTGGTAAAATCAACCCTTGTGGGTAGGTTTGATTACTATAACCCAATTAGGGATTTGTTCATTTATCTCAAGAAACTGTTCCTTAAAGCGCTAAGTAAATCTCTCTGTTGCTATTCAGATCTTGTATTGCTCTAAGCAATGGGGCTGACTAATATTTGCTCTACTGCTGAAATCAGAGTAAGTTATTAATCTTACTGAATGACTAACATCTATGAGAAAAAGTGAGGAAGTACTATTGACGTCTGAGAAGAAGTCTCAGAAACTGTTAGGTAATTATCAGCAATAGCAGATGGAACCTCTTGCTCACTTTGAAAAGTTTTGTCATCAATAAAGACAGTAAGCCTGGCCAGCGTTGCTCAGTGGTTGAATGTCGACCTATGAACCAAGAGGTCATGCTTCGATTCCTGGTCAGAGCACATGCCCAGGTTGCTGGTTCAATCCCCAGTGGGGGGCATGCAGGAGGCAGCCAATCAATGATTTTGATCATTGATGTTTCTATCTCCCTCTCCCTTCTTCTCTGAAATCAATAAAAATATATTTAAATCATAATAATAAAGACAGTAACTTTGGTGAAAATTTTGGTAAAAAGCAAAACCTTAAGTAAAACTGTCAAGGAAACAAACCTGATTTTAGGTGTTCCCTGCCACCCTTTCAGTTTTCTCTTCTGGTCCTTATTTAGGTGCTTTGAAATAGAGCCATTATATACTTTGCCCCACCGTTCATGGCGGAGAATGGCTCTACAAAGCAGGTGTATTTTAATAGATTAGTAAGATATTCCCTACATATAGGATATTATATTATTCAAAGTGACCAGAAAGAAATGAATGTCTAGTGGTAGAATGTCAGCTGCTGAGACACCTTGGTAGAGGAAGAAAGGAATAACCTTACTGATAACTGGCAACATTTTATGATGGGAAGGGAACGGAAATGAGCATCACTATTTAAAGAATGCTCAGAGGACAAAAATCTTCAAAGTCTGAGAAAGAATCATTAGAGAAGTAGAAGGAAAACCAGGATTAAATAGAAACATGTTCACCAAATATAGAGAGTATTAAGGAGGAAAGCACAGTTAGCATTGGCAAATATGCAAAGGGCTCATCAAAAGACAACACCCTTTGAGTATGCAGTGGAGTTAGCGACAAAGAGTCGATGGTGACCTTAAAAAGAGCAGGCTCAGGGCTCAGCAAACTGAAAAGGGAATATGGCCTTAAAGAGGAATTGGAGATGCTTGAATTGGTTCTTTGAAATCTATTCAGATCTCTGTAGTTTTCAAAGCAACCTCACCTAACAACTCAGAACAAAAATCACTGAGCATCTAACTCCCTCAGTACCCTAGGTGACTCAGTCCTAAGTACCCAGAACCCTTTTATATCATTATGACAATACAGCCCCACATACTATTCCCTAGCAGATTTAAAAGTCCTGAAAGTGGTCATTCAACTTCTGCTTACTTACTAGAAAAAATATACTGAGACACTGTAATAGGAGAAGAAAGTTCTCATAGGAAAGTGTCAGATTAAAGAACAAATCCTCAAAACATATTTAACAGGTCAAAATTCAGAACTTTGTTAGATTGTAATAGGAGTTATTTAGAAGCAAGCCCCTCCTAAAACATTGCTGGCTTTTTACACTGAGATTCCAGTTAGGATCACAGCTGTTTTCCGGGGGACCTATTAGAGTCACAGGGAATCACAAATACTTAAAGGAGATTTCACAGAGATTGAGATTGCTTTTCTAATGAGATTTCCATACAAAAGAGTCAGTGAAATATGCAACTTTATTTTAACTGAAGAATGGCAGTGAATTAAAAAATTATGATTGTTTTTTGTCCATAGAAAACTTGTATTATCGCAGTAATTTTGGACATTTATTTCTCTAATATGTGCAAAGTTATTTCAATGAGAATGAAATTAAATATTATAAAGCATTGCCATGTTTACTGTTTCCAGTAGTAGCATCTTACAGTTTAGACCTTCAGAGGACTGATTTTTCATAAGTAAATATTCTCATTTAGCAGTGGGTACACTGAGGAAGTGGTAGCTAAGAGATTTGCCCAAAGATACCAGTTTGTGGCCAACCTGAGAGAGAAACTAAAGAAGGGAGTAGAATCAAAATCTAATTCCAAGCTCGATGCCTGTTTCTATGCCTACATATCTACTTTAACTAGCCACTTTTAAAATGTTATTTCATTTTGAAATGTACAATTATGAAAAGAAGTTATCTCATCAATCTCTGCCATGTGGTGAAGTTGCACAATATGTATAACAAAATAAATTCATTAATTTATTTAACACTATATTCAGCAGCTCATGGCACATTTCCTCATTGTGTTAATATTGAACAAAAGGGTAAGATAATTGATGCTTCAGGATGATTTGCTTCTGAAGATTTTTGAGATAGAAGAAATTGAAAATTGGTGGTAAGTCGTGCATCTTTTGTATGGCCTGGGAATCTGAGAATCTGGAAGATCTTGACAGATATGAGTTACAGCAGAGAAATTATATTTGAATTTCCTCTTTGTTGCCAAAGCCTGGAGTCAGCTGAGCTGAGTTTGAATGAGCAGGGGATGGGGAATGTCCAGTCTTGAGGCCATATACTAGTAAGTCTCACAAAATCATTTGGCCTGGCCCTTCCAAGGCATTAGGGATAAGTTAACTAAATATTTGATCAAGTATAGCAGGCTAATTTTCAAGTTGATAATTTTATATGGCCCACAAATGAGGTTATAAATATTCCAATGGCTCTTGGTAGCAAAAAAGGGACAGTGTATCCCATTGAATTATAATGAAAATCTATTTACTGAATTAAGAGAACGCTAAGCATAGGAGGCTTGTGTGAAATAAAAGCCCCAGCACCTGAGGGGTGAATAGCTTAGCTTTCAGTTCATCTGAACCATTACCCAAAACATCCAAGAGCCTGATAGTGGTCAAACCATTATTAGTTCTGACTTCCACTCCTCCACTAACCAATAGTGGTCTCAATTGAATAAATCAATTGTTTTCCAGCTGAAGTTTGCCATTTCCACCCAATTCCACCTGGATGTCTTTATCTGATTTCAGAGAGTTAATATTGAAACATCCTGTGAAGAGCTGCAGAGTACAGAACTCCATCCTTAGCCAAAGTTTTGCAGAAGATAGACATAAGTCCCTTCCTTTATGGGAAGTTCTATGACTGATAGGTCTTCATATAGAATTAAATGAAATGAGTTGAATGGAGTTTTTGTTTTGTTTTTTCATTGAATCAAAGCAAAGCAACACTATTGTTCACATCTACAGACTGGTATTTATTTATTGCACTTAATGAACTAACAATACCTTTATGTCATACAGTCAATGTTAAAAACCTTAGAGGCCGAAGACTGCAAATTAAAAATTTACTTCCATTGAGTAATCACCCTAAGAAAGCTCTTTCTTCTATCTTTTGGAGCCAAAGTTAATCCTTTAGCTAAGGCAGCACCAGGTGTCTTTGGCATTATCAGCAAGCATTTGAAGGAAGGAAAGGGCATAAATGCACAAGTGTTTGCAGGCCTTTTTGTTCTAAGTAACTAGACCACTAATACTTCTTTTCCTAAGCCTTGCAGCTTCGAAGCCTGCTGCAGCAAATTTGGAAATGAGTACCTGATTTGAGTGAACAACATAGCAAAAGCTACTAGAATGCAGAGCAATTCTCATGCTTGGGGGGAACTCTGTTTCCTCTTTTTAATCAGCTCATAAGTATAAGCAGATTATAATGAAGTCTTATCCAGAAAACATATTTAAATGTCTACCTGTTCTGGAACCGGACTAATTATTAGATATATAGCTAGTTTGTCAGGGTTCCTGGTACCTAGTGACCAGACAAACACAGGGTACACATTAGTGAGGAAAGGGAGCAAAGTGGATGCAAAAAGGTAAAGGGTAGTACTATGTATTTTCAGTATATACAGGCCAAAGATTAGGTATATTTGCAGGCAACCTGTAAAATGTGAACAGCTTTCTGTTTAGATGGTGTTATTTTCTATTAGATATACATGTTAGATCATTGTGCAAGGTAGCCTTGTTATTTAAAATATCCCCAGCATGTGTTCTTTACTTCATCCAGCATTTGTTGAACTCCATGATAGTCTAGCACCGTAGTAGGCACTGACATGGTTCCAAAAATGAATTGGGTCCTTTGCCATAGTGCTCAAAGTCTGGTGGGGAAGGCAAACCAACCCATTAACAGACTAATTATATTCAACCTGATAAATAACACAATGCAGGTATGCTCAAAACTTTCAGAGAAGAGATAAAAACTAATTATCTGAAGAGAAAAGACTATTTCAATTGGGTGAGTGAGAGTTAATGCAATAATAAGAGAAGCCACGGAAGGAACGGAAGAGGTGGAATGGAGATCATGCTATAGTTGCAAAGTAGGGCATAGGGAAGTGATGGATGATGGTGCTATAAAATAGATTGGGGCTCAACTATGAAGGGTTTGGTGGAAATTTGCACTTCATTCTCTGAGAACTTGATACCATGGAAAAGAACTTTTAGACTGCAAATGTGTCACCTAGAATTGTATCAGCACGAGTACCCAGCTCTTTCTGGTTATTTCATGGGATAATTCATAAAATCCCAGGTTAGATTTTCCATAGCTATCCTTCAACTGCACACTCATTGAAAACACATGAGTGAAAGAAAAACAATTTTGATTCTGAGTGAGGACATTTTATTGTAATAGGCATTTTACATACATTATTCTGTTTAATTCTTTCAGCAAGTCATGGTGATAGGTATTATTAATTCCTCATTTGTAGCATGAGGAAGCTGAGAAAACTGATACTTAGAAAGAGTCGGTAACTAGCCCAAAATCACCATCATAGTAAATTTACAAGTTACAGTTAATGTATTTCAGGCACTATGCATATATTATGTAACTTCATATATTGTTCGTTGTAATCTTCACAGCCCTATGAGATCGTATTTTATTCCCATTTAGAGATGAGGAAACTGAGGCTAAGAAAGGCTAAATAATGTGCTTGTGATGGAACTGGGATTTGAACCTAAGTCTAGCTGATTCCCAAACTGTTATTTTTCTCTGTAATTGCCATTTATGCTCATAAAGCAAACCTGAAAGGCTCTCAGTTTTCACAGTCCTAATCCTAGAATCATCCAATATGTTTTTCTTGCCAGACCCTCCCATTGTCTTTCCATATTGTAGACTTATCATCTGTGTCCTCTTTGTCATTCCTGAGTCCACTGGGACTCAGCACACATTGATGCTGTCCTATGCATTCCAAGGATTTTGGTACATCTATAAAAAGATTTTGACAAATACATCTTTTGGCCAGCCAAGAGAAATCCCTTTAGCATCCAGCATGTTAGTAAAACTATAAAGGTCAGGGAACACAGTTATGTAGCTTCCATAACTTCAGAAACTAAGTTTAGTAAGAGTTTATGCACTGAGTAGAATGTTTGATTCTATTCTCATTTAGTCTAGAAACACCCTAACATATGTTAGGCAGACTTCCAGATTTACCACATTCTTTCCTCTTTCAAGTTTTGCATGAATACATAAAGCATTGATGATGATACTAAAAGGTTTGTCATTGGGAGAAAATACCATCATTCTCCATTGATTTCATTTTTCCATTTGTCATTGGGAGAAAATACCATCATTCTCCATTGATTTCATTTTTCCATTTAATATCCTTCTATGCTTCTATCCTTCTATCCTTCTATGTTTTCTGTGATATATATTTATCACAGAAAACAAAAAGAGTGTAATGGATATCAGTCCTTTCAGTTTTTTAAATAAAATGTTTCCTTCAAATTTGACTTTATTGTTCTTACTTGAAAGCTAGTAGGTATACATCTTTGGGTTTAGTTCTATTTTCTGGGTTCTGTCTCTAATCAATGTTACCAATCTAAAGCTCACATTTATGAAGCCTTTCTTATTTCTTACTTATGGACATATTTTCTTTATGCATTTTGAACACACTGTCTTAAAATTACATATTTTTTTCATTTTTATTTTTGTTTCCTGAATGCTCTCAGAAAATACATTTTTAAAATTTATTCATATTTTTCCAAATGCAAATTACACATTTAAAATCACTCTTAAAACATAACTTGTACATGTATATAAGTATATTTACCATAAGAATAATTATCATTATGCCAAAAATCCTATGAACATAAGTTTCTGCAGAATCTGAACATTGTCTACCCAGGTTGCATAGCTTATCATTATCCTTATATGAGTCATGAAAGATAGGAAACAATTCTGTTACATTCGAAAACTAAAATCACTTTTTGGTAAAAAGTGAATAGGCTTATTTAATCTAGAGCTTTGGAGATACAGTTATAGAAGCCCTAATGTTTAAAGTTATCTACATTTTCTCAGCTTGATTTTTGCATTTGATATATGAATATGTGTATTGTATTTTTCCTCAGCTGTTTTCTTTTATTCTGCTCCACATCTCTGAAGCCCCACATCTCAACTGAGCACATGATTTTATCTTGTTTTCAATGAAGATTTAAAATGAACAGTATTCCTTTGCCAAGCTGTTTATGGAAACCACTTTTGATATTTAAGTTAGTTGTGTTTAAATTGACACAAAAAGAGCCATGCAATCATGTTCCAGGACATCATTGCTCCTTGATGATCCTGCACTTAACTTTGTAGCACCTCCTGACATGACATTAATAAGAATTTACCATGCTCTGCTCTAAGCTTAACTATTTATTTATTGTGCACTCAAAGAGTAAAGTACTGTGGCTTACATTTTAATATTTAAATAATTAAAAGAGGTCAGTCAATAATATAAGTGGTACATTTTTAAAACAATGTAAAAAAAGATAATGAAAGATGATAAAAAATGATGTATTAAAATTCACCCAGAGAAACATTTCATGGCACTGCTGAATGGCCACATAGCCCTTCTGAAATCTGCCTTAAGTGACAAGATGGACAATTTCTTGAACTACAATTTTGAAAAAGGTGATAATAAGTAGCCCCCATTACTGCATGCTCTCAGTATAAGGCATTATGCACTTTACAAATATGACTATATTTCTATTACTTTGTTTTCTCCCACTCTAGCCCCATCCTCCACTGTCTCTGTAGATCTATATCCTTCCCACTCCCACCCTCAAACAAATGGATGTACAAAGGAAAACTCTCCTTTTATGTTCTCTGAGTCTTGGTTGCTACATAGGTAAAATAGGAATAAAATATTTACTTTACAAAATTTGTTGTCAAGAACAAATTATATTATGCACATCTGGAAGCTGATACACAGGTTTTTTTTTTTTCTTTTTTTAGCAGACAGACTGAAGAGCTGAAATGTTGAGGGCTAATTCTAATTCTAGAAAGGGAATAGAGGCTGAAGTGAGGGGTTGCAGAGGACAGTAAAAGTGTCCTTAAAAAGCAAAAAAAAAAAAAAAAAAAAAAAAAAAAAACCTAAAAATGTTTTAAATATGTTAAAAGTATTTGGAGAAGCTGTTGGTTGAGATAAGGATCCTGTGCCAGCAAGTGTGGGAGAAGCAATTTCTTCCCTGACCATGGTAAGGATAGATTGTCCAGTTGTCAACATGGGCTGTAAAGAAACTCAGCCAGGACCCAGGAGAATGTGTTATTTTGGATAGAATGGTCCTCAAGGGCCATCCAGAACATGTGATTTTGTAAAACTGACTTTCCCTGTGGCTTAGGCTCCAAAGAATGAAAAAGGCTGAAGAAGAATTATATTTAAGAGATGAGGCACACACACACACACACACAAAAGGCAGTGTTTGAAGGTCACTGGAACTTATCAGCCACCACTAAATAAACCAAGAGGCTACATTCCACCCTTTGTGCATATGGCTAGAAAAACCATGAGAACATAGACTCCTTCCTCCCCTGAATGTGTGCTGAGTCTTTCCTGGACTGTAGAGGAAGCCGGGGTTGGCTGGCTGACTGGGAATCATCATAACTTTATTGCACGTCATGCTGCGCCCGAACAGGAATCGAGGCCTTTTCCTAGGGACAGTTTGATTGCAAAATACAGAAACCCATTTGAGCCAGATTCTATGGTAGGTGGCTAATTGTCAGGACAACCTCTCAGGTAGCCACTGGCAGGGAGGAAAGATCAGCCAGGTCTCGAGGTTGTATGATCCCCACTCTATCTTCTTTCTGTACACCTGCTTTGTTTGCCCACATCTCTCTGCAGATCACGTTTCTCAGAGTCTCTTGGTTTCTACTCCTCCATGCCATCAGTGGCTCAGCTTTGTCGTGACATTTTCTTTGAATCCAGTTGAACAAGTTCAGCTGCCCGACACCATGAAGTAAACAGAGGCCAAGCCAATGTTGAAAGTGTCACAGGGGTTCCAGGGCTCCATATTGTCTCAACTATGTTTTGTGTATGTGTTTTCATTTAAATTCTCAAGAAAAACTCCATAATGGGCTGCATTTAATCTCTAAGTGGGTTCCCTTAGGAGTAGAAAACTGAGTCAGCACTGTGGCCAGAGGGTTGAAATCACCTGTATTAAATCTGGTTGTCCCTACAATCGACCTGGTAGCAGAAATTGAAGAGAAGGCGATTTTTTAAAAGGGGTGATGGGACATGGTCTGTTGAGACAAGTCCTAGTATCTCTGATAGAGCTTTAGCCAGCAATCCTGCAGACAGCATTATCCGCAGGTCACAATAAGGAAACTGAGACTCCACAATATTTAAAGCTTCTTCTCAATGTCACCTACCTAGAAAGTTAAAGAACTGACACATGATCCTAGATCAGTGTCTCAGACCTCAGAGTCCATACTCTTCCCATTTTGCCTTCCTAACAAAATACCCAGATGGCCTGTAAAGATGAGGACAATTAGTTTGAAGTCATAAGAATGCAGAAAGAATTAAGGTCTCCAAAATAGCTTCTGTACTTCCAAACAGTGTATTCATTATCTAGAAAATAAGAGATGTTTTAGGAAAGCTCTTAATAAAAGATAAACAGTGCTTTAAAATGCTATTAAAATGATTAATTAGTGGGAGGTGAGAAAGCTGTTCCACAACTGAAACAGACCGGAGGCAGCCTAATTAGGGGGAGAAAGGACAATATCCAAAGGAAAAGAGACCGGAGTGATTGCATCTAGCTCATTGTTTTGCCCTAAATCACTTCTGCTGGCAAGGCCGAGAAGGTACTGTGACTTTGCCAAATCTCCCTTGTTCATACAAAATGGGGCAGCTGAGACTCTGTGCCCAAACCTAAGAGGAACACCGGAAAGAAGAATCCAAGAGAAAAGTATGCAGAAAGTTATTGCTAACAGCAAAGGTCATTAAACCAACCACTGGAAACTGGCAAGCCAAGAAAATATATAATGGAACATATTTTTTTGTCTCTCCATGAGAAAATATTCATGTACTTACTCTAATCTACAGAATTAAATTGGAAGATTTAGATCCCTTTAAGTCTTTCCTAGTTGCATTGAAATTCTTTACCTTTTCTCATGATGTGAATTTCCTGAAATTTTGTCCATTGGCCTATATAGCTTTCTGACAGTTGCTTTGTGGATGGCATTTAACAGTATCATGCAGTGAACAATCAATAGTGTCTTATCTGTAGCTTTATGTATTTTTACCTCCTACATGCAGAACATGATAGAATGAAAGTAAATTGAATTTTCATAAAAATATAAGGAGACACTCTGTCTTGAGTTTATCTAAGAGAACTTTTCTTTAGCCCCCTCAACTTCCCATGAAAAGAGAACTAGAGTACAAAAAACTCAGATACAAAGTGATGAAAACAGGAAGACATTTCAATATGTTGGAAATATAGTATCACACCGTGATAAGTAAGATTGAACCCTTCATCAATGACAGTCATGGTGAATTCTAGAATAAATTTGCATGTTACTTGAAGAGGAATTTTATAAGATATGGTGCATTTTCAGGTTAGCACTCAGCCTTTAAACTGGAAATTTTTTTATTAAAACGAATGTCGGCAGTGGGGAGAACTGTCAACACAGGTCTCCTCTGATTGGAAGGTTGAGTAGATATGTTCTGAAATGTGGGTTACTTACAATCTCAAATCTACAAGGTTGCTGACACCTTTAGAAATTTAGTCTTTAAAATGCCTTCTCTGAGCACACAGGACTGAGATTGCCCACCAGTGATAGTGTGTGCAGGAGCAACACAGCCAAGGGCATCAGAGGAATATGCAGAAGACTAAGAAAATTACAACAAATTTCAAAAGCTGCTCAAAAATAATTGGTTACAAAAATGGTTTTGTTAACTTGTAGTATGGAAGCCCCATACTGAGATGTGAGTTGCGAGTTGTTATGTTTTCTGGAGCAGTACTGCTTCTTTGAAGCAGAACTATGTGAAGGAAAAGTTATGGCTCTTTTCTAGGGTGTTTCAATACCTGCCTTTGTTATCTGCCTGCTTCTTTTCCAAATACCCAACACTTCTTTTTTGGGAGAGCCTACTTTTCAGGTGTGTGTGTGTGTGTGTGTGTGTGTGTGTGTGTGTGTGTGTATTCATATGTACTATGTGATTTTGCAAGATAAGGGTTCATACATTAGTATCTCTGTATTATATAACTATAAATCTTTACAAATAAATACATTAATTTGGGCTAGAACTGAAATACTTCACAAAAGCTGTGTTGTCTTACTATGATCTTAGGGGTACTTCACTCTGAAGATCACATAAGAGCCCAAACCTAGATTTGTAATGTATTTTCATGTCTTGTTAAATTACAAATTTGGGAAGGAAACCATTGCAGGTCATCTACTTGTCAATATCATTATCTTCAGCAGCCTATAGATTTGTTTTTGGACTTCGTGAAGCCTGGATGACTTTCCTGAGTGGATTAATAACAGTTGAGATGTGCAGATTGTAGATTGATTTTAAAGATGCTGGCGGGGGGGTTGTTTTGTTTTTCAAGCACATCCTTTTCTTTCCTAGTTATGAGTAGATCGTAAGATTCCTTATCAAAACTGAGCCCTCCCCTAAACTGACAGTGTTGCTGGAGAAGTTTGGCTTAATTTTTACATTGTAAATAGTTTCCATACTGAGGCGCTCTTCTCCTCCCAGTCCTAATTGTGTTTAAAGGAACTTCTAACCTTACTGACAATGAGAAATGTATCTCCATTTATCTGTCTGGAAGGAGATATTGTGCTTCATCTTTTTTTTTAATTCTTCATCCATCTTAAAAAGAAATTATTTTGGAAAATGAATCACTGCTTACACCCTGGCCATCTAATTCATATTATACTAACATTTGTTCTGTGGTATCTACCATAGAAAAAATTTAGAATCTGTGTAATGACTCATAGTCTTTTTATAATTGCCATGTTTAAGACCTATCTCTGACTCTCAGAGCCTCCACAAAACACGTACCTCTGTGTCTCTAGAAAAAAATGTCTGGTTTCATACATCTTTGCTGTAGGGTAGTGATTCATAATTTATTTGCCCTCAGTACTTAGGAAAACACACTGTTCTCATCAATATTATGCAAAAACTGGTTTTTGTGTTTGAAATATGCTCTCATTTTCAGGTTTGGTTTTGGGCCTGTGAGCAATTTCAATAATACCAATGTGCAAAGTACACTTCATTGAGCACCTTTAAGCAACCCTACTGAAATCAATCAAAAGTTATCATTTGGGGGTATAGCTGATTTAAATGTTGGAAAAACAGCACCATCTGCTGGAAAGGGGCAGGTAGGGGAATACATGTTAGCGAAGCATTGGAGAATCAGAAGGCCATTTAAATTCTGGGCTGAAAGTGCTTGTCCGTGTTCAAGTAATTCACATAATGAGACGGTAATTGTGTTATTTTGATGAAAATGAGGTATTATGGTTCAGTGGCAAGAGCACAGAATGAAGGTATGTTTATGGTCTTGGTTTAGCCTTCGTCTTTTTTTTCTTTTATCTTAGTAACCTTGAGAAAATCACTTCTTTAAAATAACTGTTCTTCAAAATAGCAGTCTTGGCAGTGAGGTGAGTAATAATACTTGAACTTCCTACCTCACATCAGTCATCTGAGAGAATGGTTGTCACAATAATGAGGTCTTTCTATTGCTAACGGGCTTAGTACTCTGTAAGTCATCTTACAGCTCTGGGATATAAGCACTAGTATTAGCACATCAAATTTTAACTCAGCAAGATGTAGTAGAAATAGCACAAGTCCAATGAGTACTCTAGTACACTTTTGAAGAGAATGTTAATTGAGAAAATAATTTGTCAATAAGAGGAAGAGCTTTAAAAACATTCATTTACTTTGAGGCAGTAATTGTACTTCTAGGAAATCATTAGCAAAATGGAAATAAATTTATGGTCAAGAAGGTTCATACCAACATTATTTACAGTGTGGAAATATTAGAAATACAGCTGATGATTTTCAGTAAGGAATAAATCACATGATAAAATACTTGTAGCATTAAATGTCATGCTTTGAGGAATCATAATATAAGGAAACTAGAGGCCCGGTGCATGAAATTTGTGCATGGGCGGGGTGTCCCTCAGCCCAGTCTGCACCCTCTCCAATCTGGGACCCCTTGAGGGATGTCCGACTGCCCTAAATTTGTGCATGGGTGGGGTGTCCCTCAGCCCAGCCTGACATCCCTCTCAAAATCCAGGACTGCTGGTTCCCAACTGCTCGCCTGCCTGCCTGCCTGATTGCCCCTAACTGCTTCTGCCTGCCAGCCTGATCACCCCCTAACTGCTCCCCTGCCAGCCTGATCAACGCCTAACTGCTCCCCTACCAGCCCGGTTGCCCCTAACTGCCCCCCCCCCCGCCGGCCTGGTCGCTCCCAACTGCCCTCCCCTGCAGGCGTGGTCGCTCCCAACTGCCCTCCTCTACAGGCCTGGTCGCTACCAACTGCCCTCCCCTGCAGGCGTGGTTGCGCCTAACTGCCCTTCCCTGCAGGCCTGGTCCCCCCCCAACTGCCCTACCCTGCAGGCCTGGTTGCCCCCAACTGCCCTTCTCTGCCAGCCCGGTCACCCCTAACTGCCCTCCTCTATAGGCCTGATCGCCCCCTACTGCCCTCCCTGCTGGTCTGGTCGCCCCTAACTGCCCTCCCCTGCTGGCCATCTTGTGGCAGTCATCTTGTGTCCACATGGGGGTGGCCATCTTGTGTTTTGGAGTGATGGTCAATTTGCATATTGCCTCTTTATTATATAGGATAGTGACAATATAGTTATAAGTAAAAAGTATAGATATATAAGTGGATGGTCAGTGTGAATATAATTTTGCAAGGGAAAAGAAAAGAGAGAATCAAAAAAAGAAAAAATATATTAATATTCATGCAACAAAATGCCAACCGTGGTTATCTCTATTGACACTGTCAGCACTGGTGACATTTTAGGCCATATAATTCTTTGTGTGTTTGTGGGAGGCTGTCCTGTTTATGGGAGAATGTTTAGTAGCTTCCTGGTCTCTATACACTGAACATCATAGCACATTTTCCCCATCTGACAACCAAATATGCCTCCAGACATTTGTAAATGTCCTCTGGGGCCCAAAGCACCTTCAGTTAAAAACCACTGGTTAAAGGAAAGTAGTAAAAAATTATAACGTTATTTCTGTGCTGATACATTACTAAACCCCAGCTTCATCAGTAAGATGGTTATAAGAATCAAGTGGAGAAATTTGAAAGTAACTCACTGGCTCGCCAGGGTCTTGCCTAGAGGAGTTCTTAGGAAATGGAGTTGAGATCTGGCAAGAACTCATAGGAGATACCCATCTATGCACAGATTGAAGAAAAAAGATTTTTTACACAGGACCCTTAGGAATTTAGGCATTATTTTCCTTTGTACTAAATACATTACCTTATAGCCATTTCTTGGCAAAAGAGACTTAATTCTCATCACTGACAGTTGATGATGAGTGATTTATTTTTTTCTTCTTTGTACTTTCTACATTTTTTTATATTTTTCTAAAATTAACATGAATTAATTTGTTATCAGAAAAATGTTTTAAGAAACCCCTGAAGCAGGTTAGGAAGCAAATGCTCTGATCTTGGCTAGGGTTGTCCTGATGTAATCTAATGGATTTCATCTTCTCTTTGCATCCCTTTCATTATCTTAAAATAGGACTAAACTTGCAAACTTGCCACCCATAGTAAATGTGAGCATGTATTGAAAAGTATAAGATGTCATGAAAATGAAAACACATAGTTATGTTAAGTAACATTTACCTTCAGGTTTTCTAGGCTTCTTCCTCATTAACTAGTTTACCCAAATTGTCAAAGAAATTACTAAGCCAAACAGTTTACAGGTTCAGGTTCATTGTCCCTGGATAGGCACCAGGTTTATAATCGGCCCAATAGGTTACTCCTTTTAGAAATCCTAGGTCAGAAAGACCTATGGCTTTTACTCTTGGTGGGCATTATTTTTGAGAAGCGATCAATCGCACTGTTGCAGAGGATCTCTTGTGGAACATGTTTACAGAGTCTCTCCTTTTTCCTCAGGCCCCTACTAGTATATTCTGGTTACCTGCGAAATATCCTTTTGAAAAATAGCCTCTTTGGAGATGCAAGCTCAATATGTGGAGAGAAAACGAGCTCGAGACCACTTAGCTGCACAACAATAACTGAAATCAAATAAAAATGAGCAAGCTGTTTCCCTTTCCAGTTTTTCAAAATGAAGTTTTCTCACCAGTGGAGGATCAGTGTATGCCACAAGCTAAGTTAAAGGAGTTGTAATAAATTCTGAATGCAATGATTTAGTGGGGGGAGAGGGGATAGTAACCAGAGGAAAGTCTTCAAATAGCAGCAGGTAGAGTATCTGCAGAAGACCCGCACAGATGGAAAAAATGTAATGACTGAATTTTAATTTTTAATTTAATAATTTTAATTTTATTTAATAATTTTAATTTAATACTTTGTGGTAATTAAAATCCTTTTTTAAATAGCTTTAATGAACTGTCACTTATACAACATGAAA
The DNA here is from genome assembly GCF_963455305.1 of Plecotus auritus. NCBI lineage: Eukaryota > Metazoa > Chordata > Mammalia > Chiroptera > Vespertilionidae > Plecotus > Plecotus auritus. Next base: position 141,721,159 of record NC_137776.1, on the reverse strand, counting down.
TTAATTCATTTTAAGAGCACTATTCAATAATTTTTGGTAATGTACAGAACTTTGCAATCAGCACACCAATTGAACTTGTTTTTGAGGCTTAACATATTTGATTGGCTGAGTCAAACCTTAATAACATAATATAAGGGGACATGTGTGTATGGTTGAAAACAGAACATAGGTGGTATTTATTCAGAATTGAATCTGTCTTGCCAAGAATTGACTATGAAGGAAAGTAGTTACTACAAAGTGAAAGCTGTTCAGTTTCTTAAGAGTCATATGTCTCAACCAAGGGTGATCCCCCACTTCATCTCAGGGTATATTTGACAATGTCTAGAAATATTCGTGGTTATCACAACGGCGGGGGGGCGGGGGTGAGTGGGGGTGGGGTGGGGAGATGCTAGTGACATCTGGTGGAGAGAAGTCAGGGTTGCTGCTGAACATCCCACAAGGCACAGAATATCCTCTCCCACCCACATATATAACAAAGAATTATTTCTGCCCCAAATGTCAAAAGTCCTGAGCTTGAGACACCCTCCTGTAAACTGACATCATGCATTTGCTAGTCCGCACAATAGACAAAGTATCAGACGGGATCCATATCTTCTCCAATCATTTCATGATAATAAAAAGTCCTATGGTCACTTTCAAGCACTTAAGGGTCCACTCTAAGCAAATAATCCGATAATTCTAGTCTCATCTGGTTAAATATCAAAAGTACAAGCTCCTTCAGAGGAAACATTTCCCCACGTAGCTCAGGCCTACTGGACACCGGTTGGAAAGAGGCATGGCTATCTGAGTCTTCCTTTCTCAATTGTCTTGCTTTCTGGTCCCTGAGCTGCCATTTCCATACCCTTTAAGGTCTAGCCCAAGTGGACAGGGAGTGACATGAATGATACAGTTGCAATTAGTAACAGTGATCTTTTCCTGGCCTGGTGATTGTGCTATGGTACTCTCTTGTGATGCTGGTCAGTGCAGTGAGTTGCAGTTTTCAGTTAGTCATGGGATCACAACCAATACTCTTCAGTGTATCTATTGTGTTAGGTGATTTTGCCCATCTGTGGGCTAATGGAAATGTTCTGAGCCCATTTAAGGTAGGGTGGGCTAATTTATGATGTTCCGTAGGTTAGGTATATTAAATTCATTTTTCCAACTTTGGATATTTCCATTTACAATGGATTTACTGGGATGTAAGCCCAACATAAGTTCAGGAACATCTGTACTCCTATGATTTGATATGATATGAGGTTCATTTGTCAAATAAGTTTTAGAAATGCTGTGTTATATAGCATTGAAAAAATAGTCCCGATCTACACAATCCTCTGATAAGGAAAACTTTTCAAGTTATATAATCTAGGGGTTTCTCAACATATTAGGCCACAGAGAACTTTTCAGATACAGTAAATATCATTAACATTCAATAAGACTACTTTTATTTGAGAAACACATTTTAGAAAAGAGATAATTAATAGAAATCAAGATATAAACACTTCAATGAAGGTCATGTAGTCTGTTTCCATTGCTGCAGCAAAGTCAAGGACATATTTGAACTGAAAGGCATCTATGACATTTGGTAGTAATCTGCAGTGGTTAAGAGCTCGACAGTGCTGGTAATTACCCCATAGGACTTCTCGCAGGATAGAAAGAGTAGCTGTATACACTGCTTAGAGCAGTACCTGGCCCATAGTAAGTACTCTTCTGTGGTATTCATTGCTTGGCAATTTCAGTTGCATGTTGTAGCAGAATCTTGATGTCTAGAGGCAAAAGAGCGGGTAGACAGTGATAAAGAAATAATCAAAGATTCAGCTTCTATGGCATATCTTTTATTGATACTACAATTTTACCAAATTTTATTTTTTATTTTTAATAAAATTTTAAGTTAAAATATAACAAGTAGAAAAGCACACAAACTCAACTGATACAACGTGAACAGACCCAAGTAACTATCAACCAGGTCCAGACAGCACCTGAAAAGCCCTACTCTTTCCCCTTCCCAGACACTATCCAACCCTCCTCCTCAAAGGTAACCATATCCTAACTTCCAACACCATGTTTAACTTTACTTGTTTTTAAACTTTATATAAATGTAATAATGTATTCTTTTGCACATGACTTATTGTGTTTATTATTATGTTGGTGAGAATCACCCATGTAGTTGTATATGATAGTAGTGGTGGTGGTGGTGGTGGTAGATTGTTCTTTTCCATGGCTGCTTAGTATTCCATTGTGTGAGCATGCCACAATTGATTTATCTCTTCTACAATTAATACAAATTGGGATTGTTTCCAGTTTGGGACTGCTATGAATAATGATACTATATACATCCAGCTACATGTCTTTTGGTGAAACAGTATCAAATTTCTGTTGATATTTGCCTACAAGTGGAATTGGTGCATTATAAACTATGCATATGTTCAACATTAGAAGAAAAATCCAAGTAATTATGTCAATTTACACTAAAAATTGTAGCAATTTACTCTCTACCCAGCATTCAGGAGTTTCATTCTCCCATCATCAGCACTTCATATTGTCAGTGTTTTTACTTTTAGCCATCAGGGTGGGAATGTACCAATATTTTATTGTGGTTTTTATTTTTATTTTCCTGATGAAAAGTGAGGTTGAATACATTTAAATATGCTTCCTGTCCATTTGGATATATTGAAATGACCTCATCCAGTTCTTTGCCAACTCTCCCATTTGATTGTGTATAGGGCCCCATTTATATGCCCCTGCAGTTAACTCACTCCTTTAAACCCCTAACTTTGGGGCCCTTAGCTACTTGCTTATGAACAGCTCAAACTACCAAAGCTGTTGCCTCTTTTCCTAAACCACAGGCTGCCTAGGGTTACCTCAGAATAAGCACTGCCTCTTCCATGCCTACCATGCTGGATAGGCAGCAGTCCTGGTTCCGAAACACAACCCTACCAGACAACTGTAGGTCTGACTTTCCCACCGCCTCTCTAGAGGTTCCCTATAGGCCACCTGGAAAAGTCAGGTGACTTACCATGGAAATGTAAAAAAGTTAGTGCCCTAATGTGACAATGAGAGGAGCTAGAAGGAGATCAGCATACAAGTTCTTCCCCTCCCCTCCTCTTCATACACACTTTTCTAGGTTTCTCTCTGTGTCCAGTCTGAACAATCAGCTATGTTTTCATATGAAGCTATGGGTATCTAGGCATTTGTTTTTCTGCCTCTCTTTTGCATTTCCCTCACTCATGCTGCCCTTGAATTTTTACCTTCCAATAAAGCATTATCCCATTAGCTTTCTTTCCGGGTCTATTTTCTAGGCAACCTGGGCTATTTATTTAAATGGGTGAATATATATCCTGGTACAGATTCTTAATTAGTTATGTGTATTGCAAATATTTTCTCCCATTATGTGATTTGCCTTTTAATTCTTTTAATGGATTGTTTTGGTTAACAGAAGTTTACATTTTAATATACTACAGTGAATCAGCCTTTTTTGCTTATGGTTCATGCTTTTATGTCCTGTCTAAGAATTTTTTTCCTACCCCAAATATATAAAGACATTTTACTGTCTAGAAGCTTTGTTCACATTTGTATCTACAATGTAACTAGGATTGTTTTTTATAATAGGGATATTATATATATATATATATATCACAATTACCGTTTACCCTTTATCTACTGCTCTGAAGTGTCTTTTTGGTCATATATTAACTGTAAAAATATGTATAAATCTCTTTCTGTATTTTGTTCCATTGTCCATTTGTCTATCCATGAGTCAGTGTCATACTGTCTTAATTACTGTAGCTTTATAAAAATTGTTCAGATATGCTAGTGTAAATACTCCAAATTTGCTCTTCTTCAAGCTTGTCTTGACTATTTGAAGCCTTGGGATTTTTATTGAAGTTACATTGAATACAGAGCAATTTAGGGGAGACCTGATATTTTCACAATATTATATCTTTCAATCTATGAATCCATTTGTATAGGTCTTCTTTCATTTCTTTCCATATCGCTATGCTAACTTCTATAGGCTTCCCTCCTCTCCTGGATCTTGGCCCACAAGTCTTTGTTGGCTTTATAGCTTCCCAATGTCTTTAAAAGTTTTACTATTTTGTTCAACTCATATAGTTGTTCTTGGTGGGAGTATTGGTCTGAAACCAGCTAGTCTGCAATTGTTGAAGTGAAACTCTCTCAACCTCTCTATTTAAATAATTAAATGTTATTTAATTAAATAATCGATTCTTGTTATTTGCAGTAATCATGTTCTGTAAAGTCACCACAAACACTGTATTAGCACATAGGAAATCATTGCCCTAGGAGAAATCTAGGGTTGGATTCTCATAAGCCTTTGCTCATACATTTTCATCAACTGGTAAACACAGAACCTTGTTGTATGTGCATTTAACACATATTGCTGATTCATTAACACTGAACTCACAGACAAAGGCACTATAACTTATGTCTGAATGAAGCTTATCTAACACATTTATTTCATCATAAGGCACATCACAGCCTTCTTGTACTCAGGAACAGTAGACAGCACTTTTAAGCACAATGTTTAGGGTAGATTTTGAACAAAGAAATCATCAGCAAAGAGCATAAAAATGTGGAAAACATGGCACTAAATAGACCTTGAAAGCTATACAGTATGAGAACTGAACCAAGAAGGCAAATCATGGCCTTGTTTGACCTCAGCTGGGAACATGCACAGCAGACACTTCAATTTATTTGTTTGTTTGTTTGTTTGTTTGTTTGTTTTTGCTGCTCTACACATGTCCATGACTGAGTATTGATTTGGGAATCACAAATAAATTATATAGGGTAGCAAATTCAAAAATACATAATCAATGACTAACAAGGATCAGTTGTATTATTTAAATAAAATTAGATTGTCTTTAATAAACTGTGCTGTAATAAACTGTAAATTAAAGTATTGTAAATTTCAAGATAAATTTATATAGCTCTCATACACCTGGATATGTCTGACTCCAACTTAACTCCTTATTTATTCCAGAGTTTCCCTACCTTTCCAGTTCTGTTTCTGAACTTTTAAAAAGCATCATTATTATCCACTTTGACAACATTTCAAATCCCCATCTAAATGTTACTCTCCCAGCCTGGAGGATTCTTCCCCAAACTTTCAGGAACTTCCAAAACTCCTCCTGCATTTACTTCCCTGAGACATAGCAAGGGATTGGCACTAACAACCTGCCAGAGGTCACCTGCCCTCTTCACCTTTGATTCAGCATTCTCCCTTAAACCCCAGGCCCAGTGAAGGATCATTCAGCTAGCCTCTCTCACAGGCTGACAGCAGAGAATGAAACCCACATGCCATTCCCAGTGTAAGATATTTTGGTACCTCTTCATTCCTTTTCTGTGATAGATATAAACTGTAAAATCCTTGGCTATCACCTGGGATTCTTTGTATATAGTAGGAAATAGCTGTTGGTTCACAAGACTTTTCCTAATGTTATTACAGAAATAAATATTCAGCAACAAAAGAAGTTAATGTGATTGTTTAAGTTGTGAAGGAAGAACAAAGCCACAATTTTATTCTGTGCTCTTGTGAGCTGTTATTGTTAGTTTGTGACTAACGGAATCAAAGGATTCTCAAACAAGAAATGAATTCCTTATCAGAACCCAATCAGAGAAATGTAAGATGGATGCTAGGTCTATGTAATGATCATCCTGGGCATGTTTATTAGTTATAGAGAAGACAAGTGGTTATTCATTGCATTTCTAACTTCCAGGTATTTATAAAGTACTAGAGGCCCGGTGCACGAATTCATGCTCCAGTGGGATCCCTTGGCCTGGCCTACGGGATTGGGCTGAAACTGGCTCTCTAACATCCCCTGAGGGGTACCAGATTGTGAGAGGGCACAGGCCAGGCCAAGGGGCCCCACCGGTGCACAATTGGGGCCAGGGAGGGACATGGGAGGTTAGCTAGCCAGGGAGGGGCCGCAGGAGGGCTCCAGGGTGTGTCTGGCCCATCTCACTCAGTCCCAATTGGCCAGACCCCAGCAGCAAGCTAACCTACCAGTCAGAGCGTCTGCCGCCTGGTGGTCAGTGCACGTCATAAGCCTTTGCTCATACATTGCTGATTCATTAGCATATTATACTTTGATTGGTTGAATGGATCACTGGACACTTAGCATATTAGGCTTTTATTATATAGGATTGCTGCTTCTATTTATAGCTATAAATCTTGTTGGCCTTTTGTACAGTGTTGTGTTACTCTTCCTAGTAATTAAATATAATGTATTGAGAGGAATTGGTATAATTACAACTAAGTAGAGGCGATTCCCCTCAGTTGGTTTTAATGACCCAGTGAAAATTCTAACCCAGGCACTTTGTTATCTTTTCCAAGATGTTAACAGTTGCTACTGGTCTCTACACAATGGAGAGAGAAACTTTTAATTAGTTTTGGGAATGTTGATTTAAACAATGTTAAACAGCTTTCTTTGCTGCTGTACTCATGCTCTTTAATATGTTAATGTGTATTGTGTGTCTCCAGAAGGAGATTACAGTGTGCTGAAATTTCAAATGAACTTAACTGCAAACCCTTTCAAGCAACATCTTGCAGGAATAATGCTATGAAAGGCACAGATTTGGAAATACTGCTCAAGAATATGACCTACATTCCATTTGTAGGCTTAGAAATGCCAGTGGAGGAAAACAGATGATTAATGATTGACATGAGCTGCATCTATTTGTTATTACTGCATCTATCTCCCTAGGATATCTTGAAACTTGCTGAAACAGTTGAGTTGTTTACTCACCTACTTTATTAAACCACATCATGAATGGAGCAGATGATATGAGATTCAGGGATCACTACAAGGAAAGCTTCCCCAGCCATAAGGAAAATTTAGACGCTGGAATATAAACAGAACATTTAGAAAAGCTCCTTCCAGGTTGTTAATATCAAAAGGAGCCCATTGCCAATAACAAGACTCTCCTTTAAGTCCTCATTTTAAATGTCTTTACATTAGCAAAACTTTATTTCAACACATTTGAAATAAAATACTCTAAATAATTATTACCCTGTCTTCTCAAACTGAGTGTACAAACCCCATTTAGCCCTTCCCTGCAGGCTGTATCATTTTGTGACATTTTGTGCTGAAATCTGTGCTGCTCCAGGCTCATTAATATATGTTGGCTGTTCACCCCATCCCTAGAGAGCCCCAGGTTGCTCTTTCTGAAGTTACTTTCTATTCTTATCTCCAAGTTCCTTCCTTCTTATCCTTCCTCCTTCACACCTTTCTCTGGGCTGTGTCCAATCTGATGGGCTCTTAGAAACCACATTACTTATTGCACTTGTTAGTATAGGTAGTGAATTAGAGACAGTGGGCCCTGAATGAGCACCTAAGTTGCACTTCTTTGATAAGAAAGAACTAACTTCTCAGAAAACTTTCTTAATTTTTTCTAACCAGGCAAGTATTCAGTCAACAAATATTATTATGGCTTAGCTATGTTTGCATATTTAGGATTGCCAGAAAAGTATAAAATTAATATTTTTATTCATTTCAAAATTAGGCATGAAAGAAAAATGGCAGACTAAACCCTTTCCCTTATTGTATAGTAGTTCTAGCTAATAAAGTTAAACAATATTCTACAGGTAAAATTGAACTTAAATCACTCTTTAGTGATATCTTCAATGATATGTGTATATATACAAAGATGGGCAAAAGTAGGTTTACAGTTTTAATACAAATAAATAATATAATAATAAATAATAATACATGAATAAACTCTGTTTTTCATACTCACAACTATAAACCTACTTTTGCCAACCCCTGTATATAGTGATATATACTATAAATACATTTATATTCAGCATTTTGCTTTTTCATTTTCTTTATGATAAACAACAAAAAAGCAAACTTTGTATCTTTTGTTTCCCTTATTAAAAAAAACATAGTACATTGATTCCTAATTGAAATACCTTTCTTTTTACCCATTTCCATTTATTTATTTATTTATTTATTTGAGTTTTTATTGATTTCAGAGAGAGGAAGGAGAAGGAGAAAGATATATATGTATATATCTCAATCATTTGAATCATCAATCGGCTGACTCCTGGGGATGGAGCCTGCAACCTGGGCATGTGCCCTGACTGGGAATCAAACTGTGACCTAGTGGTTCACGGGTCGATGCTCTACCACTGAGCCACACCGGTCAGGACCTTTTAATTTTTTAATAATACCCCAAGAACACTTTTTAATAGAGTATTTTAAGGGAAATTATCACTTTAGGGAGGCAGATGGAAGCCTCCATTCACACTTTAAGAAGTCCAGGACGTTAGTGTGGGAGTGCCAACGTGGCATTTCCTATAGCAGAGCTAATGCTCACAACCAAACTTGTCATTTCCCTGCATGTTAATGCCTCAACTCTCATTTCAGCAGCCAGGAAAGCCCAGATCTTTGTTTTAAGTGAAAAGCCCTGCTGATGGACAAACTTTGTTCAGGCCTCCAGCACATTGTCGGTGCCTCATGACCTGGAAAAAAGGCCCATTATATCTGAAAATGTTAACATTTCAACACAGGAGAGGACAGTGGGTACAAACCAACACAGAGACATCTTTCTTTTGTACTGGATTTGGTTTCTGAATTCCTTCCTGGGAAAGAGTTCCGGCTGTAATTTTCCCCTGGCCAGCGAGGAGGATAACATCTTCACATCTCCCATCCGCTTTGCCTCCGCTTTTACATTTACAGCAGAACACACTATGCCTTGTATTATGGAATCTTTTGTGTTAGAGGCAACCTCTGCATCAGACGGCAAACTGGAGGCAGGAACAGGGTTATGTCTGTGCACTCTGCTACTTGTGGCATGAAACAGTGAGCTCTTTCAATAGGTCCTGTGACCTGTATTCTCATAAGATTCAAGCCAACAATTTTCTCTTCCCCTGAATCATTATTATGCACAGTCATGGGTGATTGATTGATTGATTCATTGATTCATTCATTCATTCATTCAAGATGCATTAGGCATCAGACACTGGTACTTACTTATCAGGAAGCCCCAGCACCTCATGCAGTGCCTGAGGCTGAATGTGTCTCCAAAAACTGAATCAGTAAGTGAATGGACTGTGTTTTGCTTATAGGTAACATGATTCTTATCAAATAATAGGTGAAAGAATTGAAGAAAACCAAACTAATCTTAACTTGTCTCATACAGGTGAAATAAATGAGTGTCTTTTATGCAAAATCTGAAATCTATATCTCTTACCCTTCTCCAGATTAAAATAATTAGCCTTTAGAATAACCAAAATAAATCTCAACCAGCTCCCCTTCATTCTTCAGCACTTATTGAATATGTACCATGTCACACACACAGGAAATGAGCCATTCCAGATCTTGAGTGCCATGAAGTCAAGCATAGCCACACCTTTGCTGAGTATGGGGTGTGACTAATGAAGGGGCATGCCTGAACTGGGGCAGAAGCCACGGAGAACCTCACAAGATTTTGCCCACTTGCTCCTTAGATGTCTCTGATCCTGTCTTTGTTATGTGTCATGTGTTTGCAGCGTGGTGAATTCGGTTCTTTATCAGCTAGACATGTTGCAGAGAAGCAGGCTTGGTAAAGGAAACTACATAAAAATTGCTATGTATTTCTGATCAGGTATTCAGTGTTGACCCTCATGTTCTATGTAATCCTATGCCCAAAATACAGGAGTGTTAGTGCATGAAGCTTGCCTTGTGTGGCTACAAGTGTCTGTCATGTCATCTTATCCTAATTGTACAACAAGCACAACATGTGACATTTAGTCAAAACATATAATGATGAACATCATCAGCTGATTTAAAGTTTAGAAAGCACTTTCACATATGTGCTCTCATGTATAAGTCATCCTCTGTTGTCATTAATTATTAGTAACTCAGAAATTAATAACTTGTAAATAAACAAAACTCACTTCTATTATTTTGTGCCGTTAGGTAATATCAAAACGTTAATATTACAAATGCTTTAGATTTTCAAAGCCTAATGATCATTCCAGCTCCACAGATTGCTGCCCCTCTCTCATTATAAATGACTAAAATTTTATTTTAAATGCATAAAGCTTATTTGCAATTTATTTGGAAATTTATTTATTAAATTTATTTCTGAATATAAAATGAAATTCCTGAGTATATGCTTTCCACAATATATTTCAAAGTCCATGAAATGTTTTTCCACCATGGACACATCTATCTATAATGTTGCTTACCAAAGTCATGTTTAAACTACCTTGCTAAGAAAAAATATTTTGATGTTCCATCTTGATAATTTTACTCACACAAAGTAAGCCATTGGATTTAAAATATGCCTCCAGAATGCCCTGCCTTTCATATTACTTGGCAGTATTTGAAAATTTTCAAGGGGATTTTCCCTCCAAGGTCTGACTCTATATTACCTGGAAATGCTTATGGGATCATTACTCTACTATGCCCAATAATCAAGGGTATTTCCTTTGATTTTTTAAAATATGTATTTTTATTTCAGAGAGGAAGGGAAGGGAGAGAGAGATAGCAAGATCAATGATCAGAGAAAATCATTGATTGGCTGCCTCCTGCATGCCCCCTACTGGGGATCAAGCCCACAACCAGGCCATGTGCCCTTGACCGGAATCGAACCCAGGACCCTTCATTCACAGATCAACTCTCTATCCACTGAGCCAAACCAGTTAAGGCTCCTTTGATTTTAATTTGTGTTGTCACATAACCATAACAATTGTGTAGGTCATTACTCTATGCATTTTCATCTACTTTCTTGATTACATTATACATATATATCCTTATTTTTTTTTATTCATGACACTTTCATTTTAGGCTATTCTGTTCCTTTTGGAACAAGGCAGTATATAAATAGCAATGAACCAAAGAACAATGTGAAGGCAAAACCATCAGTTATTTCTGTTGAAAATAAATTAGGGGGAATATTGCCCTTTACGTCCCTTTGGGAATATCATAGAAAATAGTTTTGAAATCTCTTTAGGAACCTTAAAGATATAAGCTGCGAAAGTGTTATGACTGCCTGCCTGTGAGTTCAGACACTGATTCTTCCTCTAGTCTAGACTGACCCTTCTCATCTCATTATCGGTCCTGTGCATCTGGACCATCACCATGATTTAGGACAGAATCAGAAGTCCTGCCCTATAGTCAGGTTGTGCAGTAACTTTTGGCTAAGAGGAAGATGAGAAGAGTGCATGTATAAAGGTTGATCTAAGTAAACATTTGTGTATAGTGGGAAAAGACTAGAAATTTGTGTTGAAAGATATTTGTCTATACTTCCAAGTTTTGGGCTATAACTTATATGTTTTTGAGGTAAAATATGTACTTACTTGATTATCTTTTAATTTTAATAACCTATTTATGTAATACTCTGTTCTCTTCTGTTATTCTTTTTTTTTTGTGCCCTGCAATTCCAAATTTCATTACCTTTTTTTTTTACATTCGTACTCTGTGTAAGGTTTTAAACCATAACCCACAATTGTACCTTATTTATTAGATTTTCTAGAGATTTATGTCTTGGCCTTTAATAAGTTGGATTATATTTATATCATAAAAGTTATGATTCCCATACTTGGAGCTTGATTTTTCTTTTTTGATAAACTTATTTTTAAGGGCCTTTTCAACCCTGAGATTCTCTGAAATATTTCTTTTGTCCAAGCAAGAAAAGGGCAATGAGAATTTATGCATTGCTTACTTTTATATTCCTTATAGATACTTTGAAGCACTTATAATGCTGCAATAGTATAAATAAGACCAGTCTCTTCAAGTATACATTTATCCAGTGGTTCATTCATTCATTCATTCATTCTTCCAACATTAAGTAACTTAAAAAAAATTAAACAGCTTTATTGAAATATGATTGATATATCTTAATGCAAGCACAATGCTAAGAACTATTTCTACAGTGATAAAGCAGAGAGGATTCTTAACCAGAGGAGTTCACAGTCTAGTAGAGATAAACACACAATTAACTATGTGCCATAAAGTGGAATCATTAATATGGTCTAAGCATCTATGGGGTGCATTGGAGCACAAAAGAGTGAGTGATCAGTTCTCCCTGAGGTGTAGATAACGAAAAGTTTCATAGATGACATAATGATTCAGTTGAGTTTTGCCAGACAACAGATTCCTAAGGGGCCAGAGGAAGGGGAGAAAAAGAGCAGTTTGGACAGAGGGAAGCGTACAAGAAAAACCAAAGAACGTGAACCAATATGAAGAGTTTAGGGCCTGGGAAGTAGCTCTATGGCTCAAATGTGAGATGTGAACATAGTAAGAGATGAGTAAGGAAAGAGCTGGAAAAGGGCTCGAATATCACAATAAATTTGAACACAAACCTTTAGGCACTGTGAATCTGTTGAAGGATATGAACAGATTTGTGTGAGAAACACTGTTTTAATAACTATAAGATTTTTACCTCCAGGAATGGCAAGTCATCTTTGTAGGCCACAACACAATATGGTGACAGTTTCCTTGCTGTCCCTCAGTCCTTGCCTATTGCCTCCCATGCCCTGGTCCTTTCTCTCTCCAGCAAAATCACATTTCATGTTCTCCGAGCACTATTCAGGCACTGGCCTTGGCTTTAGTTCCTTTCCCTGACTGTTTCCCACAGAGGGATAGTACATTTACATCTGTTGTCCAAGCTCCATGTTGGTAGCAAGCTTGCAAGTTAGGCACACATTTCCCAAAGCCATTTGGACTACTTTCATTCCCAGTAAGGGTTTGGGTTCAAGAGACTTGTTCAGTCCAAATTTTATCAGAAGCTTCCGCTATCCTCAGGCTGTTTCCACACTGGTAGAAGTGAATAAAAAAGCAAGTATGACTTTCAATAACAGTTACTTTTATACTTATTGTGATATGCTCAGTGAGAGTTTAGGTCCCTGCAATGCCAAAATAAAGGCTATTCTAATGAGTTACTCAATATGTAGCATTTGCCAGGAATCATAGTCAAGCAGGGGTATCCTCGAAGCTAACAAAGGTCTGGAAATTGGAGTTAATGCTTTGTCTTGTCTTGAGCTGTTAATTATCTGTTGTTTAATGGTAACTGCTTAGACAGCTTGAGCCTTGCTATATAATTTACCAGCCTGACCCTCTTGGACCTTCACAAGAGATGCTATGAAGGGCCAGTGAGCTAGTACACAAAAATATAAAGAATTTTCTTTTAGGTTATCAGCATAATTTAGAAACCAATGTTTGTTTAATTTTACAACCCATTAACATATTCTGCCTTTTCCCTTCACTAAGCAATCAGTTCTTCTCCCAGTTGGAAATAGCAACCTACAGATTTTATAACTGTTCTTGGAATTTGCCTTTGGGAAAACAGTTTCCTTTCTAAAACTCAGCCTAAACTTTTTGGAGCTTTTACTAGTACTCCGAGACTCTTTGGAGCTCTTTGCAGCAACTGTCCAATATAATCAAAGATCTCCGCAAGGAATTGTTGGAAAATCAAGGTCTAATTCCAACCTTGATATTCTCTATCCCTTGTGCATCTCGGCTTTCTCACCTGTCAAAAAGATTAGTCAGAAGGTCTGCTTAGCTCTAAAACGTTCTGTGGTGTTAGGCAGTGCTTTGCCCTGCTCTGTCACAGAGAAAACTATTGCAAACTAGAGAAATTGGTTTTAACAAGATATAAATCTCCTGGTTTAGGCATTAGTCCCTACAAATCTCATCATTGTTATTTGGCAGGGGTAATCTTTTAATTAAAATCTACCTAATCCAATCCAAGAGTGATATACAATGCACATGTTAGGTTTTCATTAATAAATGTTAAATTTTCTTACTGCACAAGGAACATCAGTTGTGATTAAAGAGCTCTATATCTTTGTTTCTTTTATTATGGAAAGTACTCACTGTCTCTATCCATTCACAAATTGATTAGTACTTTTTGTATATTAACTCATGAACATTCATTTTTAAGTTCTTTTGTCTTCCAGCATCTGGTTCTTTATTTTCTGTGACTGCATCTCATAAAAGAAATTGAAGATATGGCAGCTATCTTTTTAATGTAATCAGTATGTGTAGCTGAAGTAGAAAATTCATCCAGACCCCAATATATTGTGAAGGGGTTTAGCCTTTCAGTGATCAGTTTGGCTAAATACATTTGTAAGATTAAATCACTTGTTACCATTAGGCCATAGAGCTATCCGGGTAGCCTACGCCACAAAGGCATGACAGGCAGATAGAAGTGAACATGTCCCAAACTAGCCACTGTGTAGACACCTTATATAGCAAAAGCACTAACAACAGCCTATACAAAGCAAAAGGTATATCACCCTAAACCTCTATGAATTGTTACTGTTCTGGTTTCTGTCTCTTTTTCTAGAGATTGAACTTCATCTCATTTTTCTTTACAAAAGTATTCTTAATCTCTAATGATCTTTCTTGTGACCCATCGATTGTATCTTTTTATTCCTGTTTTATCTTTTAAACCACCTGCTGTCTGGTCAACTTGACCAGTAATGGATTTGACAAGAGGGGACATTTCCCTGTGTGATGAGCTTTCAATGAAGTCACTCTCCCATTAACCTCTTCATTCCTAATTTAAAGTTATCTAATACTTTCACCATCTCCAATCATATTTGCTCTCTTCCAGATGCAGTGCTTATGAGATTAACCCTTCAGTTTCTAGGGTATTTTGAGAGATAGTTGTGGTCTATCTCTTTTTATAAGTTATAAATATTTACCTTTCTGAGGCCCTACTCTGTCTATAAAATATAACGTCAGTGCATGTCCCCTCAGAATAGCTTGTTGTGCAGTAAATTAATCAAACATGGATTTTTTTTCAAAAGAGGTATAGACATTATCATAATTTAAACATACACACAGTATAATTATTATATTTAGTAAGCCCTTATGTATCCACCACCCAGCTCCAGTATTACCAACTCTAGGTCAATCTTGCTTCATTAAATCTACCACCCACTTTCTTTCCTTGTGTATTACATATTTTGAGACTAGACATGTCATTTCACCCATAAATATGGAGTTTTAAAATATAAATATATAAAAGAATGTATAACATTTTAATATACGTAACATATGAAAATGAAATAGAAAATTATCTAAAAATTCTCTTCACTCATAAATACTGGGAAGTTTTTGTAATCCATTTGTCTATCACAGATACTGGGAATTATCACAGGTCATCTTTAATTCATCAGTTTATAGTATTAGATAATTGTAATTAAAATATCAGGCATGAAGGAAAAGAAAAATTAGAATTCCATCCAGGTATTAATTATTGTAGTTCCATTTCAAATATCTTGAGCATTTAAGGTATTCCTCTAGGTTTTCAGTGCTGTGTAAGCTTTATTGTAGATAGATGTGCCTATTCAAAATGGTCCAGGTGGTAGAAAATTTTAAGGATTTTAAAAACCTCTCTGAAAACTTAATAAGTATCAAACATAATAACAAAATGTAAGGAGTGTGCACTTGAGAATTCCATAAATAACAGAAAATGCAGCAGTGGGTCTCTTAAGAGCCCGGCCCTACATGTGTTTGAACTGGTATACAGAACTGTCATCATGCTGCTAATGTTTGTATAGCACTTGAAGTTTTGCAAAGTGCTTTCATGGTTAATATCTCATCTGATGATTAGTACACCTGAGAGATAGGGACTACTGTCATCTTCCCTGGGCTCATGAAGAAATGGAGGCTCTGAAAAGGTAAGAATCTTCCCAAGTCCCAGTCCTAGTGCCTTAGTGCCTGGTAGAGCCAGCACACAAAATGATATTGTCTGACTCCAAAATTTGTGCTATTTTTTGCATTTCAGATGCACAGACTTAGCAGCAGGGTGCAAACACTTCAGTGTGTCCTGTTAAACCAATGTAGTGCTAATACGTAAGCCTTGTTGAAGACATAGACCCTCAAGGTCTATTGTAAGAAGTAGTATTGTCATGACACTACTGTCATATAGCAAACTGGCAAGTGCTATACTATACATGTTAATAATATCATGACAATCTCTATGACAACCCAAACAGACACAGGTCTGAGTCCTGGAGAGGCCCAATGCTGCATTTTCTATTCTTTACAGAATTCTCAATTGTACATAATCTTGCATTTTTATTCTCATGCTCAATGTTCTGCACTGCCAAGTGCCCAGAACAGTGCCTAGTACATGGTAGGTGCTCAAGGAATATTTGTTGAATAAATAAATGGGTGAAAAGTGATAACAGTATCCTTGGCCCTTGTACCAAAGGCATAGGCATTGCTTTATAGAGAAATGCTCCATGAGATGCAAACACTGACTGCAGCAAACCAGAGTGGTGCAGTCCCAGAAAGCCTATGTGATGGCCCCTGGTCCCTATGGCCCAGGTATCCATTCACCCCACAGCCTAGGGCAAACCTCGGCTTGGTCCTAAACTTCCCTCTGCTAATATCTAGACAACCACCCTGAAAATGTTCCCTTTATTTCTGAAACAGTTCCCAAAGTGTTTTCACAGGCATTGCTGTGAGCCTCAAAACAACTCTGAAATGAAAAATCCCAGTCCCTGTACCTTACGGGGCTCCTCTCTAAAGTCCTTTCCCTTTCTGGTGCTGTGATTCTGAAGAACATACTCTCTTCTCACTTGTAAAATATGGACTTGTGCATAGCTGTCGTGAATTACTTCCCAACTTTTAAGCTGTTATAAAGCAAAGTAGACTTTACTATAGTAGTTTTCTGTCTGTCTTATTTTTAATTTTGGTGCTAGATCATATTCTTTTTTTTTTTAAATATATTTTATTGATTTTTTACAGAGAGGAAGGAAGAGGGATAGATAGTCAGAAACATCGATGAGAGAGAAACATCGATCAGCTGCCTCCTGCACACCTCCTACTGGGGATGTGCCCGCAACCAAATTACATGCCCTTGACCGGAATCGAACCTGGGACCCTTCAGTCCGCAGGCTGACGCTCTATCCACTGAGCCAAACCGGTTTTGGCTAGATCATATTCTTGATTGATGTGTATATGTATGTGGGGGGGGGCGGTTTTATGGCTGTACATCATAAATGACTATTTACCTGCAGACGCAGACATGTATCTGCTGCATTTGTACATTACACCATACAAGAAAACTTGTATCTTTGCAGCTTAACCAGGAGCACATATTAGTGTTGAAATTAGATGGAATGGCTTATGGACACCCATTCATTCTGTCTACTGTTCATGCTCTCCTCCACCTGTCCCAACAGGATTCCCAAGTTCCTGAACATCCATGACCCAATTTGCCTGAAAATGTAGTACTATTTCCTATGTGTGGAGTGAAGCCTTAAGGATGCTATAACTTCTGTTATTTTCCAGTAGAAAAAAATCCTTGCTTAACTCATCATATTTTTCAACTTCTGTTCAAATAACTGAGAGGCTTAGAATGGTTTGCATAAGACTTCTTTTGTGTCCCAGGCCTTCTTTGGGGGGAAAAAGAGAAAGAATCCTTTGATGTAAATCTTTTTTGATGTAATCCTTTTCTAATATTAATCTTATTCACTCTGTGTCAATCTTTAATTACCATTAGCCCTTAAATCTGACCACATGTGGGATTGGGAAGGGTGGTGCTTTGCTACCATAGTAATATGACTCTAGCTGCATGAATTAGTGTTCCCTTTCCAGTAAATAAGAGTATAGGGCCCTAACTGCCCCATTTCTAAGAGATGCACTTTCAATCCCAAAGTCATTAAGCTACTACTATAAATATCTATAGTATACCATGAGCCCTTAGTGGTCACCATGAGGCATCTTGATATTTATCCTATTCTATTATTATTTGTTAACAGTAATATCATTATAACATATTTCTATGTTACTTTATGATTTATTTTAAAAATTCCTATATAGTAGCCACTCATATTGTTTATTCATTTGAACCTAACAAAAGCCCCATGAAGCTAACAGGGCTTCCTTTTATGATTGACAAAATTTTGGCTGGAAGTGTTTCAATTATTTGCCCGAGATTCCTTGTGACAAAATCAGTTCTTTGACTCTATCCCCCTGGCATGGTCCATGTGATTTCACTAAGCAAATCTCTACAGCATTGTTATACAGCCCTTCCAATTTAGGGGACCTCCGTGGGGAGGGTGGAAGGGGGCAGTTGTGGGGGCTAGTTTTATTAGCAAATGTGTTATTGCTGTCTCAGGCAATACCCACACCTAGATATTGTAATAGTAGTCCACAGTAAGAGACTGTCCTTGGGGAAATAGATCATCTATGTTGCCTCTTTATCAGAATATGTTGCATGGAGATAGTGCTTGGTGCTTGTTAAAGTGCCATCTCGTTGCAGCATACTAACAGCCTTGTAAGTAGTTACAGTGGACTGTATTTGATCAATTTTATTCATGAGCATATTTGGTCATGCAGTTAAGTGACTTACCTAGACACGTGAAGGTAATTAACAAGAACCTGGAAAAAGGAACCTATCCTATTCTTTTTTTTGTTGTTCAAGTTATTTTCTATTCTACCACACACTATGGTTGGAATAAAAATTACCAATGTTAACCACTTACATCCTAGTATTGATTAATAATTAGAATAGCCTGTTTAATTGAAAACCCTTGACCTAATGCAGAAGTAGATATTAGAACGGGATTTAACCATCCATGAACATGATCATTTTTCACAAATATTTGTAGACTAATTTGTTGATCTTTTTTTTTAACCAAACAGACAAATACATAAAGAAAGAGGAACAATGTATTAATTTGGAATTATTTTTTATTTCAAAAGCATAAAATATTGAAGTGACCAAAGTTGAATTGAATTGAACCACAATATTTCTTTTAAGATAATTATTTTAAAAAATAAAAAATGTGGCACAGCCTCAGTAATAGCAAAATTATTTCCCAGAAAATAATCAAATTACTTTATTTTTAATCTCATAATTCAAGATCTGACCCCATTAATGTAATAGGGGAAATTACCCTATATAGGGTACTTACCCTATTTATAGCTATTCCACCAATTTATAAATGACTAGTTTAATGTTCTGACTATAATAGGGACTTCTTTCTCTGAAAGATGTTTACTATCATTAACTTATTACACCTTCAGTCCTGTCTACTACTCTGTTGCCTAAAAAAAAGTAAATTCTTCATCCCCATGAATAATTAATTTTTAAATATAGTCTTTCAAACCCTTAAGTCATCAGATGTTGAAACTGTGTGGGTAATACATTCTGATAATAAAAAATCTCAGACCTTGCTTCCCCTTTTTTTCCTCTTACTTTATTAATGTTCCCAAAGAAGGATTCAAGTTATCATCTTGGTGCCTACCTTGTTATGTACCTGAAGGAAGGCTGGCAGGAAAATGGTAGCCTATGACAACTTCTTGAAATCAAACTTTTATATAATTAAATGAAACTTTGGGACATGGTAAGAACATGGAACTCAGATTGAAAAAAAATGATTAAGATAGGGTCTCTCTGACTTTGTTAGACCTTGGGCAACCAAGCCTTTGGTCTCTGAGCTCGAGGTCTTTATCTGGAATGTAGGGACAAAAAAAGGCCTGCCTGGGAGGGTTGTCATTAGGATTAAAATGGTGCATAAGAAACTGGCTAACACAGTGGCTCAAAATAGTTAATACATGCTTGTTTTATGTAACAATCCAGGAGGAGCTGCAAAGATAATGATCCAAGCTCCTACTCAAATTTTGTTATTGTTGTTGTTAACTTAATTCTTATTACATAGTTTTTTTTAGCTTAAAAAACCAAATAGCACCACAAGGCCTTTAACACAAAAACTAGAGGCCCTTACCCTCCCCTTCTCACCCCACATTCCTGCTTCTCATCCACTTCCTACTCCATTAGCATCTTCTAGTATTTATCTCTATGTTTGTAAATAGCACACTTACAATTCTACTTTTTTAAAAAAATTTTCATAGTCGATATTTTTTTACTATGAAAGACAGGATTTAACTACTTTACTCTTCTTTCCCAACACACTCTTCCCCTTTACTCCCAATAAAGACTTAGCAGGTGTTTTTTTTTTTCTTCTTTTCATTCTATATCCAGTGTTTTCATTTTTTATGACTAAGCAAACTTTGCTCACTGCTGAGCCACATAATAATATTGTCTCCTTTCCTGAGCAACCTTAGGTTATTTGTTTTTGTTGGCTGCTGTTTTCATATGCAGGGCTTCCCATCTGTCTCTCGCCAGTTTTCTCATACCCTCAGCAGCTCTATAAAGTGTGCCTCAACCCCATGTTCCTCTCAGTCCGTCTGCTCCAGTCCGGACCATTCTGCATGGCTGTCTTGTGCAGCACTTGGTCTTTCCGTCCTCCTGTGAATTCCATCTGCCTCTGTCCTGGGCTTGGTTTCCTGTTCTTTGAAAACCATGTTTCTTCATATTTATGGAACATAGTTTCCATCCTTCCTGCAAAAGGGCACACAGGAGATTAAATTTTGAGATATTTTTGTCCTAAAATACCTTTATTCTATTCTCACACCTGATTTAGAATTACTTTCCTCTCACAATTTCAAGGTAATTCCCAATGGCTTTCTAGATTTTATTGACTCTTCATCTTATTTCTGAAACCTATTTTCCCTTGTCTGGAAGTTTATAGAATCTTCTCTTTTTCCCAGACCCTTTGGAAATTCTGCAGTGTTATTCTTTGGTTAGGTCTATCTTCACCAATTGAACTGAGCATTCAGTGGCTCCTTCTATTTGGAAATTTAAGTTCTGCTATTCTGGGAACTTTTCTAATATCAAGTTTTAATAATTTTTCCTTTGTTCTCTTTTAATACAAATCTTTGCTACTGATTCTCCGATTTTCTTATATTGTTTCTCCTTTTTTGGTTCTATTTTCCAAGAAATAACCTCACCTTTATCTTCTAATACTTACTTATTTTATTTTTATTGTTATATCTTTAACTTTCTAGTAATCCCTTTTTGTTTTGATATGCCTTTTGTTTTGGTCCCTTTTCTTTCATGCATGAGGTTCTTTATTCCTCTGAGACTATTGAATATACCTACTACCCTTGTTCTTGTCACTGTTTTCTTTGTTGTTTATTTTAGTACTCTGTTTTTCATGTTAGAGATTTCCCTCGAGTCCTGGTAACCCTTGGCTTATTATATTTAAAAATAAGGCACTGAATGCAAATTGGAAATTCTTTGTGCTGAGTTGGGACTTACCTAGTGGTGGTTTTTTCAGTGGGTACCCAATATTTTGTTTGGATAGCCCCCAAAAGTCAAGATTATTATGTCTCTGTTGGGTGCACTTTAGAATTTCCAAAGAACAGTCAGCCTCCAATGTTTTGCCTGAAAGTATGTGCAGGGTGGGGTAGGAGCGAACAGGGTTGGTAAGGAGGCTATTTAGCCCAAATACCCATGTTCTAGCAGCTGAGGGAACTAAGGAACCTAGCAGATCTCACTGGTCCATTTGTGGACTTTCACTCAATCTTTTTGTTTTCAGTATGATGCCTCAAGCCTTCTTTCATCTATGGATGAAAACAATTAGAACACAATCCTCTGAGGTTCAGATTTTCAAAAGAATAAACCTCTAGTCTTCTGCCTGGGTGGGAGAGGGACAGTTTCTGGGCTATGTGGATTGGAAGAAGAAATGTGGTTGCTCCTTTTAAAGACTTTGTACCCACCATTGTATATGGGCTTGGCCCTACAGCTGTACCTACACCCGCCTTCAAAAAACACCTGTTGTCTCCTCTATTCCTAAACTTGTCTACAGTTCAGCAGAGTGAACCAGCTGGTTTCTTGCTGGCTTATGCCACTCTTTCCAGTTCCTTAGCTTGGAACAGTCCCCAGTCAGCTACACCAGTTACCACTCATCCACTTGGAAGCTTCCGAATATGTTATTGACATCCCTCATGTAGTCCCACCTCCTCCCTGCTCTTGTCCTTATGCCTAATTTTGTTTATTTGTTTGTTTACTATCACCTTAGGAGAATATTTGAGAGGAACCAGGAAAAATGCATATATTCAATCTTCCATTTTGATCAAAAGTTGTATTGATTCAGTCCCCATCCTATTCCAGAACGGACATATCACACCTTATCCTAGGCAAAGGTCAGCCTGAGTGGAACCATAGCCCCTTCCTATTCTCATCCTAGGCCCAAGAGTCAAGACAGTATGTCTGCTGAGCCAAAGGAGGCCGACAGAAACAGTTAGTGAATTATCGCCTACTCAAGGTATTGTACAGCCATCCTTTCTAATCACCATGAAAAAGTGTAAAATGATATATAATGTACATTAACAATGAAGGTAAGACAAAGATCAAAAGTTGGAAGCAAAACATGTATCTGTCGGTGGTAAAACAATAAAAAAAAAAAACATTACCTGATGAATAAGACATAAACTTTCCTGAGAAAAGTCTTGGAGAATATATACTATGTGATCATTTCCAATTTTATCTTAATTATTCAGAAAATTTTACATCCCAGATTAGATAAGCTACATACAACATACATGTACCCACACCAAAAACAAAAATACTCTTAATGTCTACTGAGAAATTTTTAAAGTAAATATATTGTGATAAAAAATTCAAGTTTTCAGGTACCTACTATGTGCTCGATGGTTATAACAGTTCATAGTAAAGACCGAAGCTAAACTTCTTTTAGTCAAAAAAAGCCTCATTAGAGTGACTTAGGGATAGCCAAATCCAGTTAGTACGCCTTCTTGGTTCTATGGAGCATGCTACAATCTGTGCCAGATGCAATTAAAGAATGGTTCAAATGGCAATTTGTAGAGCTTTGAAGATATCCGTGGGAAATAGACTGCTTTGCTGTTCATTACTGTTTTAATAAATTAGAAGTGACATTGGTTTAAAAAAAAAAAACTTCATCATTCTGGTCTGATTGACCAATTAGGGCATTCACACTTGTCATACTGCAGTTGCACAACAGTTGGCATTATTTTTCATCATGTGATGGTTATGGGAAAGATACACAGTGCTTTGTACTCTTGTAATATCTGTACTTTTGCCCAAATTTAAGTCTTCATGTATATGTGAGTGTAAATATGTATGCTTATATACATAGGTAAAATGGGACAAACCAGTCTCTGGAGCTAAGGAAGAAAGGGCGGATAGTTGAAAAACAGATGTTGAAACACACAGATAACCAGATATCAAGAAGATATAAGATTTGTATGGGCTACCTCATTCTCTTGCATGTAACAAATTATGAGAAGAATCATAATTTGAAATAAGAAACTTACAGTTGCCTGCCAGAAGTTTATTCTTGTCATTTCAGATATCCAGGGAAACTCTCTTCCATAATAATTCATTTTAAAAAAAAACTTATATTGACATAAATATCATAGTGTAAAATTATATTCATTAGATTTGCATCACATGATGCCAGAAAGAAAACTACATGGAGATGTGACACAATTTGGATTGAATAAGATCTGAGACAACCTAAACTAAATCACCTGAACTCATATCCTCAGCCCTCATTCTTTCTAATCAGGAGCCCAGTCAACTAGATGTGTTTACAGAAATCCAAATGACAGGTTAGGTAGTCTATACATAAGTATTGGCAAGCTCTAGGCAGAATATTATTACAGATATCCATGGAGAAGAATGACCCTCCTCCTTTCAACTCAATCTTTGTTTTTATTTCCTACCAATTATCAGTTATTCCTAAAAATATTTTTATTGATTTCAGAGAAGGGAGAGGGAGAGAGAGCGGAAACATCAATGATGAGAGAGAATCATTGATCAGCATGCCCCCTATTGGGGATTGAGATCCACAGGGAATTGAACCGCGACCTCCTGGTTCATAGGTTGATGCCCAACCACTGAGCAACACCGGCCATACCAATTATCAGTTATTCATGTTAACACTTTATAAATAAACAAAGAAGCTCTCAGAGGACCTCCACCATCGTATTTTCCTCAGGAGTTCCCTCCTTCCCCTCAAGCCATTGTCCCCATTTTCTTTTTCTTGAGTTCAGTGTAGCTAAGGTGGTAGAAATAGGCACTTTATACCTGGGGCTGAAGTCATATGATTAGAATCAATTCAATGCATTTATTTTTTTAAAACATAAGAGGCACAAAACAATGAGGAGGGAATGAAGATAAGCTAAATTGCTGTAAATTTCTGCAATTGTTAAGCCAATAATAGAGTAATTCTTTTTAAAAAATATATACTTATTTTTAAAAAATATTTTATTGATTTTAGAGAGGAAGGGAGAGGGAGAGATAGAAACATCAATGATGAGAGAGAATCATTGATCGGCCGCCTCCTGCACACCCCCTACTGGGGATCGAGCCCGCAACCCAGGCATGTGCACCTGGCTGGAATCAAACGTGGGACCCTTCAGTCCACAGGCAGACGCTCTATCCATTGAGCCAAACCAGCTAGGGCTAGAGTAATTCTTAAATCCTACATCTCCTTGGTTTCCCTTCATAGCATTTCTTCCAAAGATGCTTATATAACACCTACTTTTCAAAAATGACTTGAAGTATAATTTATATTTATTAAAAGAAAGGAAAGACAGTAAAGTAAGCATGGCTTATAGGTTTGTTTGGTGGGGGGGTTAATTTGGGATGTTTATGAGTAGTTTGGTAACTTTTTATTTTTTTTTTACTGATTTTAACTTAATTCTAGTTAAGTGCATAACACAAATGACATAGTCTAAAGTGTTGCTGGCTAATATCCTGGCTTTAAGTGTAATGCTGTAAATCTATAACACACATTTAATTTTATTTGCATTATTCTTGGTAAGTCAGTTATAAGATATGGATTTAAAATTTTTTTAGTCTCTGTGGTGTGCTTTAAATATCATTTTTAAATTAATTTGCACAAACATTAAGGGCCAACTTGTATTTTTCCTATGCTAAGTGCCAGCAACTTGGGCAGAAATAAGTTCTAATCTTTGCAATCAAGGGGAAAAGAGATGGGCAAACAATTGGTTGCAGGACAAGTCAGAATGAATAAGCTCTGGGTAAAGGCAGAAGTAAATGAGCAGTATACAAGGAAGGAGTGGAGATAATTAGGCAAATCAAGAAAAACTTCAGAGTTTTGAAGTAACCTTTGAAGGAGTCAGGTTTTCCTGGGAAAGCAACCAAAAATAAAATAAAAAGCATACACAAGGCCTGAGAAAAAGCAGAAGCAAATGTTCAGAGGAGTGGCATCAATGGTTACTTGGAAGAGTGGCCTATTTGGTGAAGAGTGAGGGTCAGTGAGTTTAATAGGAGACAAGGCTGGAAATATGGTTTGTAGGCAAACTGCATAGATAGTTGAACACCATGACAAAACCTTGGGACAATAGAGAAGGTGACTAACCCATTCTGTCCTAAAGTTTAAGAACAGTGGCTGTCAACCAGGGTCACTTTTGCTCCTAAGGGACTTTTGGCAATGACTGGAGACCAGTTTTGGTTGTCACAACTGGGGCTGGGGTTGCTACTGGTTTTTAGTTGCGTAGAGGCTATGAATGATGCTAAGCATCCTTCAAGGGCAGGACAGCCCACCCACAACAAAGAACTGTTTATCCCAGAAGTCCATAGCACCAAGGTTAAGAAATCTAGTTTAGAAAGATATTTCTTGTGGCACTGTTAAGAATAGAGTAGGGACAGGGAGCAGGGGGCAGACGGACCATTAGAAAACGGCAGTGTTGGAGTGGGATAAGAGCACCTAAACGGAGGCAGTGCAGTGGGTTTGATATGTTGCAAGTAAGCATTTGTAGCCAACTTTGAGAAATTCAAATCCCAGCCAGTGATTAAGAGGAAACATTAACAGTGTGGCTCAGAGAGTCCTTCAGGGAATTATCTATGATTGTTAATTTAAAAAATGGGATGCTGGAGACCAGCTCTCACCTGAAAATCAAGAATCTGTGAGCAAGAGACCATCATGTACATTTTTCACAAACTCCTGGGATAACTCCTAGCAGGATTTTTGCCTCAAGTCACGGATTCCGTAGTTGTTTTCTAATACATCAGGATGCTTGTAATTATCTCTGGGATTGTTCTAATTTTTTTAATTATTTTGATTACAAGATTGCATGTCCCTCAGCTCCGTGACGTAGGGACATACACACATTAGGATGTTGCAAAAACAAAGGAAGAGCTATGTCTTCTGTACACAGGAATTGTTTGTGTATTTATTAAAATGCCATGTCCCTCCTACAATAAGGGCACCTTAGCCCCATGCTGGGCCATTGCTGTTTCCGCCCTCACATGCCTGGTCAGCACATTCTCAGATGAATGGTTAATTCAGTTCTGCATGCTTTTACCAGGTCACTGAATCCCAGAGAGAAATCAGGTATTTGCCTTGTAGGCTTCTGGGGCTTCCTACACTTTTCTACCAAGAACCTTTATGAGCATGTTATCAGAGTTCTGTGTAGGCGGGAATCAGGGTTAGAGGTAACATATATTTTTTTGTGTGTGTAATTATTTCCCCAAAAGCCCTCCATAAATTAGCACAGCTTTTGTGATAAGGAATGAATATGCACAATAAATTGTAAACAAGCAACTTGAAGAGTTTGCATTTGGGCACTGTCTATGCAAGGGATCATAGTAAACCACACCCTAATACAGAAAGACACCCTAGGAAGTCCTTCATTATGAACCATGGCAAAGGATGGAGACTAAAAGAGGATTAATGTCACCGTAAATATATATCCTTATATTAAAAATATGTTTTTTTTATGCAACCCAAAAACAAGTACCCAAATGTTGAAAACCACATTCCTTTTAATGAATCCCATGAAGTGAAACATTGGGACATCCAAGACCCATGGATGTTAGAACTAACATTGTAACCATGTCCAAATGCAAAATAACACCTGCGATCCTGCCGCTGAAAGAAATGGAATGTTTCAGCTCTGTGTGCTTGTCCTACAAATCAGCCCTTTTCCAGAGATGAACATACCCTATCTCAGAAGCCAGGCAACTCTGCCTTCCACAAGCAGGAGTGAGTGTGATATGACCAGAGGGCACAGGTTTCTGGGTTAGAAAAACTGGCTTTCAATACTGCCTTTGCTAGTTGCTAGTGGTGTGTCCTTGACCGACTCATATGCCCTCTGGGAATGTCAGTTTCTTATACCATCAGGCTCAGGTACAGCAAATGAGATGCTGCGCTTGAGAGCTGGATCTCTGAACTATGAAGAAATAGGGTTTTTGGTTCATTGTGCCTCATGTGATTTTATTGTTACACTAGGGGCCCGGTGCACGAAGGTTCGTGCACGGGGAGTGGGTCCCTCAGCCTGACCTGCACCCTCTTCAATCTGGGAGCCCTTAGGGGAGCCCTCTCCAATCCGGGAGTTTCTGTCTGTCTTTGCAATCATATGAGTGAATTGTCTGAGACCCCAACCCAGTTTGGTTTGTTGCTCACAGAATAATAGAGGCTTTTTTTTCCTTTGCTTCATTGGTGGAGAGTTCCTGGAAGTTTTAGGATATCTTCCCTTTAATTTTTCCTAGACACTCTGATTTTACTTATATCTCTCACCTTTGCTTTCCTGCCATCCCCCACCGCAACAGTAACTTGCTCCAGGCTCACTTTGCTGTAGTGCAGCCGTGGGCAAACTACGGCCCGCGGGCCGGATCCGGCTGTTCTATCCTGTTCTCTTGCTCTCCCCTCCGCTCCTTTACTTTGAATTTATATTAGTTCACACAAACACTCCATCCATGCTTTTGTTCCGGCCCTCCGGTCCAGTTTAAGAACCCATTGTGGCCCTCGAGTCAAAAAGTTTGCCCACCCCTGCTGTAGTGTCTAGATTCGTCTGCCACCAGAACTACGATTACCAGCATTCCTGGTGCTCCCTGCTCTCTGGGCTTCCGCTTCTGGTCCTGGGGCTGCCACCAGAACTACTACTTCCAGAATTCCTGGTGCTCCCCATGCTCTGGGTTTTCCCTTCCTGCTCTGTCTCCATCCCACGGCCTCCCGTTCTGCCAAGTCCTCCAGACCGCCAGCTCTCCCTCTCTGCTCTCTGCTTGGTGCCTGTGTATACAAATTAACCCACCATCTTTGTCAGGTTATTTGCATACTCACTCCTGATTGGCTGGTGAGCATAGCAGAGGTACGGTCAATTTACATGTTTCTCTTTTATTATATAGGATTTCTTAGCTGTGCTAATGAGAATCACTTAAGTCACTTCAGGAGAGGGGAAACTGACTAGGATTGGAATAAGAAAATTGTCGGGAAGCAGGGCTACTCTCTTCATCACTATTTCATAGGCTATTGATTTCTCTGTCATACACAGCATTTCTGCTTCTAACTGCATGGGGGCTACCGAGGACTCTCATAATGCATATGTTCCCCCTCTCAATTTCTGCTTATGCATAAGTATTGTTGACTATTTGGAACTTTTCCTACATCAACACTTCTCTGCATCAGTTTCTCATGGTTCCTAACTTATTTTCTCTAGATTTCTAAGAAAAAGAAGGTGATTCCTCAACTACATTTTGGGGGCCAGTCCATAAGTCAAAGGTAGTGGCCAGCCTATGAATTTTTTGCTCTGGAGTCAGGTACCACCAGTGGTCTGCTGGTCTATCCAGTTATGACCACTCTGGGTGGGTGAGGATGTGGTATCTCAATAAAAATGGCCACATGTGAACAGGCAGGAGCTGACAGATCTCTGGGAAGTACACTGGTTTGAGTACTGTTCTATAACTCCTGGCTTTAGCACACTTACACATATACCCTTTTGAGGTTTGTTACTACCCTATTATATATGGAACATTGTCTTGGAAAATGGATCCATGGTTTAAAAAGGTACCCAATCTAAAACAAAGTCTCCACTCAAATAAAGGCTTCATTCAGGCTTCATTCTCCTTTGTTCTTTTTGATGTTGTGAAGTCATTTGGAATAGTTGCCACAACCTGCAAGCATGCTTGAAAAATCACTTAGTAGAATCTTTAATGGAGAACTTTAAGTAATTCAAGTAGACTGCATTAGACCAGTGGTCGGCAAACTGTGGCTCGCGAGCCACATGCGGCTCTTTGGCCCCTTGAGTGTGGCTCTTCCACAAAATACCACGGCCTGGGCAAGTCTATTTTGAAGAAGTGGCATTAGAAGAAGTTTAAGTTTAAAAAATTTGGCTCTCAAAAGAAATTTCAATCATTGTACTGTTGATATTAGGCTCTGTTGACTAATGAGTTTGCCGACGACCACTGCATTAGGTCAACAGTATGCAGCGGGAGACACGGGAGTGGGAGTCAGTGTAAAACTAATTTTAAGGAAGGTGATATATTCCATAATACTCAAAATTCCTGGATGTTTGAAATTTGAGTGTCATTTAAAAAATAATAATAATGTACTTGAAAAGCCAATAGATAAAACAGAAACCAGCAAGTATCCCACACCTGTGTCCACACCTGCACTTTTACTGGTGTCCTTAACACCCAAAAATGGAGAGAAGGAAAACCAAGATTGACCTTAAATACTCCCAGCCATTCCAAACAGCTTTGCCCATTTCCTGTTAATAATTATTATTTATGTCAGTTCCCCACAATGTTGCATTTTTCACTGTCTGCTTTGTGACTCAGAAAAATGGCACACCTAAGGGTCCCAGGGGAATAAGGACTCTCCTGTTATTGTGCAGTGACACCATATGCATGTAATCAAATCAACTAAAATCAGGCCCGGTCATGTCAAGACACTAAATTAATTTGTTTAGTCACCTGACTTGGGCTGAATACTCTGTGTGGCCAAGAATCTATCAGATAATAAGTCATCATTTTACTCATTATTGCAATCTCTTTTATATCTTGACTCAGTCTTATGGGTAACACAGTAACTTTATACTCTGGCTAAAACTAACTTCCTAGAACTTGAACACTTGGTGATAACGTTATTTTCAGACCATACTTTATGATTATTTAAGAAATGCATCCATATTTAACAAATTCATTTATTCTTAGGCAAACAGATTTGAGTGCCTCAATGTACCAGGTACTGTACTAATTGATAAGAAATTAGAGGAGAGACATGGTCCCTACCCTCACAGTATTTAAAATCTGGACATGGAGATGGACAGACAATTTCAGGAAACAGTAGAAATGTTGTGACTGTATCAGGGCACCCCTTGCACTAAAGTGAACATTTTCATTCGTGGCTTATATTCCATCTGAAAAAATCCTAAATCTCTTTCTTACAGTGATAGGTTTTGGTGTCACTTGAGAGAGAGGCAGAAAACTCTAAAGCAGTGGTTCTCAACCTTTCTAATGCCGCGACCCTTTAATACAGTTCCTCATGTTGTGGTGACCCCAACCATAAAATTATTTTCGTTGCTACTTCGTAACTATAATTTTGCTACTGTTATGAATCGTAATGTAAATATCCGTGTTTTCCGATGGTCTTAGGCTCTACAGCAGCGGTTCTCAACGTGTGGGTTGCGACCCACAGGTTGAGAACCGCTAGCAGGGTCACCTAAGACTATCGGAAAACACAGATATTTACATTACGATTCATAACAGTAGCAAAATTACACTTACGAAGTAGCAACGAAAATAATTTTATGGTTGGGGTCACCACAACATGAGGAACTGTATTAAAGGGTCGCGGCATTAGAAAGGTTGAGAACCACTGCTCTAAAGGTAGTACTCTAAAGGAAACTACAAAAATGCAGAAATGGCCGAAAGCGCCATTGTCGTGTCCCCTTTTATTAGCCCACAGAGGAGCTGTAATTATTCTAAGTTTTTGTTTGCTATTTGAAAGCAACAAATTAAACCCCACTAATCCACCTCACTGGATGGTACTTACTGAACCTAAGAGGCTTCAATTATCAGCAGCTTAACAAACTTACTAAGCTACATTAAATGAAATCCTTTGCAAAATCACACTGAAACAATGCTGAAGTCATAATCAGCCTGACTGGTATCTAGAGCCTGCTGTGGCTGAGCCCCAGAATGCCCTGTGTAATCAAATTCCAGGTAGCTTAAATCTCAGAAAAGTCCTAATAGTTGGTTTTGTGAGTGTATGAGTAAGTGAGTGAGCGTGAATTTTGGTCACATTAATTCATACAGTGCTTTTTTAATTCAAAGAAAATTGACAGTTATAAGTCAAGTGAGAATGTAATTTAAAACTGCTTAAATTCAGCCACCTATTATCACAAAAAGAAAACTTAAAAGAATGTTTTATTCTGCATACAACAAATCAGCACTCTCTGCTAACAAGTCCTTATAGGACACCCAAAGAATCCAGGGCCCTGGTGGGGTAGCTCAGTCGGTTGGAGCATTATCTCATACACCAAAAGGTGGTGGGTTCAATTTCAGGGTATATACCCAGGTTGAGGGTTTCATCCCTGGTCAAGGCATGTTCGGGAGGAAATGGATTGATATTTCTCTCTCCCCTCTCTCCCTCTTCCTCCCCCTCTCCCTTCCCCTTTTTTGCTCTTCCTTGCCTAAAATCAATAAAAACATACTTTAAAAGAGAATTTTTTAAAAAAAGAATCCAGGGCTGTCATCATGTTATCAATCCAGACCACAGTTCCTTAGTTCCCTGTGAGGTAATAAGCATTCTCTAGGTTTGCAAAGGAGAAATTGAGGCAATGGAATGATTTCTCCACATTTGTAGCTGGGAACACAAATAGGCTACCACTTCATCCCTCGTTTCTATTCTAAGGTGTCCAGGTAAGAGAGAATTGTAAAAACAGAATCACAAACTGAGTGGTTTAGAATTCATGTAGATATTCTCCAAATTACTTACTTGTATTGATGTTGGGCACAAAAGCTCAAGTTGACAGTAGCAATGTCATGAGGAATTCATCAGTTAGATCTTAAATGTTAAATAATGAGCAATGCAGTGCAGATGAGGGTAGGATTTATGCATATGAGAACACAAAGGTAGTCATTAAATTAAGCTGAACAAAGCATTTCAGGATTTTGTTCTTAATCTTAGAGATGAATTGTTTAAACCTGCCCATGACACACACAACTACACTCATCTGGGAATACAACTAAAATCCACCCATTTAGGATTCTGCTGACACAATCTTATTTTTTAACATAGAAAATACAGAATTTTCTATCTGGGTAAAACAAAAGCTAGCAAGCTAGCAAGGAGCATCATTTAAAAGCCAACTAAGAAATAGAAGTTCTGATCTCTATTATTTTGAATTATGCTGACTATGGTTATTTTTCAGGTCATCTAGACCAGCCTGTATTATTTAAGACTTACAAATGTTTGATAGAAGGGGAGGCTTAATGTGATCTAAATTCAGTGGAAAAACATAATTGATGGGCAATTATACTGTTTAACAAATGGCTGAATTTAAATAATGACACCTACTGACATTAAGGAAAGACTTTGCATATCCTCAAAATAGCATTTGACAATCTAGAGCTTGCCTAAGATTTGTTTCCTTAGACTGTGAAATATTAATTTGGAGACTCAGGCATTCAAGAATAATAGTTGGACCTATTTTTCTTCAAATAAGCTCATAATCTATCATGCCAATAAAGAGAAGGGTGGAAATTTAATACATGTCTTATATACACTGAGTGGCCAGATTATTATGATCTCTGAACGCATAATAATCTGGCCACTCAGTGTATATCCTGTATAATAAAAGGCTAATATGCAAATTGTCCCCTCGACTAGGAGTTCCACCAGCAGGCAGGCCGGCCAACTGCCCATGTCCCCTCCCCCTGGCCAGGCTGGCCGGACCCCACCCATGCACGAATTCATGCACCAGGCCTCTAATATATATATACACACACACACACATACACACACACACACATACACACACACACACACACACACACACACACACACACACACACACTGAGTGGCCAGATTATTATGCGTTCAGAGATCATAATAATCTGGCCATTCAGTGTATTTCTCTTCTTTCATTGTCTTCCATGTTTTCTGTAATACAGCATTGGTGAAAACAGAACTTGGAGTGTGTCTACCAGATTCTAACAGAAAAAAATAAAAACATGCGAACATGTGAGGTGCAGATGGGCATGTGACCTAGTGTAATCACTCAGTTAATTTCCTGGCAATGCTTGAAGACAAGCAGGTACATTTTGCTCAGTGTTTTAAGACTTGACAGTTCCATCGGTGCAAAACATTTTAGGAAAATAAAAGAGCAAGGTGTTCGGTTAATGAGCATCTTTAAGAATGCTCCATCCACAGTTGAATGGATTATTTTCTTGATGTGCATAATTTTCATTATTTTAACAAATATTTATTGAGGGTTTATCAGGCACCAGGCAGTTGGGGTTAGGGAAGAAGGTAAAAAGGTAAATAAATACGGTCCCTGCCCTAACTGACCTTAGGGTAGAACATGGGGATGTAGGATAACTGCACACTATTAATTAGGGTGGAAAATGTTAATAGGCAGAGAAGCAACAAGTATGGAAGCTCGAGGGAGAAAAGAGTTTACATTGTAGAGCTGGAAACCGGAGAAACAGGGAGAAAGGAATGTTTTAAGCTAAACCTTTAAAAGTAGG
Source organism: Plecotus auritus (assembly GCF_963455305.1). Classification (NCBI taxonomy): domain Eukaryota; kingdom Metazoa; phylum Chordata; class Mammalia; order Chiroptera; family Vespertilionidae; genus Plecotus; species Plecotus auritus. Next base: position 141,687,883 of record NC_137776.1, on the reverse strand, counting down.
GAATATGAGAACAGGTAATTATATTGAAACCACCTCCCTGAAATTATGGAAATAGGGAAGGACAAAAGCTATGGAATTCAAGTAAATGCAACAAAAATCATTTAAGTGCCTACTCTAGGCTAAGAGCCCCAGCTATGTGCCAGCTCAAATACATCTCCTGGCCAAAACCGACCCTCCCCTCCTCTGAGCACCCATGCTCAGTCCGTCTCTACTGCTCTTATGTCACTTAAGCTATTCTACATGCCTGCAATTGGCTTCCTGGCTGTGTGACATTGAACAAGAAGCCCAGCCTCTACTGCCGCACCGTCCTTACCTGCACAAGGAGCATGCTAAAAGCACTTACTTCACGGGTTTGCTATGAGGTTCAAACTAGTTCATAGATGAGCATAATTAGACCAGTGTATATATAAACCCATTTATTGTGATTGCTCTTATTAAACATCATTGTAGTCTTTCATCCATCAGATTTATTTCCCATCAGACAGTGCTTTTCCAGCTTTAATGTAAAGGAATCACTTGAGGATCTTATTAAAATGCAGGCGGAAGTTCAGTAGGTCTGGGATGGGGCTTAAGAAGCTGCATTTCTAATGAGTCTCCAAAGGCTGCCCATGCTGCTGGTCCATGGACTATATATGGAGCAGCTACTTGTGGTCCACGAACTGCTGCTGGCCCATAAACTGTTTATGAATGGTGAGAGAAGTGCAAAAATTGAGAATAAGCACTTAGCAACTTCTGTAGCAATTTACCATTGCCACAAAATCCAACTGCATACTCATCTTCATGGCATTTACAAACCTCTTAGTTCATAATGGATTCAGAATTTTCTAAAAACAATCCTTTGCCATAAATCATTTGAGAAGCATTGCAGTAGAACTACAGCAAAAACTTAAAAGCAGACACAGGGTCTTTGCAAAGTTTCCCACCTCCTCAGCAGCTAAAAGAGCTTTGCACAAGGTTAGTGTTCAAAGGATATTCTTGAATTCTGGTGTGAAATAATCTATAATAATAAAAGCGTAATATGCTATTAGACCGGACAGCTGAACAACCTTCCAGACATCATTCTGGATGTCCTTCTGGATGAAGTCGTGGCAGCAGGGGCTGAGGCAGAGGCGGCTAGGGGTGATCAGGCAGGCAGGCAAGTAGTTAGGGGCAATCAGGCAGGCATGCAAGCAGTTAGTGGTGATGAGGCAGGCAGGTGAGCTGTTAGGGGTGATCAGGCAGGCAGGCGAGCGGCTAGGGGCGATCAGGCAGGCAAGCAGTTAGGGGCGATCAAGCAGGCAGGCAGAATGGTTAGGGATGATCAGGCAGGCAGGCAGAGGTGGTTAGGCAATCAGGCAGGCAGGCAAGCAGTTAGGAGCCAGCAGTCCTGGGTTGTGAGAGGGTGCAGGCCAGACTGAGGGACCTCTCCCCTGCACCCCCCGTGCACAAATTTCATGCACCGGGCCTGTAGTCCTATATAATAAAAGGCTAATATGCAAATCAACTTAAACAGTGGAATGACTGATCTCTATAACACACACTGATCACCAGGGGGTCGACGTTCAATGCAGGAGCTGCCCCCTCGTGGTCAGTGTGCTCCCACAGGGGGAGCACCGCTTAGCCGGAAGCCTCTGCAGCAGTGCTAAGAATGTCCAACTGATGGCTTAGGCCTGCTCCCTGATGGCAGGGAGCAGGCCTAAGCCATCAGTCCAGACATCCCCTGAGGGCTCCCAGTCTGCAAGAGGGCACAGATCAAGCTAAAGGATCCCACCCCACCCCCACCCCCAGTGCACGAATTTCATGCACTGGACCTCTATTGAAAAAATAAGTGAATACAGTTGTTATGACCATTTTCAAATTCTCTGTGTAATGGCAAGAGCAGGAGCTTCAGGTAGCATCAGCTTTAATGAAGTACAATTTGCACACCACAGCTAAGCTTTTGTTTACACTTTATTCATTTTTTAAAATATACTTTTACAGATTTCAGAGAGGAATGGGGAGGAAGAGAGAGAGAAACATCAATGATGAGGATCATTGATTGGTTGCCTCCTACACACCCCCTACTGAGGATTGAGTCTGCAAACCAGGCATGTGCCCTGACTGGGAATCAAACCATGACTTCCTGGTTCATATGTTGATGCTCAACCACTGAGCCAAGACGGCTGGGCTACAGTTTATTCTTAATGATTGTTAAAAGACCTTCTGCATTAGAACTGTAAGCACAGGGAGGTATTTCCTCTACCTGGTTCTCTCCTATGAATACTGGATTTGTACATTTCTAGAAATGCATCTCACTTTTATTATAATTCCATTTCAAATAACTAACACTGTGATCAGGAGTGAACAAAATACCTCCACACATGTGCATAAATATGAGTCTCATATTTCATCATTGTTCATCTACTGCAGCCTCAGGTAGTCAGTGTTTAGCAATAATGTACATATCAGAATGCCTTCTGGCATCCAAAGAAAAAAATAGAATGAAAAAGAAATACCCGTTCATACAAAAGAGCCTTATTATTATTTTGGAAGGATGTGTTGAAAGTCAGCCAGTACAATAGTATATTGTATGCCTTTACTTGCAGCGGTGGTTTTAAGGAGTGGTCACAAATAGTACTCTAATGCAGGGCCTAACATCCCAGAGTCTGGAATTTCATGTGCGCATATGTGTGTTTTATAAGTTTCCCTTGCAGTTAAATCATCAGCTACAATGAAAGTATCATTTACCAGGAAAAAGTCAGGTTTCTATTAAATATTGGAGAAAGGACCTGAGAACTCTTACAGAGGTCGGGTTTAGAGTTTAAATTGACAGGTGAGTCAGGATACTAATCTCTGCTCCAGAATTTCCCATGGGTTAATAACTTTACTAATTATTCCCAAAATATTTATCATACTTATATAACATGTGCCAAACAGGACTCTTAGAAAAATATCACATTGTCAAATTAAACAAATCTATAGAGAATTGCTACTTATGAAAATTTACATTTGAAACATCAAATCATCCACAACTCCCTCCACCAAGGTCATGAATATCAGTAGTTTGTATCCCCTCAAAAAGTAGTATTTAAATTAAAGATTAGCTTCCGTCAAGACACTTTTACTCTTCTATCTTTTTATTTGGAGCACTTGTAAATCGGAAAGGAGATTGATATTGTTGGAGGTAGTGAATTGGATCAGTTTGGCATAGAAAAAGTTTGGAATCACGAGCTGGGATGTGAACTCTGCTAAGGTCTGTGAAACCCGTTAAGGAGTCTAGATTTTATTCTAGAAGTAATAGAAGGTCCCTGAATGATTTTGTGGTGAAAGAGATGGAATGCAGTCAGCATATTTGTCACTTTAAAGGATTAACAGTAAGTCTATTCTGTACGACACTGCATTGATGGATACATGAGATGATGCTTAGGCAACCCATAGAACTGTGTAACCCAATGAGTAATGTAAACTGTGAATGTGAGTTAGTGATAATGTATCAACATCAGTTTATCAATTGACACAAACAGAGCACACCAATGCAGGATTTTACATAATAGGGGAAACTGGTGAGAGATGGAGGAAGGAGGTATATGAGAACTCTGTTCAGTTTTTCTTTAAACCTAAAATTGCTCTAAGAAATAAAGTCTATTAAAAGAGGAAAGAGAAAAAAAAAAGAAAGAAAAGAGGAAAGAGGGGAGATTATATTTGTTGCTGGGTGGAGAATGAATTGGGACACCAATTAAAAAGCCAGCACAGTACGCTTTTTAAAATATCTTTATTAGCATAGCTTCTTTCAGGAGATGTGCTATTAGAAATTCACCTGGCATCAGATATTCAAAGATTGGAACTCTTTACATTAAAGGTGAGGTGGTGCCTGGGTGGGGTAGCTCAGTGGTTGAGAGTGGACCTGTGAACCAGGAGGTCATGGTTCAATTTCCAGCCAGGGCACATGCCCAGGGTTGTGGGCTTGATTCCCTTTGTGGGGCATGCAGGAGGCAGCCAATCAATGGTTCTCTCTCATCATTGATGTTTCTGTCTCTCTCTCCCTCTCCATTCCTCTCTGAAATCAATAAAAAAAATATTTTTTACAAAAAGTGAGGTGGTAAGAAAACAAAGGAGAAAAAAAATCGCATTACCATCCAATGGAACACAAATTGGAGTCTGAATGTTTATTTCTGCACTACCTGTTAACAGTTTTTACACCTACTTTTGAATTCTTATTCATTTCTATGTGCATCAACTTTAAATGATTACATTTAGGAAAAGCTAATATATGTATTAGTATCTTCTAGGACCTAAAATCTTCTGGAGAGACTTTAAATTAACATACTAAGGTAAAAATAAATTTAAAAAAGACATGTTTTAGTTATAAGCATGTAAGAAAAGACATTAACAATGTTAAAGCTAGGCCTAATAACCTTGAACAACCTTAAAACTGTCACATAACTGGAGGCTGAATTTATGTGGATGGCTATATTTTCTACCTAACAATTTAGTAATTTGACAGAGAAAAATGACTATCAGATAGAAATACATTTATGCTGCATTAACTTAATACCAGTAATTTTTCATTTCCAGAGAATAATAGGAATAGCTTTACAATTATATTACTGGACCTATCTGCTTATAACTTGCTTCTGATGATAGAAATGGTATTGATTTGATCTGCGTCTCTCCAGTTAGTCGTTCTTTATTGTTAGGTTTAAAAAAAAACTTACAAATCATGGACAATCTCTGAATATTCTGACCTGAATGATCCTCAGGATTTAATTTATCAATTGGTGGGGGGTTAGGACAAGAGAACACCAAGTTCTGGTCTCAAAACTCTCTCAATGACAAGACTAGAAATGCAGTTATTAATTAATCGTAATAATGTCTCAACAATACTTGACGTCTTATTGAAACAGAATTAGAACCCTACATATGTGCCAGATTGCTAAGCCAGGGGCATTCTTAGGAACGGTTGGAGTCCAGTGAGAATTCTTTCAGGGATTATTGATTAATTCAAATCTCCTTATGCACTTTGTGCTGTGTAGACACAAAACCTTGTGCTCTGCTACATTCATGTTTCTTATCAAAAGAGTAATGGTTTCATGAATTTGTAAAATTAAAATAAATCTCTTATTTTCAAAAAGCTTCTATACCTGCTTTGTACACATTAATGAAGGACTAACTGGAAATCTGTCAGGTTCTGATTCCCAGAATCCTCTAAGAACCAGGGTTGACCTTGAAGATCACCAAAATTAAGTCACTCCCCCAAGTTCACAAGCCTACTTGTCAGCAAGCCATGGCTAGGATGCATATCTTCAGACTCCTCATCAGTCATGCTCTCATCAGGCTCTGCCTTAGAATATATTTCCCACGTTTCTCTTCTAAGGAAACATGGAAATATGTTTTAATTGTTTATGAAAATTCTATGAGTTTAACCTTCATATATATATTCATATTACATAAATATTCCGCATCTATTTAAGAATTATTTTTACAGCACAACCTATTGGTAAAAGAAGAGTTTCATTGGTAATTGTAAAGCATAATTTATTGAATCTTTTCCCAGTCTGGTGATAAAAATACAATCTAATTTAACTTTATATTCAAGTGTCTATAATTTAAGTTTAGAGTGAATTTTAATACACATAATTTCAATCCATAATGAATTAGCCCCCAAAGATGATTTCTTAGGAATTAATATTCCTGTAGAAGCTATGTTAAAAATAGGAGAATGAAGAAGGGAAGTGTCCTAGGTGAGGCTATAAAATTCTAGTTGTGCTATAATACACCCAAGTACTGGGCATTTGTAGTGGAAATTGGCTATGAGTGATCATAAACCTGAAATAAAAGTAAATAATTATAATTTTGTGTGGCTTTTCTTCTAATGGAAGTTGGAGCAAGGTATAGAGTGGAACAATAGTTGTGGTGATTCATCTGTCTGGCAGTTTCCAGCCACATCTCTTCAAAGAACACGGTGTTTTGTGCAGAGTTTGGAAGAACAACGAGGCATTTCCTAAGTACAAAAAGGAGAACTAGCATTTCAGGCGAGTGGGACAGCATGTCCACAGGTTGAGAATGGTGGAACAGCGTGGTACATTAGGGGAACAACCAATGATTTAGTTTACTGGAGCATACATGTTTGAAGGTTTGGAGGAAAACTGAAAGCTTTAAATAGATACATCCAGAGCCAGATCCTGAAGGTCTTCAATACTGAACTGATCTGCTTGTGCTGGGGATGGCGTGCCACCAGTGGGTACTGAGCAGGAGATGGCCTGACTGATTGTTTCAGGAAGAACATATTGGGTGTCAGTGTGCTCTGGAGGCAGCTGGCTCTGTCATGTGTCACTGGCATTGTTTTACTGTATAGGTCAGAGGCAGCTCTGAACATGAGAGAATACATTACATTTATTTCCAGGCATTAGAATAAAAACAAGGAGACTGGAGGACTTTTAAAAAGGATTGAGTCTGTGTTTCCTCAAGTTCAGTCACTTTTGTGATAACATCATAACTTTTTTCTTATCTACTAGTATAAATCATGTTTAATCTAATTTATTAAAATTTTTTGATGGGCTCATTTCTTCACAACTCCAGAAAAATGAAAATACATGCCCCTAAGCAATAGTATTTGTGAAATTGCAGATTTATATAAATATAATATAAATCCAATTATTGAAAGAAAAATGCCCATCTGTGTGCCACCCTAAATTACACTTTAGGAAACATGAGTCTATCTGATGCCATCATTTTACAGATAAGGAATTGATATGTAAATCAAACAATGTTTCTAAGTCCCCCATGTTCGCCAACCATGTTCCAAACACAGTTCTTGGTGCTGGGGAGATAGCAGTAATAAAACACAATCATTGTCACCAAGAACTTAAATTCTAGTGGGGGACACAGACAACAATCAAACACAAAGACATGGCATAATGGCAGGTAGTGTGGAGGCTATGAGGAAAACACAGGGAATTAAGGGAATAGACAATGCCCACTGTGCTTTTGGATGGTGTGGTCAAGGAGGCCGCTCAGTTGTGCCATAGGTTGAGAGAATATGATGTGAGCTATCTGAGGATGGCGCTCTCCAGGTAGAAGAAACAACAGGAGCAAAGACACGTAGGTGGGAACTTACCTGACATGCTTGAGGAAGAGCCAAGACAAACTAGTGATGGTGCCACAAAAGCCTGATTCTTAGGAAGACCGCCTGCTGCCCCACCAAGGGTTGGCCAGCACACATCAGTTCTATCTAGCCCAGCACCTGTTTTATTGGAATGCAGCCCTGCTCGTTTATTTACATCTCGCCCAAGGTCGCTTTTGTGCTTCCAACAGCAGAGTTGAATGTTGCAACATAGTCCATGTGGCCTGTAAAGAGCTTAAATTATTTACCATCCAGCCATTTACAGAAAATGCTTTGGGCAATCCCATTAACATCAAAATATACATTTTCCATGTCAAAATCTAGTTTCTACTTGTAGAAAATCTGATTTTATTTTTAAAAACTTGAGTTATGTACCAGTGGAAACTTTTTAGTATATCCTATTCACATGTGATTTTTTTTTTCTTTAATGATGAATTGGAAGAATAAGGTAATCTCTCATTACGTAAAGATAGGAGTAAAGAATAAACACAGTTCACCTTATGCTTGTAGTTTCCTCTTGTTAGTATTCAAATTATATTCTCTCTAAAGTACATCAGAAATAGGCCTGTAATATAGCCTGTCAGGAGTTGCATTGTTGGGTGGGTACACAAGGTTTTTAAAAAGATCCATATGGACAGTGCGGCTCAGAGCTACAAGTCTCTTTGGAACTAATTACCTTCTCAAATCAAAGGGTCTTAAGATCATCCGTGACCTCATATGAAAGAACTGCTGTGCTGAATTTACCTGGGGCTTTCTTTTCCTCTAAAACAAAGTACTTTGTGGTTCTAGGGACAATATTTTTGTCTTTGGTGTAAATAAAGTTCATAGAAGGTGCCTCATATTTTCTCCCTACCAAATATTTCTAGAAAGGAAAACTAAGTAACAAGAAAAATAAAAAATAATAATTAAGACTAAAGAGAGAATAATGTAAGAAAAATACATGGACAATATTTAAAATACTCAGTATGTGTATGCTTGAACTCAAGATTTAAAGTAAATCAGATGCAGAATTGAAGTAGTGGCATAATCCATTTAATTAATTTAATTAGCCTTCCACTGATGGACTTAAATTGGTTTCAGATTTTTTGGTCTCATAAATAATGCTGCAGTGAACATCTTCGTGTGATCATGTCTCTGGTGATTCCCTTATAATAAGTGCTTAGGAAGTCACAGCAGCATAGAAGGAAGGTTATGCACATTACTAAGGTTGTCACTACACATTATTCTGTGGCTAACTCCGGAAGACAGGTAAAGGGACTTTCTTAATTATGAGTTTAATGCTAAAGCTCAGTCTGATATTCCACTTGGGTCTTCTTTATTGTAATGTTTCCTCAGTTACAAGACACTAAGTAGTTTATCGTTCCTTGTCTCCGGGGAAACCCTGTTAAGTGAGAGACCAGAAGATGTGGGAGTTTGAAGGAGATCAGTCCTCCAAATGGCAGAGAGGCAAGAAGAAAGCTAAGGATCCAATTCAAGTGTGGGATAAGCCATTCATTTCACACTATGACCCTCAGTGAGTGTCCACAGGACACATCCTAGGCACTCTGATGGAGATTATGAAAAAGTGAAGACTAAAGTGGCACTGCCCTCATGGAATTACAGCCCACCAAGTTCATCATAAATACCACCTCTCAGCTCTAACTTCTGTCTGTGGGAAGAGTTCAATCTTTTGGAGATGAAGTGCTCAAAAATTCACTTATTTAAAAAGTATTTTGGGGCTGGGTGGTGTGGCTCAGCAGTTGAGCGTCAACCCAGGAACCAAGAGGTCACTGGTTCGATTCCTGGTCAGGGCACATGCCTGAGTTGCAGGCTTGATCCCCAGTAGGGGGCGTGCAGGAGGCAGCCAATGAATGATGTGTCTTTCTCATTGATGTTTGTATCTCTCTATCCCTCTCCCTCTCTCTCTAAAAACATAAAAAATAAAAGTATATTAAAAAGTTTTTTTTTCCTTGTTGAAATTTGAGGTTTTTTTCTCCCCAAGTGTTTACTTTAAGAACTATTAAATGAAAAATTCACTCTTGGATGATATTCGAAAGAGGCCTTTTTGTGTGAGCCAGAACCTCTCAGTTGGGCCAGCTCAGCTAAACACATCACAGTGTCACTGCTTTTAGTCCGCATCCTGAATGTGTGCTGTAATGGTCACTGCTCATCTTTTTTAAATAGGGAAACAGGGGCGTGTAGGGTTCTAACCACACCTCTGCAATCCTGGGAGAGGGGCTGCAGGATCAGAGTAATCAGACAAGTTTTCTTATTTATTGACATTTTAGAAGTTGTGGAAGGTCACTGGCAAACTCAAACTTTATTCTCCTTGGGCTCATGATCAGGGATCAAACTATTCTTTTGAAACGTTCAGTTCTTAGCAGTTCCTCTTTAAAGAAATACTATCATTCCATTCTTTGGGGAAGAACGAACAATGCGGCTTGTGTGTTCAACCCACTTGGAGCCTTAATACACTGTTTCTTTAGAAGGATTTGCTTTCGAAAGTTGAACTTTTCAGAACTCAGAACACCTTATCACACTTTCACAAGCCTTCTCGCTGAAAATGGAAAAAGAAAAGGGGGGTGAGCCTGTCAGGACTTGTGCCAGTTAAATCCGATCTCTCCGGGGATTTGTTTTTCTCCTGGCGTCAGATTCAATGTTCAAATCAAGCAGTGTTTGAGACTGCGAGGGAATGTCCATGGGATTCTTACTGAGGCTAATCCCACAGCAGCACATTCCAAGGGGCTAATCTGCCCAAGTTCATTGCTTACTTGAAAGGTCTCTTGGGGGACGAGCCGGGCAAGTGACTTTTTTTTTCCAGTGGGCGGTCATAAGAGCATTATTAACGGGATGACCAGCCCCAGACACAGCAAAATGAAAGCAACAGGAGCTGCTCGTGGGACTGCCTTTGCCACCACCCAGAGTCAGTGCTCAGGTAAAATGATTTCAGCTCACTTTCCTCTTATTCAACTTCCCAATATTGGAGCTGGGGACCTAGAGGAAGACCAAAGGAATGCCCAGGGAGACCTTGAGGGAAAGCAAAAGGCAAAAAATGAACATAGGATTCAGTGCCGTTGGGTCTTTGGCATTTTGTTCTGTTTTGGACAAAGTGTACATTGAAAACATGAGAGCCTCACAATGAGGAACATTAGTGAAATTTTGCTTGCAATGTATTCCTATAAAGTTAATGGACTCTTTTTTTTTAATCTTATGATTACTGGTCTGGGTTGTTGTTGTTTGGTTAAAGTTTTCCTGCTAAAGGGTGGAATGTAATAGCATGCTCCAAGAATTTCTGATTTAATACATACTCTGTGTGTGCACTTGTAAACCACTCCTGCCTGGAGAAGTCCTTGATTCTATAGCGAGTGCAGAGTGGATAATGATAAGAGTCAAAAGTAATTTGGGGGACGCACCTTTGTAGCAGAGACTTTGTGAAAAAAGAGTCAAAACCTTAAAAGAAATAACTTATTTTTTTTGTCTTTATAGCTGTTTGTTTCTATAATTTTGCTGCTTTATTTATGGTACATTAGACTTTTAAAATTCATAATTAATTTACTCTTTGAGGGTAATCATTATACTTTGTTTAAAATGTGAATGTCCTCATTTGTGTTTTGAATGAGATGTCTTTTAATCATTAACCTTTGGAAAACACTTTCCTTTTACACATCACACATGACTGATAATGCAGAAAGACAGGAACGAAAATAGCCTTTCACAGACTCCGTCATGGTGACGTGACCATTCTACCTTTAGAAAAGAATGTACATGAGTGATTTCCTAAAGTAAAAGTACACGAGACTTCCGAAGTATATTTAAAAGACATTTTTGAACACTTTGTCCATTGAGGTTTCACATGATATATGGTCAGCTAGAAGCACGGCATGTCAGAACTCTTTCATGCTTTCTAACAATAAGGATAGCCATTCTGAACTAACCTAGTTGGATGTTCAAGCCAAGTAGAAAGCCTGCACAGAGCCATTCAAAGACTTGGAACAAATGAAAAGGGAATTGGGTTAGAGAACAAGTTAAACCTTGATTACACTTCAAGTATGCCCTCTCAAAGAAAATAATTTTAAAAGTCTACTATCTGTCCACACTAAAGACCAGAATAAAGAGCACAGTAAAGCAAAACCCACAATAGAGCACAGTTAACTATGTGTGATATTTTGTAAAATTTCTAATTCATGTGCTATACATACATTCTTTCGGTTATGTATTATACTTCTCAAAGAAGAAAGGATCCAGTTCAATTATGAGTGATGGAAAGATTCTTTTTACATTATGTTTCTTTTTTTTCCTCCTCCCAATTTTCGGTGCCTTTGCAAGGGAAGTGGTTAGTCCTCTAATAAGAAGAAATAGAAACTAACCCTTGGTCCCTTTGCTAACAGTGAAGTGCCCTGCCACCTTTTAGAAGGTAATGAAGTTGGTAAACTGCACACAGTCAAATTACTTTATAATTAAAGACTAACAAACAAGTTGGCAATCTACATGTAGTACCTTTACTACATAGCATCTGAGTAAAACTGCCAGGGCTTTCCAAGTTGAAACTGGGATCCATGAGAGAGAGAAAAAATGAAGGTGCCCTTGAAAAATCCAATCTATGTCATGGTCTCCCAGATTCTCAAACTGGGAGTCCTACTGTGATTGCACTTCTTTGTTGTAGTTATTATAAAGATTTCCCCTCTTTGTTTCCTTCTCATAATCTGATGGCTTCTGAATGTCCCACCCAAATCCTTTACCTGAAGGAGAGAGGAAGAATAGATAGCATAGTGAGTAATGAACAGTCCCCACAGAAAGGGGAAATGACAAGAGGAAAAATACAAGTATGAACTGGTTCTAAGACATGCCTCTAGAAGGCCAACTCTTTTCAAATACCAAGGCACTTCCTGACATGCACAGATGGCACTGCCAAGATCAAGAGTATTTAATATCAATAATATCCAATTTGGTGCCTGGCTGGTGTTACTCAGTAGTTGAGCATCAACCTATGAACCAGGAGATTACGGTTCAATTCCCAGTCAGGGCACATGCCGGGGTGTGCAGGAGGAAGTTGATTAATGATTCTCTCTCATCATCAATGTTTCCCTCTCTCTCTTTCTCTCTTCCCCTTTATCTCTGAAATCAGTGTGTGTGTGTGTGTGTGTGAGTTTAAATAATATCCCACTTGGGAGGCAGCGAGTAAGAGTGTGAACCCTAGAATCAGACTGCTCAACTTCAAACTCTGGCTGTAAAATTTATTTGCTGCATCTGACTAGTTTCTTCATTGATAAAATGTATATAATAGTAATCACAGGGTTTTTATGAGCCTCCACGGAGATAACACATGACACAAATCCAGGCACACAATGAGCCCTTCATAAAGCTGAGGCGTTACTACCTACTGAGTTCCTACTAAGTGCCAGGTGCTTTCCCTGAATTATCTTTGATCAATACAACTCTCCAAAAAAGCTATGATTATCCTCATGTTATAGAAAAGCCTCAGGGAAATTAAATAGCTTTCCTACATACCTCGTTATTGGCCAGTATTCCCCAATACAAAGTGAGATCAATCTAGGTCAATCTGCTACAGCAAAATCACAGTACTCTGGTCTGAAATTTCCCCTGAACTTTTAGTATCAGAACCAACCTGGGACTGCCCCACTTCTTGGAGTGAAAACACAGTTCCCAAATAACAGTGACAACTGTGTGCTGGGCATGTTGTTGTGCCCATTTTATAGATGAGGAAATCTGAGGAACAAAGAAATTATTTGACTTGGTCCACATAGCTGAGTCCCACTCACACCGTTTTTTCTAACTGCGAACCTCATGCTCTACCCATGATGTTACCATTCTTGCTTTCTCTCAGAGAGTATTGATCAGTACGCCCTGAAATTCTCAGGTTCTCCCCCAAAAGATCCTTCTGAACCCTAGCCAAAGTGGACCACAAAGAAAAAAGGAAAGTGCACTCTTTTCTGCTCCCCAAGGTGTAGGGAAAGTTGGTTTCAAATGTCCAGTGAGGAATATTTTTACCATCTTTCTGCCAAGAGATGTTATCAACGAGAGTATTCAGTGTCTAGGAAAAAATCACAGCCCATGAATAGCTTAACTTACAGGCTTTTCAGAGAGATAAAGACTGGTTATCATCTACACTGTTGCAAAGATGTAGCCACTAGCTTTTCCTACATATTTGAAAAGAAAAATTCTTTGAGAATAGACACTGGGGCTTTTTCATGCCCAGCTGACAAATAGAACTGCAAATGTAGCCTTGGTGGTGGGAGGGTGCAGTAGGCCCCCTGGACCCACGGATCTCTGAGGCAGGGTGGGCGCTCCCTGTCATGTGGATAGTGCATAAACACTCAGAAAGTATGGGACCTGATTGTGACCATGACTGAAACAGGATGCAGTTCCTACGTACCCCTCAGGCATCCCCCGTGTTGTCATGTCATGAGTATTAGACAACCACTGCCTTCAGGGCCACATGCTTGTGGACACTCTGTGTTTTTTTTTTGTTTGTTTGTTTGTTTTGTTTTGTTTTTAAATATATTTTATTGATTTTTTTACAGGGAGGAAGGGAGAGAGATAGAGAGTCAGAAACACTGATGAGAGAGAAACATCAATCAGCTGCCTCCTGCACACTCCCCACTGGGGATGTGCCCGCAACCAAGGTACATGCCCTTGACCGGAATCGAACATGGGACCCTTGAGTCTGCATGCCGACGCTCTATCCACTGAGCCAAACCGGTTAGGGCGACACTCTGTTTTGAAAGAGGAAGGAGATGCACAAATAAGGGGTGGAGGGCAAACCAGACCTTAGCACAACTTATATGGATATTTGGGGCCTTGGCAGAGTCATTATCAATCATGGCCGGCAATTGGGGGCTTGTCACAGTTAACAGTGGTCATTGAGACAGGCCAAGTAAACAGCTTGGCTGCGCTTTGGCCTTGTGTATTTTAAGAGTGTGAATTTAATCCTGACTCTGGGTTAGGTAGAAGATGACACCAGATAGAAATAACATTTTAAGTTGCTATAGCAACTTTCATCTTAAACACTTAGAGAAGGAATCTTTAGAGAAGCTTTCTGGATTCCATAAGAGACACTTCCGTTTCAAATGCTATAAAGAAAGGGGTAAAAGGATGCAGGATGGACACTCTGCTTTGGGACAAAGAGGGTAGAGTTTTCCAGAACTGCCTTTTATCTTTCCTGGAGCCCCGTCTTAGTGGCCAGACTTCTGGGTGGACAGTCCCAACAATACCCATCTTAGAAGCTGTATTTTCTATGCTTAAAGGCATGTGGGATGCAAGAAAAGTGCTATCGTACTTCCTTCCAAAGGCATTACCTGTGAAATTTTGGACTGTGATGAAGACATTTATCTTGCTTATGTTTTCATTTCCATTTTTCCCCCTTTGTATTTAAGCACTGCTAATTTAGATTTTAGAAAAATCATGGTGATGGATTAGGGCCCTTGAGTTATGTAATTCCCTCACCATTTTTCTTTCCTTCTCCAAGGAATATCTAAGTATCAGCCATGAAAACTTTGTATTTGTTTAGATATATGGTTGACCCTTGAACAAAGCAAGGTTTAGAGAAGCCAACTTCCCGCAGTCAAAAATTTGAGAATAACTTTTGACTCCCCAAAAACTTATCTACTAATTGCCTACAGTTAACCGAAAGCCTTACCAATAACGTAAGTAGTCGATTAATACATACATTGTTTGTTGTATGTATTAAATATTGTATTCTTACAATAAAGTAAGCTAAAGAAATGGTATTAAGAAAATCATAAGGGAAAGAAAATACATTTACACTATTTATTTAAAAAATTCACATGTAAGTGGGCCCACACAGTTCCAATATGTGTTGTTCAAGGTTCAACTGTATATTTTCCCACAACTGAATACTTGTTATCTGTAGGGTTAAAAACATACTGCTGTATATTTTTCATTTTCTCTAAAAAGAGCATTGTTTTTCTGTCCTTCAAAAATCATGAATTTGTATATGGTTCTATCACTATTTTTTATTATGATCATTTCCTTTAATTCACAATATTAATAATGTTGAACAACCTAATTATCATGTTCTGGGAATGATTGCTTTTGTTGGAGTCACTGTTGATGTGTGTAACCACAATTTCAATTCAGTTTATGAGGTACTAGTCTATCATGTTATTCTGAAATTTTGCTGCCTAAAATACTTGAAGATTATGTTCACCTTTACTCTTCTTCTTTTTTTTTTTAGGCTCAGAAATCCTGGATAGAAAGAGCATTTTATAAAAGAGAATGTGTTCACATCATACCCAGCACCAAAGACCCCCATAGGTAATTTTGCTGTCTTTATCATGTACTGAGAACATGGAGTAGCAACTATGGGAAAACTATGATAGTTAGCACTATTCATTACATGTAGACCAATGTGGAATTAAAGTTCAATTTTTATTGTTGCTGGACATTTTTGCAGCAATCACATATACACATACCACATAATATGCCATCTTTGCAGTGAATTCTCTAAGAATCTAATCTATACAGAATAACAAATATACCACCAGGGAAGGAATTAATCACTATATCTAAGATGGAATATATATATATATATGTTAGTATGGTTGCTGGTTTTCTCTTTTAAGCATTTCATCAAAATACTTCTTTGTACCAACATGCATTACTGTAGTGAAAAGGAGATTTTTAAATTAATGACTTTTAGCAGATTACTAATTAGACTGCAGACCTTCAGATTCCTATCCAAGCACATTTTTTAGTATCCTACTTACCTTTTTGAAGATCAAAAGAGTGGGAAGTATTTGGGATAAAGTAACATATCAATGTCTGGAAATGCCTTTTTTAAAAGGCAATGTACTAAACAGTTTAAAATATAGACTATAGAGTCATAGACTATGTAACCTTGAGAAATTATCTAACCTTCAAAATTACAGTATTATACTCATAAAGTGAATGCCACACTGTTAGCATTTAATAAATGGTAACTATGTATCAGTGTTATAACAGTAATCATATCCACAGTGGTAGGAAAGTCTGAAGGACATTTTCATGTGTTAAGGAGTGAATTTTGTTTTCGGATATCTTGTGAATAATTCTTTCATTGTTTCTTTAAGAACACTTTAGCTGCAGATTTTTTCCCTCTGAATTGGCTTTTTGACAGTCAATGTCAATTTGGAAAAGACAAGTTAGGTAGTGACTCACCTATGAGTGAGATTCCTCATTTAAATGTGCATATTAAAATTCTTCCCTGGGAGCTGCTCAGTGTCCTTCCTGCAAGATTTGATCGACGGGAGGAGTAAGAAGTAAAAACATCTACAGAGCTTTTGTTCGCAGATTCCAAACTTGATCAATATGGCAGGTGTGAGAGGGGTGGGTGAAGAACAGGAGACATGGTACAGCTTACACAGCTAAAGGAAAATGAGGAGGCAGCAGAAAAGAAAAGGGATATTGTCAGGTAAATCCTGAGTTCCTCATGTGCCTGATACAACCACAATATGGGATTCCACCTGAAAACTGACTAACTGGCTTGCTATAGACTGTAGATTTTCCAGCCTTAAGTGTGTACTCCAGTAGCGGCTAATATAATGGTTCACTTTGACCTCCTATGTTATAGGTGTTGCTGCGGGCGTCTAATAGGCCAGCATGTGGGCCTCACTCCCAGTATCTCCGTTCTTCAGAATGAGAAAAATGAGAGTCGCCTCTCCCGAAATGACATCCAGTCCGAGAAGTGGTCCATCAGCAAGCACACTCAACTCAGCCCCACGGATGCTTTCGGTACCATTGAGTTCCAAGGAGGTGGCCATTCCAACAAAGCCATGGTAATCAGAAAAACATTCATTCATTTCCCAAATTCTCTCACAAGTCCTACAAGGCAATGGTAAAGAGCTGGAGATTTACTCTTTAGACCTAATCCCAATTCTGCCATTTCCTGGCTGGGTAACCTGCTCTAATTACCTTGTCCTATGTATCTATGCTCTTTCTCTATAAAATGAGGCAAACAAACCTCCCTCTGAAGATTAGTATGAGATCAGACACATGACTGTTGTTTTTATTCATAATAAGTAGCTTTCTATCCACTATTTATTATGTTACTATCTGGGTCTCATTGTTAAGACATGTTTTTCTAACTCCTTTGGTTAAAAAAAAAATCTTATCTTTAGGTTTCTATTTTGTTCTATTGGTAACTAGGATTTCTCTCAATTCAAAGTAGAAATGATCATGCCAGTCTATTTTCTTCTCCCTTCTATCAGATTGAGTGCTTTTTCTCCAAGCAGCTGTGTTCAATAATGTTCTCAATGGAAGTGCTCCATATGAAAAGCATTTTTCTTTGGAAAGGAAGCCTTAGGAAATAAACACATTTTAGTTCTCAGAATTGTCACTTCTAAATTTCAACTTTCATCATGGACCTCTTCCTACTTGGCTGTCAGATTTTGCCAGGAGAAAAGTATAGCACGTGTTTTTGGAAATTCTAGAAATGCTGTATTCCAACAAGCTTGCTTCTGTTGAAAGAGAGATCGTCGAGGGTGGAGCAGTTGGAGGTGGCTGTTCTCAGGCATGCCACAGAGGCTTCCGAGTTCAGAGAGAAAATTTTGCTTAGAGAAGCATACTACAAAATGCAAGATAAGTTGCTTCACACCAGTTACAATCCAGAAATGGGCAACAAAGCCACCTCTCTTGTCTTTTTTCTCTCCCCTCCCCATTCTCACATCTGCACCCCGCCCCCCTGCCGACTGCAATGTTTTCTTCACCATGAATAGCTATAAGCTATTCTCACAGTTTTTCCCTGAAAAACTTAATTCTAAGCTATATATTAGATTAAACCAATTTTGAATAATATATTGGGGAAAAAGAGATGCTATATGCAACTTCCAATGAGGTCTGGCAAAAGAAAGAAGGGTTAGTCTAGGCCTGTACAGAACTAGGGAAATGGAGATGGTAACTTCCACATCCAATTAAGGGATGCAATTGCCTACACAAGATCATTAAGGGTCCCCAGCTCAGCACAGTCCCCATTCACAGTATGGATTGAAACATATACAGTGTCTTCTTGAACCATGCATTAATTAAAAGTCATGCACACTTTCCCTATAAGAAAAGTACTGCAGGAGAGGAAGTGACTTAGTAGGCAATAATCATAGAGTGGTACACCCAGTGACTTCATAGGGTCCTCGAATGATGCCAGCAAGTATCATGCCACAAACTCAGAGGCATATGGTAAGTAAGCTTCTGGTTATTATTTCCACTGTTCGAATGCAGTGTCTGTCAAATTGAGCATTATTTTGCTCATAAGTAAGAGTGTCCCTCCAAAGTGATCACCTGGGGAGATGCTAATTACCATGATGCTTCCAGTGACCAGGACATGTTTTGGAAACTGATTTATGTTTAACTAGAGGCCCGGTGCATGAAAATTCATGCACTGGAGACGGCGGGGGCGGGGGGGGGCGTCCCTCAGTCCGGCCTGCCCCCTCTCACAGTCCGGGAGCCCTCAGGGGCAGGAGGTGACCTGGTGATCAGGGGAAGGCGATGCCCTATCACACCTCTGCTGCTGCCACTGCTGGCAGCACAAGCCTCGGCCGGCCCTGGTTACCTGAGCCTTGGGTGGCCCTGGGCAGCTGGGAAGCCACCATCTGAGGCTTGCCTGTGCCTCGGACCAGGCCTGGGCAGCTGGGGTCTGAGGAGACTGGGGGACTCCGGAGGCAGGCGCAACTGCTGCCCAGGCAGGGCTGAGGAGACTGGGTGCTGCCATCTTGTGGCTGTGGGCACTGCCAACTTTGAGGGTGGCAGTCAATTAGCATATTCCCTCCTTATTGGCTGTGGCCACCACCATCTTTGAGGGCGGAGCAGTCAATTAACATATTCCCTCCTTATTGACTGTGGCCACTGCCATCTTTGCGACGGCATGAAGGTCAATTAGCATATTCCCTCTTTATTAGATAGGACAAGTGGGAGCCCAAGCTATTCACCAGACACAATGCACATTTTGTCCACTTTGAATATTTGCCCTTGAAGTATTTTGATTCTCCTGTCTAGACAAAGAGGTTGAGTTGTCCAAATGTCATATGTCTTGTTTTATTAGGCAGGATGGTCGTTTGCACCAATTTTATTTCTCGTCCTCTTCAACAAATAAGGTTGCAGTTTGGACAAAGGGAAAATCAGAAACTACCGTCTGTGAAATAGTGCCAGACTTTAGATAGAAAGCTGTGGTAAATTATTGGCCAGAATTTAAGTGAATCAAGTCAACTAACTTAATATGTCTTTGGTCGCCTGCTCCTGACAAAATATTTGAAAGTTGAAATGATTTTTAGCAAAGTGGTCAAAAATTCTAGAGGGCAGATTAACATTGACCTTCATTAGTTTTTTTAAATAAGGTATAACATTAACTGTTCCCTTAAGACAACCCAAGATGAAGTGCTTGGGTCTTCAAAATGCCCATGTGGTCTGGACACAAGGTGAGGCAGAGGCTGCTGGAGGTTGGTGGAAGATACAATTGGAATAAAGAGAATCATTAAAATTATTTTCATTGTTATTAAAATTATTAAAACCATACCTGTTCAGGAGCATTATATGCTATGGTATAGGCAGTACAGCATGATACCACGGAGCTCTGGGCACCAAAGACACTGGAGGGATCAGGTGCAATGGCTCTCAGCCTGGAGGCTCTGGAGTACCGCAGAGGCTCCTACAGATGCTCATGTAAGAATCTCCCCCAGAGAGTCTCCTTCTTGGTCTGGGATAGAAACTGGCATCCGGTTTTTTGTTGTTGTTGTTGTTGTTTTAAGTTAGCCAGGTTATTCCAGCCAGGCTTAAAAAAATTCTAAATAATCCCAAATCTCTCTACCTATTTTATATGGAACCCAGTCAAGTTGCATTATCTCCCAAGAGTCACACAATTATTTAACGACAGAGATAGTTCTCAAATCCTGGCTCCTCAGGACTCCCTAGCAGTTCTGTTTCTTCTCTGCCCTGTGTGCTTCGTATACACTATAGTTGTGTTTTGGAAAGAAGCTCATTGCCATTATTTTTCTAGCTTTTTATAAGGATTCTGAAAACTTTGTGCTAGAGATAGAAGATCACTATTATTGGATGAGCTTCCTTAGATGCAGAAGCTGTGAACAGGAAGAGCTCTTGGTGAAATTGCATCCTAGGCTATTAATAGAACCATGTTCTGAGCCCTTCCTAGTCCTTTGTAGTATTCCGGCTTCAATTCCCAGGCTTGACAAGCTCTAGTAAAACAAATGAATCCAGCTTCTCTCACACATTGCAGAGTAACGGTGTCACAGGAAGGAGACATTCAAAGCTGACAGTGAATGAAGGATTCTCACTCTTTCTCAACACCAAGCCACGTATTACCAAATGTCATGTCCCCAAACAAGGCACTCCTGGGCTTCTGGGGGACCTGACAGTTTATTCAGATGCATCATAAAAGTCAGAACAGGGGGACCAAAGTCAAAGAGATGCAGATACTAAAGCTTTGGTTTCAGCATTGTCTTACAGGGGTGGGTCCCAGGTAACGTTTTAAAACTGCCTTATAGAGCAATAGCAAGAAAGAGCACCATCGGACATTGAGTCCTTCCTCAAAGACTCTTCTTTATCTGAGGCTAAGACTGTAAGTTATTTAGAAAAGGAACCAGTGCCGCACTTGATGAGACAGAATCTTATTTGCTTACTAATCATCTCTTTTAATTAATGCTGAGCTGCCTTGTGGACAAGGTAAGTATAACCTAATTAAGAGCTTGTATTTAAACCTCTCAAGTCACTCAGATAATTCTCAGGTTTTCCCTTGCTATTTACTCTGCTTATTATATCAGGTTGAGCTTCTTATTACAGTTTTCATATAATTGAGGTAACTGTTCTTATGCCTCATTTTCATACTTAAAGCTCTAACTATGAAAGCCTGCTAAGCTGAAAGCCTCATTGTCTGAGCATTGTGGATAGAAGATGGCAGGGAGGAGGGAAGACCGAGGGAGAGACCCTAGGTTGGGGGTGAGGAGAGGCATCTACAACCTTGTATTCCTAAAGTGCTTTGAGATTGAATTTGACTCTTTAAAAATTTGTTATACTTTGCACTATGCAAATTTGATCTGTGAATCATCATTGACTCACACACAGCAAATACGAAATTAAGGGAATCCCACTTTGCAAAACAAAATAGCGAATCACTAGACTATGGCTAACTAAGCAACTTTCCATAAGCACAATGAGGTATTTGGGGGTGCGGGGGGGGGGTTGTAATTGCTCCATTGATTTCTAATTTTCATCTTGTAGTTTCCAGACCATTGAACCGACAGTGCCTTCTGAATCTGAGAATAAAACTAGGATTTGTCACTGAAACTTCTGATCCCAATCATATTCCTATAGAGAGGGAAGAACCAACTTTCCTCAAGGAACCCATCTGCCCTCTAGAAAATTCTCTTCTCCTTGCTTCTGGAAGAGTTTACACTAAGTAATTCTGGCAGAAAAATCATAGAGAAACCCCTGTGGCCTGTTCATATTCTCAGTGAAGTTTTATAATTATTTCTAACCCTTTAGCTTTGGCTTTTCAGCATCCATGACCTGGAAGTACCCAGGTCTCTAACACTGAGGAATTACAAAAGCAATATGGAATAAATTACAATGGCATTTTCACCTCCAAAATGTTGTGAGTCATCAAACTAGGAATCCAATAACAGTGACACCTCACATTTACATTCCCAATATTTTCTTTCTAAGGAGCTTTTACATGTATTAAACCACCATACGTATTCAACTCCTGCTGCAAAGCAAAAGGCTCCCCAAACTTGAAAAGCTGCTATCAGCAAAATTATCATAGTAGTCTGGTGCAACATATTCTCCTTGGCCACAGCTTTAATTAAAAGCACTCATCTGAAATGTGGCTACAAGAATTAGAAAATGAAATGATGCTTTTCACATCTCTTAAAAGAAAGGGAAATGGGGCAAATTTCCCACTCCAGGCTCATAAGAAAGGCATTAAAAATATGTTAAAATAGATATTAGCATTAGTAGTTCCATTACTCAGAGTAAGCACTACTAACAAATACCAATTGCTCATTTCCAAGAATTAAAGGTGCTTTTGCAGTCTTAGGAGGAGAATTTGTCATTTACCATTTCCCAGAATGTAGCCAGATTTATTGTTCTGCAGTTTTGGGTGTTTTTGTTTTGTTTCATTTTAAGTGTTCATTTTAAAAACTGGGTAAAGTAATGTGGGTAAAAATTTTGGGCTAAAGAGGTGACTGATTAATTATCAGAGCCAAATTGCTCCTCGGAAGCTCAGGTTCAGAATGCCAAAGGAAGATTATGATTAATTTTTTAATTAAACAGCCCCAGCCCGTTCTAAATAGTACTGGCTGCTTCCCCACTCTTCAGCCTTTGGCCACCCTGGGTGTCATAAAGGGAAAAGGATACTGTCTGGTTTGTGACACCTCTCTGATCTCCAAGTTTAGTGCAGAGTGAGGCATAATAAAGTTGAATTCTGCTTTGATGAGTGAATGGGAACATTTCTAACAATGAAGCAATATGAGTGACTTTAGAAATAAAAACTGCGGTGAAGTCACCTGCTAAACTAAAAGACCGTTAGCATCAGGCAGAACAACAGTTCAAGAATTTAATTATCGAGGCCATTTCACAAAAGAAATCTCTAGTTTTCTTTTATAGCCTCAACTTTAAACTCTTCATTTCTAAGTTTGTGGTTTGGAACTCAAAATATGTATTGTTGTGAAAGTTATGCCAAATGCATTGGCCTCCAAAGCACCTAAGAATAGATCAAACAGTACAATTTCAACTAGAGAAAACCTCTGCTTTATGCAGAGCATCCTTAGATGCAATTCTAATTGTCATCAGCTCATTGCAAGGCTTTCTGTCGGTCAGGGACCTAATAATGGAAGGAAAAAGGGGAGATAACCACAGACATGGGTAACTTATTTGAGCTCAGTTTATCTCTAGAAATTAAAAATTGGGGAACTATAAGAGCATGTGTTGAAGGATGGGTTAGGTAGCCCAGAGCTATAGCATTCTTCCTCTTGACAGGTATCCTATATAATAAAAGGGTAATATGCAAATTGACCCAACAATGGAACAACTGGTTGCATGACGGTGCACTGACCACCAGGGGGCAGTGGTCAACACAGGAGCTGCCCCTTGGTGGTCAGTGTGCTCCCACAGGGGAAGCGCTGCTCAGCCACAGGCTGGGCTGACAGTGAGCCTAAGCCATCAGTGGGACATCCCCTGAGGGCTCCTGGACTGCTAAAGCACGTAGGCCAGGCTGAGGGACCAACTCCCCACCCTCCAGAGCATGAATGTCGTGCACTGGGCCTCTAGTTTTTGTATAAACACCTGCACCAATCACT
Source organism: Plecotus auritus (assembly GCF_963455305.1). Lineage (NCBI taxonomy): Eukaryota > Metazoa > Chordata > Mammalia > Chiroptera > Vespertilionidae > Plecotus > Plecotus auritus. The sequence continues at coordinate 141,664,504 of NC_137776.1, read as the reverse complement.
CCAGATAGTTTAAAGAGTTGAGATACAAAGCACTACTGTGAACGGCATACTAGTTTACTAGTAGACGCTAAAGGCAAGTCATTTGAATTCTTTAGTATGCAGAAGTCATTATAACCATCACCCAATTTGCATGTATCAGTTTTTCTGCTATAACAGGGATTTTGCACAGTTTAATCTTTACCATGTCCTGTGAGATGATCAGGATCATCCCTATTTACAAGAAAGGGTGCTCAAATTGGCCAGATGGCTTACAGGGCCACTATCTGATGCTAGAATGTGATGCTGCACATAAATGGAAATCAAGAAATGGAAGCACATGTCACCACATCAGAGTCCTGCCCAGGTGACAAAATTTAATATACACATGAGGAGGATTTCTTTTTTTTAAATATATTTTTATTGATTTTAGAGAGGAAGGGAGAGAGAGATAGAAACATCAATGATGAGAGAGAATCATTGATCAGCTGCCTCCTGCACGCCCCACACTCGGGATCTAGCCTGCAACCCAGGTATGTGCCCTTGGCCAAAATCAAACATGGGACCTTTTAGTCTGCAGGCTGACACTCTATCCACTGAGCCAAACTGGCTAGGGCATGAGGAGGATTTCTTATTTGTAAGGTGAACCCTTAGCAATTAATGAGCTCACAAGTGGACAGTCAAAACTGCTTATCTTGACAACCAAAACAGCTCCTCATTGCAAACCGCATTGACCATTTAGCAGGAATTGATGAATTGCTCCGGGGACAGTCATTTATGATATGGAAGCTGCTGAGTCAGCACAGGAGTGGGCTATTATATTACAAGCACCTGGAGAGCTTACTGAATAACCTGATTTTATGGGTATATGAGTATAATTTAAATCTTCAGATACCACAAAACACCATTTTATCACTTAGTTTTATTATCTTATGCTCATTTTAAACTAAAAAATCTTTAACTTCCACGACTGAATTTATTTTTAAGTGAGGTTTTATTGAGTTAAAAATGCTAAGACAAAAGACTGGTCTTGGGGCATGGAGTCTAAATTACCAGGGGCATGGCCAGGTAGGAAAGACAGCATGTCCACTGTCCCACCTCCAGTATGAGGAATGGGAAAGAAAGAGGTAGTCTGACAGAATTCACATGAGCTATGGGCAAAGGTGTGGGGGACAGTGAAGCAGGGCCAGCGCTGGGGTAGCAGAGTCCCCATAAAGAAATGTCCACTCCTACAGATTGGCTGTGGGCAGCAGTCTGGAAAAGCACCTGTAGATGAGCAAAGGCTCCTGGAGTTAGATGGTGCCTGGCTAAAAGAAATGGCAGGAAATACCCACCTGGAAATTAATCCAAAATTCCAAGGGGTTAAAACAGGAATGTGAGAAGTCTTTTGTGAGCTGGTCAGCAGCCATTAATAGGCTAACAGTTTCATCTCTTTCACTCTCCAGCCTGCTCTTCAATTTAGAACACCTCAGAATTTTTTTTTTTTTTGCTTATCACCCAAAACCATTTCATGGAGTTGCTAAACAATAATATAACAAAAAGTAACAAATTGCTTTATTTAAATACTTCTCTTTTTTCCTTACATTGCCTCTCATTCTCAAAGGGAAGGGCACAGTAAACCACAAATAAAACCAAAGGACCAAGGACACCCAGTATTTGTTATTTATCAGCAATGGGATGTAGTCAGTCATGTGTTCCTTTGTATAAGAATTATTCCTGGTAACAAAGAACTAGGTAGTTAGAGATATGCTGAGTGTTCCTATTTAACATGACTTGTCCTGAGTAATTCTTCCAGTATTTCCTCTATTTTTCTCTTTGATTTCATATAAAATATTGAGTATCCTTTCTTTCCTTGGTCCAATGACAGACACAAGACACACCACTTAGACTCTTTGGTCTGAGAAAGAGTTGTAATTTTCCCTGGGGAGCTGGTTAGAAATGCCAAACCTCAAGCCCCATCCCCAACCTGTTGAATCGAGGTCCTCCTGGTGAGTCATACATGTTAGACTGAGAAGCACAGCTCAACCTAGAGTTCCCAGTGTAGCAGTAAATTTCAGAATGGATTAGCGAATGGTTAATCTATAATAATGTAATAATAAAAGCATAATATGCTAATTAGACCAGATGTCCCTCTGGATGAAGCCGGGACTGCGAGGGAAGCTCAGGTCCCGGGTGCTTGCCGGTGGCCGGAGGGAAGCCCGGGTTCGAGGTGCCAGAGGGAAGCCGGTGATGGTAGCCAGGGGAAGGAAGGCCTACTCTTGCACGAATTTCATGCATCGGGCCTCTAGTTATTAGATAACTAGCTCTGAAGTCCCTGTTATTCATTTTCCCTAGGTTTCAGTATCCTCATCTGTAAAGCAGGAGAATTGAACTGATGATTTCTAGTTCCCATGACTGCTAACCCAAGATCCCTTTTATTTCTAAGATTGTAACTACTTCATAGCCAGTACTGAAAAAATCATGGTCAGGTCAAACATGGTCCCTTTCCTCAAATATCTTGCAATGAGATAAAACTGACACATGCAAACAGCAATCAGAAATAAAATATCAGACTGTGTTTGACTGAGAGTGATATAGCATCAACATGAGTTTGCATTCTCAGGAAAAGTCAGTGAAAGTCTTTGAAAGCCCTAGAACGATTTATATAGATGAAAGTGGAGGGACTGGGTTTTCTAGGAATTGAGAAACAACATTAGCCAAATACAGAGAGAAGTAGGGAAATGACTCTGAATAAGTAGGGTAAGGCCAAATTGTGGGAGACCAGGACAGACAGAATGGGAGTTTACGTATGATATAACAATTTGAGTAGGAAAATAATATGTTCAAAAAGGATTTGGGGAAAGAAGTCTGCAATTCTAATAAGTTCCCAGCCAGAATATTTTCAAGTGTTGCCTATTTACCATTATCTCTTTTATCACTATTGAGAATTCTGATATTGACTCCAAGGGGCTCCATTTTTCTTCTGTTTTCAATTCCTTAGTCTCTAGGTGGCATCTGGTTTATTTCTCTGGATATATCATTAGCATGCCTATTCGGTAGTTTAATTTATCCATTTATTTTTTCCTTTAAATTATTATATTTTAATTTTAGAAGTTCTATTTTTTATTATTTTTCAAATGTATGTGGTAATTCATTATAATCTCTTGTTCTTTACTCACATAATTCAATTTTCTCATTTATGCTTTTTAACATACTGGTATTGCTATTTCAACCTCTGTGTCTGATCATTTCAGTATCTTTGAGGATCTTATTCTACTGTCTGTTGTTTCCTTTTGTTCTCATTCATGCTGCTTTATTCCCTTGTGTAATTTATTATAATTATTTTACTATGAAATTATTATTTTTCCCTTGGAAATTATTTGAAATCTTGATTGATGACACATTCCTGCACAAGAATTTACATTTGTTTCTGCCAGTTAGCTGGAGCCATTACCCCAACAGAACCATTATACATTACTCTGAGTTTCTGAAACCATGGTGATAGTGTGAATGTGGGCCAAAATCTGTTTGAGGATCTATTTTTGTTTATAAATAATCAGAGGGGAATTTCTTTTTCTTTGCTATTTAGGAAAAAAGGTAAGCAGGCAAACTTCCTGATCTCTTCTGTACATCAGACTTATTTTTTTCTTCCTTAATCTTTAGGGTGGAAGCCTCTGAAGTATCCCATGTTTATAGGGAGTCCCCGATTAGACTCACCCACACTGCATAAACCCATTAAAGCAGATACCCAAGGTCTTCCGGGGTTTAGGAGAAACTGACAGGGTTAAAGCCTGCTTTAGTGCTTCCTTATCTCCTGAGATTCCAGCTTCCACTCTGTTTAGGAATCAAGATATTCCCTCTTTTCATGCCAGCTCAGCACTGCATTACAAAAGGCTTTCAAATATATTTTTCCAGTATTTCCATTGTTTCCAGATGGAAATGGAAGGCTTTATACAATTAAACTGAAGCCTAAAAGTAGCTATGTATATGGTGATATAAATAACTATATACATAGATTTATCATTATATGTATTTATGGCATTTCATTTATAAGTTACTTGTCATAACTTTATTTCTGGTTGCATCTGGTAATATATATGCTATACATTCTAATTTTTTTTCAACTATACTGCAAGAGAAATTTGCATGCCTTTTGTCACTTGTCTTCTTTGAAAGATAAAGAAAACATTTGGTATGCAGTTATTATAGATTTAAATAAATATAATCAGCTGTTACCTTATTTTAAAATTTTCATTACATTATGTAGAATGATAGAACTTTTCAAAACCTCTTGAAATAATAGTGTCACAGCAACAGTTACACCCAGGTCCAGCTGGCATAAACGGATCACTTATATTGAAAATATTAGAAACATTTGAACTGTTGCACAAATGTTAATGCCAGTAAAATATAAACATGATTTCCTTTGAGCAAAGAGTATATTCCAAGAAAAATTGTGCCTGTGCTTCATTTAAGAAAAATAATTTGAAAGTTTGTAGTTATTCACAATTCCAAGAAAACCTTTAAAAATAGTGTCTCTCTTTGTCTAACGAAGGCTCATTTGGTAAAGCAGATGATTTACCCCTTTTTAAAAATCTGGGTTCATATGAGACATTTTCTCAAGTAAGTACACATCTCATTCATCATTGCAGTCACTAAAAATAAGCAGCCCCAGCCAGCCCTGCCCTGTCTAATCCATGGCTGTTCTTCTTCCAGTATGTGCGAGTATCTTTCGATACAAAACCTGATCTCCTCTTACACCTGATGACCAAGGAATGGCAGTTGGAGCTTCCCAAGCTTCTCATCTCTGTCCATGGAGGCCTGCAGAACTTTGAACTCCAGCCAAAACTCAAGCAAGTCTTTGGGAAAGGTCTTATCAAAGCAGCCATGACAACCGGAGCGTGGATATTCACTGGAGGGGTTAACACAGGTGACTGGAAGGGGGGCAGAGAAAGGCTACTTAAGCCAGGAGAGCACTGTGACTGAGATAATTTTCTCCTGAGGTTGAATATATTTATATTCCCAGCTTCTCCTACCCAGGTGTCCATACTCACTAGTTATCTCTTCTCTCATCATTCTCTCTCCCTTCTTTACCTAAATAGTAACTCTACCATTATTTCTCAACCAAGTAGAATTCCTTGCGCATAAGAAACAAGTTGTGATATTTAATACTTGACTATATAGAATTTTTAAATGTGATTAATGGAATATCATAGGATATTTTCAATATCTCAAGTTGCCAAATAAGCACCCAATAATTCTTTTAAAAAATTTTTTATGTTTTTTCAAATACAGTTAACATTTGATATTATATTAGTCTCAGGTGATCAGCATAGTGATGAGACATTTATATAACTTATAAAGTTATCCCCCAATAAGTCCAGTATCCCCTGACACATACATATTTATTACAATATTATTGACTATATGCCCTGTGCTGTACCCAATAATTCTTTTTTTGTGTTTTTTTTAAAATTTTATTTATTTTTTTATGTTTTATAAACTTTTTTTTTGTTATTTTTATTTTTTTAATTGTTTGAAGTATTACAAATAGTAGTACATATGTCTCCTTTTTTTTCCCCTCATTGACCTCCCCCCGGGCTCCCCTTCCCCCCAGTACATGCCTTTACCTGCCCCCCCCCCTCCCCAGTGTCTTGTATCCATTGGTTATGCTTATATGCATGTGTACAAGTCCTTCGGTTGATCTCTTACAGCCCCCCCCCCCCAACCTCCCCTGCCTTCCCGCTGTAGTTTGACAGTCTGTTCAATGCTTCTTTGCCTCTGTATCTATTTTCCCCCATTTCTTTCCTTTAAATAATCTTGCCTCTGCAGACTAGAAATAAACATATAATAACAAAAAATGTTTGAGCCCCAATTTCCATGTCCAACAGTTCTGAGTCCCCGTTTCAATGTCAAACAGTTCCTTATGTGTACATGTCAGCAATGATATCTGGATGGTGGGCACATGGTGGCAATGCAGGTCCGACCCTCTCTGGTTTGGTCCTAGGCAACCTGCTGCGTCACACAGCTGCTGACTGCTAGCGTGGCAAGGCGTCGTCAGTGTCTTCCATCTCTGAACTGTTTCTCCTCTTGTCTTCTACCCAATAATTCTTTAAGGAATAACTTTTGCTCTAAATTAGAAGCTCTGCCTCTGTTTTTTACTTGATTTTAAGTTTGATGGAAATAGCTTTAATTTTTGTAAAATGCCCTTTCCATCTGGAACATAAATTATAGTAGCAAAGTCCAGAATATTATTTGCTTGTTATTCCAATTTTATTAAATAATCTCTACATCAGTAGAAGATACACTCCACTCTGAATTCCAAACAGTTTTTTCAACCTGCAAAAGACATTTCTACATTGTGATACAGGCAGGTTGTCAAACCAATTCCTACAAATCCACTTACACTTAAGTGCTTATCTGCAGAATTAATGTGCAACAGAGAGTGGAATGAATGCCTGTAAATTGTTTTGACATATTTTCCCAGCCTGATTCTGAAGTGCCAATTGAAAGTACACAAGTAATGCCACAGTGAGTTAATTCAAACTTGTTACAAGACTCAAAGTCTGCAGATGTAGGCAAACTTGGAGGTGGTGAAACATTCTAACATTACCCTGGACCAACGAGTTTTAAATAAAAGATTATCTCAGTGTTGTTTATTCTTTTGTTTATAGTTTGGATGATGTTTGTGGGTGAGACCTACACTCAGAATTCTCCTCAATACCTTGAATTTGTGAGCATTCGCCACGGAACTCCATGTGCACATTTCAGCAGTGAACTCTGAGGATTGCCCGAGCTCTTCATTGTCATTGTGAAATCCTGGCTTAGTCTGTAACTGACATGATCTAGGAATGACCTGCTCAGTCAGCTCTTCACTGTTTATTGTGTAGTGATCAGACGTCTACAGAGCAATTTTCTTTCAATGACTGTTTAGGCTTTAGGGCTCCAACTTTCACTCACAGCTTAGCAGGCACCATTCGCCTGGGATTATTCACTCTTTTGCTCTCCTGACATAACCTGTACCTCATACAGAGACCAACTCAAAATTTCTAAAGGTTCTAAAAAAATTCGTACCCATCTTTTGTTTCTGAGTACTTGTTTTTCTTCTTTTATGAAGCACATCAAATAACAAAAGAAGAATTTACAACATAACTACTATAAGTCAAAGAGTTCCTTTCTGTCTCATTCCAGGCTTGATGTTCAATGCAATACTCATTGTGAGGTTCTAATGGTGACACACGCAGATTACATAAGAGATAATGGTGGAATTATGGCAGATGGAAGGGCATTGAACTTCTTGTCCAGGACTAACCTGAAAGGAATTTTACATGTAAATGGGGGGAATTTTTAATATGAATATTCACAGCTTTGTTTCTTATATTTTTAAACCAGTGCTCTCACTTAGGAGATCCATAGATAAGCTAATAAGTAAAATTGATATTCTTCTCAACACTTCCAGAATAGCTCAATGTGGATTAGTGGTTATTTACACTATTTTGTTATTTGATTTTTTAAAGGAGGATCTTTCTGTTTCTTCTTACAAATATTTCAGAATCGAGTTGTTTACACATGTATGTCCCATCCCATGACTCAATTGCCTGGTGTGTTTTGTGTGCTTAGTTCATTGTATGGTTTCTGTTCCTTTACTCTGTGCTAGTCCCTGAAATACACAAAGATGAGTAAGACACTGACCCCCCCTCCCCTCCCCCTCAAGGAGTTTTACATTTAGAGGGGCCATCTTCGTGTGCAATTATGATTCATGACAGAATATGGTCGGAGACATATTGAGCTATTCAAGATATGCAAACCACATCCTGTTCAAATTTAGACAAAATAAAATCCAACTCAGCTTTCATATAGGAGATGAAACTAGGTGTGAAGTTTTCCTTGAGCGATGGGTGGAATTTTTGTAAGTGGAAACATCTTCTCTTAGAGAATATATTTCATATCTTATATGAAAATTACTATTGAGGAGGGAGGTGAAAAGATTATTAATTGAACCTTCTTTAGATGGTTTATAAAAAGATAAACTATAGGTCTCCAACCATCTTATAAATTGAATTTCTCACTTTTAACTACAGTGATGGGGAAGGCCATCATGATAGGAGAGGAAAACTATTAGAATGATAAAGATAAAAAGGTATATTTATATATTTTTAACATGAACTTTCCACAGAATATGCCAACATTTTCTTTCCAAGTAGGGTCTGCACATTATGTGTCCATAAATTGAAAGATGAAATCAAGGTTGACAAAATCTGAGCTGTCACTATTCTATTTAACCCTAACTCTTACAAATTGTGGTGTAAATTTAATATAATGTTATATATCATGCTTTTTATAGGATACAGTCATGGAATTGGTTCTTAGTCATATTTAACACATCATTATGCTTATAATACCAGAAAAAGATTTTCTAAGTTTAAAGAATTATATTTATGTTTTTATAGAAGTTAGATGCATTTTTTCATATAAGATGGGGTAAGAAATGCATTGCTGGAGTTCATATACAAGTCTTGGCAAATGTATCTGGCATTAGAGGCACAAGTTTATATTCACATAAACAATGCAGTTTGTATAGAAATGTGTCAAAATTGTATATTAAGTACATTTAATCTTGGGAGAAATCGTTCTCACAATTTACTTTAGAACAATGGAAAGTAATGGCTTTAAAAGGCAAGAGTAATACTTCTCTTTTTCCTCTTAGGTGTTATTCGTCATGTTGGCGATGCCTTGAAGGACCATGCATCTAAGTCTCGAGGGAAGATATGTACCATAGGTATTGCCCCCTGGGGAATTGTGGAAAACCAGGAGGATCTGATTGGAAGAGATGTAAGTCCTGGGAGTTTTCCCTGTATATGTAACTTCTCATAGGGGTGATATCAAAAAGTTATATAAAATTGCAATTCAAAATATGCACATTACAGTACTCTCTTAGTCCCGACCTCCCAAAATGAAACTTATGTTAGGAATCATTTATTGAAAGACTATTCACTTTCCAAAATCTATCTATGAAAACTCCAGTGTCAATTCTTTTTACTAAGAAAGTTCCTAAGTAAGACCTATCAACTACCTTCTTGGCCTGAATCAAGCAGTGGTCTTTCCTCACCCATCAAATCTTGCAAGTGCTCTTGGCAAGGTTACATTAAGATTAATTAATAGCATGGACCCATTGACTCACACATAAAGAGGTCTCTCCTCACCCCAGGTCTCCAGCTTCTTTATTATTTGAGTGCCCTTCACCTAGATCTGGAACACTGCAAAGGGAGATTCTTTGCATAGAGCTGGCTTCCTTGGTTGGTCTCTCCTTCACTGAGAGCTTGGGTGAGGAGTGGGCATAGTTGGGTTCTTTATGTCCCATTATGGAACTATTCAGAAGCCTTGACCAAATTCAGCAAGATGCCAACTTCTTTTTTCTATTCTGATGTCCAGAGCTACACACTGACCAATCAATCAACAATTCATCAGAGAGAACTTGGGCTTATATTTATCTGAGTCATCATCTTATTTATGAGGTCTGACAAAAAATCAAAAGAGAAAAAACTCAAAGAAGTTGAGAATTAACTGGTCTTAAACTGCTTTTTCTGTTGTATTGCAATGCACTGAAACTATCTTACTTCAAATGCAATACAATATATGCAATTTTTTCTAATTCAAACAAAATACTTGAAAGAAAAAAATCAAATACCATGAAACACAAGCAGCAAACAAATACTCTTTAACTTCATCAAGGCTTTTATTTTAAGTTATAGGAAGTGTCCATATCAATGTTACCAATTTACATGTAGACATGCTAATTTATCCAGAATATGTAGAGTAAGGAATGAGATATTAGTTTTATCAGTGGAGTATCCCTGTAACTGAAATTTACTGGCTATTTTATATCACAGACAAATTAAATATCTCAAGCAGCAATTCCCAGAGTTTTTCGTAGTCAGAAATGACTGTAAAAGTAATGTCACTAAAAAAATAAATAAATAAAAGTAATGTCACTAATTTTTTTCAGAGTGTCTGGGACTCGTCTTTGATGGAGTATACCTGGATTAGATTCCAAGTTGGCTCTTAAGTGTAGGTTAATTGTGACCTAGAACAAATATACTTCTTAAAGAACTAGAATATGCTACAATGTCCTAATACCAAAAGCATTTATTATTGCATTTTATTAACAAATGAGTTAATTATTTAAAACGTTGTGATAACTCAGAAGTCATCTTTAAATATTCACAGCTTCAGCATCTCTATCATAAACCTAAGTTTATGATGTTAGGTGGGAGAGGCATTCTGGAACTTTCTCATTCAAATGACCTAGGAATAAATAAAAGCTGATTATTTCTTTATTCAAGAGAAAGTAACCAAATAATTATCTCAGTTGCCTAAACATTTGCAGAGAATGCTGGCCTTTTTATAATACTCTGTTTGTTCATCTTATAAATCTTCTATGATTGCAGAAAGACAATACTTACATTGCATTTACTTGTTTTGCTGAGTTGAACCACTCCTGATTTATTTTTCCTCCCATTCCTGCATTTTTCTCTGATTTTACCTCCCCTTATGCTATTTTTATTCTTTTCTTTTTCCACGTATTTCTTCCCACTTGTATGCCAATAGGAATTTACCCATGCCTGTGCCAGTAGGATTTAATTATATTGCCTGACTTTCCAATGAGAAATGGTCTTGATACCAGCCTAGAGGGCAGAAAAAGCCACTTGTGTGTACAGTAAATTGTGCACATTCATTGTCCCTGCTCACAGGAGTCTAATAAAGGCAAGCCATAGCTCACCAACATCCAAGTGAACCTGCAGAGAGAGCATAGAGAAAAGGAAATGAAATTGGCAGGTTGTAGAAAACACAGGAAAAACAGTTGTATTTTAGTTCTTCAGTAAATCTTTGACCAAGATCCACTGAATTTCAACCACACTAGTACAGTTTTTCACAAAAACTGGGGAATTGGAATATACATAGAATTTCCCAGGCTCTTGTTTCTCAAGCTGTAAATTATTATAATAAAATTGTTTGGTATATATCATGACATAGTTTGAGGGAATTTTTAATATGTGTTTGCTATTCTAGTATAATCATTCAAAAAGAATGTAATGGTAGGTTGCCATAAAAAGTAGTATATAAATAAAATGTTGATGATCATGGTAAAATCCCCCTAAAAAATCATCAAAATAGAAATGTTTTCTGGTAAGCTTAAGTAGTTATAACAATTTTCATAGCTATTTTAACTTAGTGCCTCTGCCCTTTTTCTTCTACTTTATATAATTAAACTTGCATGTAATAAACATCAAAAAGATAAGCCTCATGTAGCAGGGGGAAAACACTAATGTATTGTTAAAAATCTTTGCCACTTCAGAATTCTATCAAAATGCAATTATTTGAAAACATAAAATAGTGGTATTTTTTGTCAAGTCCATGTCTGTATTTCAGAATAATGTTGAAGTGGCACAAAATAAGTGTCAAGGGAAATTTAGGAAATTTACTTGAAATAAATAAAAATATAAGAATAAAAGAAAGGCTCCATTTCTTATGCTTGATATTTACTGCAGTGGATTTATTGCCCAACTGATAGAAAATATAGATTATTTTATTTCTGTGGAGCTGGCTCTCAAATGAGCACTTTTAGAAGCTGGACATTTAAGTATTACTAGAGTTACGCTATTTATAGCAGCAGTTGACACTGCAGTTGCTAGTTGCTATTCATCTCAGAATATGAATATCCCTTTGGAATGCTACTATAAAGGCAAAACTAATTCTAAACATAAAGAAGAAAGATTAAATTGCCCCAAGTCTGCTTCGAGATATGCTAAAGCATTTACATTACCTCCCTTCAAGTCTTAGCTCTTAGCTAGACATTAAGTTAGACTTTAAAGACACAGGCATGTATTTTTGGATTCTCAGAGCTCCAATTAGAGCCTCAAGTGTGGGTGCTCAATGAATATTGATGAAGCTGAATTGGGCATGATGAAATTCAGGCTACAAGGAAAATAAACAGTATGGGGAAAATACTATGATAGATCTTAACTAGTTTACAACTTTATCACACGACATTATCTCTAATCATATTTCCAAGCTTGGTCATACTATAATGACTATAGTGAGGGCATTTTTTAACCTGGCATATGAATAGAAAACTATTTTCTTATTTAGCAATTCAAGGTGGGAGGTGGATGGTTATGTTGGGAATGGGGGCCAAGTGTAGACTGAGAACAGGCCTTTCTCTAAACCCTTTGAGAAATGCATGATTCACCCAAATGAAGGATAGAACTAGCCTTAGTTCTTTAAATTTAAATATCTTCTATTCTGTTTAACCAAACATTTCTTTTCTGAATTAATAGGTTAATACAACAGACTTTGGTTAAGGATATTGCTATGAATATTAGATAGTAATACTTTTTTGTCCTGAGATTAGACATGAAAATGTATATTGTTTAGCTATTAAGGTGAACCCCACCTCTGTGATTTCTCCATATTATTCTTACTGCCCCTTTCTTCTATTACAACCCACAAAATTCTACACTTCAATCAAACTAACCTCAAGACTCACTTCCACCAAGTCATCTTTTCTGACTAACTTTATCCCACATGTCATATCCTGATTTATCTCGTAACTGTCTTCTTCCCCACCTTAATTAATAACTCCTCAAAAGTAGAGACTGAGTTATTTTTGTTTGTTTCATATTAACCACTGATGTAATACTTTTTATGAACATGAAACATTGACATGTCATTTAAACTCCACAAGATTTGATTATTCCACTTCTAAGTGGATTATGAAAACACCTGTTCTGTCTATCTTCATAAAATTTCTATGAGCATAATCATAATAATGGTAATTATAGTTTATTGGGCTCTTATTTGATGATGCTCTCTGTGCTGGCATATATTATTATCTTATGAAGTCTGTTATTCCTTTTCATAGTAAGGCAGCTAAATAAGGATTAGAACAAGACCCACTGTCTCTGAAGCCCATACTCTTAACTAGTAGTATGCCAAGTAAGATATAAGGAGATATTTAATGATATTATGTTCTTATTATTAGTTGAGGTAATTGGCAAATATCATATGCCTGTAAATTGAATTAAAAATAGATTCAACAAGTGTGGCCAGAGCCCTTCACTTTGTCCCTAGATAGTCTCAAACTGCATAGATGATTATGAAAGTGTCACCAGTGTAAAGTCAAGAAAAAAGATCCAATGTATTTTAATTTTCATTTGACTCATTTTAGACTTGTATTCCTTTAGAAAACACTTTTCCCGGAGTTTTTTCAGAGAATTGAACAATTTATGAAGCCATTATCATTTGTTTTTTCCCAAATCTAGATTAACAACACACATGTCAAATTAAAAATCTAGACATGATCACAAGAAAAAATACATTTCATTTTAACTTGAGGATGAAAATTGTGTTTGGGGAGATTTCCAACACATCATCTTATGTGCTTATCAAATTATTTTGACATTCAAGGACATCTTATAGTTTCCTCGATTATAGATTTATTCTCAGAATTTTATAATCTTTAAGAGTTCTTATATTTAATTGGAAAGTGTTCTTTTGATATCATTTTTATATTTCAAGCCAAGAAAAAACAAGTTTAATAATACCATTGAATGATAATTCTGATGTAGTTATCAACTCAGTATATATATATCACTTATTCCTAAGGCAAGCCAAATATGAGCTCAGAAAACTTACCACAGTAGTGGTCCTTATGCAGAGTTTATTGGATTTTTCATTACTAAGTTAGATAAGATTTATCCAGGAGATGTGAGAGGAAAAGTTCACAGCCAAAGAGACCCACTCAAGTCTGCTACACAGAGCATCCAATACTACTGAACCTGGACCACACACAGGTTCTAAGCTAATTTACTTACATGGGGAATGCAGATTCAGTGAACACAGTGTTGAATTTGGATATGGTCATGCTGATTCCAAAGTTCTTTTGCGATATCCATGAGAAAATATCCAGCAGGCCAGTGAATCTATGAGGCAGGATCTCAGGCTACACACTTAAATTTGGAAGGTATCTGCATAAGGATGACAATTATCTGAGCCATTTTTGTGGATGAGATCCCCAAGTATGTAGAGTAAGAAAAAGGAAGGCCTACACTTGAATCCTGATGCTCTTCCAACATTTTATGGCTGAGCAGAAGAAAGCGGCCTACAAAGGAGACCAAAAGATCTTAAAGGTAGGAGCAAAACTAGAGAGTGTTATGGAATCCAAGGGGAATGTGTGTTTCACGATGGAGTGAAGGGTAATGCCAAATAGAATTGCAAGACTATGGAAGGTAAGGATTTAGAAGTGTTCATCCAATTGATTAAGATGGACATCATTGGCATCACTGGTTCCGTCTGTATCAGAAGAATGGTGACGATCAAGCTCCCATTTTAATGGGTTAAGGCAGGAGAAGTAGAGATGACAAGGAGAAACTACTCTTTTACAGGTTGGATTGTGAAGAGAGGAGATATGTACGAGTAACTGAAGGAAGCCATAAATTAAGGGTTTGGTGTGTTTTTTTCATCAAGATAGGAGAGACTTGAGTTGGTTTATATACTTATGATAGAAAGAGAGCTAGAGATATTATTAGTCATGTAATATTGGGCATGTTACTTAACCTCTTTTTGGTAGTTTTACCATCAGTAAAATGGGAAAAATGATAGCAATACTAAAACTAACAACTTTTTACTACCATTAAGAGAATTAAAAGATTATCTGTATAAAAGTCCTTAGATGGGTGCTGATATTTATTAAGCTCTAAAAATGTGTTGATCTTACTATTATTGTGATTATTTCAGTGATAAATGATAAATCTCCAGGCTAAAACTTCAATATCCTGTCGCCAGTCTTTTTTGCATACAGCCTTTTTTCTTCTGTTTCAGTTACAAGGGCACAGATGGTTAATCTCCCCTTGAACTCTGGACTCCTTCACCTCAGGGTTTCTATAGAACTTTTTTTATCAATTATGTCCTAAATGAGAAAGGTTGGTGTTTGGGTCAGACATGTGAGGAGAGTGGAGGATGACAGTTGCAGTCCCAGTGGAGAACAAGAACCAGGACTGTTCAGAGCCCAGAGGAAAAAAGCCAGGTAGCATAGAGAACCCAGAGGGGGCAAGAAGTCATGAAATTATGATGCATAGCAAATCCAGAATAGAAGGGAAAGGATACATTGTGAAGCCTCAAAGAAGATAATAATGCACTACTGTATCAGTTATCTATCACTGTGTAACAAATTACCCCAAAACTTGATGGCTTAATGGCTTAAAAACAACATTTTTGTCTCACAGTTTCTGTGGGCCCCAGAAATTTATGAGTGGCTTATCTGGATGGTTCTGGCTCTTAAGGTCACAGTCAAGTCATCAGTGGGGGCTGCATCATCTGGGGCTACAAGACCCTCTTCTAAGAGGACTCCCTTGCATGGCTGTTGATTAGGAGTTGCTCACCGTGTAGTCTTCTCCAAAAGGCCACTTTATTAACATGGCAGCTGCTTCCCCCAGAATAAGTGATCCAAGAGAGAGCTAAGAGGAATCCTTTAATGACCTAGATTTAGAAGTCACATACCATTGCTTCTGTTTTCTTCTATTTCTTAGAAGTGAGTCACTGAATCCAGCCTAGACTATGGGAAGATTTTCAAAGAATTGGAACATATTTTAAAATTTTCTCACTGATACATGGTGATTTCTAAGGTACATAATCCCTTTCCAACTAAAGGGTCATTTCCCACTGCCAGCAGGCCCTGTGTCTGAATGGTACACAGTTCCCCACAGGACAGGACAAAGGGAAGTGAGCCTATTCAAGGGGAAAGGCTGACATGAGAATGGTGCAACTCACAGCCCACGAGTTGAGCACACTTTCAAAGTGCTGCAGAAAAGTGGCATTGTTCTTCCCAGGGATTGTAGTGGGAGTCACAGAGATGAAGTATGTGGGCCCCGTTTGGAGATGGACCCCTGGGTTTGCTGCTTTCTTGTTTGGATTGCTGAGCTGAGAGGCAGCATCTGGGTTTCAATATGACCCTGCTTTATAGCTAGACTTACAGCTGAGCTGTCTGAATAGTATGTAACAAACCAGTGTCCCCACTAGCACAGGCCTCTCTGTGATTATAAGGACACACACACAGTGCCTTTCTTTCTTTTCATTTTTCATTTTATTCTCAGTCCCTGTGTTTCTTTAACTCAGACACAGAGGTTCTTCCCACTCCTCTTCTCTCCCAGAAACATATGCCTGATCCTAAGAGAACCTCACCACTCCTTTGTTTCTCTCTCTCCAAAGCACAAACCCCATTTGGCTGCCTGCTGGTGCCTGTCCTGACCTCTGTATACTATACAGTTCTAGTGGACTCATCTGGAAATAATCTGAGCAGCTGTCAGAAGGATTTTAATGCTCAGCTAAGCCACTGGCAAATATGTCCAGCAGCAAAATCATAATATCCTTTATAAATTTACAATCAGGCTGGGTCCTCTGTCTTCCCCCTAAATGTCTCCTGGTCTGTAAAGGAATTTATATGGGGTTTTGAGGAAAGAATGCTAGTGGGGCAAATTTGGCCAAGACACTTCACTTCTCTGAGCTTCTATAGTTTCACCTAAAAAATAAGCATGAAATGGATTAATCCATGTGAAAGTGTCTAACTCGGTGCCTGGCATAGTGTGGTCAGCGAATGCTAATTTTCTTCTTGCCTTAATTAAAATCATAGTGCTATTGGAAGGAGAAGAATGACTCTGTGAACACCACTACCCCCTCCCCTGCTACTTGCCTGGGTAATGCTCATACACACCTCACCAGGTAATAAGATCTGGGATTGCAGAAGACCTATGATTGATGACTCAAAAACCTGACTCAATTCAATTCCATTTTGTTCAAGAAAAGAGTCACTGCCCTTTCATTGTAGAAAGCACCACAAAATAGAAGCGATCCAAGGACATGAGCAAACTACTTACTTTTGTAGCCAGCACACATAGAGGGTCATTGTTCTACACTATCTTGAGAAAAAAACACAATTGTACTCCTCAACACAGAGTGTTCAGACTCAATTTTAGAGATAGAAAGCCTTTAAAAATTATAGTCATCTACTTTATAGATGAGAAAGCTACCATCCAAAAAGTTTCTTTCACTAAATACATTTTTAATATTTATTGTGAGATATTACCTAGATGTGAGATTATACCTGTATGTCTCCTCAAGCTGGCAGACTCATACTTATCACATTCATTTTCTCAAAACATTCTTAATGAGTAAATGAATGAATGAATGAATTCAAAGACTTGTTAAAAGTCACACATTAGTAACTAGAGGACCTGGAATTAGAACCCCCACTATGACTTCCCATTATGTACTCCTGGGTGAGACCAAAACATTCATGAAAGTAGCTAGGAAAACTCAAACAGGTCTTAGATTAGCTCCCAAGTGATCAGCTCCTAAGTGATGGATTTAAGCCTGTCTGGAGAAAATAAAAACAGCACTCTGGCACCAGCACATGAAGGACGTTCCATTTTTCCATGGTGTCTCTGGATCAGTCCCTTCCTGGCAATGATAATGACCTTACAGATGCCTTATATAAGGGATCTTCACCTCTATTAACCCCTTAAACTGCTCCTACTTTATTGCCTCTTTGTTTTAGAGTCAAGGTATATAGGCCTTGGAACCAAAATTTTACCAATCTGTATAATGGATTAATGAGTGAAGAAGTCTCTCATCTACTCTTGAGATACAAGAAAGAAAGGCAAAATGTCATTACATAGAAGTATTCTGGCTCATAATACCCAAAGACTACTAAGTGTCTGAATTCCATTTCTAACCAAATTTCCCTCCTGGATCTAGATACTACTGTATTCACCAATTATAAAATATCAATTGACATGTAGGCCTTTCAGACACTAATCAGCCTATCTCAACCCATATTCCTCATCTGAACTATAAAACACAAAAAATTATTCGAGTGACTCTCTTCTCAGTTCTCTCAAGAGTGGTACCTAACTTGAACCTTTATTCTTAGGAGAGAAGGTGATCCATTACATATAGTGGGTGCTGTAAGTCATTAGGGCTTGACTCTCTCAGGAGACACTGGCTGTGAAACATAGCAGGGTAATCTAATATATCTGTAAGTCATCAACATGTCAAAATTGTTCTTACTATGCCTGTGTAGAAGTGCATGTACATACACACACATTTTTACAAAGGCCTCTTTTTATGAGCTCTTAAAAATAAAAGTTGATGTATTACCTCCAATATTTTGTCAGAGATAAAAATTCATTTGTATTTTATGTAATGAAAAGGCATTATTTTTCTCTATTTGAAAAACATAACAAGAAAGTCAGTAATTCTTTTGTAGATATGCAAATTGAAACTGCTGGTATGTTTGTAATGAACATCAAGTGGATTTTGTAGGCAAGTTAGACCAAAATGCATTCCTCAGAAGTATTCGGGAAGTTATTTCCTTCTTGGTAGTTAATCAACAAGTAGTTCTAGAGCATCACCCTCGTAAATGGCCTGGGAGGACATGGCAAAGAAAAAGCACTTTGCATGTTTTGCCAACTGATGGCTAATGTCTTTTGCCTTTGCTTACATTGCGCCATTGCAATCTCTTGTGTAAAACAGAAGTCTGTGATTTGTATACCGTTTCCTTTTGGTCACCAGTTTGCGATTAGAAAATCACTTTATAGTTGGTAAAATAAAGCAGAGTTTAAGAAGGAAATTACCCTTATAGATTGCCTGACAAGAGCCAGGCATGGTGCCATGTATTTTACACATAATCTCATCTAAGGGAAGTGGTTTTATTCTTTCCCTTTTAAAGATTAAAAATATGAGACTCAGTTTTTTGGAGAACTGGGTTTCAAACGGATTTCTATGGCTCATACATTCAGAATTGTTCTAGGATTCAGCATATCTTCCTCCAATGATGACTAGAAAATAAATTAGGACATTTTAATTATTTTATACTTATATCCCCTATTCAGCAGACACAGTTTTTGTCAAAATATGATCACCTTTCATTTACCCTAGATATAAGATCAAAAGAAATTGGAAGCAGCAAGATGAAGAAATTAAAATGCCTGAGTGATACTGTATACCTGACCTTCTTGTCAAGATTGATTCAAATGTACTAGTATTCCCAAAGAACTGGTGTGCCATGTTTCCCAAGAAAAAAAGGTCAGCACTCAGAAAACAGAAGCACCAGTGTCCTTAGAACTCTGTGGTGAAGGAAACAGATACAGAGAATATAGTCTGATGATTTAATTATGTCCTTTTATTCTCAGATTATAGTGAGTACATGAGGTTGGCCCAGAATTATTTTCTGCCTTTCTTCATTTGAAAATGTCACGTTCACTGGTGGTCTTTAATTAGGTTCTCAGGAATTATAAAACATGTCCTCAAGTCTCAGCTAGAACAAATGTCTGGGTTCACGGTTGTGCAGAGTTGAACTTCTAGAAAATCTACTGTCCCCTGCTTTGGGTCTTCTCCTTGGCGTGGAGCCTGATGTTAGAAAAGGGAGAACAGTAACTAAAGCATTTTCTTTTGTCCAAAAGCACCATGCAGAGGTACTTTAAGAAGAGGAAAGAGTCATTCTGCTAAGCTTCATTCAACCAAGCATTAATATTTATTAACATCCACTCTGATGTAGAATGAATGTTTTATGACAAAAAATGAATAACAACAAAATGGGCATTTCAACCACAAGTGACCTACTCTTCCACTGATGAAGAGCTCAGGATGGAGTTAGCCAGCCATTGTCTCTGTATTTGCGGGGGGACTCTCATTCAGTAATGCAGACAAAGAAGTAATTGAATACCGCTCCATGTGATTACTGGAAAACAGTACTCAAAACGTTCTGGGCTTTTATCAAAAAGAGCCAACTGAAATGAAGCAATGAATTAATGTTACGATGATGCTACATAAACAAATAGGACATACATTAAAAGAAACGTAGGATATTTCAAAAGCTCAGAATTATACATTTTAACTTTAGATTAGATAAAACCCCAAACTAGTGGTCAGCAAACTGCGGCTCGCTAGCCACATACGGCTCACAAGCCGCTGTTTGCCACTCTGTTAACTAATGAGTTTTCCGACCACTGCCCCAAACAATTCAGAAAAGAGAGGACTTTTCCCCCCTATTTTGAACAAAAGCATGTCTGTCTCAAGTTGTCCTATTCATTCATTCACTATTTATTGAGTAGATTGTGATTGCTAGACACATAGAAATGTGACTTTTCAAAATAAGCATCAAGGTTTAAAAAAAAATGACTTGTGTGAGATCTTTACTATTGCAGACATTCTTTGTTAAGTTAGTTTGTAATTCCTTTTAACAAACCACTCAATCTTACTATACCTTTTTTCATGGTGAGGTTATTACACATTGAATAACATCTCACCTTCATAGGTAATGTACACACTGCACAAAGCCCCAGAAATAGGGACCCCATAGTTTATATTTCTGTCGTGTCAATTTCAATGATTCAATGTAGGGAAAATGTAATGGCACCATGTGACAGTGAACTGATTGAGTCTTCCTTTTCATGGTCTTGAGAGAAGTTTCTACGTAAGTACTTTAGCAGTAGATTTTCAACACATACTGTTTTCATTGTGTGCAGGCAGTGTAGAAAGGGGGACTGAGCATAGATTTGGAATCAGGCAGGCCTGGGTGTGAATTCTGGTTCTATGTGCAGTGAACTCTTGAAAAATCTACTTTACCTGTTTCTTCTTCTACAAAATAAATATAACACCCTCTAACTTGTCAGATTGTTGCAAGGAATATAGATAATGTAAATAAAGCAACTAACTCACCATAGGTTTTGCTTTCCTTTTATATAAAAAATCTGAAAGGCCACACTAAAAACTGTTCTTTTGTAAGTAATGTAATTTGCCATGAAATTAAAATAATGACAACAACAAAAATAAGACAGTGGTGATCATTTTGAGACTGATTCATATTCATCTCATGAGGCAGTTATTTTACATTCAACATTTATTTCCACTTAAATAAGGTGTTGAATAAGAACAGTGTGGATCTAAAATAACAGAATTTCAGATTATTGAATTGGCTTGATTCACTCCCTCCAACCCCCAGCTTTCACCATTCTCCAGAATCATCATTACTCTGCTGTGTCTGTTGGGATATGCACATAATAGAGAAGAGAAAGAAAGAATCAAAAATAACTAAATTTAAAAATTATTTTTAGTTCCTCAACAAATAAAAGATCAACTTCAAAATGAAACAATCCTTCACGTGCCAATTTTTGTGCACCACGAAAGCATAAACTCTAGTTCTGTGTGCATTCAGTAAATAAATAAATACATGATTCTTTCAGCATAATCTTGCTTCACACAGAACATTCACCACAAATCTTGCTTCTATCCCAACCAGTATTAGGAAGAGGAAGTAGACTGTGCTTTCACTGTACCAAAGGATTGGTTTTCCTTCTCTCTCTTCTCTCTGCCCATTTCTCCTTTTAAAATGCTGTTTTCTTTTCTTTGACTTCTGCCTCTTCCCTTTGAAATCCTGCAGGTTGTCCGGCCGTATCAGACCATGTCCAATCCCATGAGCAAGCTCACTGTTCTCAACAGCATGCATTCCCACTTCATTCTGGCTGACAATGGCACCACCGGGAAGTATGGAGCAGAGGTGAAACTCAGGAGACAGCTGGAAAAGCATATTTCACTCCAGAAGATAAACACAAGTAAGTAGCTGCTTTCCCACTCTCACGCCTCCTCAGACGTGTGTTGGAAGTGAATAACTTTAAGTACAGCTTGCAGAAATACTACTAAAACTTGAGCAAGTCTCGAACATGGATCATTATGATTTCTACTGGGCCAGTGGTTAGAATTAGAGGCAGTTGTCTAGAGGAGGACAATCGGAGGCCTAAGAAAGGATCACACACTTGATTAGCGGACTCCATCTCATTTATCATGCATGAAAAGTCCAGCCCCTTCTGGGGTTTGTGGATGCAGATGAGCTTTTCTCTCTGAACTTTTCCTATATCTTTTACACAAAATATTCTTAAGGAGGAAAGGCACCCTAGGGAAATTGTTTCTTATTTATTACACTATTTTTGATAGCTAGAAAAAAAATCAACTTTGATCTTAGCACAGATATGGCTGTGAGAAGGTATTTCAAGGGACCTGACATTCTCTAAACTAAAACATCATGTGTAAGCATCTTGATGAAACTTCAATTCTGTCTCATATGTATTCATTCATGGTTCTTGATACGTATGTATTTAGATATATGTATACCACATGATATGTATCCAATGGTTACACTAAAGTTCTCTCTTCTGTATTCATGTGTTCTATGCTTTATCGTGCACACATTTGTTTTACCTGTGAAGGGTAGCATTGTAACAACAGCACTGCTCCCCCGCTCACAAAGTGCCTGGCATTTCAATGTGATAGAGGTATGAAAATAATCTACTGTCTCTTCTCACAAAATAAAATTCACATTGTTTTCACAAAGTAACATCCGAGGCTTCTCAGCAGGCTCAGACTTTGTGGTCATCCATTGTATGCCCCATCAGGAAAATGTGAATTGAATTGATTGAACTTTCAAAACCTGCAATTCCAAATAAGAAAAAAGTTCTCTCTGGCTGGATAAGTTCTCAAAAGTTCAGTATAATGTGATTCAACTTGCCAAATGGCTTTTCTCTTCTCTAGCCTTTTCTCTGCATCTGTCCCAAGTGGGATCTCCTTGCTATAACCACCTTTCTCCCAGGACTGGGATGTTCAGCCTACGAGACCACAACTACATTTTCTTATTCTCTCCTTTCTGGTTTTACTTTTGAGGAACTGCTGCTGTTTAGGCAGTCAACTTTCATACCTTCATCTTTTTCATAGGGAAGTATAGGCCTGAAATCAAAATTGTATTAATAAACTCTCTTCTATCTAAGAATCTTCAACTGTCTTTGGAAAGGGAAAACATGGTATTATCCTGAAGGAAATGTCTTTTGAAAAAAAAAAAAAGGAGAAAAGACTAGAAAATGCAATAAAGCACTATAAGAAAGTTACATAACGTTTACCCATTCTATCGAATATTATAATAACATTAAATTTTAGGATAACAAAATTCACTCAAGTTTGGCTCAGTAATGAGACAGAATCTGTCCAGACGAGCCAATCGTGTCATTATGTCAGCCCCTGGTGGCGGCTGAGACGGTCAGTCAGTAGTGTTAGGAGGAGAGGTAGGTGTGATTGTATAAATTATAAACCCAGCTAAGGGGTGCCTGCCCGAGTTAAAACCTATCCAGTGCCTCACAGGCTGCCCAAGGAAAGGATGTTCTATTCTAATCAGTCAGCCCCTAATTTAGTCTCCTGAAAATTAGACACTATGTCGTCATTCACTATACCACTCTACCACAAAAATACTGTCCCCCACCCATCACACTCAGGATGTTCAAATATATACTCAGCATTTCTTCATTAAGTGTCAATCCTCCTCACTGCTTATGGGTGACCTGCATGCCACAGTAACCTTTCAACAAGTCTATTTTCCTACATAATGATATAATCTTCTGAAGAGTATTTTCCTTAAATATTAAGTGAATCCTGCTCATGAGACCTTTAACCCCTTTTTGGTTAGCCTGCCAGTTATCTGTAATAGCATGTTACAAGCACAGTGTCTTCCATATATATACTACGCTGGCCTCTATGATCTCATCTCTCCCTCCATTCCTTGCTGTTGCCAACAGTCTGTCCTGAGTATCATCATTGGTCATTGAAGGGCTTTGTTTTTAAAGGAGAATCCTTTCAGATGTGAGCAGTTGTCTTCTTTGGAACATTCTTCCATTTGCAATTTTCTAAACGTCACAGTTAACATGCAAAGCCTCAAACCATTCCAATCGTGCTTTTGGTAAACAAGTATTTCTTGAATTCTTATTACGTACCAGTAGTGGTTAAGGTCTATAATAGCAGCAGTAGGTAACTCATTGAGCTTAAGTCAAGAGGGGAAAACAGAGTAATAAGTAAATAAGTAAACAGATAAATATATGATGCCTGGTAATAAAAAGCACTATTAAGAAAAAATAAAGCAGAAAGTTATGTGCATGTGTACATGTGTGCACATGTGTGTGTGCATGTATGCATGTGTGTTGGGAGGATAGTGTAGATTAGGTGGTCAGGAATGGCCTCTATGAGGAGATGATGTGTAAGCAGAGACCTGAAATTAGGGAGCCAGCCGTGGAAAGAGCATTCTGGGGAGAATGAAAGCGGGGACAAAGGCCCCAGGTGTTCAGTGAAGAGCAAGAAGACCTGTGTAAGGAGTTGGATTTTATTCTAACAGAACTTGGATCTGATAAGTTACAGGAGCTCCCTTATGGTTTAAAAGAAGCAACTGCAATAATGGAGATGAGAGATGGCAGTGGTTTGAATTAGGATGGCAGCAATAGAGGTAGCAAAAAGTGGTTATAGTCAAATATTTTTTTCTTAACTGATCTTTTTTTCATGTAACAAATTATGCATAACCTAAAATTTACCATTTCAACCATTTTAAGTGTATAGTTCAGTGGCATTAAGTACATTTACTATTGTGCAAAAAGTCACGGCTCTCTATCCCCAGAACGTTTTCGTCATCCCCAAACTGAAACTCTGCACCCATTAAACACTATGTCCCATGTCCTCCTCCCCCAGACCCTGGTAAACACTGTTCTACTTTCTGTCTTCATGAATTTGCCTATTCTAGGTACCTCGTGTAAGTGGAATCATTTTGGCCCTAGGATATATTTTGAAGGTAGAGCTCAAGAGGACTTGCTAATGAATTGAGCATTTGGAGTAAGGAATAGACATATCAAGGATGCTGCATGGTCATCCATAGAGATAGCATCACATTCTTAAAATAATTATACTAGGTCCAAGTCTAATGAGTATGTTTTTATAGAAAAGAAAAGGGAGTTGAGGATCATTTTCAGGGGAATTGGAATAAGGTCTTTAAGAAGGAGGGAAGGGGTGAGATTCAGTGCACGCATGAAAATGTGGCCTTAGGTAGAACAGGGATAATTTTATTCTGTGTAGCAGAAGTGAAAGCAGAGTATTTGGGTGCAGGTGTGGGTAGGATGGAGCATTTTCTGGTGGGAAGATCAGATGGGTTTTGTAGATAGCCTTATATTTAAAGAAAATAATACAGGCCATAGGCTGAGAGAGTGGAAAGAAGGAGGTATAGGAGATCAGGGAGAGGTAAGAACTATAGTTAGTGTAGAGAGTGGATGGACTACGGAAATGTATGATTACCCCACAGCAACCTGGACCCACTTGGTATTGTGACCAAGAGTTTAAAGTGTCAAGAATCATCAGGGTTGCGTGTTTTGTTTCCACCCGTGTTCAGTTTGAGTAGTAGAATAAGCATAGGGTTGGGTTGAGCACACGCTGGGATTTTGTCGGGCAAGTACAAAAGAGGGAGAGAGAGGGCTGTATGTACTCTATATACATAGATCCAAAGAGTATTATCCTAAGTGTATATGGATGAAAGCAATGCTGTGGCTAACAGTCATGAGAATATACAATCATTCATCTAAAAGATCAGACTGAGGTACAGAGAGGTGGTTAAGTGAGTTATCAAAAGTGACCCAAGCTTTTAGTTAGTATTGCCAAACATCACATATACTAAGCTTGAACTAAAATAAGCAAAGGTCCATAATAAACAATACGTCCTACTTATTTTATTGATATTCACATATTCATACAAGTTGAATTAACTTAGCACATTCCCATCCACCAATGTGTATGTGTAAATACACACACACACACACACACACACACACACACACACACACACTAGAGGCCCAGTGCACGAATTCGTGCACTAGTAGGGTCCCTTAGCCTGGCCTGCGGGATCAGCCGAAACCAGCTCTCTGACATCCCCCAAGGGGTCCCAGATTGCGAGAGGGCGCAGGCCAGGCCAAGGGACCCCACCAGTGCATGATTGGGGGCGGGGAGGGACGCAGGAGGTTGGCCAGCTGGGGAGGGACCACGGAAGGGCTCCAAGGTATGACCAGCCTGTCTCACTCAGTCCCGATTAGCTGAACCCCAGCAGCAAGCTAACCTACCGGTCAAAGCATCTGCCTCCTGGTGGTCAGTGCATGTCATAGTGACTGGTTGACCAGTCAACTGTCTGCCCCCTGATGGTCAATGCACATCATAGTGAGCCATTGAGCGGCCTTGGCATATCGTTAGCATATTACGCTTTGATTGGTTGAAACAACGACCAGATGACTGGACACTTAGCATATTAGGCTTTTATTATATAGGATATATAAATTATTTCAAGGAGAATGTATATATATATATATATATATATATATATATATATATATATATATACATACATACATTCTCCTTGAAATAATTTTGAAGGAAATCCAGACATTCATGAATTTTTCATTATATTTCATTATCATAAATATTTCACCCATAAATATTCAAGTACCAAAACATTTTTAACTTGTATTAGCAAAACGTAGGTTTTAGAAGTATTTTCTTAACTCAGTGACAACATAATGGCAAACATTATCCAAGAACTCTTTAACAATTCTTTCAAAAAATTAAAATTTTATTCTTTCATTCTAAAATGTAACCAGAAAATTTGACCATAATCTTTTCAAGTCCTAGTTCTATTCTTAGCAGGCCAAAAGCCATTTAAATATTGCCCAGCAATTCTTAAAAAGGAAGATTAGAAAATCCCCAGAAATTGTGGCTTTCTTTCAAGAGTTTAGAGGGAAGAATATAACATTTGGGAAAAGAGGAGACCTTTGTTTATCACCAGTGACAATAAGCTGACAGTGGCAGGGAAACCTGGAAGTGCAGATCATCATGGCTGTGACCTTAGACAAATTACCGTATTTCTCTTAGATTTTGTTCTGCAACTGTGAACCAGGGGCAATATTCCCTCACAGTGTTGTAATTAAATGAGTCAGCAAGTGAAGGATCTGTCATGTGGCACTTAAGAAAGATTGGGTGCCTTCCTGACTTCAGGGCACTGCGGTCCCCCGGCGGGAAGCCATGTCTCATGTTTATATGGCCTGACTGCCATAGGTGCCAACCGGCAGTCGGACATCCCCTGAGGGGTCCCAGATTGGAACGGGTGCAGGCTGGGCTGAGGGATATTCCCCCCCCCCCCCCGCCAGTGCACAAATTTTGTGCGCTGGGCCTCTAATAGTAAAATAAAATACAAAGTTCATCTCTGTGAGCTGACACAACTAATTTAAAGCATTTCATTTCAGTGAAATCTCCATAATTAGAAAGAAGTACTCATGACTGCATCATTTATACCCTAGCTCCCTTACCACCATTTTTTGGTGATAATTCTTAAACATGGCTATAGTAATCCTCCACTAGGTTGACACTGCCTCCTCTAGGAGACATTTAAAAATATCACAGGGATTTGGGATTGACACAATTTCAGGTGCTCCTGAATGGCACTGGAGAGGAGGCGGGAATGTTAATATTCTACCACATGCAGGGCAGTTTCACATGAAGAATCACCTGGCCCAAATGCCAATCATATGCTTTAGAAAACACTGCTCTAACTATGTTTGTTTCTTTGAGTTTTCTATTGGTTTGTTTTTTTGTTTTTTTCCCCCCAAATATTTCTAATAGCAGATTCAGCAGGGACATGCCTTTCCAAAGTAAAAGACTTGTAGAAGCAGCAGCAGTAGTGAACCATGGTGAGATTCAAAATATTTAACAACCTGTGAAGCACAGGCTGGGTGTCAGCCCTAGTATATTTCCTTCAGATCCTCATGTCACTTGCTGTTGGGTAGTTCTTCCTTATGTCTAACTTCATAGTTCTGAATCTGCACTCTTCTGGGTGAGAACCAAAATCACTGCCTATGTTAGAGCTCTCAGTGTATTCAAAACTGTCAGTGGACTTGAGTTGACCTTTCTGCATTATGGCTATAAGGAAGCTCTTTTTCATTTGGAGAGGAATACCAACCTGCTTAACAGGCAGAACGGACTCATGAAGTAAATCAGAATTTCCAACTCAGCAGCTCTTGCTCTTGGCACCACTGCTTTATACACTTCAGTCTCAGTAACTCTAGAAATGTGCTCAACAGTGGAGCTCCCCATTGTTGAGCTCTTGCTGCTCAGAGAAATCCTACCGTTCTCCATTATTAGCTGATTTGGGGGTATCGGCAGAGGCCCAGAAATGTGATTACTTTACCCCTAGAGCAGTGGTCGGCAAACTGCGGCTCGTGAGCCACATGCGTCCCTTTGGCCCCTTGAGTGTGGCTCTTCCACAAAATACCACATGCAGGTGCACACGTACAGTGCGATTGAAACTTCGTGGCCCATGCGCAGAAGTCGGTTTCCGGCTCTCAAAAGAAATTTCAATTGTTGTACTGTTGATATTTGGCTCTGTTGACTAATGAGTTTGCCGACCACTGCCCTAGAGAGCCTACTCCCTAGAATTCATTGCCCAAGGGATATTTTAATAAATCAAAATTCTAGTAGAATAAAGAGTTCAAAATTGAATACAAAGAGAACTCTGGTTTTTTTTATCTATACAAAACTGATGATTGTTTTTGGAAATAAGGGAGCAAGGCAGTCATATAAATCGTGTCTGAATGAATAAATTTGTGAAATGAAACACCACAAAGCAATGCTTTTTAAAAATTAATAATCTTTCATTTCTGGTATTTGTCTCTCATTTCCTGGGACTGCAGTAGACACCTTTTATGTCTGAATATTTTCCTATTGTTAAATTATGAAGTCAACTTACCCTTACCCTTTTGACATAGATTATCTAAAGAGTATCATTGACATCCTCAATAGATTTACCAACCTCTCTAACACCAAAACTAATATTAATGTACATAGTAAGTGCTCAATAAAAAGATACTGGGTTGGCATGAAAGAAATTTAAGTGATTTGACCTAGTCATATAAGAAATGTGTGAATTTACAGTTTCAAAAATTTTTTTAAATGTTTTAGCAAGAGCAACATCAATGAAATAACATAGAGCAGCCAGGAGACTATTTTGAGGGATTGTAATCACTTATATATAAATAAATGATATATCATAAGTACATACATATTATTTATCTTTATTCTTATGATTAAGTCAGTCTCATTTCTTTGTATTTATATCAAATACAGAAAGGCCAAGCCTGAAGTGGTCAACAGTAGCACAGAGAGGGAGGCAGATGGCAAAGGGAAGATATAAGGTATGAGCTACATGGAAGTTTCTTTGGAAAGTTTTCCGTTTGGGAGTAAGTTGGATAGCCACATAGGAAGAGTTGTCATGAGACCATCAGGGCCCTTGCCCACTGTCAACATTGCAAACCTAGCATGGCACTCTTTCCACTGAGCCTTCATATAGCTCAGAACCATTTTCATTCATTAGAACAGAGGTTCTGCTGCTGTAATAAAGACTCAACACAATGGATGCCTAAATGAGATGGGAGTTTATTTCTCATGCATATGTTATTCTGAACATGAGTGTAGATTTGATGTGATAACCTCACAGTGTTGAGAATTCAGATTCCTTCTTTCTTTTGCTCTGCCATCTCTGTTTTCATGGATCCATAGGAGCTCACCATTGCATCTACAATCTCGCCAGAAGGAATCAGAAAAAACGAACAAGGGAAAATCATAACTTGTCCTTTAAAAGGCACAATAACAAAGCCATACACACCACTTTGGCTTACATCCTATGTGCCAATATTTGGTCACATGTTCATACTTAACTAAAAAGGGATTCTAAAATGTAGTCTTTATTCTTGGTAAATACATAGCCGGCTAAATATTTTATCACTACGAAAGAAGGAAAGAATAGGTATTGGGCTACAACTAGCAGTTTTGCCACACCTTTTCAGTATAGCATGCCAGATGATTATTAAGAAGTAGCTAGAGTTGGCACAAGATAAAATGTATCTGCCATTCATACATAAGGCACACCTGTATGTTCCAATATCACTGGGAAGTCTTGTCCAAAAATAGCTCCTGTAGTGTATACTTCATATCTTGCTCTTTCACTCTTCATCTGTGAGTTTTTTTAAGTTAACTAACTTGAACGGATCCCTTTAGCCTCAGAGTACTTGCATATGCCAGGCTATGCATAATGCATGTACATTCCATAATGAATCCTTAGCCATATATTTTGCTGCATGTTATTTGGTAACATTTAAAATCCCAAGATATTAAAAATAGATAGAATAGATTCTATGTGTCTATGACACTACTATTAATATTAATGTTTCAAAAATAGATTCTGGAAAAATGTGACCTACATATGACAGTAGAGTGGAGATTGGCCAGCTTTTCAAGTCTATCTTAGAACTGGGCTTTGGCCTGCTGGGGAAAAGGACAAGAGAGCTATCTTAGGGAATAAGAACAGCCTATCTTCCTACTTTGTTGAGGAACATTTGATGAGACCTGATAAGCAGATGAGCTTGTGGGGAGTTTAAAGCCTTTTTATATTCCAATTATCCAATTTGACATTTCTACATGTTAATCATCCCTAAATGATAATTAATAATTTGGCAAGATACAGCTGAAGGGCTCTTGAAACCTCCTGAATGCCAGTACATATACAATTGAGAGTATTCACTGATGCTGACAGTTATTAAGATTAATTAGTAGAGCTTCTCTTCATAAATGTGAGTGGATCACCTGTTTTAGAGACCGAGATACACGTGACATTATTGATTAGGTTTTCTTTTTATTTTAGTTCATGTTATCCAGTGAAACTTAAAAGGCAGAGCTTTAAAAAAAATGGCAGAGTTTTAAGACAGTTGGGATTTCCCTTCTGTCTAAGGGATCTGTTGCCTTACAGATTTAATGAAACCAAAGGCAGTGCTTTGAAAATAAACCTTACTTTCCTCTCTGGATACTCTCTATGTAGAACAGTTTCATTGCTTTGTGTTCGCCTTACCTGGCGTATTTTCCTTTATCTTTTCATAACAGCAAACAGAACTATTGTGATTTTTTTATTCACACAAGTTTCTGTAGAAAATGGATTCAAAGTTTAGGAACCCCATTAGAAAACACTCTAAACAAATTCAATAAACAAATGGCAAAGCAAAGGAAGTATTTGCTACCCTGAAAAGGAGCTAGTTTTCATAATAATCAAAGAGCACATACAATCAAAAAGAAAAATCCTATAAGAAAATGGGCAAAATATGTCAACAGAAAGATCACAGGGAAGAAAATACAAGTGCTCAGCCTCATTCAAAATTCAATAAGTGAAAATTAAGATAAATGAAATGTTTTTTAATGTATCTGATTAGCAAAACACAAAGTTTTACTAGTAAAGTATCTCATGTCGGTAAGTGTAGTAGATGTAAATATGTACTGGTGTGTGTGTAAATATGGACAACCTATTTGGAAGACAGTTTGGTAACCCTATTAAATTTTAAATGTACATATCCTTTTGGCCGATAATTTTACTTCTAGAAATTTATTCTATGCATATTTATTGCAATAATTTTAGAGTAATAAAAATGGAATTAACCCAGAGATTCACCAATATGTGACTAATTAAATTATATGTAGACATACAGTGAAATACTCTGAAGTTATTATGAATAATGCTGTAACTCTGTTTGGGTTCATATGGAAAGATATCCAAGGGTAAATTTTTTTCTTTTCTAAAGTTAAAAACCAGTTGTACAACACACATCTGTGTTTTATATATGTATATACATATCTATGTATGGCTAGATATGGATATACAGATATACATGTGTACTTATAAAACATCTGAAAGGACACGGGTGAACAGTTATTAGTTGCAGCTTCTAGGGAGTGAGATTTGAGGTGGGAAAGGTAAAATGAGAATTAACATTTTCAATGTTGTTTTTTACATGAGCAAATATATATTTTATAAGAGAAAGAGAGAGAGATAGAGAAGAGAGGAGAGAGGAGGGGGAGAAGGAAGAGAAGGGAAAAGGGAGGGATGAAAAATGGAAAGAAGGAAATGAATGAAGAAGGCAGAGAGTGAGGGAGGAAGAAAGAAAGCCTTTGGAAGTAGTATGCCTATCCATGTAGTTTAGTGCCTTCTTCCCTTGAGTGCATCTGCTACGTCATTCTTGACCGGTGGGTAAGGAGCCAGCACAGCTTTGTTTCCCCTTGTTCACTCAGCCTGCTGGCAACTCTCCACTCCTTCTAAGACAAATGGAAAGTGTTAAGTCAGAAAATCTAGGGGGATGGGCTGATTAAGGAAACATCATAAAGAATAATATTCTCAAATCCCATATAAAGGATGTCTATAAAAAAATATGAGACCAAGGCAATAGGTTTTATGCCTACATTTTATAATAGCTGAACTGAAAGCAAAATTATCTTTCCTATTAAGAGTTGGTGAATGGCAAATTAGCCTAAGTTTATCCCCAATCCTTAGCCATAACCAGATGCTCTAGTACTCTATAATAGGGCTACTGAAACTTTCCTACTTTTGTATCTTTACGGTGAGTACAATCTATTAGAGTTAGATTTATTTATTTGTCCTTCATCATGCTCCTGGGCACCCCAAAATTCTGCTCCCTTCTCTTTGGGCCCTACTCTCTGTGATGAAACCCAGCTCGCTCAACAGCTCATTCAATAGCTGTTGCATGCTAAAGGTTGTCTGTCATGCTCCCACTATATTCTTTATTCCTCTATACTTTTAAGATGCTTTGTATGGAGCCAAAGCACATGTCCTAAGTTCTTCAGCTTTTCAAAATGTGGCAAAAATGAGAACTCCAAATATCTTCCATTTAAAATAAATAACGATTGCTCTCTCTCTCTCTCTTACATTTCCCCTTCACAGTACTTGTCTTACTCTACCAGTCTTTGCTTGTGTGCTTACAATATACAAAGCACTGTAGGGGGTGCAAGATAAATAAGACCTAGCTGTACACTTGAAGAACTTAGAGTTTTACAAATACGTTAATAACTAGTGTTTACTAAGTGGTATTCTAAACCCTTTACAAAAACAAAACTGATTTAATTCTTACAACAACCCTATGAAGTGGGTAGCATTATTGTTACTCCCATTGATCGAAAAGTTAACTGAAGCTCAAAGAGATCAAGGAATAGTCCCAAGGTCAGACTGCTAATAAGTGGCAGGCCCAAGAAGTCTGCCTGCATCCATGCCTCAACCACTGTGCTCTCTTGCGTCTCAGTGTGCAAAGAGCTGCATTATAAAGCAGCAAGTGTTAAATGCCCTTCAGTGACACAAAGTGCAATAGGAATTCAGACAGAGAACATATCTGAAGGAGTATTTATAAGGGTACAAGGCCGAGGTATTTTCAGAAAGATTTTGACAGGTGTAATGCAGGCAATGATGGCAAGTGATGTAGCTGAAAACTTTCAACATCCAGAAATTTAATGAACAGCATGCAGGCTAATTGAAATTTTTTTATTTTTATTAAATTGTTTATCCTGTCTTAAGCAAAATTTCAGCTGCAAATATAAACTAGGATTACATGTGAACTAGGGTTAATTTTTTAGGAAATATGACCGTTAGAATCATAAGGAGAAGTTATGTATTTTCACTGTTTACCTTTATTCAAATCTTCTTAATAAGTTGATAGGAAGGTAAACTATAGAATAATATGATAGATGGGACATTATGCATACATTATACATATGTATAATATAGATATATAGGTATACCTATATAGATGATATAGGTTATATATATATAGATATAGATATAGATATGGATATGGATATGATATGAATAAAGATATAGATATAGATATAGATATATTACATATATCTCATCAGTTTATTGCCTTCATTTTCCAGATGGGAAAGCCCACTTAGAAAAGGTCAGTGTCCTGCTTAAACTTATATAGCGAATTAAGTGGCACAGCTTTTATCTGAACTCAGAATTCCCACTTGTAGTCTGCAGCTCTTTGCTCAGCATGGTCACTACCTTGGTTTGAGAGTTATTTTTCTTATTTCATTTAATTTAGCACCAGAGAAACTCAAATCAGAAAAAGGTTTTCTGTGCTCCTGAGCAAGGAACAAAAGCAGGATCTTAGGGCATCAGGCTCATTTGATGCAAAATCTTTAGTCCTTTATTCCCACATTTTTCCTCTTGAGTACATTTTTCCACTATGTCCTAAAGGATAATTAAGGAAATATCAAGATATTTGAGGTCACACTCAATGGATACCTGATGCCCAGACTTTCCATTTTTAACCATGCAACAAATCTGGTTGGCCTTCACTAAAATGTCATTTTAACTTTTGTTCATTAGAATTTGGTAATGGGGGTATAAGGAAATAAACTGAAAACAGAAAACGTAGCTAAGTCATTTTGAGTGTGGTTTCATGAATAAACGCTCATGCTACATTTCCAGTAGGGTTTGTATTGTTGTCTATTTGAGACTTTGCTCATAGTACTTAGCAAGAGGTCTAATTGCTGTACACAGTGGTATAGCGGCCCGGGAAGGCCTGTGCTCCCAAGCCAAATTTATATTCTCAGGAACATGCTAATTAGTAACTTTCTGGAAAATACACAGTAGTTATTCTTAGCTTGTTATTTTGCAAATTATTGAGAATCCAGAGGAACCAGCCTTATAGTTTGTGCTTCGAGGAATATTGCTTTATGCTTTCCCCAGTGAGTACATTCGAAAAGGCAGCTCTGACAGGTTATGGGCAGTGAGGATTTACCAAATTCTGTGAAAAGTGGGGTGAGACACTACTATGCCTCTGACCAAACAGTTACCTGCTGCCCAACCACCTACTGCCAACAACTGCCACAGGCTGAGGCTGCTCTGCAGGTCTGGCTTGAACCTGGGAAGCTAGGGCCAGAAGATCTCACTTGAGAGTCTGGGGCCCTCCAAACATGTTGTTTCTAGGGAAAAAATTAAAGAAGGTCAGAGCAGAGGTCTCTCTTTGAAATGAGACACTGCCTGAGTCATCTAACCCAAAGCTAGCTTGTTCAGTAAGTTAACAACTACAGAGAGATGATTTACCATTAAATTTGTCTCCCAGTAAGGGGTAGAATAGCCAAATTGGTAGGAAACCTATTATAATGAAATAGTTTTGATGACTTTTTTTGAAGATAACAGATGATAGATAGATAGATAGATAGATAGATAGATAGATAGATGATAGATAGATAGATGAAAGATGATAGAGGTGTATATGATATAGATATAATCAATATATATGACATATCTATTTATCTACCTAACTAGTAATTTTCTTGGCCAATGAAAGAAAGAGAAGAGAAGGAAATGTGGGCATCTCTTCAGTAAATAATATTACACATATTGAGTGACAAGTTGATCTTGGTTTCAATTCCTCTTTAAAAAGAAATTAAGTACATTAGCATTTGAAAAAAGTACTCCTTTTAGGTTAAAAGTAGCTAATCACCTGAGAATAGGACACATAACTCCAGAAATCAGAAAGATGTTTTTTAAAGTAGGAAGGGGGAAATTCAGTCTTAGAAAACACAGCTTTGAAAGATTCATTATAATTAGTATTGCAACAAATAACATTTCTTGAGGAATTTACTAAATGCTAAGCATTATTGCAGGTACTTAACATGACTTAACTCACTTGACCCTAGAACTAATCAGCAATCAGCTAGGCTGAAACAGAATAATGAAGGATATATCCTCAGCAAAGAGAATGTTGATTTTAAGGACCTGTTTAGGTGAAGGAGTGATGGGGCAATCTGTAGATGGTACAGAAGGGCTATTTGATGCTTTGCGTAATTCTAAATGTGCATCTTCCATTGCCATCACATCTATAAATTTATATAAAGTGGGTGATCGGTCTGCTTTAATAAAAGTGTATCCAACCGTTGGGTTGTAGAAATTTCAAAGATTTTATTTTTTGACAGGATGCCTGCCGTTTTTCTCTCTTGAGTCCCGCTTGTTTTATTCATTTTGGGGTAGTTGCCAATTAGACCAAATTGGTAAGTATAATTAATGGACAACATGAATTTCCTCTTAAACCCAAACCAAGAAAAATAACCATAGAAACATTCATTTCCTTTAGAAATTCATAATAGTATTCTTTCTTATGACTGCCATTTATCTCCTTCTTTCTAAGACATCCAACCACATCACAGTTAGTTACTTCTTTTTATTTATCATCTTAAAATACCATGTAAGATATGGAGGCAGGAATGAGCATTTACTGAGGTCCTAGTATGATCCAGGCACAATGCTTGGCATTTTTATATATACTATCTCTTTTAATGCAAAAACATTCAGGCAGGAATTCTCTTCTTAGACTGACATGATTCTAAAACCCTTGCTCTTTTCAACCTACATAAGAAAGCCTTATTTCACTTAAAAAGACACTCCCCTAAAACTCTGTTACCTTGGAGGACTTAGAGGTTATTATTTTGTTCAATAACTATCTGAACACAAACTATGCCAGACATGTTTTGAGCATCAGTTTAGGTGAAATGAATCATAGGCAGAACTTTGGGCAGAGGACATTGCCCCAGTGTCAAGATGGTGGAGAAATTCACAGGAACAGCACGAGCGGGAGGTAGAACAGGGTGATGGCATGGAGGGTAGGGGTGGATGCAAACAGAGGAGCTCCTGATCGTGTGCCCATGGCTACAGTCTTTCTTCATGTGACTCGTGGACTTCCCTTTGTCATCCTATGCCTGAGAATATATGAAGGAGGCTGGGAAGGCAAAGGGACGTTCAATTGTCATCACTGGCATCTTTTTTGATCATTGCACCATCATCCAATACATTGGGGTAACCATGACATGAAATTTTTCATCATTGAGCCCATAACTGTTCCATGAGATAAATAACTGTACGTTAAAGGTCATAGCAGAACTTCATTCAGGAAGTCCTGAAAGTAGGAAGCAGCGGATTTATATTCTCAAAGACTGAAAGCCCTGGGTTCAAATCACATGACTTGACAAGGAAGTTAAATTTCCTCTGGGAAGGTTACATGTATATCGGGAACATAGCATTGCCTTCTGCAGTTGCTCTAACCTGTTTGGCCCAGTCATGTAGACTTCCTACTGCTGGCAGACTCAAATCGCGTAAAAGACCATCCAAAATACAAATACCAAATTCATAATCAGTTAATGTAGTGACTTGCCATTTTTTGGATATTCGCAACTGAATGTCCTCCTTTTAAAGAATTTTCCTCTAAAGAATAGGTTGTGTGAAGAAGCCAGCACAGTTTAGGCATCTGCTCTCTCTTCGTCTTGGCTGGACACAGTTGGCTGTGTCACTGAAAAGTTCGTCACGCTTGTTAATGAAAAGTCACTTTGTCAATCAAGACAACAATGGAGTCAAAAGACTAATGTTGAGAGAGTGGAACAAATTTGAGTGGAACCTATTTCTTAGTGTTTGTCTTGTTTATCTGACTCATTTTCCAATTCAAGTTAGGAGTTCTCTCTTTTTGAGGAAAGAGCCTCTTCCACATTAGAAATACTTGCTCAGGGACTGGGACAGTTTCTGTAAACAAATGAGTGTAACAGGGGAAATGTCCACGATTTTTATAAGGTCTTGGATTCTTCCACAACAGGGAAGAATGCTGAGCTCTCCTTTCAGATCAGAAAGATCTGAGTTGCAAATGTTTGATTGGCATATGGTCTCAAAGTCAGCAAAGTTTTTTTTTTTTTGCTGGTTGGATCTAATAGGTTCCTTTCATGATAACATAAACCTTCTTGCTTGGACCCAATCTCTTCCTGTTTCACTATCAAAAGACCGTCTATATCTTTATTGTTTCTTGTTTTTCTAGCTTCTGCTCCTTTGTAGTCTCCTTTAAATGACATAACCTGTCAGATATGTTTTTCTCCTGTCTTGATATTTGGTGAAATTCCAGTGTCTCCCTTATTCTACTTATTGGCAAAACTTACACTTCACGTCTCAGTTCAGAATCTTCTCTTCTATGAAAACACACACACACACACACACACACACACACACACACCATCCATCTTTTAGGCTCAGTTATTCACCACATCCTCCACACTCACACAGCACTCTCTGTAAACCTCTGTTGTAGCACTGGCTCTTTTTGGTAGAATGGTTATCTGTCTACCTGTCTGCACTGGCCCCCATCACCTGTAGATTGTGAGCCCCTTGTGAGCAGAAGCTGGGTCTCACTCATGTTTGTCATCCTGCAAACCGAGCACAGTGCCTGGCACATGTAGGTAGGTGCTCAATAAATTTTGAGAATAAACATCAATATTTGGTTTTCTGGCCTTATTTTTAGCTCTGGTTTCCAGCCTGACATAAAACTACAATAGATAAGCTTAGGTATTAAAAGCCATAAAGGAGCAATAATACATAGAAAGACTCAGGGAGGATAAATGGATAGGGACATGTCCAGGAAAAGACCATCGCCCATGCTTCTGTCATTTGCATGAAAGCATTCACTCTGGGAAACTGTACTGTGTTCCTGTTCTTGTTGCTAAATCATTTCTGCCTTATGAATTTAGAGAGACTACGAATATATTTTCTGTAGCTGCCAATGCTAGCATGGCTTCATTATTTCCATTTATGCAGAAAAAGAAATACCCATCGATTTTGCCCTCATTCTTTAAAGTGATAATGTCCGTGGCTACTTTTCAGAATAGATTAGGATCAACCCATTTTGTAGAAATGCATAGCTAACTTCAGAAAGTTAGCCAAACATAATGAGAAAACTTGTGCTGACTGAGTACTTTTCTGCCATAATCAACAGTTTTATAGTGGGATATATTTAGAGAAGATAAGGTATCTCATTCTCTAAGGGTCTTATAAAAAAAAAGTGGGCTGAGATTTTAATTTGCTTGAAATGGATGAGGCCAGGGAATTTAATCAGAGGACCCTTCAAAACCCCTTCCTAGCATTGAAAATATTTTCCCCATCCCTTCAAAAAAATTATTTGGAGCATTTCAGTCCATTGAAACTAATGGATGTAAGGGTGAAGTATAATTCATATGGGCTTGCACAATGACTAGGAATAGTGCTCCCACAATGCCACTAACAGAGTTGTCAGACATTTTAACAGAATAAAAATCTTTTAACCTTGAACCATTAGCTAAAGACCATTAACCCCCCAAAAAAGTGATAATAAAGATGTTATGCCATATTATTGACCAAATTAGCAACAGCTGATATGTTTTTTTTCTTTTTTGGCATCCGTTAGTGAAATGAATAAGCAGCTATTCCCCTCACTGAGCAGGCGGTCCCTGTTCTGCAAGGCCAGATTTCAAAAGCTGCGTGGAATTCCACCTGCCACCAACCCGCAGGCGAACACTCAAATCTCAGGCCAAGGAGTCAACGGTTCTTGGTGGCTAATGAGCCTTGGCGTCTCTGTGTCCATGCGGGGTTCTGTGGACAGTTCCTGCTGGAATGAGGCAGGGGAGGAAAAAACAGGTGCACCTTTTCTAAACAAGGGGTGAGGATGGAGGAGTCAGCTTTTCTAGTATCAAACAGATCTGAGCTGACGCTTCCTCATTAGCAGCATTTCTTCCATCCACAGGCAGTGAGCACTGACTTGGGTGCACATCACAACTTCCTGTGAAATCTGGGGGAGATCCCGAAGGAAGCGGCAATTAAACGTGGTGTGCCTGCCTTGGGAGTGTGGGGAAAATGAAAAACTCACTGCCCCTGGTATATGCACTTGTAGGTTCTGCTTTCTTGGCATGCATGGAGCAGGATTTGTTTCATTCTCTTGATTTATTTGGTTTTATTATTCAAGGAATAAGAATCATTGTAGTGAGTATACATTATTGTTCATACATTTAGGTATTTAGGAAATGCCACATAGTAAATTCTTTCCTTAATTCAGATAAACCCAAGTCTAAGCCTCCTTTTATCTAGTTTTGGTAAATTCAATCTTAATCTTTATTAGATATCTCTCTCTCTCCACCCTCCTGGTCTCTCTCCCTCTTTTCCTCCTCTCCTTACCTCCCACCTTCTCTCTTCCTTTCTTCTCACTCCTCTCTCTCTCCCCCTTCCTCTCCTGCCCCCCACCTTCAGCCTCCTTCCTCTCTCTAACCCTGCCCCTCTCATGTTTACAGTATTTCTGGAAAATTGGGAAAGGGCCTCTTACCTTCCCTCAGCCATGGTTGCCGCTGATACAGTGACTGCCAAGCCTGCTTGGCGGCTAGGGCAGAGGGCCCTGGTGCTCCCGCCCTGAGTGAAGCCAGTGGGATTTTTCTACAGCTGGTGTCACCAGTGCTCAGGGTGCAGCAGCCTCAGGTCTGGCACCCCAAGGTGCACTTCACAGCAGTCCCCCTCAGACCAGGTGCCTTTGCTAATCACATGCTATGGAGCTACATTTGGGTAGAGAAGGCAGAAAATAAACAAAGTATATAGTGTATTCAGCAGTGTTGATAAGTGCCAGGGAGAGAGGTATTGCAGAGAAGGCAGTGCGGGGAAGGAGTTGCGATTTAAAGGGAATGGTGGGAAGGCCTCACTGAAAAGGGGATGTCTGAGGAAAGACTTGGAGGAAATGAGAGAGCAAGCTATGGGGTAATTTGGGAAGAACATACCTAGACCATTTCTAGATGAGGGGATAGCAATGAAAGGTGCTGAGGTGGAAACGTGGACAACGTATTTGAAGAACCTCAGGAGGCCTGTGGGGCCATATAGAATGAGCAAGAAGGAGAGAAAGAAATGGCCAAATGCCGCGGGCAGGTCAAATAAGAAGAGCCCCAGGAACTGACCATTAAGGATGTTGTTAGTCCCTTCTCCCAGCTCCAGGTTGGGTAATTTTCTCCCTTTCTCCCCATCAACATACTTGCCTTTCTCTTCTTCCCCTTCCAGACATCAGTGGCTTAGGTTTTTAACAAGTTACTGAGGAAGCCTCTCTTTAGGTCAGCAATGCAAGCCTCCCAGGAGAAGACAGCCTAGTGCGCCCTTTTTGAAATGAGGAGATAGAAAGAGCAATGGAAAACAAAATATAAAGTAATTAATAACTCCAAAAATGATTTTGCTACACAGAAAAGATATTCTTTACTTTTAGGCATAGTAGCAAGTAGAGAATGTATTAAATGGGATGAAGTGGTTAAGCAGTTGGTTCTAGGGGCTGAATTACAAGAGGAGTGCATATGTTCTGATAAGGACATATTTCATCAATCGCATTCAAGTAGAACAGGTGTCAACGCTTGGTTTACACAGTCAGGTTTCCAACTTGATCATTGGCATGCTCGGGCTTGGCAAACTAACAGGTGTTGCCTTATGCAGATCATTTTTATCACATTAGTTAGACCCAAAGATTGGCAAACTATGGCTCGCGGGCCAAATCCAGTGAGCCATCTGTCTTTGTAAATAAAGCTTTATTGGAACACAGCCATGTCCATGCTCATTCATGTACCATCTATGCTGCTTCTGAGCTACAGTGACAGAGTTGAGCACAGAGATGGTTACAATAGAGACCATTTGGCCTGCAAGTCTGAAAATATT
Organism: Plecotus auritus; assembly: GCF_963455305.1. Lineage (NCBI taxonomy): Eukaryota > Metazoa > Chordata > Mammalia > Chiroptera > Vespertilionidae > Plecotus > Plecotus auritus. The sequence continues at coordinate 141,623,253 of NC_137776.1, read as the reverse complement.
TACTGTCTGGTCTTTTGCAGAAAAAGTTTGCTCACTCCTGGTGTAGACTTGGAGATAGACTATTGGAAACATGACATGGGTGTTTCAGCCCTGCTCCATGGGCTTTCATGTTACTTTACTTGAGGCGGCACATCTTGGATTTCACTTCCTTGCACCAGGGGAAGTCTGTTCTCCCTGCGGCTTTATGCCAAAGTAGCGCTTCCCAAAGTGTGGTCCATGGACCAGAGCAATAACATCACCTGGGAACTTGTCAGAAATACACATTCTCAAATCCCACAGAAGCTCTAGAGATGGAGCCCAGCAGTTTGTGTTTTAACTGCTCCTCCAGGTAACTCTGATACTTGCTGAACTTGAGAGCCACTGCGCTGGAGCAGACACTGACCAGAAGAGCGTTTCTTCACACCCCTCGTTGTGATCATTTGCAATACATCCGAATCGGGCTTTTCAGGGCAGTCCTTAGAGTGCTACTTTCTTATATAGCACGTTAGGATAGCCCACTTTTTAGGATGATGGCACTAGCACTTACTATTACAGTCAAATGATTGGTGGTGGCAGCAGTTGGAAATAGCCAAGTGGCTGTTTCACACAAACATGATAAAGCAGGTTAAGGAGTTTAAACACCCCCAGTGACTAAGGACCCAATGCACCCACTGCCTGCCCCTGGGCCATGATTGTCTCCTGACCTCCTCATGCGTTTTGATGTGCTTAAGTGATAGAAGGTAATGAGGCATTTATTTCTGAGAGAAAAGTAGACGAGATTTGTTTCTAGCACCATCGTGGATATGTTAGAACATGTGAGAAACTTTAAATCGGTCTTTTCCCCCTCCAGGATTTATGCAGGTGCTGCTGTATTGTTCTTGCTATTTTCCTTCGCTTAATGATCTAATCCTTCCCTGGAGCTTCATCTCTCTGTGTTTCTAGAGGAATATGTCTAATAATGAACAGCTGTGGTTTAGATGGAGCTGGAAACCCGATGCCAGGAATCTGGGAAGGGCATCTGTGAGTCTTGGCCTTTTTGATCAGGAGGAGATGCAACAAAGGAACAGTGAACAAACTCAGGCCCCTTTCTAAATATCTGAGGACAGCCTCTATTTTTAAAATCTGCTGGAAATGAGTTTGAGACCCTGAGACATGAGAGAGATAGTGACCATATGTACTGGTTTGTCCAGTTCCAGCTTATACCTGTCATCCAAAGTAACGATTAATGATGACCTGTTCACTTGCAAGTGTCCTGGCATTCGTATGATAAATCATACGGTCACCTGGTGAGCGACAACCCAGTAGAGTGCAGAGTGTGGACTCTGCATTTCCTAACAGGTCTCTCTTTGAAACCTAGTTCAGACATGCAACTTACTCTCTATGCCTCAGTTTATTTAACAGTAAAATGGGGATAATAATATCTCTATCACAGGGTTGTTGAGCAGATTGAGTAAGCATGTGCAACCTTCCTGGCTGAGTGCCCAATACCTAGTAAGTGCTCAAGGCTGCTTCCCCTAAGGGAGAGAGAAACTGCCTTTAGCCAATTGGCCAGTGGACTTCACTGCATGAAATCATTCACTGCAACCCTGAAATTCATAAACAACCTTGCTTTGGCTCCATTTGTAATTATCTTTTTTACATATTGAAATTGTCATTTTTTAAGGAGCTATGACATCAAGAAAATACTTATCTTTCAGAGAATGCTATATTTGCACCTAAAAAATAAACTCCTGTTCACAAACTTGAATAGGACACTCAAGTTTGTTGGATGCTGCTGCAAAATGAAGCCAGAAACAGAAAAGACAGTATTGCAATTCATGGTATTGAAGCTTGAGGAAGCCCCCAAAATTGTACTTCACTCTTATAAGTTTCAAATGACTGAGAGTGGACACAGGAGCCAGGCAGATGAAGATCAAAATATCATTTTGATTAATGATGAAGTTATTAGAGATAATGTCTTAATATGAGGCCCAAACGGGTTCACCTGCTCACCTCCAACTCCAGTCAACCAGAGGAAAAGTTTGGGTCTACAATAGATACTTTTACTAATGTCACTGACTGGCATGAGGACATAGAGAAAGAAAGAAAGAAAGAAGCTAAATCCTCCTCAGTGGAGAATTTTAGTATATTAGTTACATCAGTTGAGAATCACAGGTATTAGTCACCACTGATCAGGTTACTCAGTTCTACATGTGGAGAGTAGGAGAACCATAGGAGACTAGATGTGTCACACTAATGGAACTCCCTCCACATGGAAACTTGCAACCAGAGGAAAGAAGGTTTTCCATGACATTGTCGCCTATATTTCTCACTAAGGATTTAGTCACAGTAAAGATCCAATCAGATTGGATTTGTGTTATCTTTTGGAAAAGATGCCCAGAAATCAAATAAAAATGTATCAATTTTTCCAATGGTTGCTCAGAAATTGTACTGAATACCATTAGTAATAATCAGTACCCTTCCTTTGTCTCATATATGATAATGGCAGTCAACTATTTTAATAACTTTGGTGATGGATGAAGGTCACTCCTAGCCTCCTATAGCATCTTAGCTGCTAAAACATATCAATCACTTCAGAGGAGACAGAATTTAGGTTTCCATTTCAGTCATATAGTTCCCTATTCATTTCAACTAGAGGAAGTAATCATTTTCATGGACCTCTTTCCAGCAAGGGGAAGAAGGTAAACCTTTGCTTACATCTTTCTCCTCGATGGCCAGGACATGGGACTCCAGCTGGGTCCAATTCTGAGAAGTAGCAAGGCTTCAATTTAAAAGTACAAGACAGCTGAACTGAAATTGCCTGTTCGAGTCCCTAAGAATTTGGACTCTTCCAGACTTAATCGAGATGGACAAGTGAAATGTGAGCATCCACCCAGGTCACTCAGCATGTTCTTCTCTAGGTCGCTGACCACTGGTGAGGCCCAGTAATTAAGACCTGTGAAGGACATGATGGGGCCATTTAAATGGCTGTCATCTCTACTTTCAGTAGCTACATCAATAGTATTGAGATATGACACTCAGTCCCTTTATAAGCACTGATTTATTCCTATTTCTTCAGCTTTGTAAGTCCCAAGGTATAGACCCTGGGCGTTGTAGATTTTAATTTTATTTCACATTTATTTGAACTACTTTCTAAGTGAGGCTCTATAAAAACCAGAATATTGCCTAAGAGGGGTGGGAGTCTCTGTCCCAAGGTTTATAATTTAGTGGACGAAAGTTTCATTAAAACAAGGCAGAATAAAATAACTGCCAAAAGATATGTAAACAACCACAACAACAGTGGGACTACACAAGAATGAATAACTAATACTGCCTGAGAGAGTTAGGAAGGGCCTCAGGAATTAGTAACCTCTGACCTGGGCTTGGAAGATTGAGTTGGGATCTCTGAGGACCCACAATAAATAGCATCTCTCTTCCTTATCCAAGTTTTGAACAATCTGAGAAATAAAAGAGATACTTGATGGAATTCAAAATACCACTTTTAGTTGGGAGACAAGCTAGCACACATGGTTTTAAGTCTGTTGGCTTAGTGGGCTTAGTGACTCCCCTGAGTTAGGTAGAATCTCACGGCGAGCCTTTATCTCCCACCCCCAGCCCACCACGCACCTTCTGGGCCAGGGCCACTGGAGGAACCAGTGATCTCAGGCTTCCTACAGGCAGGCAGATGCCAAAAGGGAGAGAAGTGAGGCTAAGTGAGCAAGCCTACTTATTCTCAAATTTACCAAAGAGCCAAGTGAGTAAATGAGCACAGAAAGCCCCATGATGTGCTTAGGGAAAATCCTCCCCCATGAAATCAGGAGTAGGAGAGAGACTCCTCTCTGAAAATTAGGATGGCTGCTGGGAAGTTAAATAATCCTAGATGGAGGATTGTGAAAATAATCTGATGAGGCCAGAATCAGAGTAAACGAAGAATTCTGGAGGGAGATAAGGCTGAAAATGACGGTTGAGTCCAGAATATGGGAGTCTTGTCTGTCACGTGAAAGGATTTGGGCTTTTATCTATAAGCAATAGGAACCCTCTAATGACTGTTATTACAGAGAAGACTGTGCTTATGGATAATAATCAGCAGTGATGTGATAATTGTTGTGAAAAATTAGTTAAGAAGCAATCTCAGTCATCCACGGGAAAACCAATGGGCATAGACACTGGGTATTTGGCATAATTCCTGATTTCATAAAAATTTAAATCAGATCTGAGTGCCCTGGATCTCTGGTCAGCTGATTGAGAGAAAGTTGCTTATGTTATAAAAACATTTAAAATTTCTGTGGAAATACCTATAATGTCCTCTAACCTATGAAAAAATCAGGATATACTTGATGGTAACTTAGTATCCTGCCTTCCTTGTTGTAACCCAAATTTTAGTGATAAACTACTACGCATAGAGCTGGGAATGTAAAGATAAACCTACCAGAGAAAAGACATGTCCAAACATGTAATTAATGAGACGAAACCTCAAGACATATGTAATGTACATACTTATTGGCATGTGCTTTTTAAAAAAGCAAATGCTATAAAAATATATAAATGAGAATGGCTAATTCTGCCTAGCAGTGGGAGGTGGTCACAGGGAGGAACCAGAGGAAGGCTTGTTTTTGAATCTGGGAATTGAAGGATGAGTATCAGTTTGTCACAGAAAATAAAAAGAACATTCCTCAAGGAGAGAACAGGACCTTTTGCATATGGGGCAGAGAAAAGAAATTGCAGTCTCCCTTAACTGATGCAAAGAGATTTTTAAAAATAATTTTGGAAAGGTAAATTAATGCAAATACCACCAGCAACATTTCCCTCTTTCTTGCTGTCTGCCTCTCTTACCCAGCACTGCTCTGCACAGTAGGCTAGGTCTTTGGATGTTTTTTCCATCCGTAATTCCCTTGGCTGCTCTGTTGCTTACTAATTTTTGTCAAGAAGCCAAAGGAACTTGTACAGGCTATGGACCTAGATCCTGGCACAATTATGGGGGAGTGTGGGCAAAGTATTAAAAAGTAAAATGAATTAGAAACACTCTGATTTCTTTACACTTGAGAAGGCAAGGAATGCCTTTTGATGTGGGTTTTGAACAGAGCAGAGACTAAGAAGACTATAGCTTTGTTTGGGTGAATTTCTTGTAGACTTAGATCAATTACATTAAAACATCAAGCCTTCAAACAATAGCCCCAAAGAAAATAATGCTGGCTTTCCTTTTATGAAACTAATACTTGCCTTAAAACCCATGGGATTGGCTGTTGGCTTTCTATTGAAATGATTCATGTGAAATGCTGTTTGGATGTCCTGGTTATACATGGACATTAATAGCAGAATATTTCAATCAGAGTCTCTAGTCACAAGGGAATAACTGTTTCCCATTGACTGAGTCAAAAGCTAAGTTAGTTTATTAGCATATAATATACTTGGAGGTGGTTTGTGGTTTATTGGTTTTGTTATTTGGCATTTATATGTTTGTCCAACCCACAGAACTCAAAAGACTTAACAAGCTGATTGAAGCACTGAGGAGAGGCCCCTGTAGAAGGCATATGGGGAGTGATACAAAAAATCACCTACCCCCAAACAGAAAATTTTAGCCTTTTGGATACATGAGAAAGGAATTGGGCTTCCTAAACATATTATGGGTCTGTGTGAGAGACTATTTAAACTTTGGACGAGCATGTTTCAAATTATTTCTTTTTCAGAGCACTCTTTTGGTTTAAACATATAAAATACATTTATTTTGCTTTCATCTTCATGGGAAATTTATACATTTAAACTAGAAATATTATATAAGCTTAATAAATGTAAAGAAGAACCTTTATATTTGCATTTGTTTAACCATTTTGTTCTTATTAAGTGCCAGAATCTATTCTAATTGCTCTTTATAAATAATAACTTCTTTATTACCCAGAACAACCCTGTGAACTATGTACCAGCTCTGTTTGTTAGATACATTTTGGGTATATCAAACTATAGCAAGATGTATTTCTGCACTACTAGGATATGCATGGTTCCAAATAACACGTTATTAATTTTGTGAAATCTAGTTGTGCTGTCAAAGTTTACAGTAGCAGGAGGTAAAATAGCCCAGTGGCCCATGCTGAGAGGGAAAGTGGGAGTCACCAGGAAGCCAGCAGACCAATGAAGGTAGGGTTTAATCACGGGACTGAGAATCAGAGTCTGAGAACAAGGACAGGACAGATCCAGCCCCGTTCCAGACACGCAATCAAAGGGGGTGAGTGAGAGAGGTCAAAGCTTTCAGAGTGCAGGTAGAAATGGGAGTGGTGTTGTGTGAAGAAGTGCTTCCAGGAGAGCCCACTGAAACCATGGCAAACCCCCAGTATGGGGCCCACAATGCCAGAGAGAGAGAGCAGGCAAATGTCCCAGCCTCGTTTGCAAGTAGAAGATGTGCTGCTCTCCAGGAACCAAGGACAATCAAAAAGGAGTGATTGCTCTCTCCTCCCTTGGGTATAGAGCTCTCCAAAGAGGGGATCAAAACCCCTCCTGCTGTTGTTAGGGCAAAGTTCACGGCTAATTTCACCCTTGAAATAAGAGAAGCAGAGCAGCTTTCCATGACCAACCAGGCTTCTAACCTGACCATCAATGTATGCTCCTAAATGAAGGCCCATCCATCTCTCCCAGTCACTCACCTCGGGCTCCAGGGTCTCCGCTCCAATTCCAGGAAGGCACATCTGACCCACTGGAGGTCTGGAATTAAATCAGCATTGAAAGAAGCCAAGTAAGACTGCCCTTCTGTGCTTTGGACATTCAGTTATCTGACAGGGGAGTGTGGGTAGGGGAAACATGGATGGGTGTTCCCAGTCCACATGCCACAGTGACCTCCTTGTCTGGTTTATGATATTCCCCATTCAATCTGTTTCCCCAGTTCTGTCCTTTGGCCTCTGATTTCCAGACAGAAAAGTAAAGCAAGAAGACAAAATAGATTACTTCAACACTATTCAAAACAAACAGAAAAAATGGGGTTTACCATATTAATTCAATGGATTTTATATTCTTAGTTCCCAGGATAAGAAATGCTATACACCATTATTTTTAATCTGTTATCACTGTCTCAGAGAGACATCCCCATTAATCCAAATTCTGTGCTTTCCATGTCTTAACAACCTCATATCTCCAGGCAGATGCTGAGGTTTTTATTGCCAAGATAAAATATACATGCTTGTTTATCCTGAAATATTTGTATTAGCTTTCAATACTGGAAGGTTGTATTTGAAGGGGTTCCATTAGTTAAATACCAATAAGGGAGTTATTGGTGATGACAAGACAAGACATTTTGAGGATATCAAACTATAGCAAGATGTATTTCTGTACTACTAGGATGTGCATGGTTCCAAATAATACTTTACTTGGAAATGGGTTATTAATTTTGTGAAGTCCTAAAGTGGGTTGAAAATTTATGCCTTGTGAAATCCCAACCTCAGGGAAAGACCCCAGTCATCTTTCAAGGCATTTCTTCCCCACTAGTGAACCATAAGTACCTGAAAGTATAGCATCTTGTGTTTTTGCTTAATAGTGTGTGCATTACTTTATATTTCCAAATACTTTCCTAAGCATCAATTTAGGTGCAGAATTGTCATGGCAAAAAAGTGTAATAATAATGACACACACGATTGCCTTGCACTGGGTTTGGCACTCACTAAATGAGGACATCATCAGGATTTGCTAAAAGATATTTTGGTTTATTACCCATTTCCAAGTAAAGTCAGACATATTCCAGTTATGGTCCTGTTATCTTAAATAGATATTGTATCCTACCTCCAAAACATGAAGGCAATATCTCAAACATCTGTTTCCATAGAAGACTGAAGAGCTATTCTAGTGAAAATTAGATGCATTTTTTCTTGTCATGCCTAGATATTTTCCTGGACTCACTCTGCTCCTTAGAAGCTCAAAGATTTCCAATAATGTTTTGTTTTACAAAATATAGTATATTAAAATATTCTCTTCTTGAACAATAATATTCTACAGTTGTACCTGAATATTCATGCAATGGGAATATTCCTAATTGTAAGAAGCACCTTAAACTGAACAAACAAGAATAGTTTTTAATGTTGTTAGTTAAACACAACTAATTACCAGCTTTATGTAGTTTTCATAAATCCATCCCACAATTCAAACTACAGAAGAAAGGCACTAAAATTAAGGATATCAAGAATCTAAATCTGAAATTATTTGTGAAAAGCTGTGGTATTGTGCAAACTTGGGCCATTGCTTTTCAAGTAGGCAGTAAATGAGTGCCCATTAAAATGAGGCCAATGGCTTGACTGCTATTCTTCCCATCACGACAGTATTTGCTAATGTCCCCCAAGAGTGTATTTGAAAAATGTATGATTTTAGGTAGTTGCTGAGTTTTTAATGGCCCCCTTATGTAAACCAAATACAAGAGATGTGACCTGTTGATTGAATCAACCATTGATTCAAAGAACAGGCCATCAAAGTGAGAAGTTTGATGAAGGGTGCATGTTCAATGCTTTTTAATTTTATGCAAAACTTAACTATGCAAATTTTAAATTCTGCAACATAAAATATTGATAAAGTTTTACTATATGCATAATTTCAAAGCATATGAATTCTCCACACAAACTTCTAAATCAAGAATCACTTGATTCTAGAGCTGGCAAGGCCAGTGAATTAACTGTGTTTGTGTTATTGCTACATGGCTTTAGCTGTTAAACAGAAATGTCCACCCACCACTGGCAGACTCACTCTTGAATTGCTCAAGATTTCAGGAAGTCACCTCTCACATAAAACTCGAACTCTCTTTTCTAAATGACCTATACTGCAATAATCACATGATTTGTGGTTAAAGACCAACCTGCTACATTCTATCTCTGTGTAAATATGAACCATTTCCCAACAGAAAAATCAATTATTCCTTAGGCTCATAGGCATTTTGGATCACATATGGTGATGTTGCTGTAAAACCAAAGTGTTAATTTAGTTTGATCAAAATTCTCAGTTATCTAAGCATTTCACTACAACGCACCAAATGTTTTCACAAGTGCCTGAACTTATCATAGATTACGGTCTCATGTCAGCAGAGAGAGAGAGAAATAGAAAAAAAGGGCACATGGAATTTTAAGACATTCTTCCTCACAACACCCAATCTTCAAGATAGTTTTGATATGTTTTGCTTATTGGGAGCCTGGGTTGAATTGCACAGCAGTCATAACAAAATGTGACCAAAGTCCGCAAAACACAATTGATTGGGGCTTAATTTATAATTTGGTCAATTTGGTCAACCTGGAATCTTGTAGAATATAGCTATTAAATGCATGGCTCATGCTCACAGTCTTATAGGCTATGTGTTTTCAGTTCCAAAATTGCAAAAGCTGAAGTGTGGAAAGAATCTTACCTCTTCCTGCTTAAACAAATCTGCATTGCTCTAAGATTAAATTTCTGAGAACTACTGTAAGTCTTTGGTTATAATGAAAAATTATTGCAATCAACTAAAGAACTAACCTACTTTTCCTCAAAACTAAAAGAACAAGTGTTCACAAAAATTTCCCTGAGAAATCTAGATAAAATAAAACTTTTCCCCCCTAAATAATAGAGATTATATTTTTAAAGCTGTAAGTCTAAACAACTATTTTTGTGACTGGTCAGTGGGTTTAGCTGATTAAAGTATACATTTGGAGGATCCTCAAAGACATTTATATTGAATTTTTTTTTGAACATAAAGAAAATGATAGCCCAGCTAGTGTTGCTCAGTGGTTGAGCATCAACCCATGAACCAAGAGGTCACCAGTTTGACTCCCGTCAGGGCACATGCCAGGATTGCAGGCTCAATCCCCAGTAGGGGGCGTGCAGGAGGCAACCAATCAATGTTTCTCTCTCATCAATGTTTCCATATCTCTGTCCCTCTCCCTTCCTCTCTAAAAATCAATAAAAAACATATTTTAAAGTAAAAAAAAAATGGTCATGGCCCTGGGCATCCAGCTGTATCTACAGTAGATTTCCAAAATGTTTTCTTTATGTCAACACTAAAAAAATATGCCATTCTTGCCCTAACTGGTTTTGCTCAGTGGATAGCATGTTGGCCTGCAGACTGAAGAGTCCCAGGTTTGATTCTGGTCAAGGGCACATGCCCAGATTGCGAGCTTGATCCCCAGGAGGTCAAAGTTTGATTCCCGGTCAAAGCATATGCCCATGTTGCAGGCTCAGTCCCCAGTGTGGGGCATGCAGGAGGCAGCCAGTCAATGATTCTCTCTCATCATTGATGTTTCTATCTCTCCATCTCCCTTCCTCTCTGAAATCAACTATATATATATATATATATGTATATATATAATATATATATACACACATACATATACATATATACATATATATGCATTCTTGATATTTTAAAAAGCTTCTCTTTACTAATGAAGTCATATACTACAGATATTATTTTGTAAATTTGTGAATTTCTCTAGATAATTTTTAATATTCTATATCTAAAATATAATTTAGAAAAGTATGTGTGAACAGAAGAAACAAAATCAAGGAAGAGAAATGAAGGGAGGGAGGAAAGAAGCCTATAGATTGTACTTCATCCTGGAAAGTTAAGCCAATCAATGAAAATAGGCAGCAATAACATGATATAGTTTCCCTGGGCATAAAGTTTTGTTTGAAAATCCATCCCAGAACTTGTCTGACAAGCTTCACTGAGCTTCATAAAAGAACACAAGCCGATGTTCTTCACAGATATGTCAGTGTGTTTCATTTAGGGTGGGGTTATGGAAGAATGCATTAGCAAGTTGAGAATAGGCATCAAAGATCCATGAAATCCTTGAAATTGCATATAAATATTTTTGTGACTGTCTGTATGTGCAATTATTTTTCTGGAGAATGAGTCACTAGCTGTCAGATTCATGAAAGTATTCAAAGATCCTAGTCTCTAAAAAATAGACTTAGAGGTTAATGTCCAAAGTGCCTTTCAAGAGGAATGTACTTAGTCCTCCTAGTCAGCAGCAATGGGGGCAGGGTCTTCATCACAGACACCCAAACAGAGCTTCCAAGCAACCTTGTGTGGGAGTCATGAAGGGCTTCTGGGTCAAGGGGAGCAGCATGACCTTTCCCGTCCTTCTCCTTTGATTTGAAGGAGTAACTCTCAAAACTTCTCCACACATAGAAAACTGATGGGACCATGAGTCATATCTCTCTCTCTCTCTCTCTCTCTCTCTCTCTCTCTCTCTCTCTCCCAATTCCCTCTGGGGAACAAAAAGAAATTTTTGGCATCTTGCCTTGAGCAACAATTTTCTGGGTGTTTTTTTTTACACTTGATTTAAAACAGCACCCATTTGTGTATAACTGGCATTTTGAACCACTCCTTTAAGATGAAAATCAAGCCATGAAAAACTGATTTAGAAGTAAAGCAGGTCACACACAAGTGAAATAAAATCTCTTATTAATGGAGCGAGAAACCAAACCCCAAACCATTATTTCTCACAGGGAAGCAGTTTCTTGATAGAAGATAAAACCATAGCAAAAGGGGAAGAGGGAGAACTGAGATGACTAAAGGCTAATTTTAAATCCTATTTATAGAAGTGGTATAGAATCTTGATTAGTTCTCTTTTAAGATAACTGCTTTGTGTACCTACAAAACCATCTCATTAGCATGGTACTGCTCAATGACCTAACTATTCTGGGAAGGTTGAATGAGAAATTGGTTATAATGAAAAATTATTGCAATCAACTAAAGAACTGACCTACTTTTCCTCAAAACTAAAAGAACAAGTGTTGATGTGGGTTTTGAACAGAGCAGAGACTAAGAAGACTATAGTATGAATGAAGATGATGCTTGACATGACACTTAAAAATGAATTTGATTTCTTTCTCATGCCTCTTATGGACATTTGTTTTTAATATTTGTCTTTAATATGTTAGGTTGGACCATATGTAAGTAATGATGTTAAGGCAATTTTTACTTGAAAATATCAATGTTATTTTGGTACAGTGTGGATAGTTTAAATCCTTTAAGAAAGATCTGTGAAACCACTAAATTCCGCAAATGTTTACTGACCATCATGTGCCTGGCACCTTGCTCAGTAGTGAAGGATGCAATAGTGGCAGATGGTAGATGCCATGTTCCCTATTATGACTATTATGCTGTTTAGAATCAATAATCAGGCTGATTATTTATGGTCAGAAATAAACCCATCACTTACTCAGTGGTTGATTCAATAAGTTAAAATATGCCATCAGCTGATTTTCATAGTCTTTAGTAAAAAGAATCATTTAGGCATTACCATTGTGATGACTTCCAGAAGGTAGCAATTTAACTTCGCATTTTTCATATAACAAACGGAACCATTGAATACATACAAGACTTGCTTAAGATCACCTTTATCTTCCAATCTTTGGCTGCTGGTCTAATGCTTCATCTACTGATCAGTTCCTTTCTCTCCTCCTCTCACTATGCCCTTGCCTATCAAATATGGTCATCAGTGTCTTAACTGACCCCAGCATCTGGTCATTATTGGGAAAGGGCAAAGTCAACTAGACTTTCTGGGGGGAACATTCTGCCAAAGGGCTTTCTGTAAATTTTCCCTCAGTATTTTTATCCCCTCATATGTTGTTACCTCCCCCTATGCTCAGTAATTTCAGTTTGTGCTTTTTGTTTCTCTTTTTTGTTTCTTTGGTTTGCTGGCTTTGTGTTCTTTTCTCTTTTTTCCTTTTTTTTTTCCTTTTTTAATGCAGGAATCGGTCAAGGTGTTCCAGTAGTGGCGCTCATTGTGGAAGGAGGACCCAATGTGATCTCAATTGTCTTGGAGTACCTTCGAGACACCCCTCCCGTGCCCGTTGTTGTCTGCGATGGGAGTGGACGGGCATCCGACATCCTGGCGTTTGGACATAAATATTCAGAAGAAGGCGGGTAGGTAATTTGCCAGGCCCCATAGGGGACCTATGAGTGCAAAGCTTGTGTTCCAAGCTTGGAAGAGAGGGTTTAGTTGATTAAGACATGGGAGGCTGGTGGGAAAGAGCCAGGGAACATACTCGAAATGTCCTATGAAGCAGGATATTCTGTAAAAGCTGTGCTAGACCACACTGATGATAAAGAGGATGAGGGGAAGAAAGGGGTCTTGGGGCCTTTCTCTTTTCTTCATTAGCACAGCTGATCTGGACCATTTAGTCAGGTTAGTAACTTGGGAGAAGCTGGGATGTGCTGCTTCCAGGCTTGGCCACAAACACCAGCATCACCAAGCTGGTTTACAAATGCTAAATGTTTACAAAATCAATTGGCAGCCTGTGCTGACAAATCCCTCTAAACAGGCTTGGAAAGGGGAATCTCCATAAAGGCAACCGCTCTGGCCCTGTATAAACACCTCTTGAATCCCTCGTGTCCTTTCCTTCATCTGTCAGCCCCCCACTGCTGCTTTCCGTAATCCAACATCCCAGCCCCACGGAGGACTTCCCTTCATAGCCCTCTTCTCCCCCTGAGGTTCCATTGAGTGAATTGTGGGGTCCAGGCGCTCACAGATTATTAGATGAAAGTAATTTATTTTCAAGATGTGAATGAGTTGAAGGGGGAAACTCAAGGGAGACATAGAAGTTTTAAATAAGGAACTTTCTAACCTGATCAATTTCTCATAGAGAGAAAGGAACCCCAGAGAAGATGGGGGTCTTTTATTCATACCTTTTATAATTCTACTGTAAGTGTTTACTCTGTGCCATGCACTGAAATGTAGAAAATAACATACTATTTCTACCCTCAAAGAGCTCACAGTAGTCTGGCCGGTGTGGCTCAGTGGTTGAGTGTCGACCTGTGAACCAGGAGGTCATGGTTCAATTCCTGGTCAAGGCACATGCCTGGGTTGCAGGCTTGATCACAGTAGCGGGTGGGGGGGGGGCGGGGGGCGGGTTGCAGAAGGCAGCTGATCAATGATTCTCATCGTTGATGTGTCTCTTTCTCTTCCTTCCTCTCTGAAATAAATAAATAAATGTGTGTGTGTGTGTGTGTGTGTGTATTTTAAAGCACTCACAGTAAATCTAGTAAGTAGACAAGCTTGTAATTATAATAATAAAAGTGACAGGTGAGCTTGTCTACTTCAGGACACTTCCCCCTCCGCCTCTCTGTCACCCAGTCTGCCTTAAAGTAACGAGATGCAGCATGGCAGCCCAATACCGTCTTTTCTCTCCCCATTCTTTCCTTGTCTCAGCCAGGAGCCCAGCGCTCCAGGTGAGCCATTAAATCGGCACCCTCACCTGTTAGGTGCATGAACCAAAATATATTGAGAGGAGGAATAACGAAAAGCATGGGGCCTCTAGCTCAACACTGCAAATACTGGTAGCTATTTTAAGCCCTGTTCAAGCCTTTGGTACTTTTTCTAAAGGCTAATTTTTATAAGCACAAAATTGAAGTTTGCTTACTGGCAAATTTAGTTAAATTACTTTTCCCTCTTTGATAGTAAATATTGGCCTACTTTATAACTAAGGGAATAAAAGAGAGAGAGAGAGAGAGAGAGAGAGAGAGAGAGAGAGAAACATTTGCCCAAATGCCTCCATTTCTATTACCAAAAAGATCCTCAACTGTGCTTTGCTTTAGCCATAGTTCTCATTTATTTAAATATAGCAATTTGTCCCTTTTTCTGAAATAACTAAAGAATTGATGCAGTTTTTATTTTTGGCTTACTTTTTGCTTCCTAGTGCTTGCAATTATTTTGTTGTATTTCTATAAAGTAGGTACAAGTTTGGGTTCACGGTGCATGTTTCTTTTCAGGAAACTAATGAAGAAGCAAGGTGTTCACCTCGGCATTTCATGTTTTCTTGTTCTATACACAATGAAAGTCTGTAGCTAGAGTCTATTTTTGTCATTATTTGGGGTTGTGTACCTTGATGTTAAAATATTTGGTAAGTTACCGCTCCTGACTCTGTTTTAATAACAGAGAATTGTTACACATGTTAGAACTGGGCGGGACTTCATATTTAACCTAGGAGACAGATACATAGAGAAATTAACCAGTTTACCTAACCGGTTTGGCTCAGTGGATAGAGCATCAGCCTGCGGACTGAAGGGTCCCAGGTTCGATTCCGGTTAAGGGCATGTACCTTGGTTGAGGGCACATCCCCAGTGGGGAGTGTGCAGGAGGCAGCTGATCGATGTTCTCTCTCATTGATATTTTTAACTCTCTATCCTTCTCCCTTTCTCTCTGTAAAAAATCAATAAAATATATTTAAAAAAGAAAGGAAAAGAGATTAAATGCTTTGCCAAGGTCACAGAGCTCATGATCCCAGATCAGGGTTCTTTCTGGTGTATTATAAAAATTCCCTGGAATATGTTTTTTGGTATGTGCCTTAGTGTTTCTCATATAGAGGTACTCTCTTTTAAACACTTAAGTTACCCTCAGCTGCCTCTTTGTATTGTAATTTCCTGATTTTTTTTGTTTTGTTATTCTGTGTATTCCAAAAAATAAAATAAAATCAGTGCATTCCAAGCTGGTCAACTCAAGCTGTAAATCAGTGTCCAAGCTGATCAACCCTCCATCATGTGAATTCTTTTCCTTAACTAACCCAGATCATTATACCCAAACCTGAAAATAAAGAGTCAGAAATCTCATGCCCCTTTAATCTTAATTGTCAGTTTTAGTTTTAAAATGAAACTTTAGCTTTAGTTCTCATTATTCTATGGTCAAAATATGCAAGAGCACAATCTATATGCGATCTATACAAACATATGAACCATGACTGATTATCAAAGAATATGAAGTCATGCACATAACTAGTGTGGAAAGAAAGAATTAAGATACAATCTTGCATCTTGGGGATTATTTAAAGCTAAAACTTTAAGGTTTTAAAGAAATACTTATAGAGTGTTATGGTTAAAAATATATTCTTGCTACTCCAGGAAAGCTATTATACATTTATCATGATAAAATGAGTTTGGAATGTTTCCGTGTGCCATCTGAATGAAATTAATCATGCTTATTTAGCTTGAAATGAAGTTGTCTAGCCACACATGTGCAGCCAATTTAAAAAAAAATTATTTCCAAAGAACATGATTTCGCAGTAGTGTGCTGCTTTCTTTATGCTAAAAAAAGAATTAGCCCACCTAGACTTCATTCACCAAGGAGGATTTCTTCTTTGATTTCTAGCAAAGCCCAACAGAGTTTGGTACATGGTTCACTATCCTATCTAATAAAAGAGTAATATGCAGATTGACCATCACTCCAACACACAAGATGGCTGCCCCCATGTAGTCAAAGATCCTGCCCCCATGTGGACACAAGATGGCCACCACAAGATGGCCAGCAGGAGAGGGCAGTTGGGAGGGACCAGGCCTGCAAGGGAGGGCAGTTGTGGGCAATCAGGCCAGCAGGGGAGGGCAGTTGGGGGTGACTGGGCCTGCAGAGAAGGGCAGTTGGGGGTGACCAGGCCTGCAGGGAAGGGCAGTTGGGGTGACCAGGCCCGCAGGGGAGGGCAGTTAGGGGCAAACAGGCTGGCAAGGAAGCAGTTAAGCATCAATCAGGCTGTCAGGGAAGTGGTTAGGGGTGATTAGGCTGGCAGGAAGAAGTGGCTAGGGGCAATCAGGAAGGCAGACAGGCGAGCAGTTGGGAGCCAGCAGTCCTGGATTGTGAGAGGGATGTCCGACTGCCCGTTTAGGCCCAATCACACTGGGATCGGGCCTAAATGGGCAGTCAGACATCCCTCGAGGGGTCCCAGATTGGAGAGGGTGCAGGCTGGGCTGAAGGACAACCCCCGCCCCCCAGTGCACGAATTCCGTGCACTGGGCCTCTAGTAAATAAATATAAATGCATAACTATTTCTTTATATAAACCAACAGACCTAAATATGTATGATTTTACATATAGAGTTGACTATAGGAAACATACATAATTTTTACTTTTCAGTTACTTTGCTGATTTAAATATGATTAAAATTTTTAATTTATAGGTTGTTAAATAATATAGGCCCACGAACTATAAATGTGCATATCCAGCTAAGTAGCTTATTGTTTTATTTTCTTAAAGGTGTGAATAAAATTTTCATCTCTCCATTTTAACCTTTGTGACCTTGATAACAGGCCTTTAAATTCCCTGTTATTAAACCACTTTTCATGAATAGGAATTTAAAAGGAAATTTCTTTGGAAGCAAATTATAATTGTCAAAACTAATTAACTTTTGTAAATGAGATTACTTGAGGTAGAAAAAGATATGACTGATCTATCAAAACACAAATGAGTTTAGATAAAATAGGAGACAATTACAATTAAATTCTTACTTTCATTTTTGTCTTTTTTTTCCTACCTCTGCTCTGTGGCATATCCAACCTGAAAGAAATGGTTGAACTTTTTTTATTCCTTATTGTTGTACTGGATTTTCTATTTCCCACCCTTATAGTGTAGGAAGAGTCATAAGGCACTATCCATAACCAATTTCATTGCTTGAGAATATTACCAAATTTTATTTCTGAATCATAAATTACTAAACACTGTGAACACAAATAGATTAGTGCTACCTAAGTAGCATTACATTCAATAATGTAAATTTTTAAATAGTTGGATTCTACTTTATGCTATTTGAAGATACCCAGGAAGATACCCAGTCAGGAAGACTTTGCCTAGTAATTGTCAACATAGGTCTAAGATTACAGGGAGATTAATCAGTCACTGAGCATGTATGGCAGAGGTGAAAAACGTCAGTATGAAAAAGGCATCTGAATGAATGAATGTGTTTTGAGATTGTCCCTCATTCATCCAGACGTTATTATTTACTAGAGGCCCAATGCACAAAAATTCATGCAAGAGTAGGCCTTACTTCCCCTGGCTGCCGGTACCAGCTTCCCTCCAGCACCTGGGATATGGGCTTCCCTCCTCAGGCCACAGGCAGGCACCTGGGACCCAGGCTGGATTCCCCCTGGCTGCCCTCAGGCACCCAGGACCCAGGCTGGGTTCCCCTGGACCACCCCCATGCACCCAGAACCCAGCTGGCTTCCCTCCGGCACAGGAAGGACATCTAAAATGACGTCGGTTCTAATTAGCATATTACCCTTTTATTATTATAGATACTTACGTTTGTCCCAAAATAATCATATGGACTTACCATTTTTAAATACCCTAGGACAAGAAATAGAACTGCAGCTTTTAAGTAGTCTGTTCATAACTTTTGGAGAGTCATCCATGGGGCAAACACCGAAAGACTGATAGTGCTTTTTTTTTTTAATTGAATATAGCTAACATATAACATTGTGTAAATTTAAGGTATACAGTGTGTTAACTTGATACATTTATATATTGTAATATGATTGCCATCATAGCAATAATTAGCACCTCTACTATATTGCATAATTATCCTTTCTTTTTAGTGGATGGGATCATTAAGTTTTAACTATTCATATTGCTATGTGCCAGTAGAATTTGTATTCCATAGTGTGAAGAAAAAAATGAGGAATGGCTTGCTCTTGAGAATGGGAGACAGATAATATATTCCCAACAAAAATCTCATCATCCTGTTTAAAGGGAACTTACTAAGGGTCCCAACATTTTTTGTTAGCTGAGGTAAAGGCATAAATAAAACACAAAGGAGAGATTAAAAAGGAAAAATATGTTGCATGGCTTCAAATTATAAAACTATATCCCAGCAGAGATGTGACACAAGTTTGTTTCTCTCCAAATATATATCCAAATGGCCAAAGACAGGAGAAAGAAAATTAGTCATTTTAGAAGCGCAGGTGTATTCCTAGGACATTTCATTCTATGCCGTGGGCACTAATGTTTTCTGCTGCTCGAGAGATTTCCATCTAAAGCTGAAGGATGTCACAGCCCTCTCATTTATCTCTATAAGATCTGCTGAAAGACAGTAATTGATAACAATGATTTGTATTCCAGCATGATTTAGACATAATTGGAATGTCAAGTGAGAAAGAAGGAAACAAATATCAAGCATGCTGACTTTAAGTGTCCATTTTGTTTCTGTCAATTTCATCTTACCTGTCTCTTTTCTAGAATATTCTGTTTTTTAACTTTCTCAGAGGGAAGTAAGGAAAGTTGGAAACATCTTGTACAGACAAAGAATACTGGTGGCTTTATTTATAGAAGTTTTGGTTCTGTAAACTGTTTTCCAAGTTAACATTTATTGAGTGATTATTATAATCATGGAACTGCTAGAGGATGAGCAAGACATGACCCTTTCAGGGTCTCTTTAATGAAGATTAAAACACAGACGTGAATACAGATAACTAGAAGGACATGTGCTATGATGAACAAAAAGTATCACAGAAACGTAGAGGACAAAGTACTTGAGTTTAGCATTCCTCATGAGAATCTCTTCAGTGGAACCATGTATGTTAGTTATCCACAAAATAACAATATAATATAATAACTCTATTGCCTCCTCTCCTTTTCCATCAAAAAGTGGATCTAAACTAAGAGTCAGTATGAATGACCAAGAAAAAGCTTTATGTGTCTTATAAAACTCAACACACACAAAAATAATCAATCTGAATGGAATTAAAGGAAAGCTGGTAGAGGGGTTGAGTTCTACGAGACAGTGTGGTAGTGTTTTGTGTGGTGATGTGTGTTTGTATGTGTGTTTGTATATATAGATAGTTAAATTGAATCATTTATAGTTAAATTCTATTCATAAATTAATCAGATAAAATACATTTAATCATTTATTATTAATTATATATACTAATGCATATAATTGTATGTATATATGATATAGGCATACGTGTTTGTGTTTAAAATTTGAGTGAAAACTTAAAGATAGGACTGATAACAAGAATTTTCAATCAATCAATCACCAGATATTTTTTTGAATGTTTGTTTTAGGCAAGAAGTAGGCCTTGAGACTTATAATCTCATTTGAACTAATATAATAACAAATAATTTTCAATTAGATGTTAGTTACTAAGTTCTAAAAAGGCAGGAAAAGGCTTAGGTTTGAGTAGATGGTAAAAGTTTATAGAGTGATTATTGCAACTTTTCTTGTGTGGAATATATAAAGATATAGATATATAGATACCTGTGTTGTTATATCCAAGTTCCACAAAGCTAGAGTAGCTTCATTGATTTAGGAAAGTACAAAATAAAATAAATACTTTTGTCTACAGTTTGATATTTGATCCCTCCATGTGTGTCAACACGGGGAGAATGAAGCATTGACTATAAAAATTATCTAGAGTTCATGGGGGAAAGTACTAAGTGAAGGCAAATATTTTATTGATCTAAAGTGGCTAATTGGGTCTCTACAGTGATTAAATTCACTTTAGAATTGTTCAACTCCAAGTTAGGAAAATATGGCAACATCAGAAAAACACAAAGGTAAATAATTGATTATGATCATGAAATCCTTTCTAGGAACCACTGCCCCCAACTTTAAATAGCCCATTAAAGCGGAGCAAAGATTTCAAAGGCATCTATTATGTTCCTCTAAGATTTGCTTAGGTAACTTTTTGGCTACTTATTATACAGAAAACTTTCAAAATAAGCATGTGTTTGTTACACTTCAGCATACCCGAGAATCACTTGGAAAAAGAAACACAAATTCCCCTAAACATCCAGGTTCAATGTCCCTGGGCTGGGGTGCAGGAAAATGCATAGAAACCAAAACCCCAGGAAATTCAGACAAGAGTCATTCATGGACCACACTTCCAGAAATTCTTTTAAAGTGTATAAACATTAGATTTCTTTTATACTTCCCTGGTGTGTTCAAAAACAGCTTCTTCACTTTCTATGCCTCATGGGCCGTCTCCTCACACAAGTCGATGCACTACTACCACAAGTGCTTTGTACCCTTTGCCAAAATTTGTCTTTAGAACCCAGTTCACTTGAAAAGTTTATTTAGCATGAATCACCTTTCTTCTTTATCACAGTTCACAGTTGTTCTTGCTTCCAAACATCTGTCAGACTTGAAAATTTCTCCTTTGAAAAGAAAGCGATACCACAAAAATACTCATAGTAGACTTCTCTATTAGTATTTTTATTTACATGGGTTAAAGGCATTTCATTCATTTACTTATTTCTTTTGAAAATTAATTTCTAACTGGTTCAAAATATATGACCAATTAAAAAAGAGAAAGAAAAAAGTTGAGAAAAGCAAAGGTATTTAAAAGTGAACTGGTGATAGTTGAATGTAAATGATGTAAATTTGAGAGGCCATTGATAGTCATTATGGCCAGTAAGTTCGGCATCAAAAGGTCCTACCTCACTTTCCTTTGACTTCACAATTTCAATGGACAACCATTTAAGAGGCACCATTTCCCACTTCCCTGTAGTATTGATTTTCACTTTTTTAAAGTCCCTAAACCCCTTCTCCAATGAAATCTCACCTAGAAGTATAATATATAAAACAGACAAGATAAAGGTTTATTCTAGTGAAGCTGGAGTGGAAAGCCTAGACCACTGATTCTCAATTTTATTTTGCATCAGAATTACCCAGGGGCTTATTTAAAATTACATTGCTGCCCTGGCCGATTTGGCTCAGAGGATAAGGCATTGGCCTGTGGACGGAAGGGTCCCGGGTTCAATTCCGGTTGGGGGCACGTACCTCTGCTGCAGGCTCTTCCCTGGCCCGGGCCCTGGTCAGGCCCAGCTGGGAGGCAACCATCTGATGTGTTTCTTTCACATTGATATTTCTCTCTGACTTTCCCTCTCTCTTCCACTCCTTTTAAAAATCAATGGAAAAATATCCTTGAGTGAGGATTTAAAAAACAAAATTTTTTAAAAATTATATTGCTGAGCCCTGGCCAGTGTGGCTCAATTGGTTGAAGCGTCCTCCCTTACACCAAAAGGTTGCAGGTTCGATTCTTGGCCGAGGCTCGTATGGGAGGCCACTGATCAATGCTTCTCTCTCTTTCTCTCCCTTCCCCTCTATCTAAAAAATTTGGTGAACATATCCTCAGGTGAGGATTTAAAAAGAAATCTGAAAAAGGAAAAATATCATATTGCTGAGACCCATCTCGGATTTTCTAATTCAGTACATCTGATTAAGGCCACGTGATTTGCATTTCAGAGAAGTACTTAGGAGATGCTGGTCTTTTGGTCCAGGGACCATACTTTGAGAACCTCTGTCCTAGAGCAGCCATCTCTCTGCCTGGCTCTCACCCACTACGGCAACTCTGAGGCAGCTCTGGAGCTCTTCAAAATACCAGGGGCTTCTTTGTAGAATCCAGTTGAAGACCATTAATTTACAGGTCGAGTCCACTTTTCTTTGCTTGGACTCAAGTCTCTGAATTCTGGCCTCAGCTTCTCTCTAGAGCCATCTCAATGAGCCTCACATTCACCCAGCAACCCAACTGAACTGTCCTCTCCACTCCTCTCCAACCACAAAATGCTGCCACAGACATCTCTGCCTTTACATGAGATGTACATTGCATTTTCTTCTTAGTGTTATTTTTAAATTTTTTTAATTGAGGTTTATTTGACATATAACATTATATTAGTTTCAGGTATGCAACATAATGATTGAATATTTGTATATCTTGAGAAATTATTATCATTATAAATCTAGTAACATCGGTCACCTTACAGAGTTACAAAAAATTTTTTGTCTTGTAATGAGAAGTTTTAAGACCTACTCTCTTAGCCACTTTGAAATATGCAATATGGCATATACATTTTTTTACCCACTTCATTGGTAGGAAAAAAATTTCTGAAGTTCTACAAACATAGCCTTTCTCTCATGAAAAGAAGTAATGAGGGCTTTTAAATCCACAAATGCATTTCAAACATATCTGAATGGGGCACAGATAATAAAATGCCCTGGTATCTAATGCCTCTACCTTAGAGGAAAGGAATTCTAAATCAACTTGGCTGACATGAGAATCTGCAGCTACTAGAAACAGGGTAGATTAACATTTCACCCAGTGGTATCATGAATGATAAATAATGTTTGCAATGTACTTAATGGGTTTCCTCCAGATTCCCCATGCAATTCTCAGATATTCATATGGACCACAGGATTTATGAAAACTAAATATAATAGTGATCACCTGCTATAAAACTTCTTCAACTAGAAAAACACTGAGGATGCATTAAAGTAGCATTCTAAGGTCAACCCAGGTCTAGATTACTGCTGTCTAGAAAAGTCTCCATTCAGTTTTAATAAAGTATTTCCTTTATTGTCCTAATTGTTGGACAACTGTCCTGGAATTGATAGACACATTTATTGTGTTTGCTGGGGATATTCAATTCAAGTCAACTGTCCACCCATGAGCAGTGACCCCTAAAGGTCTTGAGTTAGGAGTAAAGAATAGGTTTCTCTAAACTCATGGAAGCTACAGTTTAGTGTCTTGGAGACAGAACCAAAAAGTAGAGTTCTTTAACCCTATAATCTCCTTGGTTTTCACCATTTGACAGTATAGTTGATATTTTATTATCTCTAGTGCAGGAATGACAAATCATTTTCATCTGAGTGTCAACAATACTCAACTACTACTGGCTTTCTGCCATGATGTGTTGAGAATGATTCTGAGACCACATTTGGGCTCAGAGAAAAGATTACTGTGATAGATTAATAATATGCAAAGAAGGAAATTTACAGTTAACGTGCCATGAATGTCTACTCTTACTCTAAAATAAAGACAAAATCAAAAAATTATAAAATGGAATAAAATAAAATGAAGACAAAGTCTTATAGATAGTCCTAAAGAAAGTTATCTGCCTAAAAGACTTCTCCTCTAAATAACTGTTGGACCGGAGAAACCAAGATGGCGGCATAGGTAAACACCTAAACTGCTGCCTCACACAACTATTTCAAAACTACAACTAAAAGGCAAAATGGACATCATCCAGAACCACAGGAAGGCTGGCTGAGTGGAAATTCTACAACTAGAAGGAAAGAGAAAAGCACACTGAGACTCACAGAAGCTGCAAAAGGCTGAGGTACAGAGACGCACACGTGTGCGCAGAGAGGACTGGCGGCTGAGTGTGTGGCTGGCT
This sequence comes from Plecotus auritus, assembly GCF_963455305.1. Lineage (NCBI taxonomy): Eukaryota > Metazoa > Chordata > Mammalia > Chiroptera > Vespertilionidae > Plecotus > Plecotus auritus. Next base: position 141,599,425 of record NC_137776.1, on the reverse strand, counting down.
TTCTTAAGCAGGAGGGAGACAGGGGCTCCTGACTGCACTGAACTCCAGTTCTGGGCAAGACTTTGGGGACCCAGACTCATTCGGTGAGAAACTGAACTGTCTGGCAGCGGGTGAAACCCAAGGGTGGCTTTCTCTCAGAGGTGCTTACAGAGATTACCAAGGGACACTGAGACCCAGGGGCCTCATAGGGCAGGGCTGACGGGAAACCAAGGCTGTCTGCTCTGCCCTGGGACTCTGCCCCATCCAAGCTGAGCACAGAGGCTTTTGTAAGCCTTGTCTCATAAGGGTGTCTCCAGCACAGAAGTTCTACCAGTGTAGACACAGCTGATCCTCACAGCCAGTTGGCCGGGAGGCCAATCCCTCCCAGTGATACCAAAACAATCAAGACTTAACTACAACAAGACTGTGCACACAGCCCACAAAGGGGTGCAACAAGAGTGTCCACCTCAGGTAACTGGGGAGGCTGAGCCACTGGGCCCTATAGGACATCTAGCACACAAAGCTACTCTACCAACTAAGGGAAGCAACAAAAATGCGAGACAAAGAAACAGATCAGAAATTAAAGAAATGGAGGAAAACAAACGACTGCATATAGAGTTCAAAACCACGGTTATAAGGTTTTTCAAGAATTTCCTAGAAAAGGCCGATAAATTTAGTGAGACCCTCGAGGATATGAAAAAGGACCAACTAGAAATTAAGCATACACTGACTGAAATAAAAAATAATATACAGAGATCTAATATCAGACTAAAGGATCGCAAGAGTCAAGTCAAAGATTTGAAATACAAAGAAGCAAAAAACACCCAACTGGAAAAAGAAAAAAAAATCCAAAAATATGAAGGTAGTGTAAGGAGCCTCTGGGACAATTTCAAGTGTACCAACATCTGAATTATGGGGGTGCCAGAAGAAGAGAGAGAGCATGATACTGAAAACCTATTTGAAAAAATAATGACAGAAAACTTCCCCCACCTGGTGAAAGAAATAGACTTACAAGTCCAGGAAGCCCACAGAACCCCAAACAAAAGGAATCCAAAGAGGACCTCACCAAGACACATCATAATTAAAATGCCAAGGGCAAAAGACAAAGAGAGAATATTAAAAGCAGCAAGAGAAAAACAGTTAATTACCTACAAGGGAGCACCCATACGATTGTCAGTTGATTTCTCAACAGAAACTATGCAGGCCAGATGGGAGTGGCAAGAAATATTCAAAGTGATGAATAGCAAGAACCTCAACCAAGATTACTTGACCCAGCAAAGCTATCATTCAGAATTGAAGGGCAGATAAAGAGCTTCACAGATAAGAAAAAGCTAAAGGAGTTCATCACCACCAAACCAGTATTATATGAAATGCTGAAAGGTATTCTTTAAGAAGAGGAAGAAGAAGAAAAAGGTAAAGATAAAAATTATGAACAACAACTACATATTTATCAACAAGTGAATCTAAAAATCAAGTGAATAAAAAATCTGATGAACAAAATAAACTGGTGAATATAATAGAATCAAGGGCATAGAAAGGGAGTTGACCGACAATTCTCGGGGGGAAAGGGGTGTGGGGGATGCAGGAAGAGACTGGACAAAAATCATACACCTATGGATTATGACATTCGGGGGGGGGCGGTGTAAGGGCAGAGGGTGGGGTGGGAACCAGGTGGAGGGAACCTATGGGGGAAAAAAATAGGAACAATTGTAATAATCTGAACAATTAAGATTTATTAAATTTGAAAAATAAATAAATAACTGTTGGACCAACTTTTAAAGCATGTCAGTTGAAGAGGTGCCAGTGCTTTTGCCTGCCCATTTCAGTCAGCTCTGATTCTGTGTTTTCTACAGAGCCTAAACCAATGAAAAGGTTGACTATTCCTTTTGTCTGGCTCTGGGCAATAGCCGCTGATGGAATCTCATTTGTAATGAACTCTGAGGATGTGTTTCTCTTACAATTTTGGCAGCAGAAAATCTACCTGACCATGTGGCAGTCCTTGTATTCTTTGGCAACACTTAATTTCTACTCTTGGGCATATTCATAACCAAAGGCGAAGGAAAGCAGAGAAATTACAGGGATACTAATCAGGATTTGTCACCTAAATGTGCTGTTAGTCCCTGCCTTATATGAAGAATTTGGCAGCATGTCTGCCTCAAGAGCAGTGCTCTCCAATAGAACTAACTGTGAGCATGGCATATGCAATATGGTATATACATTTCTTATCCTACCTAATAAAAGAGTAATATGCAAATTAACCATCACTCTGTGACACCCACAAGCCACGCCCACCAGCCAATCGGGAGCAAGTATGCAAATTAACCCAACCAAGATGGCTGCAGCCACGGAGAGAGCAGGAGGAAGATTTGGGTTTCCCCGGCGATGGAGGAAGCCAAGCTTTCCGCACACCCTGGCTGGCCCAGGCCTCCACTCAAGGCTACAAAGTTTCAATTATAGGAGATAAATAAATCCCAACAAAAATGGCAGCAGCCACGGAGCTGGAGAGAGCAGGAGGTTAGGGTTGCCCCCAGCGACGGAGGAAGCCAAGCTTTCTGCAGCCCTGGCCGGCCCAGGCCTCCACTACAAAGTTTCAATTATAGAAGATAAATAAATCCCAATAGAAATGGCTGCCACCACGGAGCAAGCAGAAGGCTTGGCTCCGCTCCAGTCTACAAAGTTTCAATTGTAGAAGATAAATAAATCCCAGATACCAGAGCCTCCGCTTGGGTCGCCGGGGGGCATGGCCGGCCTGCAAACCACCACAGGCCCCTCGCCCAGGCCGCCCCACTCCCCTAGGGAACCCCCACCCTGATCTGGGACACCCTTCAGGGCAAACCATCTGGCCCCCACCCATGCACCAGGCCTCTATCCTATCTAATAAAAGAGTAATATGCAAATTGACCATCACTCCAACACACAAGATGGCTGCCCCCATGTGGTCAAAGCTCCTGCCCCCATGTGGACACAAGATGGCCACCACAAGAAGGCCAGCAGGGGAGGGCAATTGGGAGGGACCAGGTCTGCAAGGGAGGGCAGTTGTGGGCAATCAGGCCAGCAGGGTAGGGCAGTTGGGAGGGACCAGGCCTGCAAGGGAGAGCAGTTGGGGGTGATCAAGCCTGCAGGGGACAGCAGTTGGGGGGGACCAGGCCTGCAGGGGAGGGCAGTTAGGGGCAAACAGGCTGGCAGGGGAGCAGTTAGGCATCAATCAGGCTGTCAGGGGAATGGTTAGGGGGTGATCAGGATGGCAGGCAGAAGCGGTTAGGGGCAATTAGGAAGGCAGGCAGGCGAGTAGTTGGGAGCCAGCAGTCCTGGATTGTGAGAGGGATGTCTGACTGCCTGTTTAGGCCTGCCGCAATCGGGCCTAAATGGGCAGTCGGACATCCCTCAAGGAGTCCCAGATTGGAGAGGGTGCAGGCTGGGCTGAAGGAGAACTCTCCCCCACCCCTGTGCACTAATTTTGTGCACCGGGCCTCTAGTATACCATAAGTGCTAAGCACTTGAATTGTGGGCAGAGTGACTACTAATTAAATTTTACATTTTACTTAACCATAATAAATTTCAGTTTAAATTACCCCATGACTAATGGCTTCCATATAGGATTGCACAGCTCCAACATTTCTGCATTTCCCCAAAACTGGGAACCCTGGACTGCCAACAGATTTCCATGGTTCCCTTTATTTCAATTACATTTTTTGCATTTAGCCAACATTATACATCCAGTCATTCAAACAATATTTTTTAACACCTACTATGTTCCAGGCACTGTTCTAGGCACTGGCCAAAACACACCTGTGAACCAAATACACAAAAATTTCTGCTGTTGTGGAACTTTCATTTTAACAGGATTAGATAGATAGTAAGTAATAAACATAATAAACACCCCTTATAATATTAGGTGATAAAGAGAATGGTGGGGAATTAAGGTAAGGAGGTATGGGAAGCCTCTGTCTTTAGCACCTGGATAAGACTACATAGTAACATCATGTGCATTCCCTGCAGCCAAGGAGTTAGAGTCTCATTAGGACTTTCTTAAATTAATATTTCTTTATGAAATGCCATGTACAAAATGTATAACACAAAGCTTCTCTTACAATAGGTACAAGTGCCTTTTACCACCCTCAGTCCTACTAAACTACCCACCTACTATTTCCTTTTGTATGTATATACAGTATATGTCTCTATTTTACCTTGTGATTCTAGAGTATGTTTAAAGAAATAGAACAGAAGAATGTGAACAAAAGGAAGAAACTCCCCATGAGTAGTTGTAAATGAATTTTATTGAACAGATTGTACCATCAAGGTGTGTGCATTCTGCCCAATTATAGGCAGCTTCTCTTAGATCATTCTAACTGCCTTGCATTACTGAATGGGAACCCGCACGAAAAGCCCAGGTGAACACTTTCTCTTGGCTAGATACTAAAGCAAGATCAGAGGTACTGTTTCTCACAGGCCTTAGCTTACAGAGGCCATTTGTATCTGAAGTTGATCCTTAGTAAAAAGTTGGACAAACCGGTTTACTCATCCCATCCCCTCTATTGGTCATTTTTGTGTGTTCCATTCACATGGCTCCCGACTTTCTAGTCAACTAGTGCTTTCTGAAATCCATCAACATCAGTCAGTTAAGCGTGAGGTTAACATGAAGCATCACTTATCCAGAGTTGCTCTTTGGGCTTCTAATTGTTGAACAAAATATTTATTTGCCTTTTAATGAATTAAAAGGAACTTGGGGCATCTGGTAAGCTAGGGGAGTAGTGATCCTTGAAATCACATGACTCAGTCTTCTCTCACATAAAACTTATAACATCCAGTTTCAGGAAGAAAAAAAAACAACAGATGAAATCTCCACTTGTATCCAGTCATTTCAATAACAAATCACTAACTTTGTGTGACTACACTGAGTTGAACTATGTATTTAGGTTCATATAATTTATTTGCAGAGATTCTTCCTCCCTGATTTTCTTATCCTTAGACCCCACTGTGATGCTGTCAGCTATAATATAATCTTTAGTACGTTAATTTACCTCTGTAGGCGTCAGATTCTTCATCTGTAAAATGTTTGCTCTAAACTTGTATCATTCCTTTATCCTAAAGTTCAAATCTTTCAGCAAAATTTTTAGATTAATGCTTTCCAAAAAACATACAGATTCCAGAAATATCAAGAGTTGATATGTTATATTGCTAGTGATGGGGTGCTATTGCACCATTTTAAGAAGGATGTGATAGAATCATATTTGCTTTGTAGAAGCATAATTTCATTAAACCAGTGGGAAATGGATTAGAGGAGGATAAAGGACGAACTTAATTAGTGGTCTGTTGGTACCATCTGAGTAAGATATGTGAGGGCCCAAACCAAGGTATATCGAGAATAAGATTGAGTGGAACAGTATTTTAGAAACTCAGATTTCTCAGTTAGTTTGTGGAAGGTGCTGTTGTTGTTTTTCCTCTCCAAACAGATCCCAATGTGAGATGAGTATACCAAGAAAACACCCCACTGTTTTTGCAGTGTGACAACAGGGACACATTACATGTTGATCCAAGCATGACACGTTTTACAGATGTCCCTTACATATAGCATTCAATAGAGACAAGGTATCCATGGAAAAAAGGGTCCGGCCAGGTGCCCAAGGCCTAAAAGAAACACCGTATATAGTAGATGCTGAATAAATGTAAATAGGCTACTGAATCAAAAGAAAACATTTGCAGGTCCTATGCTTCGAGCAAGTAATAACATTTTGAAAATATTTGTCAATGATGAGACAAACTTTTAAGGAAAGTTGTGGTTCTCATTCTAATCAGCTGTTAAAAGTTGGAATTTAAAGTAAAAAGTTGAGGCTCTTTATGCTTAAATATGGAAAAGATCAATGCTTTACAACGTCTCCTCTGAACAGAATCACTTGATGGAGTTGCTTGCCTCCAAGATGATCACTGTTAATATATTCCTTCTCTCTATATATTTGTGTTTCTGTTCCATCAAGAGATGGAGTCTATTCCTTCCCTCCTATTGAATCTGGGCTGCTCTTAGTGACTTGATTAATTAAAATAAGGAAATGGCATTTGGGGAATTCTGAAGTTAAGTCATAAAAAGCCCTGTGGTTTCTACCTGGGCCTCTTTGAACACTCTTTTCTTGGAATCCTCACTGAGAGAACCCAACTGCCATGTAAGAAGTCCATCTATCCTGCCACCACCGGTCCTCAGTTCTCTTGGCCATCCCAGGCCTGGGGCAGCACTTGGAAGTAAAGAAACCATATTGGATAGTCCAGCCCCAGGAGATGCCATGTGGAGAAGAGTTGAGGCCCCAGACATAGAGTCCCAGTTGAGCATTTATAGCCATCTTCAGTCATTCCAGCTTCTCCAGCTTCTCCCTAGATATCATGGAGCAGAGATAAGTCATCCCTACTATGCTCAGCCTGAATTCCTGACCCTCAAAACCATCAACACGATAACTAAATGCTGTTTTACATCACTAAGTTTTGGGATGTCTTGCCAATTAAAAGATTATCAGAATATATGACATACAACCCTATGAGTTAATTGAGACTAGGTCTCCATAGTCTTCATCTCTCTACTCCTAGCTTAGTTCCAGGCACATAGTAGGCACTCATATTGTTTGTTAAATAAATAAATAGATGTGCAGATGTCTACATGGCATGTTTATGAGGTTCCTCTTTAATTGAGCCTCCTAAATCTGCTTAGTGTCCCTATTTCCCAAATGTAAGAAAGAACTGGTGATCTCTCACCTCTCTGAAGTGGGGAAGTTATTTCTTCAGCCTGGACTGGGAGTGGCCTTGTACCATTGGGCTCACCAGGTGATTCCAGGACAGAGCTCTGCATTGCACAAAGAGGCCCCAGCTACTGGTTGTGCTACTTAACAAGAAGTGACTCTTTCCTACGGGACATTGTAAGACAGTGTTTTGATAATAATAAATGCTTACATAGGATTTGTCAGGCACTTTTCTAATCCCTTTACAATGATTAATTCATTTAATATTTACCAATCAATTAGATTAGTGCTATTATAATTCTCATTTTACATATATGAAAAATACAACATGGAAAAATTACGTAACTTAGACAAGATCGCACAGCTAGCAAGTGACAATTTAACTTTGGAAAGGACCATGCTGTTACTTATGACCCAGAGCCATGATATTTGGGAGGAAGTGGTAACTTTTATTGAAGATGGAAAAGAAGATTTAAAAAAATAGCATTCTCCATTACCTTAGGCAGGACATGTAATTTTTCTGAGTCTTTAGTGTTACATTTAGTAATTTGCTTTGGCTTCAAGAAAATAATAAAATTTCATTTTTCTTTAGAGTATTTGAAATTCCATGGGAAATGATGTCTTTTAAATATCAAGTTGATATTAGCAATCTTTTTTATCTACATAAATAAAATTTTCTCATATTCTATCTGAGTAAATTAATAGAAGGTGTTATGGAGGGCATTAGAAGGGCTTCTCTCTTCAAAAGCCATTAACCTAAGTCTAGCTCTGTGAGTCCCATTGAATTTTAAATGCATTTTCTAATTTTTTAATCTAGGAACAAACTCTGACATTGCAAGTAATTAAATTCATTCTGAGAAAAGTGTGTAGATGCGGGTGGTATTGCATTCGAACAGAATACTAATAGCAAACAGTGGGAAGTTTTGTTGGTTCCTCTTGACCTATTTCAAATAACTCTGCAATTCATCTAAAAAGCTCCAGGTCACAAGTACAGCATTTACATGGAAACATAAATGCCATAGTATAAAGATTTCCCTCACTTCAATGACTACACTTCCTAAATCAGAAAACCTTCCAATTTTAGGTATACCAAAGATAGCATTGGTGTGTGGAGTCTCAGATTAACAGCTTCCATAAATAGGTAACCCTTTGTCAAAGACCCAGTTCTAGAACTAAAAATTTTACATAACACTATAACCATGTTTTGATGTCAAGTAATTTCCAATCTCTATTTTAAAGCCATAAAAAGAAATCTAAAATTGGCTTATTTCTATTTTTGCTGATTATTAAATATCACAGTCCAGATTTTTAAATCATTCCAGTGTTTGCAGAGGGGGATAAAAATGGAAAGAGCTAGGAAAGCAATAATTTCAAGAAAGCAGGCTTCTCAATATCCTACAGAATATGGCCACAAAATAAGAAAGGGCTCTTGGGGAAGACAAGAAGCCTTTGTGCCAAACACAAGACATTGGTTCAACACAGCAAACACTTGTGAAATTAGAAGCAAATGTAATTGTCAGCATACTAAATGCCCTTTCCATCATCCTCATTTACCAATCATTTACTTATCTCCTCCAAACACACCCGATTTTCTTCAAATGTTCTCTTTATAACAAAAGGAAAATCAATTTCCTACAACAAATACACTTACATTTTTACCCCCAATGCAGATGATTAGGAAACTGAAAGACATATTGATGGGTTCCAATCAGGAAAAGCAGCACCATGGAGGGAAGGCTGAAACCAGTAGACTCAACTCAAGCATTTGAGATGACCAAGCTATGTGACTTTGCACAAATCATTTAACCTCTTGAGCCACAGTTTCCTCTTCAGCAAAGTGGAAAACCTGCTTGACACAGGTTTTTATGAAGATAAAAAGAGATCATCACTGTAGCCCACTGTGTCATAAACCATGATGTGCTATGAGCATGTCAAATATTGTTCAGGATCTTTTTCAAAACCATGTTATTAAACTCTTCAGATCAAAGGCATGAGACCTAATATTTGTTGTTTCTTTGTCAAAAGTGGGAGACTTGCAAGTGTTGGGAAGTTGTTAAAGGCAAAGAAGCTTCAAAAATGAGATTTTCCTCTTGATGCAATCAGGATGATGGAAAAAGAACTAAACCAGGAATAGCAGTTATTTAATGTTTAATGAGCACCTAGGTGCTTTATAAGGACCAAATCACCTTTGTTTCACCTAAAACCATCTCTGCTCCATCAATGATAGGCATCCCACACTTTGGAAAACAACCAACTGAAAGAATTCTTCTGCAAAAAATATAATTCCATGGTTATTATTGCTAGGTCATAGATGCAAAACCACAGCTTTAGTCAGCTGCAAAACTGGGCTAAAAGTATAAGATTCTTAGTGTTTTTCATATCTCCTAACCACTGAAACCCACAATCAGCTTAGCTGTACGTTATGCCTCAATTTTTATAAAATGACAGGCTGGATACCAGTGACAGATCCCTCAGACAGATAATGACCTCAGGGAACTGGGATTTATTGCAGATGGTTAGCAATGGGAAACAAATTTTGAGTTGTTCTCAAAATTAAACACCTGCAGATAAATGATTGGATCTATCAAGTGACTAATCAGGAGTTTCTTCTGTTCTTAATTGTGTACAACATCTATGTACATTTGATATTGCAGAATTCTCTAGACCCATCCACATGAGTTATTTGTCAAGTAGACACATGCCCAGGTATAAGTGCTCAGGCCCTGTCTCCTTAAGAAAAGTAATTGGCAACACAAATGTAATTATATCACTTTCCATCTTAAATCCTTCAATGGCTTCTCATTGCCGGGAAATAAAATCTGAGCTCTCTAACACTATGTCGGAAGTTCCTTGTTATTTTGTCCTTGCTCATCCCCTCTGCAGCCCCATCCTTTTCCACCTTTTCTTTTGCTCTCTCTGCTCCAGGAATACTGACCTTCTTTTATTTTTTCTAAACTAGGTCTGTTCATGCTCTTTTGTCTGCCAAGAATGCTCTTGCCCAGACCCACTACCCCCTTGATCATGCTAATGCTCATTCATTCCTCAAGTCTCAGATAAAGCAGCACTTCCTCAGAGGAATCTTCCTTGAATCCTCCAGATTAGATATATTCAACTGTCACAAGCTGCTTCTTTTTACCACTGTCAATCAAAGTTGAATTGCTAATTCATGTCTTTCTTCTCCACTGGTGTGAAAGCTCACTGAAGGCTGGAAGTGTATATTTCTCATCTGTCCCTGTAGCCCTGCATGCACCACAGTGTCTGGCACTAAGTAGACATTACTAAGCAATTGTTGAATGAATGAATAAATGGTTTCAGACTGGTCAACACCTAAGGCCACAGAGTCCTCCAACTTTGTAAACTTAAGAGGATCTAGTATCCCTTTTCAACCTTATTGGGGCCATCCTCTTTTCCTAAATGCACTAGTATATGTTCATGATATAAATCTTCCTGAGGGGCAGAGGAGTAACCCATTCAACCACTGAGCTGAGTGACATTCAGGATCCTTGGTATACTTTCATCATGGGGAATGCACCCTCCTCAAAGATAATATCCAACCATAATATTATGGGCCACCATAATATCCAACCTACAGGGTCCAGGTAAATCCTCACACAATATTGGAGCACAGCAGGCTGCTGCTATGAAGATATTCTCAAGCTTCCCATCTTGCTTGCTTTTAAGCAACAAAATTTGTCATACTTTTATGTTAAAGGAAATTTCATAATTTCCTGTTCAAATAGCCACAGTGATAAAGAGAGGCAGTGGTGTAGGGCACTTGATGTAATAAAAGGCAGTGTGTGGTTGCCCTGGCTCATGTGGCTCAGTTGGTTGAGCGTCATCCCTTGCACCAAAAAGTTACCAGTTTGATTCCCTGTCAGGGCACATGCCCAGGTTGTGGGCTCAATCGCCAGAAGGGGATGTGCAGGAGGCAGCCAATTGATATTTCTTTCCCTCTCACTTTCTTTCCAAAACAAAAAAATTTCAAAGGCAGTGTGGTGTCGTGGAAAGAGCACTAGACAAGGATTCAGAAGACCTAGGTTCTGGTTCTGGCTCTGCCATGTATTTGCTGAGTGACCTTAAGCATCTGGCTCTCTGTGAATAAAATGTCCTTCCCTTTTAAATTGTATAAATATTTGGCTATACAGTTCTTGTAAGCATCAAATGAGATAATTATATTTTACTGTTGTACATAGGAATTGCTGATACTTCAATTATAAAAAAGTTGTAAACTTTAAAATGCTAGGCAAATTGTGATCATTTTGTCACTAGTTCTTAAGAACAGTTTTATCTTCCTCATTTCGGACAGTATCTGTTAACAATAAAGTGAATTTTTATTCCCTGCCATTTGATGGCTGGTAGAAATAGCCCATTTCTCATCAGGCTAGTAAAAGTAGTTAAAGTTAGTTATGATTGGTCCATGTTTAAGAGATCATAGAGGATTGATTGGATATGATGCACTTCCCTGCTTGCCTTAATTCTCCAGTCTTTTAATAAAGTAGTCAATATGATATCTCCGTATGGGTCAGACCCTTGTTGACTATAACACAGCAAAATCTCGACATAAATAATGATGATGTGAATCATAGGCCAGATAAGCTACCGCCTACATGAAATAATTTAGAAAACAAAGTAAGTTCTGTTTATCCTTATTGATGCTCAAAAATCCATTACTGAGATATGACCTTTTTTTCACAATTAGAGATGAAGTTAAAATTTAAATGTTTAGATAAGCAATACAGTAAAATTTTACCAAGATGCTAATTATTAATTGAAAGCATTTTTTAATTACAACACTTGAGGATGAGGGTATTAGACACGAACTAAATCTTCCAATACTTTGCTCTTTTAAATTCTGAGACATTAAAATGGATTTGTTTTTAAATGTACTGTGGGCTTTCTTTTAATTATCCCATTCAAAATAACTGTTGTGAGAAGCATACCGGAAGAGGAAACTCCTCTCTAAAGGAAATTGTCATAATACTTTCCTCCGTTCTATAATGTCTCTCAGCAATATGTACTGAATAGGAGCTGTGTTCACCTGTTTGGGCACTGGTTTTAATTGCAGACTTATCAATGAATCTTTGCGGGACCAGCTGCTGGTGACCATTCAGAAGACCTTCACGTATACTCGAACGCAAGCCCAGCATCTGTTCATTGTCCTCATGGAGTGCATGAAGAAGAAGGAACTGGTATGTAAGCAGTGACTCGTGAGTGGCAGAGCCCTCTCCACAGTCCCTCTGTCTGTTTCACTGTTTTCTTGAATCACACAGTTTCCCCCTCCCCTGAGGCCACATTGGCTTCTGTAGTTTCCTCCCCTCGGTAGCTAAGACACTGCTTTTCCTTCCCTAATTTAATGTGAGAGAGGGTTTTAGTCTCATTTCCTACTGAAGCTCACCCAAATGCTTCTGATTGCCTCAACCAAATGAGTAGACGAGATAAAACAGGTCACCTCCTGGGAAACGCTCCAGTGAATCCTCTCTGAGGTTTGGGGTTTCACTGTGCTTGGGAGTTGTGAAGCACTGATGTGCTTGTTGTCAAATAACTTAGTGACACAAGTCCAGGCTACTACCCTAATCTACACAGGTAGAAAATGGAGGTATGTACCCAAGGAATGGTGGCAATTTCTGGCGTTTCTGAAGTGTCCTCTAACAGCTACTGAAACATTTCCTACATCTGGACAAAGTGTCTTACAAAATGTGGGTTAACACAGAGACCATCTGCTGGGGTGAACAGGAATAAAAAGAGCCAACATGCAGTGTGCCAGGCAGGATGCTCCATCTTCACATGTACTAACTCCTGCGATGTTTGCCACTGTCCCAATGACAGAGGTACGGTGATTGTTTTTACCAGACAGATGAAGATTGATTAGTAAATGAGGAACTAGGGCTCAAGACCAGTGGTGGTTAATGTCTGTTGGAAATATCTTTATTCTGAAATTGTCTCACTGAGGCCATTGTAGTGAACCCACCCACTCAGGGTAGATTCTCTGAAAGCCTGGGCAGGCAGGGGCTATTCTCAAAGGGCACTGGAGCCCACCAGCTCACAGGGGAGGTAAGAGAGCAGTTCAAACCCAGCCAGTGGTTTCACTCAGGTTTTAGACAACCTCAAGTGTATGTGCGAATCCTGGAAGGATTGCCTCTGGGGACACTTGGGGAGCACTTTATCTCCAGAGGGGCACCGGGCCAGACCCTAAAAGGCTCAACCACCGGGGGATAGATAGGGTGGAGAGGAGCCGGCGCTAACTGCCTTCATCCAGTTCTGCCTCTAGACTGTGAGCTCCTCGAGGCCTAGGCTGGAACTGTCTGCTTCACCATGGTGTCCCTATACATGTCCCCGCCGCACAGAGAAGCCAGCGTGCAGATGGGGTTCACCGTCATGACCGCTGAGCCTCTATCCACCCGGGGTGTGTCCCTGGCATTCTCCCACCTAGAAGGCACTTAGCTCACAGCTGTTCAGCTCACTGCTTCCTCTGCCCCCTCAGAGACACAAGCAACCCTGAGCTTCCACAGGCTACACTGTGGATTTTCTCCTGACTGAGCACCAATGATTTCCCAGTGCTGACTGTGGAATTTTATCAGAACTATATATTTCAGCAGTCCTGCAAATTTCCTAGAAAAGCATTAGGATTAAAATTCTAGGAACCAGTTGGAAGTCATAAAACAAAATGAGGCTGAATGTGCTTCTCTGGGTATTTCATAGGACTGTCCCCTGGGATTCTGCCTGAGAATCGTCATGTCACTTAAACATGGCTCCTACAGAAAAGGCCTTTTAATGTGAGATCTTTATTGCAAGATATATGGGGTACCCCTAGCTGTCGGGTAGAGCAATGTGATCTTAAGAAGAAATGAATTGTCCTTATCTCCACATCTGGGCAGAAAGCAGTTAGAATTTTAAAATCATAAATGGAGTTACAATAATTTCAATTTTTGAGGGACAATTTATGTGCATGGACAGTCTAGGTCAGTGGTCGGCAAACTGCGGCTCACGAGCCACATGCGACTCGCGAGCCGCGGTTTGCCGCTCTGTTGACTAATGAGTTTGCCGACCACTGGTCTAGGTGCTTGATAAGGAGGTAGGCATTACTTTCCCTTGGAGGGAAAAGGTTACCTGAGGCTGGGTGAGGTGCAGGATGTGCACACCGCAGGCAGGAGGCGCTGCACTAGGACTGCCTTGCTCCAGAGCCCAGGTAGCTTCTACCCACCGCGCTGCACAGTGAGCACACGGAACAAGGAACATTGCATAGTGGGGTTTCTCCTCAAGTTTATCTCCTTCAAGTTTCTTTTGATTCCCTTTGCAAACTAAATGGAACATAATATTCTGAGGTCAATCTAACCATTGCCAAGTTCAGCTAAGGCAGTGGTTCTCAACCTTTCTAATGCCGCGACCGTTTAATACAGTTCCTCATGTTGTGGTGACCCCCAACCATAAAATTATTTTCGTTGCTACTTCATAACTGTAATTTTGCTACTGTTATGAATTGTAATGTAACTATCTGTGTTTTCCGATGGTCTTATGCGACCCTGCTAGTGGTTCTCAACCTGTGGGACTTAGCTCAGGTAGAGCCTAAGACCATGGGAAAACACAGATATTTACATTACGATTCATTAACAGTAGCAAAATTACAGTTATGAAGTAGCAACGAAAATAATTTTATGGTTGGGTGTCACCACAACATGAGTAACAGTATTAAAGGGTCGAGGCATTAGAAAGGTTGAGAACCACTGAGCTAAGGGATTTGTTTCTGGAGCAAATCTGATATCTCTCTCATCCCAGCATCCTAGTAACATGTAATGAAGAACTGCACTATGAATGTATATGTAGCTGGTGAGACACGGGCCTCTGAGCCATGTGGCCTCGTGGAAAATATGCATCAATGAGTGTTTTGTGTGAATGCTTTCTATTCCATATCGTTCTTGACAAAATTTACTTATCTGCTTATTTCCCACTTTGGGTCAAAACAAATTCTCAAAACCTGTCGCCTTCTGAGAACATATATCCCCCCTAGAAACCAACCTGTGAACTAAATCCCATCATTGTTATCAAGGAAAAAATAAAATTCAAAGAGATTAAAACTATCCACAGCAGCATATTAATTAGGGGGGCAAATGGAAGGGATAAGGAAGAAATGGGTAGAGAGACACTCTTCTTCCCTCCCCAGAGTTACTTTCTCATGGATTCAATGATACGTACCATGTTTCCCCGAAAATAAGACAGTGTCTTATATTAATTTTTGCCCCCAAAGACACGCTAGGTCTTATTTTCAGGGGATGTCTTATTTTTTCATGAAGAAGAATACGGTACACATTTATTGTTAAATGAAAATAAAGGAAATTTATTACCTGTATACGGTACGGTAGTACGGTAGTTGTCAACACAAACCAGACGAACTGTGAATCCTACAGTATCAAGAATTTACTCATTTATTCAATGACAATCATGTCATCATCTTCTGGAACATCATCATAACCATCCAATTCCTGAATTTCCTGGTGAATTTCTTGTGACTCCATTTCTTTCAGAATCAGTGGACCAAATCTCTCATGTTTAGCAAATAGCACTGTCTTTAAATGAGTACTTTTTGTCAAGGTAGCCTGCTCGCAGTGCATTTGCAATGCAACTGTCAGTGATTTTCTCCCATGAATTCTTCACCCAAGTCACAACTTCTTGCAGTTTAGGTTTCACAAAGTTTCCACGCTAATTTCTCTCCATTCTATTTTCAATGTAGTCATTAATTTCCATGCGCAAATTGTCTTTGAATGGCTTGTTTATTGCAATATCAAGAGTCTGGAGATAGGCTGTCATTCCTGCGGGAATCATTATCTGATCTATTTTTCTTTCGTGAAGAAATGTCTTCATGTCTTTAGCGCGGTGAGTGCTGGCTGCATCCCAGACTAGCAGACCTCTTTGGCTCCCTCGCATAACAAGCGGCAGCATTAAATCGACCCACTTCCTTATAACTGCTTGTGTGGCCCAGGCTTTTTCAGTTTCAAGAATAAAAACGCCCAAAACACGTTCAATCTTTTCCTTCTTGCCCTTAGAAATGATTAAAGGTGGGATTTTAGTGCCATCCAGACGAATTGCCAAAATACAGGAAACACGTGCACTTTCGTAAGCAGTGGAGGGAATGTACGCTAAGGAGGCACCCCGCTGTTCAATTGTTGTTTGAGATGATTGGCCCATAAACACTGCAGTTTCATCCATAGCAATCATGTTGGAAAGATTGTATTTAGAGAAGTCAGCATCATCAATAAAGGACTTGAATGCAAGTGCTCGCTTAATAACTTGAGTATCTTCCAACCTAAACAATGTTGTAGATCTTCTTAAAGACAGTTCACTTTGCTGAAGGAAATTATCCAGCCAGTGTTGTGATGCTTTGAAGTCTTTGGGGGCTATGTCAAACTGTGGTGCCATTGCAAGGGAAAATTCTTGAATCTGAGCCCTATTCACAACCAAAGCCTTTGCTCTCCTGTCAACAACCCATTCACAGATCAGGTCTTCCAGCTCGGAAAATAATGGTTGCCGACCTGATCCACACTTGCGCTTTTTAGCATTTCCCTTGTCCACTTGTTCAATGAGGTTACCATACTCTGCTCGCCATTCTCGAACCAATCGGATACTCAACATCTTCTCTTTGCAGAAAGCAGTAAGATTTTGGCCCCAAGAGTCTTCCACGATTCCTTTCTTGTACTCCACGGAGTAGCTTTTTCTTTTTGCGCTCATTTCTAGGGGTAAAAAAAAAGGAATTGGGGTATCAAGGTGGGGGGAGGGGGATCACTCAAAATGATACAGGGGGGATCAGAGGGGGGAATCATAATGGCACAGGAGAATCAGAGGGGGGATTACCATTTTAGTAACCCCTTTTGATCCTCCTGTGTCATTTTGATTGCCCCCTCTGATCCTCCTGTGTCATTTTAAGTGATCCCCCTCCCCCCACCCCTGTGCCACTGAACACCTTCACCAGACATCCCCCCTACCCCTTTATCAGACATTTACCCCCTGGGGCCTGCCTGGGGACTGTCACTGGGCTTGCTGGGGCCTGGATCTGGGCTGGAGCAGGGTCTGCCACTGACTGAGAACCTTCAGTCATCATGAAGGCAGCCGCGAGCATCAGGTAGTGTCACCAGAGACAGACCAGCACTCACCACCTTCGCCACGTCCCGTCCGCTCTAATCCTCCTGTTCTTCTACACGCATCTGGGAAAGTCTCCTCTCTCCCGCCCCGCACTCACCGCTCACTCCGACCTCTGCTCCGCCTCCACACAGCAGTGACGTCAGGACTCTGCGTAACATCACTGGTTGCTAAACGCCAGTCGGGGTGGCCCTAGCGACCAGTTTACGGTAAATTAATTTTCATTCTGAGACAGAGCCTGGGGCCTTATTTTCGGGGGATGCCTTATATTTCACTCAGAAGGAAACCTGTAAGTAGGTCTTATTTTCGGAGGATGTTTTATTTTCGGGAAAACACGGTATTAGACTCTCTAGATTCACTATTTCCTCACCTTTTCTCTTACAGTTCATTTTGTCCTTCCATTGCTAATTCCTCTTCTTTCTCTCTATTCTATAAACAGATATTCATCAAATATCAATGTTGGCTCTTTCCTTTTTCATTCACTATTCTGACTTCAGTTATCATTTTGAGAAAACTCTCAAATGCAAATAACTAGCCTTGTCTTCCTCCAAGCTCCTGCATTTCTGAATTCCACACACATCAAGTTTAGAACACTGTTCTCTCCAACACAATGTCTGTAAAGAAATAGAAATGTCCTTTGCAGTAGATGCTGGATTGTACCTAGCTACTTTTAGGTTTATTTGACTATCATCTTAACATTAATAAAGTCCAAACATTTTAAATGAGAAAGTGGAAAGAGAATACATAAAAAGTATTGCTCCATTAAAAATGTTTTCCTTATTAGTTCTCAATTCATAGTGGGTTACAGATTCAGTTTTGGAAGTTCTGAAACTCTTTTAGATGATTAGATTATCACCGTTCCAAGAATAAGGATGCTGCAGGCTTTGGAGTCAGTTTAATACGTAACAATGGACAAGTTATTGGATCTCTGGAGGCCTTTGTTTTGTCTTCCAGAAAGTTGACAAGTAATTGTATTTATATTATTGGGTTAATTATAAGAATTAAATGAGTTAACATATGCAAAGAACATAGAAAGCACTCAATAAATACTTTTATTTTAACAATGATGATGATGATGTCTATGTAGCATCTTATATTTAACAAAGATTATTTTATGTCATCTTATTTGATACCACAACCAGCCTTACTAACATCAGTATTAGTATCACTATTTTATAGAAGAAAATCAAGACTCAAAGACTTAAGTGACAAACCCATGGTCACGTGGCTAGTTAGTAGAAACCCCGTAACTTGAACCAAGAGCATCTTTCTGCAAGTCCTGGGTTCTTTTTTCCATATTTCAGCTGATTCCAAACATTAGGTATGACCAAGTTTAAAAGGATTTTGTAGAAGCCCATTTTCTCTCTTAATCCTGGAGTAATCTGAACAAGTATTCATTAGACTCTGAGATTCCTGGAGAAAAAAAAAAGAATACATTATTGGTTGCTTTTCCTGGAATGCCCTCTGCCCCAATGTAGCAGTCATTATGTTTCTGCAAGGACAGTGTAAGCACAATGTCCAGGTCACTTAATATTTCTACATCAAGGGCAAACTAATCCTTCCAGCATAATATTTAACTAGGCTAACTAGAAGCCCAAAATTAGACATCAACTCATGCCCTCACAAAATAATCATTGAAATAATAAAGGAATTTAAAAGAAATGTCATTTATACAATTGCTTGCCATGACAGCTAATAATAACACCTTTCATTTTACGACTAGAGGCCCGATGTATGAAATTGGTGCAAAGTAGGCCTTCGCAGCCGCAGCAGCTGCCTCAATTCCTCCCTCGCAGCCACAATGGCTGCCTCAATCCTGAGGCTGCAGGATCCAGAGGGCCATTCAGTCCATTTGCATATTATGCTTTTATTATTATAGATGTACTAGAGGCCTGGTGCATGAATTCACGTACGGATGGGGTCCCTCAGCCTGACTGGCGATCAGGCTGATTGGGGCTGTCTCACCCAGTCTCGATTGGGGCCAGCTGGCCAGGTGAAGGGACCGTGGGAGGTTGGCTGTCCATAGGAGGTTGGCTGTGGGAGTGCACTGACCACCAGGTGGCAGCTCCTGCATTGAGTGTCTGCCCTCTGGTGGTCAGTGCACATCATAGCTACTGGCCGGTCATCTGGTCGTCCGGTCATAATGGTTGCTTAGGCTTTTATATATACTTAGTGGCCAGATTATTATGACCACCCCATCAGTACTTCGTTGGGCCACCTTTTGCCTTCAATACTGCGGCAATTCTTCTTGGCATTGATTCCATGAGATGTTGAAAGGTGATGCGAGGAATCTGACACCATGGCTAATGAACAGCACTGTCCAGTTCTGTGAGATTTGATGGTTGTGGAACCAGCTGCCTGATGGCTCTTTTAACTTTGTCCCACAAATTCTCAATTGGATTGAGATCTGGTGATTGTGGGGGCCACCTAAGCAAGGTAAAGTCTCCCTCATGTTCTTGAAACCACTCCTGCACAATACGAGCACCGTGGCATGGCGCATTGTCTTGTTGGAAGAAGCCATCTTCATTGGGATACGCCATCAACATGATAGGATGAACTTTATCAGCCACAATACTTAGGTATGTTGTGCTATTCAGACGTTGTTCCACACAAATTAAAGGGCCCAAATCATGCCAGGAAAACATGCACCAAACCATAACACTGTCCCCACCAGCTTGAAGGGTTGTACTCATGCATGTGAGGTGCATGCTTTCATGCTGTTTCCGTGAAATTCTCACTCTGCCATCTGCATGATGCAACTGGAAACATGATTTATCGGACCACATGACTTTTTTCCAATGCTCGACTATCCAATCCTTGTGTTCCTGTGCCAATTAGAGACATTTTATCTTGGTAACTGCAGACAGCAAAGGTGTTCGAACAGGCCTTCAGCTTCCATATCCCATTCGATGCAGTGTATGGCTAATTTGCCTACAAACATCAGGTGGTCATAATAATCTGGCCACTCAGTGCATATAGATAAGGCATTATAACTCCTTATATGGACAGAGTTCATTCCTTGTGCCACTTGAGCTGCAAACAATGGGGCAAGAATTACATCTGTTTTTCTGCTAACCAGAAAAAATTAAACAAATTGGAGAAGACTAGAGAACTATACAGAAAATGCCCATTTGATTTTCAACTTCACTATCCAGATGTCAGATTCTCTTTCAGGATCAACAAAATGCCATAAAATTTTAATGCCCCTGACCTTTTTCAGCCGTAACCAGTAGATTAGAGACAATAGAAAAACATAGAAAGTACTGCACTCTCTTTTTGGGGGGAAAAATAAAAATAATAAAATAACCAAAATATAATAGTACACAAAAACAAGCATAATATTGTATTCACTTTAAGAGCTTACTTATTATATAATTTACATGACAATTATTTTGTGTTCCAACTCTAGAAAGATATTCCTACATACTGGGCTGATTCCATGCTGTATTCCCACTCTGCCTCTTGAATCCATGGCCTTACAATGACCATCTAAACCATTGGTCTTTGCTTGGTCTCACAGCCCCCATCCTCTCCATTGTAACTAACCAACAACTGCTGCATGACTCCTTTTAAGGAGCAACTCTCATAATGAAACCCCTATTACCCTCACTAGTGTTTCCCAAAGTGAAAAATACTGATTGCAAATGAGATCATTTTAGGTGAAATGCAAATTAATATTTTTAAGAGGTGTTTTTTATTTTCATCTATCCTATATAATCCTATATAATAAAAGAGTAATATGCAAATTAACCATCACTCTGCTACACCCACAAGCCACACCCACCAGCCAATCAGGAGCGAATATGCAAATAAACCCAACCAAGATGGCTACGGCCACAGATAGCAGGAGGGAGGCTTGGGTTTCCCCGGCAATGGAGGAAGCCAAGCTTTCAGCCTGCCCTTGCCTGCCTAGGCCTCCACTCAAGGGTACAAAGTTTCAATGATAGAAGATACATAAATCCAAACAGAAATGGCAGCAGCCACGGAGCTGGAAAGAGCAGGAGGCTAGGGTTGCCCCTGGTGATGGAGGAAGCCAAGCTTTCTGCACACCCTGGCTGGCCCAGGCCTCCGCTTAAGGCTACAAAGTTTCAATTATAGAAGATACATAAATCCCCCCCAAAATGGCTGCTGCCACAGAGCAAGCAGAAGGCTTGGCTCCGCTCCAGGCTACAAAGTTTCAGTTGTAGAACATAAACCCCAGATACTAGGGCCTCCACTTGGGTCACCAGGGGGCATGGCCGGCCTGCAAACCACCACAGGCCCCTCGCCCAGGCCGCCTCACGCCCCAAGGAAACCCCCACCCTGATCCGGGACACCCTTCAGGGCAAACCAGCTGGCCCCCACCGTGCACCAGGCCTCTATCCTATCTAATAAAAGGGTAATATGCAGATTGACCATCACTCCAACACACAAGATGGCTGCCCCATATGGTCAAAGATCCTGTCCCCATGTGGACACAAGATGGCCACCACAAGATGGCCAGCAAAGGAGGGAAGTTGGGAGGGACCAGGCCTGCAAGGGAGGGTAGTTGGGGGCGATCAAGCCAGCAGGGGAGGACAGTTGGGAGGGACCCAGGCCTGCAGGGGAGAGCAGTTGGGGGGAACCAGGCCTGCAGGGCAGGGCAGTTAGGGGTGACCAGGCCGACAGAGGAGGGAAGTTTGGGGCGACCAGGCCTGCAGGAAAGGGCAGTTGAGAGGGACCCAGGCCTGCAGGGGAGAAGAGTTGAGGGGGGACCAGGCCTGCAGGGGAGGGCAGTTAGGGGTGACCAGGCCTGCAGGGGAGGGCAGTTAGGGGCAAACAGGCTGGCAGGGGAGCAGTTAGGCATCAATCAGGCTGTCAGGGGAGTGGTTAGGGGGTGATCAGGCTGGCAGGCAGAAGCGGTTAGGGGCAATCAGGAAGGCAAGCAGGTGAGCAGTTGGGAGCCAGCAGTCCTGGATTGTGAGAGGATGTCCAACTGCCCGTGGGACCCTCGAGGGGTCCCAGATTGGGGAGGGTGCAGGCTGGGCTGAGGGACACCCCCCTCCCCATGCACGAATTTCATGCACCAGGCCTCTAGTATATATATAAAAGCCCAGGAACTGGAACGGCGGAACGACCAGAACAATTGGTGGCTAAGATGCACACTGTGGCAGCCAACCAGCCGGATCCGGGCCCCGATCAGCCTCCCCACCCCAGCAATCCCGGCCCCTCATCAGCCCCAAAACCGCAATCAGGGGTGGTGCCGGCCAGCCAATCGCCTGTGGCCCCTCCCCCGCACTGGCCCGGTCCAATGGGCTCCCATCGGGGCAGGCCAGCTGGTTCCCACCCGTGCCTCTAGTATATATATAAAATAAATAATTATAATAACATAAAACCATGGGTATTAAACCTAAATAAATACAAATTTTAAAGGAAATTCATTTGAAGAAAAAATGTAATTGTAGTGTTGGTATATAAATATAGCAAAAAGATGAAGATTGTACAAAAATGGCCTTCAGAATTAAGTTTTAGTTCCTCGGCCTGGCATTAGAGACCCTCCGTGATCCAGATCTAGCCTGCCTTTCCAGGCACAGTTACTAGGACTACTAATCTTATCTTACACTCTAGTCTAACCAAATCTAATTTTCCTTGAGGAAAAATCTATGCCTCATATTTTTCTTTATTTTGTGCAAGCTCTTGAATCCTTTCTCAAATGTTAAATGCACTGGAATTGAATCTCCACCTCTGTCCTACAGCCTATTCCCAAATATGAATTTTTCTATTCCAAATAGGAATATTCAGGCTAGTGTTTCCCCTGGATTCCAGAGAGCACAAATTCTTAGCCTAGTGTTTGAGAACAATTAAAAGTCTTTAAAGAATTCTGCAAACCCTTAAAAATATATGCAAGATTTTGTGAGCATAAGCATATTATGGGAAGAATGCATTCAATTCTTAGATTCCCCAAGGTATGAATAACTCATAGTTAAGAACCATTGTATTAGAGGTCACTCCATGGCAGCAACTAAGTTAAACTCATAGGAGCCATATTCATTGTTTTACATTCCTTCTAGTTTTTCAGAGACACCACATCTGGATACATATTTAACTTCTCAGCAGTTTTTAAATATGCAAACCCCCCTGTTCCTCATTAGCAGTTTTTATGCAGGTAATCCATCACATGCTAAATAGTCAGTCATGTATTTCACGAAGTCATCAGCTTATGAACAGGCTATGATCCAAGGATCGATCCCAGAGTCAATTTTCTCATAAAGCAATGTAAATAATTTAGCAAAATTCTGCTTTGCTATAGAGAGCCTGCGAACAAGAAACCCAGAAATGTAGTAGGAAAGAAGAGAAAGGTTGTCATCCCTTTCTTTGGGACAGGACTGACCCTAGACAAGGTTGTTAATGTATTAACATTTGAGTAACTGCTCCCTCCTCTGCAGTGTTGCCCCCAGGAACAACCCAAAACCCTTTTTAGCATCCTAATAGGACTTCGCCCGTCTTCTTCCTCCAGTATTACCCATCTCTCACCTCCTACAATTAATTCCATGCCCTCCCTGAAGAGGAGCTGGTCTGGGAATCTGGAGGCCAGTGGTGTTATTGAATTCACATTCATGTATGTGCAACTGAAAGCTCTTTGACCTCCATGACATACTTGAACTTCCAATAGAGAACACATACTGACCCAAAGGAATTATCAATTGAGGGACTTTTAGGAAGTCTAACAACTGAAGAGGAAATACAGGTGGGAAGCGTGAGGACGGAGTCGGCTACCACTTGAGTCTTGTTTAGAAATCTCTTTCCCATGTCAACTCTCACATTCAAATTATTTCCAAGCTCTGCTTCCTACAGCATCTTCATGATGGGTAAAGGCAGGAAAAAGAGAATGCTGAACATTGCACACACTGGTCCACCCTTTCTCTGTTTTAAATGTATCTTAGTTCTCTCACCCTTTCCCAGCAATATTTCTTTGACTAAGGTTGTAAGACCAAAGTTTGAAAATCACTGCTCCAAAATAGATGTTTCCCTGCTTTCCCCCTTCCTTCACTCCTAATTCCACAAAATGTACTCAAACCTGTTCAGTTTTGTTGTGTTTTTGACCCATAGTGTTTGCAGAAGGAAGCGGGGGTTGGAGAATTGAGGTGGGCAAATAAATGAGAAGGAGCCGTCAGGGCTATTAATATGCATGAGTTATTTGTAAACCAGGTGTCTGAAACCAGGTACTGTCTGCTTTCTTTTCCATGCTAATCAATGTGTATAAAATACCTCCTATCATTTAAACTCATTTACCCACATTCCTTCTATATTCGTATTTATGTTTCTTCTTATTAGATGTGAGGCTCAGTAAATGAATACATTCATCAAATTCCAAGGTTTCAGCCAAGGCCATTAGCCCGATGTTGATTACATGTCGCCCTATATATCATTTTTCCTGTTTATTATCTCCCTTTGCAAACTCAAACCTTGCCCTGAGAAAATTATCCTAATCAGGGAAAACAAACATGCACTGCATAAAAGATTAGCGTTGCTACCATTATCTCTATCATTGCTTTTGGCCATCTTCTCCCTCAAAGGGAATGTAAATATTTTACCTGCTAATCTCCTCCTTTAAGAACTAGAGGCCTGGTGCATGAAATTCGTGCACAGAAGGGGTATGTCCCTCAGCCCAGCCTGCAACCTCTCCAATCTGGGACTACTCGTGGGATCGGGCCTAAACAGGCAGTCGGACATCCCTCTCACAATCCAGGACTGCTGGCTTCCAACTGCTCGCCTGCTTGCCTTCCTGATTGCCCCTAACTGCTTCTCCCTGCCAGCCTGATCACCCCCTAACCACTCCCCTGTCAGCCTGATTGATGCCTAACTGCTCCCCTGCCAGCCTGATTGCCTCTAACTGCCCTCCCCTGCAGGCCTGGTCACCCCTAACTGCCCTCCCCTGAAGGCCTGGTCCCTCCCAACTGCCCTCCCCTGCAGACCTGGGTCCCCCCCGAACTGCCCTTCCTTGTAGGCCCGGTTGCCCCCAACTTCCCTCCTCTGCCGGACTGGTCACCCCTAACTGTCCTCCCCTGCAGGCTTGATTGCCCCCAACTGCGCTCCCTTTCAGGCCTGGTCCCTCCCAACTGCCCTCCCCTGCTGGCCTGATCACCCACAACTGCCCTCCCTTGCAGGCCTGGTCCCTCCCAACTGCCCTCCCCTGCTGGCCATCTTGTGGCAGCCATCTTGTGTCCACATGGGGGGAGCCATCTTTGACCATATGGGGGCAGCTATCTTGTGTGTTGGAGTGATGGTCAATTTGCATATTACTCTTTTATTAGATAGAATAGAGGCCTGGTGCATGAGTGGGGGCCGACTGGTTTGCCCTGAAGGGTGTCCCGGATCAGTGTGGGGGTTCCCTTGGGGCATGGGGCAGCCTGGGCGAGGGGCCTGTGGTGGTTTGCAGGCTGGCCACACCCCCCCAGTGACCCAAGCAGAGGCCCTGGTATCTGGGATTTATTTATCTTCTATAATTGAAACTTTGTAGCCTTAAGCAGAGGCCAAGGCCAGCCAGGACTGAGGAAGCTTGGCTTCCTCCATCATCAGAGGCAACTCAAGCCTCCTGCTCTCTCCAGCTCTGTGGCTGCCGCCATTTTTGTTGGGATTAATTTATCTTCTATAATTGAAACTTTGTAGCCTTGAGTGGAGGCCTGGGCCCACCAGGGTGTGCAGAAAGCTTGGCTTCCTCCATTGCTGGGGAAACCCAAGCCTCCTGCTCGCTCTGTGGCTGGAGCCATCTTGGTTGGATTAATTTGCATACTCACTCCTGATTGGGTGGTGGGCGTGGCTTGTGGGTGTAGCAGAGTGATGGTTAATTTGCATATTACTCTTATATTAGATAGGATTATTTTACTTTTTTCCCATCTCATCTGGCCCTTTCTCTATTGTATTTTATTTGCTCTTCTGCCCAGTTCCACTATCTGTTATCAGTACACAGTTATCAGATACAAGAGCTGGTGCTCAGGCTTTATAATGGAACTGGGTTGTCATCTTCATTTCCATAATGATATGACTCACACTTTATTCACTCCTGTCATCGCATTGGCCTGTGGCGGCCACATGATTTTAGTTTTCTTCTTCTCCTGTGCCTCTTCCTTCCTTTTAATCCATAGAAATGTAGACACATAATCCATAAAAGTATAGAGGTTTGGGGTGTTAAGAAACACAGCAGTGGTTCTCAACCTTAGCTGCACATTGGAATTAACTGGGGAGCCTTGAAAACTACGGATGCCTGGATTCCAACCCCCCTAGAGATTCTGACATACTTGCCCCTAGCTGTGGTCTGAGTGGGAAAGATGTTAAAACTCTCCTGGTGGACTTCCTGATATAAGGACCTTCTTGCTTCTGCACCAGTACTTCTGATACCTTCTATTTGCTTCTGTGCCTTTGGGCCTAGAGAAGATCTGGCATAAATTGCCATAGGAGATGGGCATGATTTTTCTGGGAAAATATATTAAAATGTCATTTATGAAACTTTTCATTTTCCACAGATACTGACTGAAGCATCATTATACATTGAGAGCAGGCCTGGTTGGGGCTTGAGCAGAGAAAGAGCATAATTAAGTGAAACTGGTCCCAAATGACTTGGTTTCAAACATTGTGATCACATTCTTCTCCAAGCACTCGGTCATGACTTTTAACAAGTGATGAGAATGACTGCTGGGGCTTCACTACCACATCATGGGCTCTCTGCACATGCCAACTATGAGCCATCCTATATAAGAAAGAGCTAATATGCTAATTAGACCGAACAGTCGGATGACCTTCCAGACCACCTTCTGGATGAAGCCGGGCCTACGAGGGCTGGCCGGGGCTGCGAGGGGCTGTGAGGGCCGGCCAAGGCAGCTGGAGCTGCGAAGGCCAAGCCCCTTGCACAAATTTTGTGCATTGGGCCTCTAGTTAAATGATAAAAGACAGACAAGAGGCATCACTGAGTAGTAGAAAGAAGGGAAGAGAAGGAGGGAACAGAAGAGAAGGAGAGAAGAAAGAGTAAATTAATATCTAGGTTGCCAGTTTCTTTTTCTAATTTTATCTTCCGCAAAATAGTAAGAGAGAAATAATATTATTCCTATTTTTACAGACAAAAGGAAAAATGTGTTAAGAGAAGGTAAATTTGATTGTTACCTAGCCACCCCACGCCCCAAGGAAACCCCCACCCTGATCCGGGACACCCTTCAGGGCAAACCAGCTGGCCCCCACCCATGCACCAGGCCTCTATCCTATCTAATAAAAGAGTAATATGCAAATTGACCATCACTCTAACACACAAGATGGCTGCCCCCATTGGCCAAAGATCCTGCCCCCATGTGGACACAAGATGGCCGCCAGATTGAAGTCACTCTGCTAGTCAGTGGCATAATTGGGCTTCCTCCTACCACTCCCCCATTATCATCATCCATTAAAGAACTACTGCCCTAGTTTTGAAGGGCAGAGAACATAGACCCTCCAGTTATGAATGAAATAAAGTTCCCTAGCTGCTTCCTACCAACCTGTTCCAGTGGGAAGAGGGGGCAGTCCTAGCCAGGGGAGAGGAAAACTAGAGTTTTCAGCCATCCTGGTGGGGGCAAGCTGACTTGGGACCCAAGAAATAGAGTAGAGTTTTTCTGGCAGCATGTCAACCTCCAAGGGGACCTGGATGAGGGAAAAACAGAAATTTCACCAGCAGGTTCCAACAGGTGCTGTGAATACAAAGACTGGAGTGTAAGTCCCATCACCAGGCTCCTCAGGGAATGGGTTGGAGGACTTCTGTTATGGACCAAATGAGGAGACAGAGACTTGGTTCTCATAGGGAACAGCAAAGCATTCATTAAAACCCACCATCCTCTCATTGAACAACATGAGAAACAATCAAATACTAATGATTAGAATATTCCATATAGGCTAACCACTGCACTTAAAAAAAATGGCATCATTTTGTTTCCAGAATTGTAGAGGACAAAATGGAGAAATTTTAACCAAAGGGAGAAATCTTTTACAAGTAGCATTTTCTTGGGATTGGGATTGGGGAAGGGGGTGAAACTGCAGTCTCTAAAGAGAGATTTTCCACCAGTGCTTTCACCCTGGGTCTCTTCTTCTTGCTCCAGCACTGGTCTCTCATCTCAGTGCTCTGACCTTCTTTAAGTACTTCAAACAGCCCTGAGTCATCTTTGGTCTCAGACATTAGCTTGCATCCTTCCTTCTGCCTGAAACCCTTTCCCTCCAGTCTTCACATTGACTGGCTCTTACTCATTCTTCATTCTCAACTTGAACATTTCCTCCTCCAGAAGCCCTCCCTGACTACCCAGTATAAAGCAGTTTCCCCTTTCATCCCATTATCTATGTCCTGATGGCACTTACCACACTTTGCAATTTTCTTACTTATTATTTCTGCATGTGTTTTATGTCTGTCTGCACTTTCAGCTGGCATATCTATATTGTCCAACATGTCATACATTTCTAGATACAAAGTCGATCCTCAATTTAAATATTGCTGAATAACTGATCAAATGAAGCCTGGGTCTGCCATGTCTGATGCTGTATTTTCGCCCCACATCCTTTTTTATCACGACTATTTAGGATGAGCTTTATTTCAGACTCTCCGGTAGGCACTTTGCTTAGACTTCACTTAAGACTCAAAACAATGCTGAGTGATAGGTGTTATTTCTCCAGTTTTACAGATTAAGAAATTTGCTTTCTTGCCTAAATCAACATGATAACTGAAACGGCCAGGATTCAACAACAGATGTCTCTAATTTCAACACATTTGCTCTTTTCACTCTGTGACACTATTTCTAAGGAAAAAAGAGAGTACTGGGAGAATAGATAATCTCTCCAACAACTGAACAACTGTGCTTCTCATTTATTTTTCTTCCTCCCCTTTTATTTGTTCATTCCATCTCCCCAGGTCCCCATTTCACATTGCAAAAAAACATGCACGTTCGCCGGCAGGAAATAGGGAAAATAATCCCTGTCACAGATAGCACTTTCTGAAACGCTGAAGTCAGAAAGCCACTCTGAATGCAGGCTCTTTTTCCATGGCTCTTACGGAAATCTCCTCTCATAATACCTGTTTCAGAGCCTCAATGCAGCAGACCTCAATGCACCATTCTCAACCCTTGCACCTTCAGAGAGATGCCCCTGAATGGCTGAGAGCTCCAGAAAAAGGCCAGATAATGCCCCTACCAACATCCCCAAAACTCAGGCCGCACAAGAACTAACTTGCAAGCTCCATTATGAGTGGAAATGGGGGCAGGGTGATAGAGGAGAGGACCCCAATGTAACACGGATAGAACTTGAGATTGCCCAGACTTGTCACTGGCCTATCTGTGGCTTTAAATGCCCATGTTCTAACTCTGCCGAAGATAAAATGTTTCTCGACAACCTGATTTCCAACCAGACCTCAACCATCTGCCATCCATGAGCCATAATCTCTTTGTCTTCCTCTTTCATTGGTCCTCGGAAGCCCTCCATCCCCACTGCAGCTGTTTCATCTCCTTGGTGCGGGTGGATTCTGTCACTCTGCCAGCTTAGCAGACTTGGTAGCTTTCTCAGCCCCAACAGGGTAAGCCAGAGGGCTCAGAGAGAATTTTCTAAACCTCCTCACAACATGCCCACACACTCCCAGACCCCCTGTGGGCACGGGCACACAGAGGGCGGGAAGCAGAGCAGATGCCAGGCACACAGCACACCTCGTACACAAATAAACACGGGCATAAGCAGCCAAAGCTCACGGCAGAAAAATCCAAGTAGGAAATGCATCTCTTTTGAAATTCAAATCATCACACATGCCACCAAATTGTAAGCATTGAACAGAAGTCCAAGAACTGCCAGTGGCATCCGTGAGGTGGGCTCCAGCTTAGAATATCCATTCACATTCCACTTAGGGTCCACTTCTAAGTCACACAGCGCAAGGTAAAGTCTGCCTGTTACCTGCAACTATTTACCAAACTACTTTTGCCATCATTCATTTCACATTTCTTGAGAGCCTGCCATGTGCCAGACCCTATTCTAGGGCCTGGGGATATAGCAGTACCTAACTTCAGTCAGCCTACATTCCAGTGGGGAAGCGATGATAAAGAAATACAAAATAAATATATGAAAGGGAAGAGGGAATGATCTTGTGCTACTAAATCAAGGACTACAAGGATTAAAAATTTGCCATCAGATTTAGCAAAGAGTTCATTGGTGACCTTGAGATTTAGCAAAGAGTTCATTGGTGACCTTGAGAAGTACAGTGGTGTTGAGGGTGAAAATCCTGAATGGTGTGCATTCCAGAGAGAATGAGACTGCAAGAAGTGGAGACAGAATAGAAAATGATTTTGATAAATTTTGCACTAAAGGAACACCAAAAATGGGAAAGAAGCTGGAGGAGACCAGATATCAAGGGATGATACCACAATAACTCTTTCTTGAAATATTTATCCTGAAATATTGACCTGAAATATTTATCCTACCCTTGCTTTTTTTTCATACTATTTGTAAAAATACATTTTTAGGGTTAAACCATTCATTGCTTCATAGTGAACTTCCCCCACTAAAAACACTGAGGTTGTTTTAAGCTCAGGAAAAGGTACTGTCAGTGTACCTAAGCCCTCCCACTCATGCTTTTAGAAAAGAGTAGGTGTCTGGTTATAACACCCAAGTCAGTGCTACTAACAGTTTCTTCCCACATTTATACCATAGTTCTCAAAACTGCTTTTTATAAGGGAGCTACCTGGGCAAGTATACACTTTGGGGTCATCCTGTTATCAATGTTATGACCCTATTGAGAATACTTGAAAAAAACTTTGGATTTAGAAGCATGCCAACCCCACATCAGCCTAACAAAGCCCTCCCTAACCATTAAAAATGTGTGTGAATGCTGATTGTAGCATCTACTGAGGACTGTATAATATTCTAACATTTGAACAGAAGATAACTGTTAAATATTATAATGCAGAGGTGACCCTTACTACTTGACCCTTTTTACTCATGCAGCTTATATAATACAATTAGTTTGAATTTATTTAATGTCCAAACATTTTGTTGGACAATTTGCTGAGTTGGTGAGTATCATGGATTCTTAGACATCCTGGTATGTGAGGGAGTCAGTGCCTCCCAGAGAACCTGTGTCCCCTGAATACACAGTTCCAAGTGAGGGGGCCACGAGATCAAAAGAAACTGTAGGACAAAAAAAATATGAAGACCCAGCTTGTACTTGACATCGGTGGTGAATACAGCCTTTCACTGACGTACTGCTGCCAGTCCTGCCTTGTTTGATTTGCATTCTCCATGAATGTGGCTACCACGCTGGCCCTGCTAAAAGTTCATTGTAATAAGGCTCCTGTTTCCTCATAATAATACAACCAGCAAGATTACTTAAATACCAGCTGCTGACTAACAAAACAGTGATCTGTTATGGAAGAGTCTTGGTCACTGTGCAGCATATTCTTTACAGGCAACAAAAGCTATGTCAGGGACAATGTTAGAAACCAATTAGAACTACAAATGAAAATCCCCTTTTATTCTTTCTCTCATACATGCTCTACTTTTTTATTTTTTGTCTTTCTTTTTCTTTGGAATTGTTATGCAAGCAGTATTACCAATACATCTATGTCTGATCAGCAATGGTTCACTTTGAAAAATATCACTGAAATGAACTATTGATAAATTATATTTGTTTTGTTTTCTGGACTATTGTTCTCTAGAAAAATTGTATCTTCTTGGCTGCATGTATATTTTTAAATACTTTTTTATGCATTTGGAAACAAGAAATAGAGATTTTGTGTTGTAGGAGGAGATAGGATTCTTACACAGTTTTGCAGAAAGTGCATTTCAGGGATACACAGGAGGATTGGAGGCATAGAGGCAAGATTTATTGGAGCGAAAACAAAGGCCTGCCCCCAGGTACACCAGGCCCGGTCTCATCCACAACCAGTTGGCTCTGCTCTGTCTCATTGCAGAAGAAATCCATCCTCTGGGACCGCAGGCTCACATTTGTCCCACCAAGCCCAGGAAGGCCAGGACCCAGAGCTGCCATGCCATTATCCGAGGCTCCAGCAGTCCAGCACAGTCTCTGTTCACATTCAGTCCGCTAGGGGCGCTGTGCTTCAGCCTATAGGCTGCTGAAGAGACCTCAGGCCTTTGTTAAACTTTGATTATATGTCCTTGGGCTTGGGCAAGATCAAAGAATCCAGTCCTGTGCTGGTGCCTCTCCCTATACAATCCCTTTCCTGGGTCTTCCGAGGTTTCATGTCCTTATCCTATCCAATCCTTTTCCAGGATTTTTCCAGGCTAGATTCCTCACTTTATGGTTGCCATTTTGACTTCTACTACACATGCCTCAGCAGAGACATTTTCCCCTCACTTTATCCTTCCCTCTGATCACCCAGCCATTATTCCCTGGGGAGGTTGGAAAACCTGCTCGGGGATTAACATTTGTTTGGCAGGGGATGTAGCTGTTCCCCGGAGTCTGGGAAGCTGCCCCTTCCTAGTTAATCTTGCTTAATTAGATATTTCTTTTCTGTTAATATCTAACTAGCTGCCTACTGTAACACTTGGATTTTGGTGGAGCTGAAATACTTGGAAATGTTAGGGGGAAAATGTCTTTTCAAGAGAGAGCTTATTCACCAGCTCATAGGCTAATTTTAAGCAGTTTACAGCCCCCATGACAGGCCTGTATTTTGATAGGAAGATATTTGAGAAAGAGAGCAACTATTTGGGGAGTGAAGGATTTGCATAGCAGTTGCTGGAACAACTGGCTCCCAGCCTGTCCAAACATTCTCTCAGATTCATAACATAAAATTAATGTATCAAAATGTGCCTCCTGGGAGCTAAAACAACCAATTCACAGGCTGTTCTGCTCCCTGTTAGGGCTGAGCTGGGTCTCCGTCCTTCTGGATCCAAAGCATTCAAAACTAGGCCAAGTTCTTAAGCCCCTCAGGGAAATTACCTGCTTATTTATCACCTCATCATTCTGGCACTATAAAAAAGCAAACATAGAGAAGTTACTCACATGGATCACGACAAAATAGTTACTCATCTGCTTCTATTTGCTGCCACCGTTCTTAATTCTTTGGGGTGAATTTTCATTTGTGTTCAATGTTAACCTGGTCCATTCATCTAAGATATTGGTCACTTCATTGAAAGCTAAAAGACAGAGCAGCAGAAGGTCCCCAAAAGAAAGAAACAGTAGGGATTGTCAAGATTAAATTCACCTGTTCATTTTACAGATGAGGAAACTAGAACTTTAAATAATAACAATAATAGCAACAGCATTTATTGAACACCTGCCATTTCCCAGGTGGCTTGGTTTTTTTAGCTTATCTGTCAAGCTAGTTAAATTTCTCCAAGAATCTGCCAAGCTCCTTTCTGACTATTTTACACATATTATTTCACTTTTCTCATAGCAACTGATGAGGGAGATATCATTACTGTCCTTGTCTATAAAACAAAAAGATGACTTGTTCATGCTAACAGAACCAGTTAACTGGCCTATGATATGGTTACATATCATTTTATTATTTATAACATTTATTTATGTGATAATGCATATCACATAAATTATTTTATGTAATAAATATTACTGAAACTTATAAAAATCCATTTTTCTAAAGGTTTCTATACATCAAGTATTTCATTCAAGAGTCTTTTAATAAGTTGATCATATCTTGATAAGGAAAACCAAGAGTAGAGATCCTCTGATTTCACTAGATATTGAATTAAAACACCAACCTTGCATCTGGAGAAGCTGTTCCAAAATATCTATTGAATCAAAATCTGAAAGTAGAGTCAAAACAGTGGCTTTTATGGGTAGATGGATGTTAGCTGACAATCGGATAGAATATTTGAACTAGGGATGATTCTATATGTGTTTAATGTGTGTGTGTAATGTATATATTTGGTATGTATCTATAAAAAGGTATGTTTAAGATGCTTTATTCAGAAAGCTGCTAAAATGTGCTCTTCCTTTAAGGGCCTTTCTAGTTCTTTCTCAGCCTTTGTCACATTGGCCTGGGTAGTTCCGGGTCTGTGATTGCTGAGTGTGATCAATGGAGAGTGCTTGAAGGTAATTGAAAGCTCAGCTTGAATGGGCCTATAAAAGTAGCCAGTCTACTTGAAATTACAACCTGGATTCCTTGAAATGAAACTTGTCATGCCCAGCAAAGCTGTTGACTGTCTGTCATATCTGGGAATTCTTAGAGGAATTGAACTAGCCTGACAGATAGACTCAAAAACCAAGTAACCTGGAAAATGTTCCTGAGTTTTCCCTTCCTTCACATAATCAGGGATGCTAGTGGCCGTGCCTGGACTGTCTTCCACGTTAGTTCCTGGTGGCACAGTGGTCATGTTTAGGTGGTCTTTGCAAAAAGATGATGAGATCCTTGATAAGATATTGTCTTGAATAATGTAAGAATTTGTCATTCAGATAGTATTTCTTCTTTTGGAAAAAAATTCTTTCCATTGTCTGATTTATTTCAGGGACTGTTTCATTTCTATCAAGTCATAGGTCCATGAACTTCTAGTACATTTGAACTTGGCTTTACCGGCTCTTTAAAACAGGGGTCCTCAAACTACGGCCCGCAGGCCACATGCGGCCCGCCGAGGACATTTATCCAGCCTGCCGGGTACCGCTGCCTGTCCTGCTTAGCAGCTGACTTGTCCCGGGCCCGCAGTGCGCATAGCAATTTGTTCATAGTTTGTTTGTTTTTAAACTATAGTCTGGCCCTCCAACGGTCTGAGGGACAGTGAACTGGCCCCTTGTTTAAAAAGTTTGAGGACCCCTGCTTTAAAAGCTCCTAGTTAATATTTTTTGAAGGAAGGGAAGATGGAAGGGAAGGAAGAAATGAAGAGGGAAAGAGAAGGGAAGATTGAAAATATAACCAAAAGAAATACAGGGTTTGTATGAGAGAGACAGCATTTGAGTGTTTCTTGAATGTTCGCATGCATCTGCCCATACATAAGTTTCAAGCTAAGGGATGTTTTGCTGCAGTGGACGGATAAGGAAGTGGTGAAAAAGAAAGAAACATCTCTCACTGATGTCCAGAAATGAATAACAAGGTGACAGACTCAAAGACAGGTTCTGGACAGAAAATAATTACATTCTACTGCATGCCACTGTTGCCGCAGTTAA
Organism: Plecotus auritus; assembly: GCF_963455305.1. Classification (NCBI taxonomy): domain Eukaryota; kingdom Metazoa; phylum Chordata; class Mammalia; order Chiroptera; family Vespertilionidae; genus Plecotus; species Plecotus auritus. The sequence continues at coordinate 141,564,514 of NC_137776.1, read as the reverse complement.
ATGCAGTAGCTTTATAATTGCTGGCTAAAAATACTCACCTTTTCATGCCATTCTCCCATGCCTCTTTTCTTTGGAATTTGACTTTCTTTAGCAACTTGCTTTATTCCATGCTAGTTCTGCTCTGGGCATCTAAGGAATTCTCTACTTAAAAAGAAAAGTCCAAAGGAGCTGATGGTCAATGATAAAGCCTGTTTGAATAATCTGACCAATCAGTAGGTCCCCTTGCCAAAGCCATAGAGAGGACACTCCAGACTGGCTAGTAACCCTGTCTCTTTCTTTCTATCCAGGCTTTTGTTTGTTTGTTTGTCTGTTATCCTCCTCTGCAAGTTGATGGTTTTACAGGAAATAACAGGAAATGAATTCTGAACGTCAAAGAGCAAAAGGAAGAATGGCTAACTGTCATAATTCTCTTCTTCTAGTAGGTTTTTCTTTGCCTTTGTGTCCATTGAGTAGAGAAATAGTCTGCACAAAATAAGGGGAAATGAGGCTCCAGCAACAGAGCAGGTGGTTAGCATGGCCTGAGAGCTATCAGACCGCCAGGGGGACCAACAGGGCTCTGCTGCTGCTCTGCCTGTTCTCTCAGCAGGCTCTTCTTCGGCTTGGAAGCGGTGGCCAGGGACATTGAAGAAAGAACTCTCCCTGTAACCTCAATGCGGCTTCCATTCATTCTCCTGCCCTTCCATTGACTGCAGGAAATAGTCATCAGTAGAATGAGCGGGAGGCCTTCAGCAGAGGGGTGTTTCAGAGGACAGTGCGGGAAGGGAAATCCAGCTCTGTCTTTGAATAAACTGCTTTAGCTTTAAGCCTCAGGTATTTCTACTGGAAAACAAGACTATACTTTCCAATGAGGGTCATTGGGAAGGTTAAGTGAGAGTTATACAGGTACAATGTTGAGGCATGCTTGCACACCATGGCTGCTATTATGATTATAAGGGCTCACTTCTCTTCTCAACTGAGGCAGACGTGTTTATTTCACTTAGCAACCGCTTTCCCTAAGAGCCTACAGATGTTCAATCCTTAACTTTCTAGTAGCAGAAAGAGCTCAAATAAGATTAACTAGAAAATTTTCCTGCCTAAAATATAATACTTAATTTACCTAAAGATCTCTTATATAGAAACTTCAACTACTCAGAACCAGGAAATAAGACATTTTATTTTTTAAAAAAAAAAGACTTATTTGAATGCCAATATCAGTATCAGATAATCTGTGCACTAAATTCCACACAGTCATGGGCATTAAATGCCATAGAAACCACCGCTATTCTGCTCAATGTTGGTCTGGTATTCCTGCCCATTGCAGTTAGAAAGCTGGGAGGCAAAATGAATGAGGGTTGTTAGAAGAGTTAGAGTGTACAGTCAGGACCCTTTAAGTAGCAGACAAATAGCTCTAAACATGAGCAGTCTGGGACCATTTAAGGAGAGCCAGATAGCTCTACTTTTCTTGAGTCAATGAAAACAACACAAGTCACAAAAAAAGCAACGGATTTTCATTTTGTATATGTTGTCTAAGATGACAAATGTGTCTGTTACATTTTCAAAAACATTGACTTTGTTTTTAATTGGCATTAAGGGATAATCCCTACTTACCTGGAACGTCACTTCTATAGAGCACTTCATTCTTTAATATCTCCAGATAAAACAGACATCGTTGTATAACTGCACAATTGAGGTAATAGGGGATATGTGAAAAAAATGCTAGCATTGGACGGAAGTGGTATATATAGAGTCAAACATTTTTCTGATGGTTCTTTGTGGGAAAAGCAATGCTGATTGAAATGACATTCTGCCACCCAACAGAACCACACTCAAATTGCATGTAGAGTTGCTTTCTGGAACAATGATTACCTATTTAACATGACTCATGAGACCACTGTATATATGTGTGTGTGTGCACATGCACTTATCTCCTTATGGTTGTGATAGGCAAATGAATAGATGTCAAACCTCCCTCCTCTTTTGCTCTCCACAGAGAGCAATTTGAAGAGCTTCTGTTCTTAGTCTTGGGGTTCTACCCTTACATATACATTGCTCTGTGGCAGTTATAATCTCAAAAGTTATAAAGACCTCCCTTTCCCCACTTTCAGAATCTCCCCAGGGCCATGGCGTAGCTCTATTTAAAGACATTTCAACAAAGAGCTTGTTCTTTTTGCTCATCAGTGCAGAGGTTTCGAGGGCATGTGAGCAGCAGAGACTCTATCTAGTTTGGTAGAGCACAGAGCACTGTCTGATTCACCTTCTACCCTCCAGGGTGCTGCCCTGGGCCTACGTTCTACTTTTGAGTCAAAAAGAATGTAAGTTATGGATAAACCCTTCACCTTCCCCCAAATTATTCCAGCTTCCCTATTTCTGTCACGAGTGGTCCCATGCTCTAAGCACTGAAGCTGGAAAACTAATAGGAGTCACCTTTGATTCCTCCCTGTCTCTTGACCCCTAAAAATCAACCCACCTATGACCTGGAGAGGCTCTGAGCAGAGTCCTTAGAGCTGTACAGATTTGGGCTTCAATCTTACCTCTGTTGTTTGCCAGCTAAATGCTCCTGGCTGCTCCTGGCTGAGCCTCATAGGGTTGATGTGAGGATTAATAGATATAAAATGCTTGATATATGCCCTAGTATATATGGAATTTTGTCCAGATTCCTTAACACTAAAAATCATTCACAGCTTGGCCCCAACCTTCCTTCATAAGTCACCTTCCCTTTACTCCAGCCAAGTTGAATATTCATATGTAATTTTTTGATGTTCATTTATTTCTTATTTTCTGTTATCATTTTCTTCTTCCTGCTCCACCTCACACCATATTTCCCTATTGAATCTCTAATACCTCACAAAGTCCAGATCAAATCCTGCACTTCTCAATGAAGTTCTTGTGTCACACCAGGCAGAAGTGACCTACAGTCTTTCCTAAGTGGTAGTTTTCTTGTGACCTTCATCTCAGCTCTCTCATTTTTATCTTGTTTCAATCTCTTTCTCCCCAAATGTTTTCCCGTGTGACACATGTACAAATGACATGGAACAGTAAATTAATCATCAGAGAGAGAGAGAAAATAATTGTTTTGTTTGGGAGAAAAGCTATTCCTCTTAGACTTTTTTTAAAAAATAAAAAGTTAATAATACCAAAATCTTGCAATTTTTTAAAGGATGTTAACCCTGGAGCAGTTAACAATTGTTTATGCAGTGGGCAACAATGAGAACATGGTCAACTATTCAATGGGAAGATACAGGGCTGCGTGCCTGAATGAGCCCAAGGAGGAGAGAGGGGTTACTGGGCTATAGGGAAAAACAATAGACTTGATAAACTGAATCGTTCTTTCTTTGAATCAATTCCCTCTAAGCTTGAAAGAATAGAAAACTTTTCCAAGTAAGTTTCATTGTCAGTTGGTATAATATGACAGTGATGGGCTCTCCCTTTTACCATTTAACAAGTGTCATGTTCTTCCATTGGCAGGTCAGAAAATGCAGCTTCATTCTTCATTAGCCAGACTGGTTCAAGGGAAACCTGGTTACAGAGAAAACCTACCAGGGATGCTTTTTGTTGCCCTTTGTGTTTCCATTCTTGTCATCTGACAAAGGAGGCTCTTGCTTCTAATTCCTCTCAAGTGGCCCTAGAAAAAAGCTGTGGAGAAAACACAAATTACTATCTAAAACTGAAAAAATAGCAATTACAGCAGCATCTCCAGGCTGGGCATTGTAAATAAGCAGGGATTTTTCTCTGCTGGAGGGACTGAGAGCCAGGCACACAGGAACAGGAAGAGGAGAGCAGCCCCTGGCAGGCATGCAAACTTAGAGGCAGAGGAGGGTCTACGAGGGTTTGACTTCCATGTAATGTTTCTTTATGATTTTCTATTTGATCTGCCATTGCTTAAGACAGAAATATAATTGTGCATCTTCATGTGCAAATGCTTTCAAATATTTTAACTCAAACAAACACAAAATTCAGAATTATCTTCGGAAAGACACATACCCCAGGATGTCCTGGCATTGGCCCAACATGTCCTTCAAACATGTGTTTATGCACACATTTACAAAGCAGCCCAAGGTTTTCTTTATCTTCTCTCGGGCTAGAAATTTACTTTAATACTGGTTCTTAGGACCACAGGTGACCTTCTTGACAAAATAGCAGTATCTGTTTTGCTTATGATTAGTCTGCAAAGCTGCAAATGCTATTGAGCAATACAATGAAAACCTGATTCTTTGAAATGACCATGATTTTGACCAAGTGAAAAGTAAAAATGAATGAACAAACTGCCATGTAATTCTAATTATAGAGGAGATTATTTAAATAATAAGAGTTCTAAGAATAACTACATATCAATAAATTTTAAAATAAGCCTAACCAGTGGACACAGACAACAGGAGGGTGAGGGCATAAGTGGGGGGGAAGGGTTGGGGAGGTGATGGGGGATGAAGACACATATGTAATACCTTAATCAATAAAGAAATAAAAATAAAAATAATAAATAAATAAAATCTAAGTGACATGTTTGATTATCTAAGAAAATATATGAAATTGATGGAAGGAGAAGCAGAAAATCTAAATTGATCAATAACTTGAAAAATTCCTGTAAGTAATCTATCTATCCCTAAAAATGCTTCAGTGCTAGATAGTTTATAACTGTCCTACTACGTCTGCCAGAAGCCAAATTCTTTGTTATGTAAACTGTTCTGGGACATAACTAAATACGTAAAGCTTCCCAATTCATAGTGCAAATTAGAGCAACTCAAGTACCAAAATCAGTCAAGATTGTGACAACCTCACTTGCAAGCATAGCTGCAAAACCCTAAGTAAAATATTAGCAAATAAACCCAGTGCTGTTAAAGAGTAACAAATCGAAACCAAGGAATTTTATGTCAAAACTACCATTTTGCTTCACATCCCCGCCTGATTTTCTGAATCTCTGCCAACACAGGGGAGTGGTAGGAGAAAACTCTGCTTTTCTTGTTTGATTGTGTTGTTTTTTTTTCCTGAGGCAGACATATGAATGTGTCATTAGTACTTTAAATGTTTAAATTTCAAATAAAAAAGTTTTAGAGTAGTAATGAACTCATAATATCTCAGGTCAGTTCAAGGCAACATTATGAAATAAATTTCATCTTTGGATCCTCCAGCCATTTGTTGGTGCTTCCTTTCCCTCTTTCTAGAGTCCTTGGGTTCTTCAAGCTGAGCACACAAGGATTGGGATATGGACAGGTGGGCAGCCATTTCCTCCCATCAGTTATCCCCCCAAAAAATGCAAAGTTCTGGCACACAATTTCATTTCAGGCTCTTGGACAAACAACATTATATATACCCATGTCTTCACCTTCCCACCCTAAAATCCTTTAGATTTTACTATACACCTTCCTTCTCCCCTCCTCAAATGTGTTTCTAGGATAGCCTGGTAATCTTATATTTGAGGATAAATATAACTTATGTATTTGCTGCCTCCGAAGAATTTGCATCTGACATGTGACCTCTAATTAGGCAGTGAAATTTAGGCATCTGCAGGACAAATAGGTCAGATGTGTAAGGAATTCCATTTGATGCCTGATTTCTGAATTCTTCTAAAATGGTGAGCTCATATGTTATCCTGATTCTTCAGCCTGCTAACAGCTTGGTATATAATAATGTCTTTCCGACTATAACCATCCATGGCTTAAAGAGTAAAAAGGTTAGCCAAGCCCAGCCAGCATGGCTCAGTGGTTGAACATCAACCTATGAACCAGGAGGTCACTGTTCAATTCCCAGTTAGGGCATATACCCGGGTTGCAGGCTTGATCCCCCAGTGTGAGGTGTGCAAGAGGCAGCTGATCAATGATTCTCTCTCATCACTGATGTTTCTATCTCTCTCTCCCTCTTCCTCCCCCTTCCTCTCAGAAACGAATAAAAATATGTATTTTTAAAGTTAGCCAAAATTCCACTTCTGCCCCCAGGTTTTTAATCCAGGGAACCTCAAAATTTCTTCCCATGAGTGCTAAGCAGATAAGAGGTGTCTCTCACCTCCCAGGTGGATTCCATCGAGGCATCAAGAGCTATTTGAGGCTATGTCCAATGGCACTTTGGCCAAACTAGGGTTTCACAGAAGCAGATTACTGTGGAAATCTTATGGAGTTGGGGCACATCTCCACCGAATGGGTCTTACCAGAAGTCTCAACTGTGACCCATGAGCCAAACATAGTACCTAAATGGATCTTGTCTGGCTCTCTATATTTTTAACATTTTTTTAGTTCAAGTGCCTGTGAAGGCGTTTCATCATGAAATCTCTGCCTTATAATCATCCCAGGACATAAACTGATACAAAAGAATTAAACAACAAACAAGTGCTCATATGATCTTTTTCCTTCCCCTCACTTTTTCCCAAAGATTAAGGCACAAGACAAAAAGGTGAGATTTATCAAGTTCCAGCCACAGCTGTCCTTCTATCTAGTTGTTGACCTTAAGCATTGGGTCTTTTTCTCTGGGCATTAGACCAGAAAATTTCTAAGGCAGCTGATAGTTTAACAATTGATGGTTCTGTGTCCATTTTATCCACCATAGTAGAAAAACTTAGAATTATATATTAACAAATTCTATAAAGTTTACTCCCTATGTAGTTGGAAATAGGCAAGCACTATTATTTTCCCATTTACAGACAGGAAACTCAATGCCTAAAGTAGTTGAATACAATAGTAATTCAATGTAGCTATTCTAAAAATCTTTTGGCTTCCTTAAGTAGCTTCCCTCTGCCTTGGAAAAAAAGTCTTTATTGTTCTTAAGCATTATTTGGGGACTTTGTGTTAATCCAACATGTATTAATCCTTCCCCAGAAAATAATTTTCTCCATTGGATATACTACTTAATTATTCTCAAGATGTTTCCAGGTTACTGAAAGAACTGAAGGCCAAAACCGGTTTGGCTCAGTGGATGAAGCGTCAGCCTGCGGACTGAAGGGTCCCAGGTTCGATTCCGGTCAAGGGCATGTAACTTGGTTGCGGGCACATCCCCAGTAGGAGGTGTGCAAGAGGCAGCTGATTGATGTTTCTCTCTCATTGATGTTTCTGACTATCTATCACTCTTCCTTCCTCTCTGTAAAAAATCAATAAAATATATGTATAAAAAAAAAGAAAGAACTGAAGGATAGAGGCATCACAACATTGAAACCTTTGAGTAACAATTGCTGAGGAGTAAGTGTGGGGATGGCTATATTGCACACATACATACACATGCATGCATATAGACACATAACAGGACCATTTACTGACGGGCATACTAACTCACTATTTTTAAACACTTAATTACTCATCTCATCATTTACATTATGGTTTACACATTTCTGTAAATACGGCAAGTTTTAATTTTACAACTGAAAGGTTAGAAGAGGACATTTTCCTTGGTTTCTGGTTTCTCCTCATTGTCACCGTAATCAATGCAATTACCTAAGATGGTCTTTGCTAGGAGGCTGCTGAGGCATCTCCCTCTCAGTGAACTGCAGAGCCCTCTAGTTGAATACTTGCTGTGTATGCTTTCCCTGTGGTTAAGAATCTGCCTTAAAAATGTTGAAATAGTCTGCGTTCAGATATGATCTCAATGATTTAATTTCTCTTGGGGGGAAAAATGCATTGCTAATGGCCACGTCTCACATTGCAGATTACAGTATTTCGGATGGGATCAGAAGGACACCAGGACATTGATTTAGCTATCCTGACAGCTTTGCTCAAAGGTAAGAGTTGCTGTGTCCAGAGAGTGCAAAAATAATTTAAATCCATTAACATAGCAGCTTTATGTACCCTAATAGTGGATATAAATCCATATGATATCGTGACACATCCTATCATGGATAACATAAGTACCTCTCCTGTAAGACACTGTTACTGCTATTAAATTTTTCTATAATGGAGCTGTTATAGAATGACTCAAGTTCATAAAATTTAAGTATACTACAATTCAGTCATGTCCACTGAATCATAAAACTACATAAAGTAAACAGGCTACTATAATATGTAAGAAACTGAGTTACTGAAGTTATTTAATAATTATTGCCCTATATACTTTTAAAAATCACTTAATTTGGCATAGATAGATAGATGATAGACATAGAGATATCATAATACATTAAAATGGAAAATTTCTAAAACCATTTAGAGCAAGAGAGAAAGAAATCAAAAAAGTAGGCTACTGTACTTTTTATAATTGAGCATTATAAAGTGTATCATGTGTCCTAGGTTGAGAACCTCTGCTCTAAAGCATTTGATACCAGTGAACTAAAAAATATATACATGCAGAAAAATTAAGGGACTATGCATAGGTTGAACCACAAAGCATACCCTGGGCCCCCTTCTCAATTTATGAGACAAAATTAAAAGTTTGAGGCAAGTAACTCTCTGATATCTGCTAATCCTATATAATAAAAGGCTAATATGCAAATTGACCGAACAGAACAACCAGTTGCTATGATGCGCACTGACCACCAGGGGGCAGACACTCAATGCAGGAACTGCCCCCTGGTGGTTAGTGCACTCCCATTTGGGGAGCACCGCTCAGCCAGAAGCCCTGAGCTCACGGCTGGCAGCTTAGGACATCGCTCGAGGGCTCCCAGACTGCGAGAGGGCACAGGTTGGGCTGAGGGATGCCCCTGAGTACACGAATTTTGTGCACCGGGCCTCTAGTCTTATATAAAACTAAGACAACATAATAAAACTGATAGCTAACACTTAGGATGTTTTAAGTGCCCAACACTGTGTTAGATGCATTCGATGTATAAATTCATTTAATCTGACCAGTTCATTACAAGGCCCATTTTATAAATAGGGAAATTGAGGCACAGATTTAATAACATGCCCAAGGTCAGACAGCCTGACCTCATAGACCTCACTTACATATATCTCCAAGGCATTCCAATCCCATTGGTAATAAGACAGGGAACATCATATTTATCACCTTGAACCAAAATGGAGAAGTGGCTCAATTATTAAAACATATTAGCTATTGCCCTGGCCAGTGTTCTCAGTGGTTAGAGCATGAGCCCCGTGAACCAAAGGGTCTTGGGTTTGATTCCTGGTCAAGGACATGTACCTGGGTTGCAGGTTCAATCCCCTGGCTCCAGTTGGGGTGCATGCAGGAGGCAACCAATCAGTGTGTCTTTCACATCGATGTTTCTCTCTCTCTCTCTCTCTCTCTCTCTCTCTCTCTCTCTCTCCTCTTTCTCTCTCTCTCTCTCTTTCCCTCCCCCTCAATCTCTCCCATCCACTCTCTCTAAAAAGCAATGGAAAAATATCCTCAGGTGAGGACTAACAAAAACAAAAACAAAAAAAATATTAGCCATCATAATATCGTCCATTGAAAATATTTTCTTCCTCTTTCAGTATTTTGTGATTTAAAATTGTGCTTCTCCTTTAAATCAGTCTTAGAATTTATTTGTTGTAATGTTTTCTGACTGTTTTGTTCATAACAGAACATAGGAATATATTTTATATTATAACCAAGTAGTTACACATACATATTTAGGAAACTGAAATTAAGGTATATGAGTTAATGTTTACATAGACTCTGGATGATGAAATCCTATATTTTTTATTATCTTTAATGTGATTATATCCCACTGAAGGGTTTTCATGACCCACTAATGGGTCATAACCTGAAGTTTATAAAACACTGCCATAGAAGATTAAAGGAAATTATGATTGCTCTAAAAAATTAACATTTTAATCACTATAATGAACCTTATTTATGTAGCAGTTGATGCTAATGGGAATTTATGCTGTTAAAAGATTATGGCATGTCAACTCTATTTTACAAAGGCTTTTAAATGCTCTCTGATTTTGACCCAGTTGGTTTGTGGAGTATATCAAGCATATACTTTTGCTGACTTTCTTAGAGGCCAAGAGCATACTTATATCAGTTGCAGATTCTTTAGTTTGTTAAATTATTCTTCCTATGTATTTTTTATTATGCCTGAGCATGTAACGTTGTTTACACTTAATTGTTCTACAATAATATTTAGTTTTCAGTTATCTAATGCATGAGGAATCTTTGTATAGCACAGTTCTTATTCTCTCCATCATTGGAGAAAACCAGAAGTTAGATAGGAGAAGCAGGAGAGAGCTGTGAAACTAACCACTGGTTGGTCCATAAATCCAGATCCCGTGGGGAATGAGGGAGGGAAGATAGGAAACCAGGTGGCTTTGGGGAAAGTCTACCTTTGCTGCCCCTTGTTTCTGATCCCATTGGGTTTTATTTTCTTCCGGATCTGTATGTATTAAAGGATACTGTTTATGATACAGACTTATTGAGTACTTGTTCAAAAATGAAGAGAGAAAGAGAACAAAGTGAATACTGTCACAGAGATCTGAGGCCCATACCTTCTTCAAATGATAGCCCGAGGTAGCTTTGAGAATAGGTGACATCACATATGTCATTCACATTAAGTAACCATTCTCTGAGAGTTGTGGTCTGAGGCTGGAGATTGTACACCCTTCTTCCCCCTTTCCCTTCTCCCCTCCCTAGCCACACACACCCACGGGAATCTAAGGAGATGGTACAGAGTACAGTTATCAGAGAAAACACAGCACAATGAATGTCCAGATAAACAACAAACTTTGAGCGTAATCATGTCCCAAATATTACATGGGGCCTACTTACACTAAAAAAAATTGTTCATTATTTATCTGAAATTCAGACTTAACTGGGAGTCCTGTATTCTTACTTGCTAATTCAGGCTACCCTATTCCAAGGAGGTCTGACACCTTGAGAGTTTCTATGGTAAATGTATTCAAGAATCTAGGGAGGGTAAAGAGATTAACCAAAAAACATATATACATAACACATTGATACAAACAATAGTGTGGTGCTAGCCAGAGGGAAAGGAGGTGGGGGCTAAGTGGAGGTGGGTAAAGGGGGGGAAATGGGATGGAAGGAGACTTTGCTTGGGGTGGCAGGCGTGGCACGGTGTGCAGATGATGTTTTGTTGAGTTGTACATTTGAAACCTATATGGTTTTGCAATCAATGTCATCCCAATAAGCTCAATTTAAAAAAAAAGAATCTAGGAAGGTCACCTAGTTTCTCTGTCTGCCAGGCCCTGCCTAAATAATAGCAACCAGAAAAAATCTTCCACTGGAAAAGACCCTAAATTTATCTTAAACTATCAGATGTTGACAACAGCTCTCTCAGTCACCTCATGCTATCTGTGTCTCTCATACAGTAGCATAAATCTCTTGATCCAGGCTCAATGAAGCCAGAAAACATCTGCTCATAGCAGAAGTTGTAAGTAGTGTTTGACCCTTTCTGTGGATAAAATTACTCCTGATTTTTTTCTTTTTTTGTACACCTTGGAGTTCACCTTGGAAATGAAATAATGTGGGTGCACATTCTCATACCTATACATGCACTAAAGTATAATATGTGTTGATCGCTGTCCTTCCTAAATGAGAAATTCTTTTTCTTTGAGTTTAATCTTCATTGGTAAAGAAGTCCACCTGCAGCATGGGGAGAATGTAAAGTTTACTGCTTACTTCTTTTTCTGGAAAACAATTTAAAAGAGCTAAAAGAAAGTTCAAAACACAATGCTCCCAACTGTCTCAATCATCAAAACAAGGAAATTCTGAGAAATAGTCACAGCCTGGAGAAACCAAGATGGCGGCATAGGTAAACACCTAAACTGCTGCCTCGCACAACAATTTCAAAACTACAACTAAAAGACAAAACAGACACCATCCAGAACCACAGGAAAGCTGGCTGAGTGAAAATTCTACAACTAGAAGGAAAGAGAAAAGCTCACAGAGAATTGGAGGTACGGCAAAGGGGCTTTGTGCGCGCAGAGAGGAAGGGCGGCTGAGAGCCTGGCTGACTTTCTCTGGCGGAAGGGGGAAGGAAGCCTCCGACCGCACTGAACCCCAGTTCTGACTGCACTGAACCCCAGTTCCGGGCGAACCCCTGGGGACCCACGCTCTTACGGGGGGAGTCTGGACTCTCGGGCGGAGACTCGGGAGCCGGGGAAGGTAGAGGACTGAAAGCGCGCGTGCGCCAGTGCGCACAAAGGCTGCGGAGGTTGCCACAGGCTTTCCCTAGTGGAAGGGAGTCAGAGGATCCTGACTGCACTGAGCCCCAGTTCTGACTGCAGTGAACCCCAGTTCCAGGCGAGCCCCTGGGGACCCATGCTCTTGTGGGGGGAGTCTGGACTCTCAGGCAGAGACTCGAGCTGGGGAAGGCGGAGGACTGAAAGTGCACATGCACGCAAGGGCAAGGCTGACAGGAAGCCAAGACTGAGGCTCCGCCCCATCCAAGCTGAGCACAGAGGCTATTGCAATTTGGCAAGTCTAATCCTATAAGGCTGTCTCCAGCACCGAACTTCTCCCAGCATAGACACAGCTGATCCTTACAGCCAACTGGCCTGGAGGTCAATTCTTCCCAGTGATACCAACAACAATAAAGACTTAATTACAACAAGGCTGTACACACAGTCCACAAAGGGGTGCACCAAGAGTGTCCACCTCAGGTTAACTGGGGAGGCAGACCCACTGGGCCATATTGGAAACCTAGCACAAATATCTACCTTACCAACTCAGGGAAGCAGTGAAAATGTGGCGTCAAAGAATCAGATCACAAACGAAAGAAATGGAGGAAAACAAACGACTGGATATAGAATTCAAAACCACGGTTATAAGACTTTTTAAGAATATCCTAGAAAAGGCCGATAAATATAACGAGACCCTCGAAGATATGAAAAAGGACCAACTAGAAATGAAACATACACTGACTGAAATAAAAAATGTTATACAGAGACCCAAAAACAGAATAGAGGAACACAAGAATCAAGTCAAAGAATTGAAATGCAAAGAAGCAAAAAACACTCAACCGAAAAAGCAAAAAGCAAAAAAAAAATCCAAAAAGTTGAAGATAATGTAAGAAGACTCTGGGACAACTTCAAGCGTACCAACATCAGAATTATGGGGGTGCCAGAAGAAGAGAGAGAGCAAGATACTGAAAACCTATTTGAAGAAATAATGACCGAAGGCTTCCCCCACCTGGTGAAAGAAATAGACTTACAAGTTCAGGAAGCCCACAGAACCCCAAACAAAAGGAATCCAGGGAGGACCACACCAAGACACATCATAATTGGAATGCCAAGAGCAAAAGACAGGGAGAGAATGTTGGAAGCAGCAAGAGAGGGACAGTTGATTACCTACGGGGGAGCACCCATACGACTGTCAGCTGACTTCTCAACAGAAACTATGCAGGCCAGACGGGAGTGGCAAGAAATTTTCAATGTGATGAATAGCAAGAACCTACAGCCAAGATTACTCTGCCCAGCAAAGCTATCATTCGGAATTGAGGGGCAGATAAAGAGCTTCACAGATAAGAAGAAGCTGAGGGGGGTTCATCACCACCAAACCAGTATTATATGAAATGCTGAAAGGTATTCTTAAAGAAGAGGAAGAAGAAAAAGGTAAAGAGAAAAATTATGAACAACAAATACATATCTATCAACAAGCGAACCTAAAAATCAAGTGAATTAAAAACCTAAGGAACAGAATAATCTGGTGAATATAATAGAATCAGGGGCATAGAAAGGGAGTGGACTGATAATTCTCAGGGGGAAAGGGGTGTGGGGGGTATGGGAAGAGACTGGACAAAAATCATACACCTATGGATGAGGACAGTTGCGGGGAGGTAAGGGCAGAAGGTGGGTTGGGAAATGGGTGGAGGGGAGCTATGGGGGGAAAAAGGAGAAATAATTGTAATAATCTGAATAAAGATTTATTTAAAAAAAAAAGTTAAAAAAAAAAAAAAAGAAAAAGAAATAGTCACAGCCTGAGGAGATATGATGAGTAAATTAATGTGGTTTCTTGGATGTGATCCTTGAGCAGAAAAAAGAAAGTATTAGGTTAAAAACTAAGAAAATCTGATAGGAAAGGAGAAAGCATCTTATGGAATCCTATATAATAAAACCCTAATATGCAAATTGACCGAATGGCAGAACTTCCGGTAGCTATGACACATACTGACCACCAGGGGGCAGGCCCTTTTTGCAGGAGCTGCCCCCTGGTGGTCAGTGCGCTCCCACAGGGGGAGCACCGCTCAATCAGAAACTGGGTTCACAGCTGGTGAGCACAGTGGTGGGTCTAAGCCAGTAGTCGGACATCCCCCAAGGGGTCCCGGATTGCAAGAGGGTGCAGGCCGGGCTGAGGGACCCCCCCCCCCCCACGCCACCCCAGTGCACAAATGCCATGTACCAGGCCTCTAGTTAACTATAAAAGTCAAGTACATATGTGATCAAAGTACTATACCATGTACAGGCAATATTAGCATAAAGTATCTGTATAAATCACATAAGCATGGATAATGGCTGATCACTGTTGATTGAAGAAATGATTAGAAATACCATTGGAGAATCTAAGCAAGAAATATACCTTGGTATGAATGTAGAATTAACAACAAATAATTTGTAGGAAATCAAATTTCCCTATGATCTTATATAGTCAGTTCAGAGAAAATTACCTAGTTCCTACCATTTTATTTCACATGTTTTAGTCCTTCAGACATAATTAATGCTAATCAATACTAATAAACTAATTAATTACTTATAGGTACTTAAGAAGAGGATGACACTTCTTTTTAAGATATGCATTTGTAAGTTTGTTCAAACCTTAAAGAAAAAAGTTTGAAATAAAAATTCAAGTGCCAATCTGAAATTAATACAAAATAGCAGTGAATGTAAGCTGTAATTGAAAAATCAAATTTAAAAATGTCAAATGCCAAAAGAATAGCAAATATATTGTAACTTCAGGAAAATTTCAAGAATGCCATTGATTAATTTAGATCATACCAAACAATGAAAATCACTATGTTCAACCATTTTCCTTTAAAATTATATCTTTTAAGAAAACTAAAATGAAAATAAAAGTGGATAAAACCTTTAAAATATTTTTTAACATTTCAAAACTACTTCTGAATGCATGCTCCTCCAACTCTATGAACTACAAACTACAGGGTTATTATCACAAACTAGTACTAACATCAGTAGGCAATTAGTCTTGCTAAATAACTCATCTTATTTGTTAAGTAACTTAATCCCTAGTGAAATAAAAATGTTGGAATACATTCTGAAGTAGTTTATGTCCAATAATTCTATGTACCAAATAGATCTCATAAGCAACTAACATCCTGGAGTATTTGCTGAGAAGCTACCTTGCTTAAGCTCAGATGACTCATGAATAGGTTTTATGGGAATTAATTATGGCCCAACTTCGAAGAGAAAAAAGTATTTCTAATTATGTGTTCCATCTTTCACATCCCTCTTTCTTGTGTGTAGGCAGCTTAATACAACACTTGCATGAATGCTTTCCTTTTAATATCTTTTTTTTTTTAACCTGGAACTGTTTGTATAGCTTTATTAAGGCCAAAAAAAGAGACATTGATGTTAACACTGTCATCACTCATGAGATGCAAACTTATCATAGTTATTAAATATTATACAGATGGAAGTAGATGAATTTTTTACCAAAAGAGATCTGCAAAGTCAAAATGTGTGGCATATTCACTTTATTTTAGATTTGAAATGGGATGGGGTAAACTGTGGTTGAACAATAAAATATTTCAGTTGGAAATGAAACTCATCATGTAATTATTACAATGTAGATTCTTTACCAAAGTATTTATTAGGCCCTTCTCTGCATGATGCCACTTCTCCAAATGCATTTGTTTCCTGGTGATTTACTTTATTCTTTTAGTCAAATCTTTAACTTCAGTGACACAGAGCAGATTGGCCATCACCAGTTAGAGTCCAGACATGGGTCTCAAAAACTTACATCTGCCACTGGCTTATTACTACCTCATCCCAAAGCCACTATGACCTATTCTAATTGTAATGGCCTATACTTGAATAATTCTGCCAGAATTTTTTGATATATTTTTTATTGATTTCAGAGAGGAAGGGAAAGGGAGAGAGAGCTAGAAACATCAATGATGAGAGAGAATCATTGATTGGCTGCCTCCTGCACGCCACACTGGGGATCAAGCCCACAACCCAGGCATATGCCCTGACGGGGAATCGAACCTCAACCTCCTGGTTCATAGGTCAGTGCTCAACCTCTGAACCACACCAGCCCAGCTCTGCAGAAATTTTAAAGCAATTAACATTCTTACCTTTTTTTCACCAAGAGCAAAAATCTATTCCTTAGGGAAAAATGATTCTGTAAAGGCCAAATTGCCACAGGCTTTTCCCACAAAGTCCTTCCACCCTATCCTCCACTGCTGCCCCAAATCCTCAGTATGGGATTTAGCACAATGAGACCACCCTGCAAAGGGCCTTCTAATAGAGACAATGACGGCCATATTCAAAGCATCACTACTCCCTGATTGAACCAATTGCTTCACCTCATTGAGGTTCTGCTTCCTAATCTGTAAAGTTGAGGTAATTATCATACCTCCTTCATAGTCATTGTAACAATTTTAATTGATAATACAAGTAAAGTACTTGCCTGGAAAAATTCCATTAATAAATGATAATCTGAATAATGATGGTGATGATGATGATGATGATGATGCAAATTTATTTCCCTGCAAATCCAAGTCAATCTCAGAGCAATAACAGAGACCAAGTAGACAGCAATTCTAGACAGTTCTGTCTGTCTCTAATAGCAGACTTCAATAAAAGAACTTAAATCTTTTAATCCCTTTATCTGTATAATGTTTTACAATTCACAAAGCATTCTCACATAAATTTTAATCACCTATCTAATCTTTACAGCTCTGAGCATTGGTTACAAGATAATTTATCTCTAAACTGAGACTGTCTTAGGCATGAAAGTGGCCAGTATTGATCATTATACCAGAACAACTGGGATAAACCAAGAATATCCAGGCAAGCTCAAAAGTGTTAACACCCTGGTTACAAACTCCACCTTCTAATTAGAAAGTTTCCAGAGGAAAAGGATTGTGTCTTCTTTACCTTTATATCCCAACACCCAGAAAAATTCTTAACATATGGTAACACTCATAAATATCCATTGATAAGAAAGAAGTGGAGTCTGGCTCAATCAACCACTAGCCAAAGTCACATAAACAATCCAGACATAAGCTGGGGCCTCCTTAAGCCTTGAAATTTCATTAATGTGGACTCTAACCTCTCAACTCAATAATCCACAGAAATGCAAATCCTGCATCATCCCCAAGAGCTCCACAAATTCCTAAAATTCTTAAATTCACCCCTACCTTCTGGTTCCTGATTCATGTGTGTTATTTCTGTTCCTCATCATAGAAGTCAAAATATAAAACTGAGCCCTTCCAGTTTCAAAACAAAAATACAATTCACTTAACACAAAGCGTTTAATAGACATAGTAGACTTTCCTAAAAATATAGGTGTGGCTGGAAGAGAGGGTTACTTCTGAACACTTCTAACTGAACAGCAGGCATCTCCAATGTTGCTATCCTTTGGCTATTTCATATAAAGGACTTTCCATGGATTCTTCATCCATGACTTCCCCACTATCCCGCAGGCTTCCCCTCCCCCAATTCTCCCGCTATTTGCTTCTTCTTCATGCTTCCTCTTGCAGCCCTCTGACACACCTCAGTGATTGAGCATTGACTTATGAACCAGGAGGTCACTCTTTGATTCCCAGTCAAGGCACATGCCCAGATTGAGGCTCAATCCCCAGTGTGAGTTGTGCAGGAGGAAACTGATCAATGATTCTCATCATTGATGTTTCTATCCCTCCTTCTCGCTTCCTCTCTGAAATCAATAAAAATATATATTACAATTAATAACAGTTTTTTTAAAAAGAGTAAAGCAAAGTCCTCTCCTTCTTTCAGAGTGATCCATCTCTACTATTTGGTCCCTAGCCCTGAAGGGCTCATCTGCCCTAAGCAGCTTTGCAAGGTATTTTGCAAACAAAGACCGTCCCCTGCTAATCCTGGTGCCAACCCATAGGAGAGAGTGATTTCTTCAGCTCCTTTCATATAGGTAGTAACTATGAGGGTGGGGCTTGTGATTCAAGTTTCTCATCTGAGAATGAGAGTATAATGTTCTTTGCTCGAAGGCCATAATCACCAGCAGGAGAGGTGCAACATGTAGGTTCAAGTGTTTGCAAGGACCATGAACCCAGGACCATAGGCCATTCCTAGCATAGTTCCAAAGTTATGATCATGTCCCTCAGATTGTCTCACTGTCGAATTTTAAAGCTGGACAGAGCTATGAAGATCTAGGCCACTGCGATGCCATGGCTGATGTCTGGGTGAAGGGAAACCGGAGTCCAGTCTGCAGATGCCGAACGCATTTATTCTTTCTCTGCACCATGCAGCTAGTTAGTTCTGATGACAGAGGTGGTCATCTCTGGCCTCTTGTTACACAGAAACTGAGCACCCTTTCACTCTGCGGCTTGCTCGTGCCTCGGGATGGGCACAATGCCAGTGGGCTCAGTGATCTGCACGTTAAGCTCATTGCAAACCCAAGGCTTGTAAGTGACTCTCAGCTGGGGAAGAAGTCATCACTGCTGACTGCCCAGTAGAGCTATGCAATCATACCTTTTCTTCCTTGACTACCCGAGAGCAATGAATCAGCCTCACTCATTAAATGAATCATCGCATATTCTAAGTTACATGTTCATACAAAAGAACAGCAGCATGATTTGTGAAGTTTACATTAATAATACAAATAACAGTGATAACAACAGTAAAAGTAACGTATGATAATAACAACTACTATGGCACTTACTATAGTACAAGTATTCACTCATCTAACCCTCACAGTACTACAGTGGGGCGAATACTGTAAGTACCAACCATTGAATAGTTTAGAAAACTGAGGCACAGAGAAGCTAAGTATCTTGATCAGAGTTACACGGGTGGAAACTGATGGTGTCTGGACATGAACCCAGGTAATCTGAATCCAAAACACTTGCTCTGCATCCTGGACATATCTACGGTGAGGATCAGATATTAAAGACTGCCCTTATTTTTCACATGTTTTTGAACAATCCATGATGACTAAACTTTCCTTGGTACAGAAAAAAATATATAGTGGTTCCTTGATATATCTAGTTCACTGAACACATAAATTTACTTATTCTCCTATAAATCCCTCTAAAACAAAAGTAAAGGATTATTTATTTAAAAAACATTAAAGCAGGAACAGTATTTTGTGTTCTTGCATGCTAGCCTTCCTTGCAGAGAGGTTGGAAAGAAAATAAACAACCGAACACTAAGCTGGTGTCAAGGAAATTATCAGTGCAACAATTCCAGAAAATGTCCCTGAACTCCAGAATACATTTTCAGATCATAAGAACCCACTGAGTGACCAGCACAATAGGTGAAACTAAATCCAATTAAGTCATGTAATCATGATATTGCAGAATACATAAGACCAAATATATTCTAATGGCTTTCAACCAGAAAAACAAGTCACATGCAAAGGAGCAGGAGCCCAAATGTTTTAAACTTCTAAACAACAATACAAAATGCTATCATGCAATGACTTAAAATATTGGAAAAACATTTGCTTGCAATCTAAAGTTCTATTATCTAATCTACTGGTCACTTGTGAAGGTAGAATAAAGACATTGCCAGACATGAGTTGTCAAAAACTTCAATTCCCGTGAACCACTTCTATGGAAATTACTGAAGCCTGGGCCCCACCAAAATGAAAGAGGAAACAAAACAAAACAGAAAACATGGAACATACGAAACATGAGCTCAGACATAGGAGAGAGGTGTTGGAAATCCCTGGATGATGAGGAAGGAGAGGCTCAAGGGGACAGTTGTGCACCAGGTGTAGGAAGCAAAAGCAGAGCTGTCAGACCTCCCTTAGGCTTAAGTCTGTAACTGGCAGTGTCACTTCTGCTACATTCTACTGGCTAAAGCCAGTCACAGGACCAGCCCAGATGCAGTGCGGGGGTGGGGGAATACTAAGAGTGTGAATACAGGGACATAAGAGTCCCTTGGAAACTCTCTTTGAAGACCAATTACCACGGAGAACCAAAATAATCAGCTACTAGAAATGAATGGTTGACTATGGGAAAGGAGGACTGGGGTGATGAGACTTGTGATTTTTTAAAATATATTTTTATTGATTTCAGAGAGGAAGGGAGAGAGAGAGAGATAGAAACATCAATGATGAGAGAGAATCATTGATTGGCTGCCTCCTGCACGCCCCCTACTGGGGATTGAGCCCGCAATGGCAACCGAGGCATGTGCCCTTGACCGGAATCAAACCCGGGGCCCTTCAATCTGCAAGCTGATGTTCTATCTACTGAGCCAAACCAGCTAGGGCGAGACTTGTGATTTTTATAACAAATCTCTGCATGCATAACTTTAGTAAAAGTAAAGTACAAAATGGCCCCTGGATTACCTAGTTTTCAAATAAAGAGACAACAAGTAAAAGAAAAAGATACCTAAAGTTAGGAAATCACCAATGCAATAATTTCAGCAAATGTCCCAGAACTCCAGAGCATATGTTTCTATAAAATCATGCTAAAAATCACAATATGGAGAATACAATTATTTTAATTACCAAGAGATAAAAATGAATTCATATTTGTCATATCACAAGCAAGCAGAATAATCCAATAGAATGCTTTCTTTCTTTTATTCCGTCTTGCATTGATAATGTTTCTCAGTTTTGCATATTGTGCATAATACGGAAACACTTTCATAACATTTTTTAACATGTCAGTGGGAGATTTTGTGAGGCATTGACTTCTTTTATTGCATAAAGGGCACAATAAAGAGGACCCATCCATTTAGGTAGGTAGGTCAGCAAAAAGAAGGAAGTATCATGATGCCTTACAGTGTTATTAATCATAAGCCATAGAATTCATTTGTCCTTTCAGCTTGCATATTTTATTAGGGCATGAAAAAATAGTGGCAATATTTACTGCAGAAACCCTTGGCAGATATCATTATCTAGACAACCTGACTTTGTAAGCTTTTAGTATAGCTTTGGTCCATAAAGGTCAAGTATCCTACCTCTGAGACCTTACACAGAAGACTCAGACTAATTAAATAAGAGAAAAGAAAAAAGCTTAGACCCAGTGGTTAGGAAGTGTAAGGACCCATGAGAGAAAGAGTCCAGCTGTCACTGCAGGCAGGATACAGTGCCAAGAGGAGGAGGGGGAGCCTTCAGTCCCAGGGGAGCCCTGGGCCACCTCGGACAGGCCAGGGAAGATGCAGCAAGTACCTGAGCAGCTGACAGCAGGTGCCATGCACAGGAGGGGTCTCTTGTTATACCACAGAGGAGGGTCCGGGTGCCCTTTCCTGACTGAGCGTGGTTGTGGCTCCTTAGAAAAAACCCCGTGTCCCTGGCCTAAGCTGCCCAGGCACACATACACAATCAATCTTCTTCATTTACATTCTGAGGAAATAATCATGTTCTTATAATCCAAACAGAGCATTTATGTCTAAATTGAGGCTCTTTCATTGTAACAATTTTACCACTTCTTATGTCGATCTTAGCACCTTACAAGCTTCACTCAGGGGAGTGTCTAAAGAAAAAAACCTCAACAAAAGGTAGCATTTGATCGGCTTCCCAAGCTCTGTCAGAGGACTGCTCCTAATGCCAGTGGCGATTCTGACACGCTTATAAACCCTGGGTGATTCAGGGACTATCAGTTCTTAATCCTGAGAATGACTACACCACTATACAGTAAGGGCTGCTCTGATGAAAATTCGATGACTCCTAATCATTCCCATGGGTCACAGCTGAAACCGTAATCATAGTCTGGCTGGCCATTGCCCTGCACCCAGGAGTGTTTGCGTGGTGGCAGCATTGTTAACCTGATAAATTTATTCAATACTAATCTGGTAAATTTATTGTCGGAAATATGTAAAACACTAAAAATACTTGCACAGTGTTTTACTTTAACAAAGCAATTTTCCCCTCTATTATTCTGTTAAACCTCCAAAGCAATCCTGTGAGGGCAATGTTATTGATCTTGTTTTATACATGAAGAAACTAAATATTGGAGAGGATACGGAAATTTCCAAACACCCACAGGCAATAAGTAAGCTCAGGGCCCTTCCCTTCCACCCAAAGAACTTGTTACAGCCCCTATTTCCACTCAGCACACAGCTGCTCTTAAGGGAGGGGCAACCTGACCTGGATCAGCATTGAGCCAGACAGGTATCTCATCCAGTCTGGCTGTATCTCATTCAGTTCTGTGAGGCCATTCTTAATATCAGGGAGGAATAACCTCTTAAGTTCTAAAAGGCTTCAAAGACCTACATGTGGTAGGAGTATATGCCATAATATACCATAGTTTTCTTGTAATATAAAGAGTAAACAAAATGCTAAAAACACACCAATGAAAGAGACTCCTGGGTTTAGGGGAAATTTTCATGCACCTCTGCATTTCAGAATGCCAAGCCTACTTTATTGATTAAACAGCCTACAGAAATACAAAGTAGTGATATGCCAATTATTGTTTTCAGAGGAATTTAAAGTTACCATTTTAAATTTTACCATTTTACCAATTTTGGCCCTCATCACACAGCAGTAGAGAAAATTCTGG
Source organism: Plecotus auritus (assembly GCF_963455305.1). NCBI lineage: Eukaryota > Metazoa > Chordata > Mammalia > Chiroptera > Vespertilionidae > Plecotus > Plecotus auritus. The sequence continues at coordinate 141,542,061 of NC_137776.1, read as the reverse complement.
CTCACCTCATTCGTGCAGTGTGGGTTATTTTAGAGAGAGGACACAAAAGCCTGTCTGCCTACTTCTCTTGGTGTGGGGGTATCATGAGTTCAATAACATTTTCTAAGTTTCTCTGAGTAAAAAAAAAAAAAAAGTCCGCTCTGAGACCAGACTGCCTGGGTTTGAATCTCATCTCTGGCACTTCCTAGATACTTCACTTTGGACAAGTTTCTGTGCCTCAGTTTTCTCATCTGTAAAATACTGATAATGGCACCTTATAGCTTGTTCTGTGAATTTAATACATTAACACTTAGAAACAGTTCATGGCACAAGTTAAGCATGAAAGAAGTATTAGTTATTATTATCTTTCTTATTTATTAAAAATATGCCAAGAAAGAAACCCCAACTTCCTGCAAAGGGCTGTTTCACTCAGCTGCCTGTTACAAGCCAAATGTGAATTTCTTTAGCTAAAGTTAATGCAAGTTTTCCTACTTCCTTTTAACTTTCTCCTGAGAGTTCACCAAAGTTATTTTTACCAAGAAGAGATACTTATCATTCAGGGCAAGAAAATAGAGCAAAGAATAAATTATACACAGGCTTCATCTACTTTTTATGTGTATGCTTCAAGCCTCTAATTTGGTTTTGCTCCATGTAGCAGCCACATTCCTGAGAGGTTCTCCAGGGTAGGTAGTGTCTGTGCTCTCAGAGACAATCGAAGGTGTATCCTAGCAACGTAAGTCACATGATAGCCAACCCAAGTCACATTTCAATTAGTTTCATTTTACCTTCCTGCTTTTCATATAAATAGAGAATCTGATACCTATTTATTAAATTTATTTACTTTTTGAGAAACTAATGTCTTTAAATGAATGAATTGGCCACCTTTCATTGACTGAGACCCTTATCACATTTAGTTGCAGTATTTACATAAAAAGTAAACTGATGGAAATAAATACAATCCTTAGGAAGACTATTTAATCCAGACAAGATTCTTTAAATAAGAAACGGAAAGGTCCAAAGACTCCAACAAGAAAAAAATGTTCCTCAACTAATGTAGGAATGGATTGCATCACCCTATTTTCACAGAATGATGGCCCTACTAAGGACATTACAAGGCTAGCAAATCCTGCCCCCCTCTGCCACTCTAGTCCATCAAGCAGGACCAGACTTAAACTATCCAGCTCAGATGACAAACCTAACATTTTCTATTTGCAAACTCCCAAAGAGAGTCCACAGCTCTTTACAACCCATTGAAGTATTTAATGATCCTCAGGGAATTAAAAAATTGTTCTCTGCCTTGACCAGTGTGGCTCAGTTGGTTCAGCATGGTCCCATGCACTGAAAGGTTGCTGGTTTTGATTCTGGTCAGGGCACATAATAGGGTCTCAGGAGGCAGCCTGAGTAGAGGGTATGCAGGAGGCAGCTGATGAATATTCACTCTCTCTTTCCCACTCCCTTCCTATCTCTCTAAAAAGAATCAATCAAAATATTTTAAAATAAATAAGTAAAATTTCAAGACCATTTTAGAAAGTTATATATGGGCTCTAGTTTAAACCTCAGACTTAAAAAAGGAATGCTCCCCAACACTGATGCTCAAGTCCCTAAATAAATATTCCCAGCAATGCACACCCATTGGTGCCATGACATATTTGGGATGTCGTACCTCAAGTGGGCCCTAACTCTGCTCTGAAACTGCCTCATTCTTTAAGCCTCCATGTTCCTCCCTTCTCTTCAAGCTGCCATTCCTTCTCAGTCGTAGCAGGTGGTACCTCTCTTACTTCTCTGATACTGTTTTTGTTCATCCAAGTTTTCTTCTATCATCCTCGTCCACTCATGAATATTATTTTCCTCACTCAGCATCTTTGTTTTTCTTCTTTACTCTGAAGACCTCTCTTCTTGGCCTCCATTCTCCAGGGTCTCATCCATCATGTATTTGCTTTCTTCTTTCACATTTCCAATGCATCCCTCTCCAGTGACCCTTTCACTTCTGCTATAAACACAGTCAGGGTCCCTGTCACCTAAGAAGACCCTTCTCTTCTCTACCAAGCCCCTCAAGGTGGCATCTTCCTTTTTTCCTCTTAACCATCACTCTGAATATTTATTTGCCTTTCTACCAGCAGTAGTTCTTAAATGGCTGATTTGTCTCCCTTCACTCCTGGGGGAATTTAGCAATGTATAGAGACATTTTTGATGGTCATGACTTTAAAAAGGGGTGCTATTCGCATCTAATGGGTTGAGTCCAAAAATACTGCTAAATATTCCACAATTACAGGATAGCCCCCACAATAAAATGTCAATAGTGCCGAGTTTGGAGAAACCCTACTGTACAACTGAGTCTGCTTTTCAGAAGAGGGGTATTGATGGGAGAGTAATGGCGTGGGTCGTCTTGATATAATAAACTCATCGTTGTTTTCTCTCTCTCTCTCTTTCCTTTTAGAAGGCAGCTATGCTCACCACTATACCACAAACGCCTTTCTCTTTCCTTTTACTTGTCTACAGGAGCCAATGCTTCTGCCCCCGACCAACTGAGCTTGGCCTTAGCCTGGAACCGAGTCGACATCGCTCGCAGCCAGATCTTTATTTATGGGCAACAGTGGCCGGTAGAGTATATGTTGTCACCCCTGAAAAGGTTGCTTGGGCAAGGCTATTTATTTAAGGAGCCTCTGAAAGCAACTGGGGAAACTGCTGCCTTTTCTTTAGTATGTAAATGAGTTAGGAAATCACTGCCACCTGGTGGAACATGTGACTAAGCACAACTCAAAACGTCCCCAACATCTCCATCTCTCTGAGCGGCCTTTGATAGCAACTTTCAGCAGCAAATGATGCTGTTCCTTTTAAATGTCTAAAAATATATACATAATACAGAATTGCATCCATTACAATAAAGGAGGGGATTAGCAATTGTAGTTAGCAATTTGTTTCTGGTTGTTTTGAGGTTGCTGCTTCCAAGTAGTGGCAACCTGTGCTGGTGCATGGCTGGGTCGCACCTCAGGATGCAGAATTAGCAAGCTTCCCCAGGCAGGTGCCATCTGGTCCTGGTGGCTGAGCACAGGCCCTCCCTCTTCCCAAGCACAGCACAGAGGGAACCAGCGCTTTACATAACTGTTCCTGGTTTGTTTCCCTCATCGACTCTACTAAAAACAAAAACTTGGAGAATTGGCCATTGGGTGATGTATGCATGCATCCCCAGGAGGTAACGGCAGACTTCTGTGCCTGGAATTTTTACTTCTGTGCCTGGAATTACTGTACAGGTCTTTTTTAACCCTTCCTTCCCCCAGAGCACCTGCCTAGGATGGAATCCCTGTCTTCATTCAGGGCCACGAGGGCATTGCTGCTGTGGAAAAATTTGCCAAGGAATCTGGACACAGAAATTTTTGTAAAAGGAATTAAATAAAACCTTAGTAGATGAGCCAACGGACCTAAACAGTTGTTGTGTCTCTGTGTGGAAATGGGTGAGACGAAGGCAAAGTGGCATCACTTAACAAAAAAAAATAGAACAACCTACTTTCTAGTCTGCTTACAAGGGTCCCTCTTCTCAAGCCAGCCAGGGTCTAATTCAGAGCCTAAGAAAGATGAAAACAAAGACAGCAAAGTACCCACTTTAGCACTTCAATGGTGCTGCAGAAGTTTGGCCAGAGAGTTAGGAGAGGAAAAGCCTTGTAAACCCTTGTACTTCTCAGGAGAGAGAGAGAGAAAGAGAGAGAGAGGGGCCGATTTTGAGATTCAAGGAGATTATAACTTTAGCAACTAGAAATCCTTGAATTCTATTTTCAAAGACCCAAAACACAGGAGAGATTGTCGCTGTCTCAAAAGCAGAGTTGGAAGCAGTCTTGCTAGCATGCTGTTGGATGTGCTGAAGGTTTACCATATGTCAGAGGCATCCACGTCTAAACTGTTCAGATGAATGCTAAAGAACTGCATCTCTAGAGCCTGGGGCAGGCTAACTCAGTGACTTGATTTGCAGGTGGGGTCTTTGGAACAAGCCATGTTGGATGCCCTAGTTCTGGACAGAGTGGATTTTGTGAAATTACTCATAGAAAATGGAGTAAGCATGCACCGTTTTCTCACCATCTCCAGACTAGAGGAATTGTACAATACGGTAGGACCAAGCTAAGGCTTTTTACTTTCTCTACGTTTTTTGTTTTGCCTTCTCCTGCTCCCCTACATGCCTGTGATTCTCCCCTCTGCCCTCCAAAATGCATGGACCATTCTTCACAAAAGCTCCCTCACACCGGTGTAGACAAGCAACACCGAGTCACCAAGATTCCACTTGTTTTAACTGCTCAGTTGTCAGCATCTAAGGCAGAAAGTTATGTGGTCACCAAAAGGTAACATTCTCAGATTCTTACACCAAATCACCAGGACATCGGAAATTAGAACATAGTTTATTTGTAAACCAGAGGCTGTTTGAGGCAATCAGCAGAGAAGGATCGATTTCACTCCAAGCATCAAAGAAGGAAAATTAATTATCCGGCACCATCTTGTTATCCTCAGAGCTATGAATAAAATATAAAAACCTCTTGCTTAGGGTTACCCCAAAATAATTATCATTGTTTTATAATGATTTTTTAATTCATTCACTAGGGATACCAAGGAGTAATCATAAAAAAAACAAAACACTACTATTTGTGAAGCTTTTGAGAGTATTCAATGAATTAAGTACATTGGCTCTGAGCTGATACTCACTAAAATCCAGTGATGTTTAAAATGTAGAAATTGTACTTTCCCATTTTACAGATGAGAAAACAGAGGCCAAAAAGTGAATTGATTTAGTCAAGGTCACAAAACTCCTAGATGAAGAAAGAAGCTAGTACTGACCTAAAGCTTCTTAGAGATTATTCTTCCCTTCATTTGTCACAGCACTTCTCTATTTCACCACCCACAGGACGAATGAGATTAAAATTATTGACCTATTCCCAGCCAGTTTTAGGTGTTAGATGGTGCCATTCTGGCTCTATCTTACTCCCACTGATGGAAGTAGAAATGAGTTTAGCAGAGTATTTCCAGGTTTCTGTTTTCCCCGTAGATTTTTTTTTTTTTTTTGGTTCAGCATACTGAGACTTTTAGTAAGAATAATAAACCAAAATGGTGACATAGGAGGCCCAACCTTTCATCCCTACAAAAAGATCAACGATTAGCCATAGAGGAAATGGACACATGTAGAAATATACAATCAACCAAGTCTGAATCATAAAGAACTTAAAAATGTGAACAGATTAATAACAAGTAAGGAGATTGGATTCATAATAAAAAACCTCCCAACAAAGAAAAGCCCAGGACCAGGTGGCTTCGTAGGTAAATTTCACAAAATGTTATCCTCATTTTAGAGATGGTAATACTGAGTCACAGTGAAGCAGCTTGCCCGTGGTCGCAGCTGGTAAGCAGCAGAGCCAAGTGTGGAGCCAGGCATTCTGACTCCACAGTCTGTATGTTTAATCCCTATTGTCCTGCATCCCTCAGTGGAAAAAGCTCTGATGAGCATGTCTGCTTGAGTGGGCAGGTAGGTCACTGAGGCCGTAGAGGGGGATGGTCTCAGTCCTTGAATGTGTTTCAGCCATGCTTAAGGGTTTGCCATCACTGTCTGAGATGTTTTCATAGGGTCACCAGATTTAGCAAATAGAAATACAGGATGCCCAGTTGAATTTAAATTTCAGAAAAACAACAAATAATTTTTAGTATAATTGTGTCCCAAATATTGCATGGGCCATACTTATGTTAGAAATCATTCACTGTCTATCTGGAATTCAAATTTAACTAGGCATCCTATATTTTATCCAGCATGCCTGTTCCTGAAAGACAATGGAGTGGCAAACCATTTCATTTTATTCTTCCTTAAGCCAGGGGTGGGAAACCTTTTTTCTGCCAGGGGCCATTTGGATATGTATAACATCATTTGCTTAATCTAATTCACTTAATATAAATTTACATCACCAGGAAAAAACTCCTAGATTTACTGAATTTCGAGTCCACCTGCGGTTGCCTTGGCAGGCCAGACCAGGTGATTCTGGGGACCTCATACAGCCCACAGCCCACAGGCCGACATTCCCCACCCCTGCTTTAAGCAAACATACATTTTTTTTCCCAAGCCTCTCTTTTCCCAGACTTCTGTGGACTTTTCTTTAGACCAGATTTTAGCAAACTACCACCCAACAGCCAAATCCAACTTGCTGCCTATTTTTGTATGGCCTGGGAGCTGAGAAGCGTTTGTTTTTTTACATTTTCAGTGTTTGAAAATATCAAAAGAAGAATGATATTTTGTGACATTCAAATTATATGAAATTTTACTCTCTTTTTGTGTCCACAAATAAAGTTTTGCTGAAACATAGGCAAGGTCCTTTGTTTAGGTAACATCTCTGGCTGCTTCCGCACCACGGCAGAGTTGAACAGCTGCCATGAAGACTCCATGCCCCACATACTCTAAAATATTGACCACCTGGCTATTTCCTTACACACAATTTCTCATTCAATGTGGGTAATAAGCAAGATGTGATTGGCAGTGTGCCGAAGTGTATTTCCAATGCGGTAAACTGGCCCCTTTGCCTCCCCCTGCTGCAAAACTAGCCCCTTAAGTGATGTCTTGGTTTAGCTGTCTACAGCGGTGATGGCTTCCTTTATAGAGTTTGAACCTAGAGCCTCAAATGCTTTTTCTTGAGGAACCACAGTCAAAACTCTGCCAGTGTGTTTCTTTAGAAAAGACAGGTACAACTGAGCAACTACAACAAGCTTCATCTGATCGACTGTCCCTCGCCAGCCAGCCCCTTCCTTCCAGATCCTCCTTGCCTCGCCAGTAAGAGCCCGGCTAGCAAAACCATTTGATTCTTCTTTATTGTTTTCAGAGACATGGGCCCTCAAACACATTGTACCACTTGGTCAGGGATGTCAAAAAGGTAAGAACCCTCTCGACTGCAGGTCGGAGGCCCTGTCTTGACTGCTTCCTGTGATTACAAAGCGCCTCTGTTTTGCATTGCATGAGCCGCCAGAGCACTCCTGTCCCTGCCAGATGCCCCTCATTTCAGGGCACAGAGTGTGTGTGTGTGTGTGTGTGTGTGTGTGTGTGTGTGTGTGTGTGTCTTTTAACTCTGACATCTCTGCTTACTATGCAGCTGCGGTTTATCTTCGATCTCCGTGGTTTTAGACGCTTTTGTTGAATATAGTGCTTTGGATAGTAGAACTCCAGGCTTTTCCCCATGCCAGGTGGATTTATGCCATTACCTGTATTTTTCCATATGCCCCTCTCTGTTTGGGGAGTTTGTTTCCATGCTGTCCAACCTATTATAAGAGGTATCTTCATGTACTAGCTCCTGATGCAATATATCACTGTCACGTCTAGCATTATGCAGGGTGTAGGATAATACCAAGGCTCAGAGCCACAGAGACTAAAACAAATATTTGTATACCATTCTTCTAACACTTCATTTTTTCCAGTATAGTTTTTCACATTCATCATCTAAGATTTTGATGAGGGAAAAAATCCAGTAGGTTTGGATCAAATAGATTTATTCCCATTTTACAGATGAGGAGGCTGAAATGCAAAGAGGTGAGAGGTGTATTAAGTGATCAGTGAAGAACTAGAATTAGAACTCGGAACCTTTGATTAATAATAAAATTATAATACCTGATATTTAGTGATGACTAGGTATGTGACACCAATCTATGCTTTCTAGACACCTTCACTTGTTTATCTTGACAACAATTCTATGGAGTAGAATTATTTTTTTATTATTTTTTTATTATATAGCAGTAGTCCCATGTATAGATGAGAGGAGTGAGGCACAGGAGGTTATTTTTAAACTTACCCGAGAGCTTGTTCTTTGTCCCTATACAACCTCTTTCAGAGCTAGCTTTGGTCTGAGTCTTTGACAGCGTTCCCAGGAAGTGATACTCTAACTGTAATGAACAAAATAGATAGTGGCACTTTCTCCTCCCCCCCCCATACACATACACACACACAAACACATACACACATGTACACCCCTCTACCAATTTGTAGCAATTCTTCACCAAAGTCCGTAAGGCATACTCAGAGGAAGTTACAAAGTAAGGTCAAGAACAGAGTCCAATTCCTTCATGTCATAGGAATGTTGATGGCTAGAACTGACCCTTAGGTGTCCTGTAGGCACTTTTTCATTTTCCTTCAAAAGGTCAAGCAAAGGCCCCGGGTCTGCTTATAATGTTCCCATTAACCAGGTGGACCTTTCTGGTCCATGTGAGTGAGTGAAGCCTGTTGTTCTTTCAAAGCAAAGGAAACAGATGCTGTGCAGTCTGTACACCCAACCCAACAAGCATTTTACCACAATCACATCTTTCCTTGGTCCACCCCACTTCAAGCTATAGCATACCTGCGCTCAACAAGCCTATTTCTCTTTCCCTCCGGTCTTCCAATTTTATTTAAATTATTCTGGATGAAAATTGCCTAGAAACTAAAAGGGGGAATATCTCAGGAGATTGTGTACATAGCCACTGTGTATTCTTTGCTAAGATATTTGTTGCTCGTATTCAATAAAATGTCTTGAGATTCTTCTAAAATAACAAGATATTATCCCCTCGCCTTAAGCTGCCCTGTGTCCCTGAAGGAATTGTGAGGCTCTCTGAGGGAACAGCTATGCCTTTGTGCCTCAGTCCCAGCCATCGGCCAATCCAAACCTTCAAACAAAGTCACTCATCAACCTCCATCATGTGGGTTCTCAATGTCCCACGTGATTTTCAAAAGGATTTTGTAGTTAGATCTTACTGAGTACAAATGATCAAAATCCCTCCTATTAAGTTTTCTGCCTTGCCGGACTCTGCTTTGCAATATCACTTTTTCTTTTCTGAAATCCCAGTAGCTGCCTCTTGCATTTGCTCACATCACTTGTATTAAAAGGCATGTAGAGTATTTTTAAGGTAGGGTTCTTTTAAACTTCTTAGCTAAAGATGTACAAGAGCAAGAGCAAGGATATAGTTACCTAAGAATTCATTTACTTACTAACTTAGTAACTGGGAAAAAATGATAACATATCACCCAGGATAGTACTAAACTGGCTTAGGAACAATTTATCTTTTTACCAGGGACTAGAGATTGCCAATAGGTGAGGAGAAACAGAAAGCCTATGCTTAGCTTCTTCCTTTGGGAAGAAATAGGAGCAGGAAATGCAGCCTTCAGTTATTTCTGTGATAAAGATGAGCATCTGACTATTGGAAAGCAGGAAAGAATAACAATGGAGCCAAAGGAGCTGGACGTGTCTCCATTTTATGTTACATGGAAGAAGGAGACTGAAAATGGTGGGGGTTTGTTTATTTTATTTTTTTTAGAGAGAGCAAGGGAGGGAGAGAGAGGGGAACATTGATGTAAGAGTCAAACATTGATTGGCTGCCTCCTGCACACCCCTTACTGGGGATCAAGCCTGAAACAGGAGCATGTGCCCTGACCAGGAATCGAACCGGTAACCTTTCAGTGCACAGGACAACGCCCAGCCAACTGAGCCACACCAGCCAGGGCGTTTGTGTATTTTTAAGAATTGAATGATGGAGAAATTAATATTTTCCTCAGGCAGTTCACATTTTCCTCAGATGGTTCCAGAAGACTTCTAGTAATTTAGGCCAGTAAGATTCTCAAAGTCCACAAAAACAAGATTTAAAATGCTAAGAAAATCTTGGGCAGTTTAAGCAATTGTCAAAATTAAGGACCATAATAATTAGTATGTACTTTGTGCTTTATGATTATAGGACTTTGTGTATGCATTAATTGATTTAACCTGTGGTAAAAAAAATTAATCAGTAAGTGATAAACCCTGATACAAAATGCTGTTGATAAGTATGAACACCATTCTGGACCTTAAACATAGTGTTTGATAATATGTCTGTAAACTAAATGTAAGTAACTGACAACCCAGGGAATGCATTTAGGAATTATCAGACCATCATAAGTTAACCAGCATGACATCTGCAAGTCCAACTATCCTCTGAAATCAACAGAACTGAATGTGGAGAACTGCTCCCATGCTAGTTTCAATATCTCAACTTATTCATACCAAGGGAACAATCTAGGAGCAATGAGATGAAGAGTTGCTATTCAGCATCTATCAGAAATCTAAAATTATTTAAGTCAACCCAATTCCCGGGACTGTTTTCATGCATAAATCCATTGGATGTAGCAATGCTCTCTTATTAAACCAGAGTGGCCCAGTCTGTCTGCTTTTTCGTGAATTCTAACTTGTCATTTTAGTAGCTATTTGCCTGCTCATTTTGTGCCTCTGTATGTTTTAAAGCAGTAGTTTTTCTTTCTTAAATTAAGTGTACTAGCACTTCAGAATACCTTTACTATCCCTCCCCACCAAAAGAGTATGATATTTGTTTTATAGAGAAGTAGTGTGGAATTAGGATAGTTTAAAATTCATTCACACGGGAATCAAGACTCAGAGCTTTACAGAATGAAGAATAAAAGTTTTTCAGACACAATTTGGTAAAGAAAGGACATTTTATAATCCCATCTAAATCCACACAAATTTACAAAAGCATTCTTACTTTTTGTAAGATTAGTTGCCCAGTCTATTACCATGCCAAACATTGGGGGAATGCCCTCTTTTTCCATAAACTTTCACCAGAATAGTCTTTTCCCCATTCTCCCTTGGTAAACCTGACAGCCAGCTATCATTAACACCTTCCATGCATCAGAAGGAAACAGTCTTGTTTTGAAGGCTTGTTGTAAGTTTCAAGAAAAGAAAAAAGGTGTTTCCTGAAGTAGAAATGTGTTGTGATGTCATAAGCTGACATCTGAAAAACAGAGTGCATTTAGGAGAGCAGATCTATGTGAATGTAAAGTATTCTTTTAATTAACAGCTATCCTTCAGGATGGCATGGGTTAAAACTCAGTTCAGAGTAGCAGCTTATAGCACAAAAAAGGGAGACGATGACGATTTCAAGTTATCAAGTTGTTCCTATCCACAGACCCAAGCTTCTCTGTTTTATTCTGGGGTCAGGTTACTTAAATCACGTGGTTTGCCATGTGTTGTTACGGCATGAAACGGGGAATACGTGTTCAGGCTTTACCAGTTACCAAAGTCATTACCAAAAAGGGGAGGGTAGACACCAGAAACAGCAGGCAGAAGGAGGGGTAGCACACCAGTGTCATTGTTGACCTCCTGTCTGAAAAGGACCCAAGTAAAGGAAGACTCCTCCAGAAGGTTTTTGGACATTACCTGTGGCATGTGAGGTGCCGTTCACTTTCTCTGCTTTTTTCCAGCGGAGGTGAATATGATGAGCGCAAACCCACCCGTCTGCTCCTTTATCACTCCTTGTCTCTAAGCCCCCAGCTCCACTAACCAAACCTCAGGGGATTCGTGGAAACTACATCAACCTGGAAGCTTGGACCAGAGTCTTTGTCCAGTGACCTGGCAGCAGAGAAATAAGAGCAGCCTGCCAGCTGGTAGTCAGACCTTTAGAAACAGACAAGACTTTAAAAGTAGCTGGGTCCAAACTGCATGTTTTCAAAGTGTAAACTGAGGTACAGAGAAAGGGTGTGATCTGGCAAGCTCACAGTCCAGCCCAGTGCTATTTCCACGGTGGGGTCATCTTGCTACTGGTCTCTGCACATCTGTTACACCTGCAGGACACAGATGTCCAAGGCCTTCGGCCCAGACCGGCACCAATGCTGCCATCCCCTTCAGAGTTCACCCAGGACACAGTTATGGCAGTTTTATACATTTTATTAAATCTATTTCTTCTTCCCCAAAAGGTTTCCTCTCTTCCCAGTAAAAATTGTGAAACTAATTTCCCTGCTTCCATAAGCCTCTGGAAAGAAACAGCTGCAGTCTTGCAGACTGAGTTCAAACGCATTATTTGGTAACGTAAGCTTTCCCTCCTCCAGATATCACTTCAACAAAAGCATCTGACTCTCTCCTTATCCCCAAATCCTCCAATCTGCTCTGTATTCATTTACATCAGTTATTACACAAAACAGAACGGGCAGGCAAATGCTGAGGAGGAAGGAGCCCACATTGGTTTCGGTTAGGACAGGTGAACATCGCCACCTTGTGGTCAAACAGAATGCAGGCCCGTTTTCTTTCTGGCCTTCACTAAAAGCTGGGGAGAACCTAGGATAGTCTTTGAATCCTTTCCCCTGCTTCAGACCAGACCATACATCACTCTAAAATAATCAAGCTTTATATGAGAACTTTCTAAAGAAAAGAAGAAGATTACACCACCTTCTTTGGTAGTCTATAAACCTATAAGCCCTTTATGAATGAAGTCATTTACAAAAAAAATGGGTTTTTTGCCCCTCTTAAATTTTATTTATTTAGAATTTTACTATTATCACTATTCTTCCTGACAACTCCCACTCTTACAGACATGTCACATGTATAAATATTGCCATTCAATACTGGTCTTCAGACAATATTGATTCTTGTTCTTAGAATTCCAACTAATGCTTCCATATGGATATCTCAAATGAAAATGTATAGGTGTTAGATTCGATATTACCCACATTTTAAATTTAGAAAATTGTTACAAGGTTGAAAATAGGCACAGATTCCTAGACTTGCTATAGCTGCCTTTCAAAAGCATCATAATAAATCCTTGGGGGATTTTTTCTAAACCTGGTACATTGCAGACCATAGAGGCCAGGAAGTTCAACTCTTTTTACTGAGAAAACTGAGGTGTTGAGGGAAAGTGGCTGGTTGTCTTATAGACAGAAGCCCAGGGCATTGAGTCCCAGCCAGTGTTCCTTACCCTGCCTACCTCACAGTGCCAAGGAAATAACAGACAGGGTGGGCTTCCTCTGGAGGGCATCCTTAATGGAGCCAAATGCATGGGAGAGGAGGCTGATTCAGGCGCGGCCAGGCTCTGGCTCTTCCACCTTTGAAATCACAGAGTTGCTTAACAATCTGGTAGAGCCAGACCATACAGAAACTGCAGCCTTGTTCACCTATCCCATAATAATGGAGAAAAATGGTCGCATGGGTAATGTTTTTTAAATCAGCTTAATGTCTATGGAAAGGGCAATACCTGAAAAGTTATGATCTTCAAATAAAACCTTCTCTGAGCTCCCTTTGTTATGTTTTTACCATGCTTTGCATAAAGCCAGACCATTGGTCCTTCCCGGCAGCCTGAGGATAGCTTAATTTGACAATTTAGATTGATGAGATAATCTTCAAACAAAAGAGATCCTGAAATTCTGAGGAAGAGGGGGAGGAGCGGAGAGACCTTTTCTGTGAAGGGACAATTCAGCAAAGAAATGGGTTCTGAAGAGCCAAGGTCAGGGATGGGAGGGGTTGTGTGCCTTCAAGTGCTTCCATCTCATCTAGAAAGCCCTTCACACAGTCCCACTTTGCTCAGCCATTTCAGATTAGGTCCCAAGCCTGCCTGTATCCCAAGTTAAGGGAGAGGTAAAATGCAGTGGGCGGGGCTGAGAACTAAGTCCACAAGCAGCAAGGAAGTTGGAAGAGCAGCACCGGATTCATACACTTCGGCTGGTGCATCAATTGCTATCCATTCATTCCTGCCCATACAAACACACCAATATGCACATTTCAAGTCAAATTTCTGCAGTAAACTGAGGCTCTCCCAAACAAGGGTGACTCACACACTGTGGCTAGTTGGTTCTCTTACTGAGAACATAATGCAAACAAACAAACAAAACAAAAAACAGAATGATCCCACCACATCAGTTAATTGCACTGTTTTACTCATTCATATTTTCACCAAAAAGCATTTCGAATGCCAACCCCACATCAGGCACTATAAAAGGCACTAGGAATACAAAGATAAATAAAACAATGAATAATATAAGGCTTTTTCTCTCTGCTTTCTCTTTCAATACAAGAGATGTTCATAAATGACTTCATCTGACATCCATCCTGATCTCCTTTTATGAAAAAGAGCCAAAGGTTCATTGTTAATAGAAGTTTGGTATTAAAGGCTATCTGAGCTCTAAGCATACCCCACCTGATACAAGCCCTGGCAATACCAATCCCCTCTGGAAGGAGTCTTCAATTAGTGAGTGTGAAGAAATAAATGATCAGCAAAGGGCAGTAACAGGCCTGGGTCTGAGGCAGAGCAGCCAGGGGCCTGGGGGCAGCTGGGGAACCTAGCTCCTAGCGTCTGAGAGCCGTAGCATTTGCCATGTCTAGCCTTGTGTTTCTTTCTGCTACGCTGGTGTGTTTTTCTCCTCAGCTGAAGACTTGAATAAATATTTTGATTTTCTGTTCTTGCCGACGATTACTGCATCTTCTTATTTAACTTATGTCTTCTTTCCAAGAGAGAATATCCAGGTTTCGGTTGGATCTATTTTAAGGTGAATTAATTAACCAGCATAATAATTCATTCATATGTTTCTTTTTTAATTAATTTTTTTTTTTTTACTCTAAAATAGTTACAGAACACATGGGATCGAATCCCTAGTAAATCACGCTGCCCTTTGGCTCTGTTTGTTTTTCCTTCTTCCCTAACAGGGGAACCTGCCACCTGACTACAGAATCAGCCTGATCGACATTGGCCTGGTGATAGAATACCTGATGGGCGGAGCTTATCGCTGCAACTACACACGCAAGCGCTTCCGGACGCTCTACCACAATCTCTTCGGCCCCAAGAGGGTGAGGCTTGCAGGCAAATTCGGGTTCCTGGACTCCTGGGTGGACTAGGGTGCTACCGATTCAGGGTGTGGCTTCCTTCTCTCTTAGTGGGAGATGAGATGAGAAGGCAATTGCCCCACCTCTTCTTCCCTCCACCATCAAATCTGTTTTTAACAAAATAGGGGGAGAGGGATGTATTCTTTACCTAAGTCCAATTCAAATCAGAAACACACTGAGAGTGAGCCTTATGATCAGAGAATAGCAGTGAAATTCAAACGAATCTTATTATCTACCGCAGCAATATTCAAGGTTTTGGTCCAGACGGATCTATTTATACCCTTAAAAATTATTGAGGACTCCCAAAAGCTTTTTTATCTACTTTGGGTTCTATCAATATTTATCATGCTGGAAATTAAAGTTGAAACATTAAAAAATAATTATTTATTAATTCATCTTAAGATGACCATAAGAAGTCCATCCATTACATATTAACAGAGAGAGCATGTTTATGAAAAACAATATGTTTTCAAAAACAAAAATTAGTGATGAGTAGCATAGTTTTACATTTTTTGCAAAATTCTGTAATGTTTGACTTAACAGAAGATAGTTAGATTCTCATATCTACTTCTGTAGTCAGTCTGTTACAAGACATTGTTTTGGTTAAAATATATGAAGAAAATCTGCCCTCACATAAATATGTGACAAATATGACAAGTGTATCAAACAAAGGAAGAAGTAATCTTTTGTGATAATTGTAGCTATTCTTTTTTGATAGTACATCAAAATTCAAGTGGCAATTTTCTTGAAGATTAGTTTGCAACATGAAATCTGAAACCCTGTCAGTGAACTTTTCCTATTAAAATCCAAATTGCAGTTTGTATAGATATTTTAACATCGCAGATGGGTCATTGTAAAATATTGGTTTGTTGAGTTATATGCTGATCTAAACGTTGACACATTTTATTATACAGTTTAAAAAACTTGCAAAAACTTGCATTCACCTTCAATCTCATCAGAAAAGTCTTTAAGTACTGAAAAACTGTCAAGGTCATAGGGTGGGTTTTCCAAGATTCTGTTATCTGCTTGAAAGTTTGAATTTTGTCATTGACAACCAATACTGTGAGTTGTTTTCCTTGAAATGACAGTCCTACTTAGTTCATTTCCAAAATGTCTGCCATCCAGGTCTAAGTAACCCTAGTTGTTTACCAGTCATTTCTTCACACAGATAGCTCATGAAACAAAGTGGCCATAATTCATCCCAAACAACCCCGTGAGTGTTTTCCCTCAGGACACCCATCCTTGTTCAGTATGTAGCAGCAGTGCTTTTTGCGGCTTCCCATTTCATCCCTCAGAATAGTAAAAAGGCATTTTTTACTAACAAGAGTAGAAATTTAACACACGTTATTATTTTTTAGGCCTCATCAAGCACATTCTTTTGTTGTTGTTGTTTTGTTCTATTGATTTTTAGAGAAATTGGAAGGGAGGGAGAAAGAGAGAGAGAAAAACATCGATGTGAGAGAGACACATCAATTGGTTGCCTCCCAAACACTCACTGTAACCCAGGTACTGCCCTTGAAAATCAAACTGGCAACCCTTCAGTGCACTGGCCTAATCTCTGTCCAGTGAGCCACACCAGCCAGGGCTCATCAAGCACATTCTTAAGTGCAACTGTTTGTTTTGTTTTAAACTTCAAGCGTATAACAGTGAACTCTAATGACAACTAGTAAAGCCTGGTACCACTGCCTTCATTCTTGCCAAGGTACCCAGCAGTTTTACCAACCGTTGCTTTTGTATCATCAGTGCAAATATTAATACATCTTAGTGTTATTATGAAAATAGCTTTGACTTCACAGGCCCCTGGAAGGGTCTCAGGAAAGACCTCCACCCCCAAAAGGGTCACATGGTTCTAGGACAACATTTTGAGAACTGTTGCTATAGCTGGTGGCAGGCATAATTTTTTATTTTTACCAAAGTTTATCTTCTGATTATTCTAGTATTTTGTGGTGCTAGAAGAGACCTTTGAGAACACCAAAAAGTATAAATTTTTTTAAATCACAAATTTTAAACTGGTGGTCATTATAAAAGCTAAAAGAGAAAGAAAGAGGGAGAGACGAGGTTCAAGCTATTCCGACTTGAATGGTCAAATAAAATTTGGAGGAACCGTAAGTGCTATAACCTTTTTATTTACTTAAATAACTTTCAAGATGGTACCCGACCATTCTGTAATACTTGCAATGTGGAATTGGAATTCCTGACCCCTGAAATGTAATTTTGTATCTCCCCTTGTTAAATATAAATCAAGTTTTATACTTTGCTGAGTTGCCTTCTCTGTCCGTCTCGGTCTATGCCTATTTTGCACATTCCCAGCATGAACAATGATGCTTCTGTTTGTGCTGACACTTTCCATGACATTACAGTAAGTGCCATCGACACATGCCCCTCTGGCCCCACTGACCCTTGATCTACTGGACAGCAGCATAGAAAGATGGCCAGCATGAAGCATCTACACATATATTTATGAATAATATCTCAAGTCTTCCGGGAATAGAGGTCATTCAGAGGTTTGAGAAACATCTTCTACTTTGATTGAATGTTTCATCATGCACATAAGTGCTTGAAGTCATGGAGATGATGAGCAGGACAGTTTTAGGAAGAAGGAAGAAATTTTGGTCCATGAAAGGGTTGATAAACCTGCAGGCTCTAACCCTGAGCAATCGCGTTATGCCTGTCCAGTTTCCTAATTTTCTGTGATTCACCCAAACTCATTAAATCCCTAATTCTCTAAGAATTTCTATAAATAGGTTCCCTTTGTAATGTTTTATTTATTTAAATAAATGCTATATGGTAAATGGAATTATTTCATTACGTGTTTGAGATAAAGTAGGATCCTTTTCTTATATCTATAAAAAAAATATCTAACTTTGTGCATTAATTTTTCAACAGCCCAAAGCCTTGAAACTATTGGGAATGGAGGTAGGTGTTTACTCAAATTATTAGTGTCAATTATTTAATCTCTTTGTTACACATTTTAAATATATAGTAAGTTCATTTCAGTTATAAGGATTAGTACATAATTCTGCAATAAGTAAGTGACATTTTTCCCAGTGGTGAGGGCACAGGTCACAGTAGCTTTGAAAATTTCACCATGGAGGTTATATTAGCATTACAAACAAGGAAATAAATCCTATTTGAAATACTAACTTGAAAACCAAGGAAGCATATATATTCCAGTAAGCAAAATCTGTTCATGGGTGTTTACAAATGGCAACAAATCCAAAGGCCAGAAAAACTTCACAAATGCACCTAATGAGGTATGCAGAAACTCCAGAGAGGCTGCCTTCCTCCCATCTTTTGTTAATGTGGTTATTGTTGTATGCAAATGCAAGTCCTTGTCCTTTGAGAGAAAAGGGTAGTGCTGTCCATCATGCATGACAAATAACCCTACCTGCAGAGGGGGAAAAGGACAAAAGTAAAAAGAAAAAGAAAATGGCCCATTGAACATACTTTTTCTAATTTAAAGTATAACAATGATATGTTCCCATAGGACTGTGCTTATGCTATTCTAACTCATTTTAAAATTAGACATATATGAGCTTGAGCATTCTTTTAGGATTGGAGCTAGGAGAGGATACACATATACCTCAGACATATTGCGGGTTCGGTTCCAGACCACCGCAATAAAGCAAGTCGTGTTCTTTTGCCTTCAATGTGTAGAAAATGCAACATCTGGGAAGTACAATAAAGTGAAACAATCAAATGAGGTGTGCCAATAGTTCATTTATGGATCTGTCAGAGCTGGGCTAGTAGTAAATATATAATAACCGTTGACTGAATTTCATTGATTCATTTCTAACTCCACCTCTATTTTTTTTTCACCCTAAAATTACAGGATGACGTTCCCTTGAGGAGAGGAAGAAAGACAACCAAGAAACGTGAAGAAGAGGTAGACATTGACTTGGATGACCCTGAGATCAACCACTTTCCTTTCCCTTTCCATGAGCTGATGGTGTGGGCCGTCCTGATGAAGCGGCAGAAAATGGCCTTGTTCTTCTGGCAGCATGGCGAGGAGGCCATGGCCAAGGCCCTGGTGGCCTGCAAGCTCTGCAAAGCCATGGCTCATGAGGCTTCCGAGAACGACATGGTCGATGACATCTCCCAGGAGCTGAACCACAACTCCAGGTCAGCCAGCCCAGGAAATGGGGTGGTCAGGGGACAAAAAGGGAAGGTGGACCCCAAATATTGGATGGAGGGTCTGAGCTCCCCAGAACTTGAAGGCAAGGCAGTATCACCCCAATGGTACACAGAGAGAGTAGACATGAAGAATTACTGTTGCCCAGCCGGCATGGCTCCGTAGTTGAGCATCAACCTATGAACCAGGAAGTCAAGGTTCAATTCCTGGTAGGAGCACATGCCGGAGTTATGAGCTCGATCCCCAGTGTGGGGTGTGCAGGAGGCAGCCAATCAATGTTTCTCTCTCATCATTGGTGTCATCATTGATGTTTCTATCTCTCTCTCCCCCTCCCTTCCTCTCTGAAATCAATAAAAATATATTTTTTAGAAAATAATTACTGTTTATGGTATACAGTACTAGCTATGGGGGTACAAACAGATTATAGAAGATTTCATTTCATCCTCTCAACCTCCCCAACATGTCTGGTATTTTCACGGTAGGCATATTTGCCGGAAACATCTTTGCTGCAAGCATTTTTAGCACACAGGTAGTCAGCTGTAAAGCAATTTTGCCATAGAAGATAAAATAGTGAAAAATAAAAGAGGGGCATTAAAAATTATATCATGGAATGTGAAAAATTATTAACAAAATTTAAAAACTATTGCAAAAAATGAAAATACATTGTCTTCTAAGTCTTTCATTCATGGTATTGTATATACTTTTCTTTTATATTTGCCATAGCTTGGGGAACATTCGGTTCTGCTGGATGAGAGGATGACTGTGGTCACTGAATGATATGCAAACTGATACGTTATCATTTTCTAGTATAGTGTGCAATCTGGCTTTACACGTAGTTTTTAATGTCCACTATTTTAAGACCACCACATCTACTCATCATTGTATAGACCATTATAAGGGCTAAGATTTATATAATGTAAAAATGGAAGTAACTGTGAGAACCTCCTCCATGGAGGAATGAAACTAAACTGACAACCAGCTTAAATAAATTCTGTCAAACATAAACCAAACTGTCCACCATTATTTGATCTTTTATGGTGAAATTGCCTTACAGCCAATTAGGTGTGCAACAAAAATGCTTACAGCAAATACACCTAGAACCCTGCCCTAAGAGATAGATCCTCTGGTTATGCATATTTTACAGCTAAAGGAAATGAGACGTAGAATTTAAGTAACTTGTCCAAGATGACAACTTTGTGGCTAGGCTCAGATTTGAACTGAGGTCTGAAGAAAACACACTGCACTCTAATCATTGATTTATTGGTCTGCCATCCTCATCCATATACCTTGAATTGAGGGCCTTAAGTGCAGGGGTCATGCCTTGTTTGACTTACGCCCTTAGTTTTAAACACGGTGTCTGGCACGTATAGCTGTTTAATGGATGTTGGCTGGATGAATGAATGCAGAGACTAGATCCCATAAAAAACAACTAGACCAGTGGTCGGCAAACTGCTGCTCGCGAGCCGCCGCGGTTTGCCACTCTGTTGAATAATGAGTTTGCCGACCACTGACCTAGACTATCGATTCCAATAATTACAGGCTGTTGTTCCTTGTGATTAAGTCCCTATTCCAGTGGTCGGCAAAGTCATTAGTCAACAGAGCGGCAAACCGTGGCTTGCAAGCTGCACTTTGCCAACCACTGAACTAGACCATTCAGAACCCACCTTTTTTGGCTTGGCCAGTGGGTCTCCAAGATGGCTAAAAGATGACCCTTTACATTCTCTTTTTCAGGGACTTTGGCCAGCTGGCCGTGGAGCTCCTGGACCAGTCCTACAAGCAGGATGAGCAACTGGCCATGAAGCTGCTGACATATGAGCTAAAGAACTGGAGCAATGCCACATGCCTGCAGCTCGCAGTGGCTGCCAAGCACCGCGACTTCATCGCACACACGTGCAGCCAGATGTTGCTCACAGACATGTGGATGGGCCGGCTCCGGATGCGCAAGAATTCAGGCCTCAAGGTCAGTGCACCCAGAAGGACCTATTGGCTATGAGCACCAGAGGGTTGGTTGGAGTTTTCCAAGCCGAATATGCAGTGGGATTAGGCATTTTCATATCTCAGGAGGGTGACTCTACACCCCAACTGCATCAGGATCTTCTGTGTAGTAGTGCTTTTTGGATTGTTTTGTTTTCATGTAGAGGCTAAGACATCCTCTAAATTTTGCTGAATCAACAGAGATGGTGCCTAGACATTAATATTTTTCAGAAGATCCAAAATGTGATAGTCTCACTCAGGTTCTGTAGGGATACCATGTACTCTGGCACAAGCTGTGCTGTACAAGGAGTCGCTTACCTGGGCAACTGTTCACTGCGAGGGAGATGGAATACCCTGGCCTCCTTTACACCAGTCAAAAGAGACATTGGCTCTTATTCAGCTATACTTGAGAAATTGTTTAAACTGAAATAATAGTGAGGTAGATTTATATGTAAAGACTACTGGATAATCTTGATCTATTCTTAAATGAAGAAAAACAAGTTGCAGATCATCATATATGTAACCAGAGACCATTTTTGTTTTTTTTTAAACCATGTACGTGTATAGTTACAATTGTATAGATGAGTTTTTTTAAAAAAAAACACAAAACAAAACAGGAACACTACACAGTAAATTATAGTGTTACCTCTAAGGTTGAAGTATAAGGATAATGGGTGGCTTTGCTTTTTATGTTTTCTTAATGCTTTTTAAAGAAAACATTAAACTGAAAGAAGTAAAATAAAGGCAAAAATAGGAGGGGGAAGATTAAATGAATGTGTTAAAATAGTTTATCTGGTTAGAGTTTGTGGCTGTTACAAGTGAAACCAGGCTCATATTTACGTAGAACTACCTGATCTGGGTAACTTTGAGAGCAGCCCAAAGCAGAAGGGCCACGAGACCAGAGGGATCACTGAGGCCACTCTGGCTGAACCAGCACCCCCTCCTCTGCTCCATCCTTCCATGGGCTCTTGGCCAGGAGTCACAGAAGGTTGCCATGAAGTGGGTCAAGGGTGTTCCCTAGCTGTGCTGCTGGTGGCCGCCAAGCCTGGCTATCAGCTCCAAGGACAGGGTGTCACGCCCCCTGAAGGCTGCCAGCAGGCCACCTGAGCTTTCCCAGCCTGCCAGGCACCCTGAGTTCAGGGCCATCACTCTCTCTTTTCCCTTAGCTGCTCCACAGTCCCTGTGGGCATTTGAGGATGGGTTGTCCTTTATTTGTTATTTGAGAATTATTTTTACTTACCCTCCAGGATCCTCTCTGCCCCTCACCTTGGTTCATATTCTGGAACCTTGTGCAATAGAACCATTTTAGGATTAGGGAAGAGGTGGGAGATTTAGGGAATACAAGTCAGATGTCAGTACTATCGCTCAGAAATGCATTGCCCTGGCAAACCGAGAATGGGGTTGCTTCTTATGAAAAAGGCCCGTGGATTCAGTATTGTCACATAGAGACTTAAGCATGTTGTTTAGACATGAGAGAAATACAGTGTGGGATGCTATATTTGAACAGGGGCTTCTTGTGGTGAATACAGAGACTGCTGGGGTGTGTATGTGTGTGTTTCTGTGGGATAGTAGTAGATGACAGGGGGAAGCTCTAAAATGAATAAAATGCTTTCCGACATGGACTTTCTCAAGATCAACTTAGGACAGAATTTTTTAGACATAATCAGATGACATGATCAACTCCAATTGTCACACTAGCAAATAAATGCCAATGGATATAAGTATGAATTGATTTCACCAATCAAGTGCTGTTTAATGGCTAAATGGGAAACTCAATTCTTTCCCACTTTTGCCTTGGGTAGGCTCTCTCTTTTTCCTCAGTTTCCCCCATGCAAAGTGAGTTTAATTGGGTAATATATATTTTGGTAAGATGCTTTGTTTCTCCAAAATCAGATTGAGCTACTGTGCACAACGGTTGTAGGTATTTTTGCAAAGAGCTGCTTTGCCGCAAACATGTTTGCCACAAAACTAATTGGCCATAAGACAATTTTTCTGTACAAGATAAAATTTTAAAAATTAACAGACTCATAGATAGAGAGCAGGCAGACAGCTCTGTTGGGGGTGGGTGTTGAGGGAGGTGGAGAGATTGAGCAAAAAAGAAAAAAAGAGAAGGAACTCATGGACACAGGCAATAATGTGATCATTTTGGGAAGAGGGTGGGGAGGGGGGACTTGAGATGGAAGAGCATATGGGGGGATAAATGGTGGTGGAAAAATAAAAAGAAAGAAAAATAAAATAAAAAGGGACATTAAAAAGGACATAATGAAATCCATTTTCATAACAAAATTAAGAATATTATGAAATACAAAATATCTGAATTCATTTAAACAAAATTAAGATGACTATTATGAAATACAAAATATCTGAATTCATTTAAAACATGTGTAGATTCATGATAATACTGTGCAAATAACCGGTTTTATTTTGTGGGTTGTACTTCAGCACTTATACATTCATTGCATATTGATCTGTCTCCTCTTTTGAGCTGAGCTGCTCACCTATTGTTTTTATTCTTGGCATATTGTCACATGTCTGTTGATAGACATTCCAAAGTTCTATGAGAAATGTGGGTTCAACTCCCCACCTTTGACTATGTCAGTTATCATATTCTAGTATAGCATGAAATCTGGCTTTATACTCTCTTATTTTACACTTTCAGTAAGTTTGTCAACATATTTTCTATCAAGTTGATATACATAATTATCATTCACTATTTTAAGACCGCCATATCTAGTCATCACTGTACAGACCAATATGAGGGCTAAGATTTATGTAATATAAAAATGGGAGTACGCTGTCAACCCAAACTGTTGTCCAGTTACTTTATCTTTTATGGCAAAATTGCTTTATAGCCAATTAGTTTTACAGCAAAAATGCTTGCGGAAAAGATGTTTACAGCAAAGAAACTTATTGTAAAAATACCCTACACGGTGCATAACAGTTCCCAGGTTGACACAAATGACTCTTGTAGCATTAATATACATAGTTATTCAAATATGCAAGTCCTCACTTGGGGCACACACAACACTCATTTACACACACACACACACACACACACACACACCACCCCCAGGCCCTCTGATTCTAAGCAACCACTCTAATCTTAATCCCTTAAATGTGATTATTATTATTATCATTATTATTACTTTAGGTAATTCTGGGAATTCTACTTCCTCCTTCAATTCTCAGCTTGGAGTTCAAGAACAAAGACGACATGCCTTATATGACTCAGGCCCAGGAAATCCATCTCCAAGAGAAGGAGCCAGAAGAACCAGAAAAGCCCACAAAAGAAAAAGACGAAGAGGATATGGAACTGACAGTAAGAAAATACTCCTCAGTTACTGCCCATGGGGATAATCCCTCATCCACGTGTCCCATTGATATGGCTTAAGATTCAGTAACTCTTGAGGTCAGCCTCCCACCAGCTGCTTTCATTTGAGTAGTGAGACCAGGGTATTATGAAAGTGCCTTCTCTATGCACAAATAATATGATGATAGGAGCTAATTGTATGTGAAATTTTTCAGCCAGGGTCAGTGGTACAGGACAACCCAATGAAATTCAAAAGCAAGGCACCCTAAATTTTCCCATCAGGCAGTGCTGTATAAACAACCAGGTGATGTGGCAGCCCCAGCACTTGAGGAAAGAAAGGAGATTGGTGATTTGGGAGCAGCCGGCTTCACTGAGCTGGAACTCTTCTTCTGATCAGAAGCTGAGCCTTTATCTGTCTTCAGGGTCAGGCTCACAATGCAGGACTGATTGAATTTTGAGGTTTGTATGGAGGGTTTTTCTTAGCTCTTCCTGGTGTAATTGTAGAGCATGGATGCTTTGTTCTGCAGGGCGAATGGGGCAGCTGGGCATGGGACAGCTTCCCGCAACCCCCGCCGGAGCAGCGTGACTGCCACTGGATTGTAGCCAAGGTCTAAAAATATCACAGGCTGTTAAAGGGACAAACAAGGCTTCATAGCTTTGGAGACACCAAGCACCAAATCCACAGGACCTCCTTGATATGCCTCACCCTTCCCAGCCTCTCACCAGTCACTGTGATGACCCAGAGAAGCTGTAAGGGGAAAAAACAAAAATTGGTTTTGCTCAGGTGACAAAAGGCCTTTGCATTATTATCTTAGTAGGACACCTCTGTGAATTGCTTTTTCCTCCAAATAAACACTATTTCTTTCCACTAGGCCCTTTCTAAAGATCTATTTTAAGGCACAATTTCAGCCTCGTGTGTAACAGGGTATATACATTGGGACACTCTTTTGATTGATAAATCACTCACAGCTTTTGACTCACTGAGTTTAAAGCCAATGTTTGCTTTCAGTTTCAATGTATAAAAATTGGCGGTCTACTTCCCTCTCTGATAGGGGTGACTGTCTTCCCTAAGGATCTTACCATATTTTTGGCCTCTGCACCCTTCAAGGATAAAACATACTTTGATTATGAGCATAAGCGTTGTAGTAGTACTACAGGATCTTTATTGACAGCTTCAGCAGAGGGGTAAAGAGTGTGTGCTCTGGATCCAGAATCCTGCCCCATCACCTATTCACTGTGAAACCAAAGACACAGTTTCTTAACCTCTAACATGGGAATAATAATAGCTTACAGGTGCATGTAGACTATATAAAAAGTGTGCATGTAAACCATGTACACTGGTGTTCAGTGCATGGTAAGCCTTGATTAAACAGTGCTAAGTGCTTCACATGCACTTACTGGTGGAGTCCTCACAACAATCCCACAGCTAGGTACTATTATTTATCCCATCTTACAGATGAGGAAGCTGAGACTCAGAGAGGTTAAATTGCTCAAGGGTACTCAGCTAATTAGTTGTAAAGCTGGCATTAGAACCCAGGCATAGAGATTTCATGGGCCCTGCTTTTAGCTGATAGGCAAAGGGATGCT
Source organism: Plecotus auritus (assembly GCF_963455305.1). NCBI lineage: Eukaryota > Metazoa > Chordata > Mammalia > Chiroptera > Vespertilionidae > Plecotus > Plecotus auritus. The sequence goes on along the minus strand of NC_137776.1, from coordinate 141,516,473 downwards.
AATTTTTTTTCCTAGTCTCAAATGTAGGCACTCGGCTGGTTTGGTCTACCATGTAGCAGAGAGAATCTGAAAGTGATGCATGGGACTCCTATGTCAAGTATGACATGGCCTTGACATTGGCATACTTCCTAGGAAGGCTCGAGGGAGGATTTTAGGAAGGTAGCCAGAAGCTGAAGGCAGTATTTTTTCTTGTTGGGTCTCAAAGAAGAAAACAAAGAAGGCAGCTTCCTTCTCTTGCTCAGTCAAGCAGGGGTGGGGAATGTCCGGCCCTCGGGCCGTATAAGGCCTGTGAAGTCATTTGGTCTGGCCCTGCCAAGGCATTAGAAGTGAGTTAATTAAACGTTTGACCAAATATAGCAGGCTCATTTTTAAGTTGATAATTCTGTATGGCCGCAAATGTGATAAATATCCAAATGGCCCCTGGCAGAAAAAAAAGGTTCCCCACCCCTGGTCTAGAGCTTTGGTAACCTGACCCTTCAAGAAGCCAGAGTAAAGATGCATCTCTGGACTGAGACAAAGTCTGCTTCTCAGAGAATAGACCCTGGTGAGTTATTGAGAACCCAAGTAGAAGACACCAACGTGGCATTGCTGCTCGAGCTTCTTCCCCACAGGCTGGAAGGGCAGGGAGAAGGTAAGGAAGGATGGCAGTTGTCTTCAAGGTAGGACTTCTTTTGATCCTACTGATAAATATTGTCACAGCACGGACCCTGGTATTGGCTTGGACCCTGGACAGGACTGGATAATGCAGCTTGTTGACACCTCTGCTCTTTTTATAAGATTAATATTTGAGCTTCCGTGTAAAACCAGTATTTCCTCTCTTAGAATGAGACCGTTTCTCTTGGCCCTTCCAAAGCTGTACATGAAATATCAGCCTTCCTTTGTTAATTTTAGTAGCATTTAATAGCTTAGTTCACCTCAAAGGATCTTACCCAGACTTGACATCTGTGTTCAGGTAGCAAAGATTTTTCAAATTTATATTGTGCAGTTTTGTCTGTATTTGGCCCTGTTACGTTCTGCTTTAAGGAATGTAGGCAAAGGAAATGTTTGACTACTGGGGAAGTAAGTTAACAAGATCAGCAAATTAAGCTGCTTAGGCTGGAACTAATAAAATATCAAAAATGCTTTATTTGGCCCCAGGTGGGTAGCTCGGTCAATTAGCACATCATCCTGATATGCCAGGGTTGCACGTTCGATCCCCTGTCAGGGCCCATATAAGAATCAATCAATGAATACATAAATAAGTGGAACAACTAATTGATTTCTCTCTCTCTCTCTCTCTCTCTCTCTCTCTCTCTTCCTCTCTCTCGCTAAAATAAATAAATTAAAAAACCATTTTTAATACTTTACTTAAACTTATGAAAGACAAGCCATTTAAAAATGCATCCACTTTAGAATATATCTGAACAATAAAGGCAAAACAGGTTGTTGTATTTTTGTTTTTGTTTAATCTGCATTGCCAGATAAATGTCTTGCATTTTGCCTAATGAAGTCTCAACATGTCCACAGACCCAGGGCATTGTTCTGACTCTGTTGGGAAAGCCGCTGTCCCTAGAGGTTACCTGAAGATGCCACTCTCCAAGATGCCTAAGCCCTCCAAACTGCCTTTACTTTCATCTCACTGTGTCCCCAAATAGCATTGTATTGTTGAGCACATAAATAAGCAAACAGAAGTAGGATAATTGTGTTTGTGTTACATAAATTATAAGTTATACAGGGACAAATATGTAGCCTCAGAATTTCTTGGAGTCAGTGATCAATACTTATGAAACTATTGCTTTCTGGTTTGCTATATCCATCATGAAGATTGATTCAACTTACTGACCAAAACCAACTCCTAACTAGGCCAGAGAATAGAATGGTACCTATTCATTAACTCAAGGTACTTTTCTAGCCAAAGGGTCCATAAAGGAATGGAAGTTACCTTCTCCAGAAATCCTGTTGGTTACAGGCAAATCATTTGTGATAGATATGTGAGTGACGTGGATATTTGAGACAATGACAAAAATTGTCAAAGCTAATATTTTATTCTAGAGGTCTGGTGTACAAAATTCATGCATGGGTGCAATCCCTAGGCCTCACTGGCAATCAAAGCGAGAGCATCTAACCAAGAAATAGGTAACCTCTGGGCCATGGGCAGCACCTGGCCCCCCAGGCCCCCATGTACCCCCCTCTACCTGAGTCATGGCGCCCGAGTCCCCACGCGGAGATGTGGTGAGCGCAGGACGCCACGGGCCAGGGCGCAGTGTGGGCCTCTGGGCCGCCCAGCGGTGCTGCACAGAAGCCAGGTGGGCAGTGCACTCTCTCCCAGCTGGCCTCGCAGTCCAGCTCCTGGGCAAACCCACGGGAGCCCGCCCAGCCCCTGCAGTCCCGGCAGCTGCAGCCCGGCTCACCCGGAAGAGGCCGTGCGGGTGTGAGGCGGGCTCCTTGTGGGCGCCCAGCACCTGAGGCTTCCCCAGTGTGTGAGTCCTGGAGTTCCGGGGGAGGGTAGCAGGGGGAGTGAGAGCGAGCTCGGCAGACACCCCGCATTCCCACCGCACCTCCATCCCCGTCACCCCCATCATCCCTGCCCCCAGGTAGCCAGTGAGAGGTCGCAGCCCCCAACCCGGGCACCGCAGGAGGTTGGTAGCTGCCACCTACCTCCAGTTCCCCATCCCAGCCTGGGGCCCAGCCCTGATCAGGTGATCGGGGCCTGCCGGCCACTGGTCACTGTCTGCAGGGCCATCGATTGGGGCCGGGCCCCCTCAGCACCTGGGAGCCAGGGGGCGGCCCCGGCCCCGCCACCACTGCTGGTTGCATCTGCATCTGTGAGGCGATTGGCGGAGCCATCAGGCTCTGCACATACCTTGGCTTGGTGCTGCCCACTCACCTGCTCCACCATCCTGCCATGGTCCTGCTCTCATCGGGGCCCATCGGGGTTGGCAGCACCTCCAATGCTGCCCACTGCCAGCGCCGCATCGCCAATGCCCACCATGTTCAGCACCACCCCCTGGTGGTCAGCACGCGTCATAGCAGCGGTCGAACTCTCGCTCTAACAATTTGCATATTAGGATTTTATGTAAGGTGGTTTGAAGACAGGATTACCTAGGGGTTGTCTGTGTTCTCAACTTCAAGATAACCAGAAATTATTTCTATAATTCGATGTCTCAACTACAAACCTGTATTCCCAGGTTTTTCTTAACCCAAATTAGTCTATAAGCAGTTAAAAGGTTTTACCTTGTTCTCACATTTAATGAAAATTTTATATCCCAAACACTGTAGAACTAACCTTGTCTTAGAATGATATTGAAAGAATTAAAGCCAAGAAATTATAATAGACTCCTAATAAACATACTTCCTTTTCTGGTAAGAAATATCAACTAGATCATTTCAGTCAACAGTATTTGAGAAAGTCTCAGATCACTTTAAAGACCAGCTAATACTTAAGTGCCAGATGCTTATTGATTATAGACCAACCCTATAGCAGGTGCTTGTATTACCCTCATTCTACAAAGAAACTAAGTCTCAGCGAGGTTAAAAGACTTGTCCAAGGTGCCATGGAGTCTAAGTGTCCAAGTTAGGACTCGATCCTCCTCTGAGCGACCCAAAGCCTGGAACTCTTCACCATTAGAATCTTAGCCATCTTTGGGGCATCCTGTCACTTGCCATCCAGACAGGCATGCGTCTGTCTTTTCTCAAATTCTGCCTTTTCTGTGATGTTTCATCATTATTATTGTTGTTGCTGCTGCTATTTTCATGAATGAGGAAGGAAATAATTCTTAAGGAAATCTCCAGCAGCTTGAGATGAGGGCCTCTCCAGGTCAGGCCTGACTTCTAGTCCTGCCTGGTTGACTCTACCATGCAGAGGAAGGCAGTGTGTCCAGGAGTTGCCATGAAACTAACATCAGCAGGAATTTAGGTTCTATGGTGTTTGAAATAGGTAACCAAGACATATGCCAAAGGGTTGGGGAGATGTTTGTAACCTGACTAAGCTCTAGGCACTCTAATAGTTAGGTATTAGTGATCCAATTTACCTTTGACTTAAGAGTCATTAGCATGAGTGAAGACACAGTTTGAACCCAGACCTGCCTGTTTCACAATATATATGGGCAGAGTGGAATTAGGAGAAAAGCCAGAGTCATGGCCTTCCCAGGCAACACTCTTTCTCCCTCTCAGAATTCTGGGTATCTCCCATCACTCACATCTTCCAGAGGTCCCCAGAGTGGAAGAGATGAGAATGGTCAAGAAATATCCCTAAGGGCTTTCATGCCAAATTATATGTATAATGCAAACACACATATATGGTGCCCGGCCAGTGTGGCTCCGTGGTTGAGTGTCGACCTATGAATCAGGAGGTCACTGTTCAATTCCCAGTCAGGGCACATGCCCAGGTTATAAGCTCAATCCCCATTGGGGGTGTGCAGGAGGCAGCCAATCAATGATTCTGTCGATGTTTCTATCTCTCTCCCTTTTTCTCCCTCTTTTTGAAATCAACAAAAACATATTTTTTTTAAATGAGAGAGAAAAATGCACATGTAGGGAAGGCACAGTCTCTAACTCTCTGGGGGCCTTGGACAAAGCCTGAGGTTCTATGAGCATGTTTTCCTCCTCCGTAAATGAACACATTGAACTCCATGACCTCCAGAGCCTTGCTGTGATGGTATTCATTCTCTTCCACTGCAGGCAATGTTGGGACGAAGCAACGGGGAATCTTCCAGGAAGAAGGATGAAGAAGAAGTTCAGAGCAGGCACCGGTTAATCCCCTTGGGCAGAAAAATCTACGAGTTCTACAATGCCCCCATCGTGAAGTTCTGGTTCTACACTGTAAGTATCTTGCCTTTTCTTCTTCCTAATGCATGGCCACAAGGGGCCAATGTCAATTTCTCACGCACCTCAGTGGTGTCCTCTGTGAGTCATAATATGAAGACCACACAGGCATAAACAAAAGCTCTAGGGCGACCTTGCTTTTTCCAATAGCTAAGAAAGATTTGTGGCGTCTGTGAGCCAGCTTCCATAGCATCTATGTTTCTGCTCCTCACAGAAAATAAAGGAAATAGTAAAAGCGAGAACTTACAGAAATAGAGGTGAGATGAGTATGAATCTAGTCTAGCAGGAAAATAGATGTCATTTTATAAAATGCTTCCCTCTTCTAGATGGATGAGCACTGGATTAGAGTTCCTGGTTGCGTATTTTTGTTTGTTTGTTTTTTTATTGGTGAGAGAGAGACAGAGACAGAGAGAGAAACATTGATTTTTGTTGTTCCACTTATTTATACATTCAATGATTGATTCTTGTCTGTGCCCTGACCAGGGATCGAACCTGCAACCTTGGCATATCAGGACAACTCTCTAACCAACTGAGCTACCAGGCCAGGGCTTCAGAGTTGCCTGTTTTAGATGCTGGTGCTGGGGTTGGGGGACGTTGGGTGGGTATGGGCTGAGCAGAGTGTTAGGAGTAACACCACTGAAGATGAGTAGGTGTGTCATCACTCCCCATCTGGCAGTGTCATCCAACAACCTTTCTTGCTCTGACCCAGTTAACATGCAAACTGCTAAAGCAAACTGCAATCATGGCAAATACTGTTCAGTGAGCACACCCTGCAGACATTTTCTGCCCATAAGATGAAAGACTCCCTGAAATAGCCTCCTGATGTGGTAGAAATGGCTCGACTGTTGGGTTTCTACTTCTACTTTTCAACGATATTTTAAGTTTAAGGTGAGCTGTGGCCCAGGTCATGTCTGCTTCTCTCCGGCCACAGTGGAGCTGTGCCAGGTGATGGAGAGTACATCTGTATTTTTGGCCTTTCTCACAACCAGCTACTTACCAGTCCCTGAGTCAGCAACAGGATAACCCGAGTCTGAGGCCACAGTGACTCAAATGACCAGCTGTGGTGCTTTGCATGCGGTCCTGTATGCTAGCACTGCATGCTGGCTTTAAACGGGGCTTTCTCAGCACTAAGGACATTTGGGGCAGAGTAATTCTGTGTTAAGGAGGCCTGTCCTGTACATTGTAGCAGCACATTGACCTCTTCACACCCCAATTATGCATTGTCCCCACACACTGCTAGATGTCCCCTTGTGGGGTAAAATCACCACCAGTTGAACACCCCTGCTTTAACATACAGTGTTAAGAGAGGATGGGATATTATCAAAATATAAAGATTGGACTTTATTCAGTGAAGCAAAATTTAAATTTATTGATTTTTTTTAATTCTCTCTTAAAAAATAACGAAGGCATGGAAAGTTTATTTCTATGCATGTGTATATACAGATATGTTATTTTTACCTTGCAGAAAACAACTTAGTAGTGACAAGCATGGACTTTGGAGTCAGACAGCCTGAGTAGAAATCCTATCTTAGTAAAGAAACTTGTGACTTCAAGCAAGTTCATTTAGTACTCTGTCCCCAGCTTTCTTAAGGTTGGGGGTAACCACAGTTCCTACTATAGGAGGTTTAGTAAAGATGGGATGTGTTAAAACGTGTAAAGCACTGAGAACAGTGCCTGAGAGCACCTTGTTCTCCTAGGCTAGTTCCACTGAGGAGCAAGAGTTAGTGTTTCATTCATCCGTCCACTCAACAATAATATCATTTATTGAACACCTACTATGAGGCACTGTTCTACGTGTTCATATACACTTTCCTGAATCTAATAATTTCATCAAGGTAATATTTTCACTGCATTTTGCTCAGGTCTGTGCTTCCTCTTATCTACTAGTAGGGCTGCTCTGGTGTCTAGCCTAGATTAGGGCTTGGCAAGCTGGAACCCACAGGCCCAATCCAGCCGCTGCCTGTTATTGTGGCCTGCAAGCTAAGAATGCATTTACATTCTTAAACACTTGAAACAAAATCAAAGGAAGAATACTCTGTGACACATAAAAATTATATAAAATTTACATTGCAGTATCCATAAATAAAGTTTTATTAGAACACAGTCAATTCACTCATTCACCTACACCCTGGCTGCTTTTATGCTATTGAGTGGATTACTTGCTTCAGAGCCTATCAGGTCAACAAAGCCTTAAAAATGAACTATCTGGCTCTTTACAAAACATTTGCAGGTCCCTGACTGAGAGCAGAAACCAAGCCAGTAGGAGAATTATCCATCACTTTATGAAGAGTGCTCACTTCTCTGGTCCTTCCAAGGCATTTCTCTTTTTTTTCTTGACCTGTGTTCAGTATTCATTTTATTTCCTTGATTACTCCAGTCCCCATTTTTTTCATCTGAGGCAAGTTGTTAGCCAAGAAGGTTTTTAAATCACAAATGCCCTGGCCAGGGTTCTCAGCCTTGGCTACACATTCATGAAATTCTGACAGCATTGGTCTGGGGCACAGCCTGGGCACCAGGATATGTCAGAGCTCCAAGGCAGTCGCAATGAGCAGCCAGAACTGGCAACCACCACCCCAGATGGAGGGCTAGTTTTTAGCCCAGGGGTGGGCAAACTTTTTGACTCGAGGGCCACAATGGGTTCTTAAAACTGGACCGGAGGGCCGGAACAAAAGCATAGATGGAGTGTTTGTGTGAACTAATATAAATTCAAAGTAAAGGAGCAGAGGGGAGAGCAAGAGAACCGGATAGAACAGCGGGCCGTAGTTTGCCCAAGGCTGTTTTAGCCCAGTGTTCCCAAGTCTTCCATAATGACTAGGGATTTGTTGGAAATGCAAATCGCGGCCCCATCACAGACCCACTAAATTAAGTGTCCAGGGAGAGGAGCTGAGGAGCTGTGTGTGTAACCAGCTTCCCAGGTGAGTCTGGTGGTCCAGGAAACGGGATGCACTGCTTTCCTTGTTTCATAGGCGGCTGGCGGGGAAGCCACCTCTCTAAGGAGTGGGGGCATGTATCTGCTCCTTCCGCATGGCTGGCTGGATCAGCCTCAGGAAACCCATCAGACTGGATGCTCCAGTCATGTTTGATTGTGTTTACACGATTTTCAGAAATCCATATTTATGTATTGACAAAACCCAACCTCAAGGAAATGGAGATGGGGGTGTCAACCTTTTAAATCTCCAGGGATGCTTCACCATAAAAGTCAGCTTTAGGTCAAACAGTGCCATGTGTTTTTGGTGTGTTCTCTTCTGTAAGAGTGTTTCCCAGACTTAATTCCAAAAGTATCTCCTTCTACACACTCAAGGTCCTCAAAGTGGGACACACCTCATTTGCACATAATCTCACTTCTATGTCATAGTGAGTTTCCGGAGGAGCAGGTTGGGGCCCCTTCTGCTCCAAGAGGAAAGGAGGGAGGGACCCAACTAGCTCGCAGGCCATGTCTGTGATCAGAGCTGGCTTCAAGCGCCCAGCTAGAGAGGATGCCAATTCAAGGTGTGACATGGCCCCAGGTCAGAGGGCAGGGCATGTGCCCTGGTCAGCAGGGACGGACTCCTTCCTATAAAAATGCTATGTGACCCCTCCTTGCCTCTAGGGGCAGTAGGAAAAGGAGGCAAGGAATGGCACAGCCCCACCAGGGATCCACAGGCAGCTGCAGCAGGCTTTGGTGCTTGCATTTCATGGTTTAGGAGTCATACATCTTGGTTAATGGAAAATTTCTAAAAAGGTTATATAAGCATACAAATTCTTATAGGATTCCCACTGGCTTAACTAAGAATCATAAGGTTATATTCCTTTTCAAAGCTTTGCCATTCTACATAAAGCTTGATAAAACTCAAAGAATATGTGTGTGACTACACACACACACACACACACACCATTAAAGTCTGTCATGTTGAGGTCTGCAGCCGGCTCCGTGAATCTTGGCAAGTTCTAAGATAGGTTGTTTCCAACACAGCAGCTGCCCCTCTGTTGTGCTGTTTAAACATGTTTAAAGCCCTGCTTGTGGATGTTAGCCACCATTCAGGAGGTAAATGCATATCCCCTCTCACAAACACCCCAAACCTTTCAAAAGCTCTGTAAAGTCAGGAGCAATCATCTCCATTTCCCAGAACGGAGGTCCAAGCAGGTGAAGTGAAATCACAAAATGATGCAGCCAGCAAGTACTTGAGATAGGATTGAAATCCAAGTTTTTCTGACTTCTGTGTCTACATTCCTTTCCCCAGACACTATTCCTTCCACCAAACAAATACGCTAAGCCAGTGATCGGCAAACTGCGGCTCGCGAGCCACATGCAGCTTGCCAGCCATGGTTTGCCGCTCTGTTGACTAAAGAGTTTGCTGACCACTGCGCGAGGCCCGTGTTCAAGCACAGAGGCAGGTGGGAGGAGTTACAGGCACACCTCATTTATTGCGCTTGGCTTTATTGCTTTTCACAGATGCTGTGTCTCTTACAAATTGAAGGCAAGACCCTCCCCCCGCAAAAAGATTATGATTGGCTTTATTGTGATCCCCGCTTTATTGCAGTGGCCTGGAACTAAACTGCAAGATCTCCGGTTGTTTCCCTGTACTTAAGTACTAAAATGCAGAGGTCCTGAAAGAATTTGTGTGTCACTGGGCCTACATGTGACAAGAGAAGATAATGCTTTGTAATGTTTTGCAACGAATTGGGTAAAATGATAAAAACCAGGGCAGTTAACAAGATTCATTTCACCTAGAAGTAATAGAACATGATCCAACAAGAGAAGGAAGCAACAAGAAAGGGAGAAGGATTTCAGGTCAGAAGGAGGCTGAGAGTACATTTTAGAGTTTAACCATCGAAGTCCTTTTTTTGCCGCTTGTAAAATGCCATATGCACAGGGACTCGAGGGTGTAATGGTAACAGCAACCAGGTGAACCAAATGCCATTTTAAACAGCATCCCACACGATTTCAGGTCGAGTAGACTCTTTTCAGGTGAGGCATTCACGATGTGCTAATGATCCTGCGGGAGTGGGGAGGGACTGAGACGTGGGTTAAAATGACAGTCCCTGAGGGGGTGGCTGTACAGGAACAAACCTCCCAGGTGGAGAATGAGCCCTGTGCGCCCTCCAGCATCTCCAAAACTGCTCTCCTGCTTCCACATGTGATCACACTGAACCCCAACCTAAATGCCTACCCTTCAAGAGATGAGAAATTATATGGCTGTGTTTATAAATGTGTCAACATAATAGGATCTCTGAAAATACCTTTGACTCATATTAAGAATCTATGCATTTACAGAAGGGAGGAAGGAAGGAACGAAGGAAGGAACGAAGGAAGGAAGGAGGGAAGGCAGGCCCATTAGTAGAGAAAGCAGCACTTCTCTAGCTCTGTAGGCTGCCAGTTTCTCCTTGTATCTCGCAGCCTCTTTCTCCACCTTCCAAGCTGCCCCCAGGGCTGCAGAGTCAGGCTGTATCTCCAGAACCTCAAGGCCTCAATCCTTTGCCCACATTGTGTCCCATTTGCTATGCAGGCTCCAAAGAGTACAGAAGATTTGAATAAACTCACTCTTCCTTCCTACCCACAGCCCCTCGGGCCCCTGAAGCCAGAGAGTGCCTTCCTCAGCTTGAGGCTTTGCCTAGAAAAGGTTTAACTTATATGCCATTTCTCGTAGGTGAGTCTTTCCTCCTAGGCCAGTGGTCAGTAAACTGCAGCTCACAAGCCGGCTCGCGAGCTGCGGTTTGCCGCTCTGTTGACTAATGAGTTTGCCAACCACTGGGATAGGGGCTTAATCACAAGGAACAACAACAGCCTGTAATTATTGGAATCAAGAGTCTAGGTCAGTGGTCGGCAAACTCATTAGTCAACAGAGCGGCAAACCGCGGCGGCTCGCGAGCTGCAGTTTGCCGACCACTGTGACCTAGGCTCCCGACCCCTGTGCAAGAACTCACCAGCCCTCCTACATTCCGGCCATCTAGACATAACTGAATCCACCAGGGACGTCACCAAACCTGAACCCCGAGGCTTCCCAGGGACACCCAGCGAGCGAGCCAGCCGGTCCCAACAGGGTTCAGCCTCTGATGCCAACGCCCCATGAGCTCACTCCAAGCTACAGTCAGCCACACAGTTGCCATTTCTCTCGAAAACATTGCTTTGTTTTCTCTTGTTTTGTTTCAAAGAAGCAGAAACCAGGAAGGAATATTCCAACTTGAATAGGGCAGGAAGGTGGTGCAATGAGAAACAGGTAAAACCCTGCCAGGGCACTGCCAGGCCAACCATCATAAGGTAGGAGGAGAGGGGGGGGGGAAGAGACGGTATCTCAGAAGAGAATTCAAGTCCGGCTTCTAGATAAAGTCCAGGCTATTTTTGTGTTGGCTTGACCGATTTACTTCTTCTTTTCCTTCTTACTGACATTCAATCCACCTGGCACTCATTAGGCAAAGATCCACTGTGCTGCCCTAGTTCAAGAACCTCGGGCTCACGCATGAGCAAGCACAGCTCTGGCGAGAAGAGGTTCCCTTTTTAGCCAGGGAGACATGAGAGACTGGGTCCTTGCAAAACGAAGTGATGCATCATGACACAGAGACAAATGTAAGAGTCAAAAGGGAGATTGCATATCAAATTATTTCCAATATTACCGTCTTTTTATATCCTTTTGAGGGTTTAGAGCTTTGAAGTTCATGAATTCCGAGTCCCGCTCACTGACCTTGTTCTTGCCCTGCCGTGAGGTAGCCTTGCCCAAGGGCAGGGCTCCCGGGCCTTTGCAGCCAGAGCACCGTATTGTGTTTCCTTACAGCTCGCGTACATCGGATACCTGATGCTCTTCAACTATATCGTGTTAGTGAAGATGGAGCGCTGGCCTTCCACCCAGGAATGGATCGTCATTTCCTACATTTTCACCCTGGGAATAGAAAAGATGAGAGAGGTAACCACTTTCATAGAAAAGAACTGAGGAAAAAGACGGTGGGTGGTTACATCTGTGCAAGGAGGGGAGAGGGGGACGCTCCAGATCCAAGCAAATCCAGAACATTAAAGAAAATGTTCTCTAATGTGGCCACAGAAATGTGGACTTGGCTTCGAGGGCTGCCGACAACCCTGGGGAGGCCTCCCAGTGTGTTTCCAGGGTGGTCACTCCATGAGCCCTAAGGATTAGTCCATTTCCTGCTCACATAGCATTTGCCTAGGAATCCCTCAAGTTGTTTTCAACACTGTTTACAGGTGTGTTTGTTTTTAAATATATTTTTATTGATTTCAGAAAGGAAGGGAGAGGGAGAGAGAGGTAGAAACATCAATGATGAGAGAAAAACCACTGGTCGGTTGCCCCACACTGGGAATTGAGCCGGCAACCCAGGCATGTGTCTTGATGGGGAATCGAACTATGACTACCTGGTTCATAGGTCAATACTCAACCACTGATCCACACTGGCTGGTTTGTTTACAAGTGTTTACTTCTCCCTATAAACAAGACTTTTTAAGTTTTTCCACTTTTTATCTTTTTTTTTTAATCTTTAAATCTTTCCACTTTTAACTCCCATTGCAAACCCCTCCCTCTGGGTGTCTCTTTGGACAGGGTGCGCCAATACCTATGATTCTCCAAGTGCATTTTAGCTGTTCTAAGAAGTTAATTTGTTCTCTGATTTATTCCTTCTCAATATTTGTTATGTACTTGCTGGGCACCAGCCCTGGGTGTCACTGGAGTGAATTGAGCATATTTCTCACCCTTCAGGTTGAGAGTGTAGGTCCCTCTCTTTCCCCCCACCCCCGTGGAGTGAAAGGAGCCATTATAACACCATCCCCACATGACACTGGAAGTCAGCCACAGAGGCCATCACATTCAGAACTGCTCAAATGAATGAACAGTCCACCAGAGGGCTCTGCAGCCCTGCTCAAAGCCTCCCCAAGCTCCCATTCCCAAACTCACAGGGAAGGCAAACTCGTGGGTATGATTCCTCTGCATTTCCCCCTGACAACTACACTGCAGGAGAGGCCTTTTCTGGAAGAAGGCTCCTGTCAAGTCTACTGCTCCCTCTATCCCGAACATCCTACTCTGGACTACAGTGAGTGGGGAAATACATTGAGTTCCACGGGAAAAAGGGTTCCTGCAAATCCACAAATCCGCCATTGTTTTCATTACTAAAATAGGTTAAAAGGCCCTTACTATCTTAGGTCTCAGCTCTAGAATGTTCTCCTATAGAGAGAAAGGTGCAGTATTTTTTAGACCCCTTCCTATTGAGAACGTAAAAAAATCTCATCTATATATTTATTTATTTATTTATTTCAAGCCCTTCTCTTGGGTTTCTAAACTGCTTTGGGAATATTTAAACTCTAACCAGCATGACCCCATCCTGAGGGTTTGGCTGTGGGCACACTACTCTCATTTTATAAGGGACTAGATTTTTTTTTTAAATGCCTTGCCCTCTTGCCTTGCTCTGACCAGTCCATAGTGCCTCTACTTCCTGACCAGGTGTGGCTTCCCCTGTATAGCCATGCATTTGCCATGGTCTTTGCGTGGCTCTCTGAGAGCTGAGACTTACTCCCGCTAAGGACTCCATCGCTGTGAAGTGGCAGCTCGCTCCCCTGTGATTTGACGCCCAGATGCATATTCCTTCCCTGTGATAAGCAGAAAAGGGAAAGACTAGAGCAAGGAGGCTGGACTCTCTCCAGGGACGAGACTGGAAGAAGACAGGGAGCAGTCTGTACTCCACAGCCTGTTCTGGAAGAGGCGGCCAAGCAGGCGGGCTGCCAGGAACCTCGGGCTGGATATCCATTTCTCCTGAGGTGGCATGTAATAGCAGAGGGCTTGGGAGCCGGGTCAGCAGGGGTCAGCAGGGGGTCAGCAGGGTTCAGCGGAAGAGCCTTTGCTTCTGAGGAAGCTGTGAGGATGGATGATCTACCACTTCAGTGTCTGGTCTTCTCCTCTTCAGCCTGGGGAGGCAGCTCCCTCATGCCCACCCCATGGCCCTGAACCCATTCGAGAAATGCTCGACTGCCAAGAGAGCAAAGACCCACAGGGCCCTCCTCACAGTCAGCACGCAGGCCCGCAAGATCTCAGATGCAAGACCCTGGAAACATGGCAAAGTTTGCAGGCTTCTGAGGAGGGATATACAAGGCTTTGAGGTTTCGCAAGCTGCCCTCCGATTCCCAGAACCACATACTTCTGCGTGTAGTCACCCAAACAAGCCACGGTAATCCCTTAATAGCACGGGACTGTTTACAGCGTGTGCTGGTAGACATTGTCTCACTGGGGTCCTTCCCACCACTGTGAGGTCAATGATGGGGCTATGCTGGCATCCCCACTTTACTGTCATGGAAAGTACTAGTAAGACTTAGGGTTTGTTTTGGGCTATTTTTCTGTATTCCACACCTAGAAAGGGAAACTAGGTCTTAAACTTGTCTAGTCCCCATCTAGGCCCACCCATCGTTCTTTCACTCACGCAGTGGGTGCCAAACTGGGATCCTCCTCGGAGCCCCAGGGTCCTGAGAGGTGCCTCCGAGGCAGCTGGAGAAGTGACAGGGGCGGAGGGTGGGGCTCAACTTTCCACTACAGCTTCGCCTCCAGCCAGTTAGCTTGTCACTTTTTTTTTTTTTTAATGTTGAGAAGTCACAAGAATATTTTCACTATTTAAAAAGCCATACTATAGCCCTAGCCAGTTTGGCTCAGTGGATAGAGCATTGACCTGCAGACTAAAGGATCCCGGGTTCAATTCCAGTCAAGGGCACATGCCAAGGTTGTGGGCTCAATCCCCAGTAGGGGGCATGCAGGAGGCAGCCAATCAATAATTCTCACCATTGATATTTCTCTCTCACTCTCCCTTCCTCTCTGAAAAATCAATAAAAATATTTTTTAAGAATAAACAAAAAATGATACTGTAAAGCTTGTGTTGAACACTTTTAGGAAAGTGTGGGCAAAGGGTCAGAGAAACTCTGTGGCCCCCTGCCCCTTGCCCCCACAGGTGCACACATGGATTTTGCCCATGTAGGGTGGAGTGGGGGTGAGAAGCCACCAGGACAGCAGCAGGTGCGGGAATTCCTGATGGAGGGGGCAGTGGTTCTCAATCTGCATTCACCAGCTTCCCCTGGGAATTTGTTAGAAATGTAAATCCTTGAGCCCCACACCAGGCAAACTGAAGCAGAAACCCCAGGGGTGGGGCCCAGCCACCTGTGGCTCCCTGGGTAATCCTGATGCACACTTAGGTTAAGAAGCCCTGGTTTAGGAATGAGGCTAGCAGGTGGCTCCTGGTATCTTGCTTAGTCTTCCAAGCCCTCATCCTGACTTATAATGACCTCCCTTCCTTATTATTTCAGTCCAAAGTAAGCCATAAAGGGGGATAGGCCAATTCAAATACATAGCTGCAGATTAGAATTGACCCCAGTCTTTTCTCTCTCCTTTGAGAGGTTCTGAGTCAGGAAAGGGGTGGGTCATGACTCAAAGAGGTGGAAGCTCAGGGGTAAACACAAATGATTCCTACAAGTAGCCCTGTTACATTGCCTCGGTAGGCTGGCTTCCCTGCTTCCTTGTATCCTGGGGCAGGCTGTGGTACAGGGTGGGTGGCAACTCCTGCTATGTATCTGTTCATTTCATAGACTGTGTGTGAGCAAAAAGGCTCCTCTAGATTTAAGCTAAGTCGGAGCCCCATCCAGCAATAGAGGGACTGGAGAATTGCTGTGAGATGTCTTTGCAACAATCAGTCCACAAATACTTATTGAGAATTATGTAACAGGCTCTGGGGAACACAGGGTCTACCCTCAGAATTTATAGTCTAGTGGAAAGAGATGATGGGTGGATAGGTAGCAGATAGAGAGATAGATAGATAGATAAACAGACAGACACATAGACACACATACAGAAGTTAATTTTATATAGTGATAAAATCTTCAAAAATGCAGGGGTCCTCAAACTTTTTAAACAGGGGGCCAGTTCACTGTCCCTCAGACCATTGGAGGGCCGGACTATAGTTTAAAAAAAAAAACTATGAACAAATTCCTACGCGCACTGCGGGCCCGGGACGAGTCGGCTCTAAGCAGGACAGGCAGTGGCACCTGGCAGGCCGGATAAATGTCCTCGGTGGGCCGCATGTGTCCTGCAGGCAGTAGTTTGAGGACCCCTGGAATAGAGTAACAGAGAGTGACTTGGGGCTATGGAGACTACTGCAGGGAGGGCACTCAAGGAAGGTCGCCTAAGAAGGAAAAACGTGAGCAGAGACCTTGAGGATGAGGATGAGGATGAGGAGAAGCCAAACATATAAAAATCTGGGAGAAGGAACAAATGCCAATGGCCTGCGCCTAGAATGGATTTGCCATGCTTAAGAGCAAACCGCCGTGGCTGCGGGGTGGGGAGTGAGGAGAATATGGTGGGCCATCAAATGAGGTCACAGCAAGGAGCTTGGATCTTTATCTGTAATGACAGCATCAGATGATTGGAGCATCATCAAAATGGGCTTTAGTAATTATTGTTCTTGTTGATCTCTCAAGTCTCTCTCTTTTTAAATTGAGGTGTAATTTACTTGTAAGGAAATGAACAACTTGTAAGGGTACAACTTAATGAGTTTTTACCTATCCATACAACTGTGTAATCCCCACCTAGAGCATGGCTTAAGTATTTAAAGAGTGTGCTGCTCAGAGAACAGGTTGAGGCAGTGCAGGGATACCAGTTAGAAGGCTGTTTCAGTCATCTGGGAGATGTGATGGGGCTTACAACAGAGTGGCAGCAGTGGAGGTGGTGAGAAGTAGTTGGATTGGGTTGGATTTAGAAATAGAGGTGATAGGACATGTTAATGTAGAGAATCTGGTGTGAAAGAGAAGAATAAACGAGTCCTCCCAAGTTGGTGGTCTAAGTAACTCAATAGGGTGGTGCTGTTTACTTAGATGGAGGAGGATTTCAGAGATTTGTGGGGTATTAGGTATCAATAATTTTATAGGGAAAACCCTAATTCGTGTCTTAGAATTGTAAGACAACCCTAAACATCAAACTTATTACTTATATGGCCCAAACTTTGCCCAGTTGCACATTTATAGCATGCAAGTATTCCAGTAGACACAGAAAAAGAAAAGCTACAGTTGTCAATTAATGGGCCAAGCACTTTCTAACTGGCTGAAAATATAGACTGCAATCCTAACTAGCCCCACTCTCTTTCTTGCCCCTTAGATTCTGATGTCAGAGCCAGGGAAGTTGCTACAGAAAGTGAAGGTATGGCTGCAGGAGTACTGGAATGTCACAGACCTCATAGCCATCCTTCTGTTCTCTGTTGGAATGATCCTTCGTCTCCAAGACCAGCCCTTCAGGAGTGATGGGAGGGTCATCTATTGTGTGAACATCATTTATTGGTACATCCGTCTGTTAGACATCTTCGGCGTGAACAAATACTTGGGCCCATATGTAATGATGATTGGAAAAATGGTAAGTAGATTCCATATGATAAATTCTCAAATGAGGAGTGGTAATAATAGGAAGAGGGAGGTAATTCATTTGGGCCTGCTATCAAGGTCTCACTGATATGGTCCTGGGGTGTTTTATTTTTTAATTCCTTTTGCATGTTCTGGAGTTTGACTACATCTATAAACATAACTGGACAATTAGCCATCACTCACACATTTACTTACTGAAAACTATATATTTTGTGCCAAGCACTGGGCTAGGATTTGGGTATGTAAATTCCATGAGACTGAAGATAGGAGGAAGAGAAGTGATTACCATTCAGTGAGAGAATGCTATAATAGACATGTATATAAAGTACAATAGGAACATAGAAAAGAGAATGGAGGTCAGGGGAAGTTTTAAATGGAGGTTATATTTTTGCTGGATCTTGGAGGAGTAAGTCTCCACTGCAAATATTTAACAGATTTTTAACATTGCTTTTTTTTTTTTTTAATGAAGTGCTAAGAAAATGCCTTTCCCTATGCAAAGAGAAGAAAAACATTGTTTATTTGAATTCAGTTGTTAGGTTGTGCTTGAATTGACCATTAAGTTCTATCACTATATCATGTGTCTTATTACACTACTGGAAAATGATGTCTGTTAAAAACTAGGTTCTAGAATGATGCCCTACTTACCTTTTTTTTTTTTTTTTAATGAACCCCAAGTGGCAAACTAATATGCTTCCCCACAATGGCTGTGGGCTTGGTCCAACTTCCTGGCCACATCAGTTTCCAGACCTCCATAAAGACCACGCCCTAGGGCAGTGGTCGGCAAACTGCGGCTCGCGAGCCACATGCGGCTCACGAGCCGCGGTTTGCCACTGTGTTGACTAATGAGTCTGCCGACCACTGCCCTGGGGGATCAGCATTAGTGTGAACCTAGGAGAGCCCAAGTAAACCAGCTCCCTCTCCAAACTCACCAGAGGAAGAATTGGAGCCTGACTTGTTTTGGTTTTTCTAAGTCAGTTTTTCCATTTTTCTCAGTGTATCCTCTACTTCACCTTTACAGCACATATGTGGAAAAGCCAAGCCATCCAGTCTATAATGCCAAACACCTCTTACTGAAAAACCTCTTCATTAATAACCTCCACTCCACTTCCATTTATGAGCTATTGAAACCAACAATTGGTCAATAGGTGTTTTTTATCATTCTTACTCAAGTTTTAAAATAATATATGTTATTGCTGCTTAACAAATCAATATTTATTACGTGTATGTGTGTGAAACTTAGGAATCTTAAATAACCAACTCTTCCTACAAAAGCACTGACAAGGTCATGCAAAGAGAGGGAAAACTTGAATCCAAAAGGAAGGGGTTATGAGACCTTGAACAATTCATTTAACCTCTTTGAAACTCAGTTTAATCGTTTCTTAAGTAGTTATAATAAAGGCAGAGCTTGTAAGGTTGTTGTGATTATTAGAAATTACACATGTTAAATAGCCAACAGTATGTGGCTCATAGTAGGTAGTTGATAAATTGTATCTGTTATTATGTTCATATTATATCTGTTAAAATACAATGAAATGGGGTATAGTTATTCTGCTCTATTCCTAACACTTTTGTACAAAAGCTTGGTGTGTATAACAACAGCATTGTTTAGGGAAAATATTCCAAACCCATTCTAGAGAGGAAAAACTTAAATTGAACAAGCTTGAATTTAAGACTAATCCCAAAACTGTATCCCATTTCCTTTGGGTATTTTGGATTAGAAGAAAAGAAAAGCATCTTACTCTATTACACAGCCTGTTATATAATCTTATTTCTACTTCAGTAATGAATTTGAGATTGTGGTGAAAATTCCTATGTCTAAAAGCAGAGTCTCAACTTAGAGTCTACAGGAGACATTTAGAAGAGATGATCAGTAGACCCTCTACCCAAGTTATATATAAAAATGTGTGAGTGTATGAATTTTCTGGGCTGAGAGAAGATGTTTCCATGAGATTCTCAAATGGATTCTTAAATGGGTCCAATGAAAGTGAAGGACTATAACAGCTATGAAATTAAGCCAAATTTTCTCAATCTTGACACTATTGATATTTTGGACTCGAATATTCATTATTCTGGGGGGCTGTCCTGTGCATTATAGGATGTTTAGCAGCATCTTCTACACACTAGATGCCAGTAGTATGTATACACACACACACACACACACACACACACACACACACACACACACACTAAAAATGTATCTAGATATTGCCATATGTTCTGGGGGTGGGAGGATGGGGGGCAAAATACCCTCTGTTGAGAACCATTACATTGGGTGATTACATAATCTGATTGGTTGTTTTATTCTAATTAATTGTTACCTTATTTTATTTCAATAAATAAAACCTGAAAAGACCCAAACCAGCCAAATATATTACTTTAAAAAGGTTGAGTGGCATTTAAACATTTGAAATAACTAAAACCAAACTAAAGCGGCAAGATTATTTTAAAATCCACGTCTATCATTTTAATGATGGCATAATTATCCCTTTTTTATTAGAATTAAACCTTACTATGGAATAAGCAAGAGAGACATACTGGATTTTCTCTACCTTCTAACTTATGAATGATTTCATTTATCAGTCTAGAATAAGTAGAAAATGAGTATATTTGGGTGCTTTGTTTTTCATGGGGTTTTTAGGATAATTAGTTCAATAATTGAGTCACTGATCCAGAAGGTAGGTAAAATGTGCCTATAGAATTTATCAGGGAGCCAGATGGACTGCCAGGCTGGAAGGTTAACAAAATATGCCCAGATGCGATTATACTGAAAGTCCCTCAACATTAGAGAGTTTCTATTCAGTGCTAAACTGCCAAGTAACTGTGCCCTGTGGTCTAGGGAGAGACACAGCTGTTAAGATACCTGAATACAATACTGATCAAGTATGATTCCAACTGATCTTTAGATCCAGGATCCCACTTCTCAGTGGAATTCTCCAAGCCTAGTGCTAAGCTTACTTATATAATGCAGAATAAAAACAACAGTAATAATAGCTTTCATTTACTGTGTGCCAAACTCCATGTCAGACAGGTCATCATTATAACCTATTTCATCACCATGAAATCGGTTTTAATATCTTCATTAAATAGTCTAATAAATTGAAATTGGACAAGGGACAAAAGCAGGATTCCAATTCCTGTCTATCTGACTCCACAGACTGACCTTCTTCCAATTCTAATAATAATAATACATTAACATGTATGCAAACTACCCACATGAAGCATTTCACATATTATCTCATGTAATCCTTACAAAAACAATATGCATTATTATTGTTGTTGTTATTATCACCATCTTGAAAATAAATAAAAAAAACTCCACAAGATTAAGTAAGACCACCTCGCTGTTTTTACTAGCAAAGCCAAGATGAAAAACTCAGGTAGTCTGACACCTGAGAACCCGTGCTTAGCCACTAGAGTATATACTCTTCTCTATAAAACACAATCAAAGAATATTTATAAGAATTAGGTCTCTTAATACTGAACCAACTGGACAAATTAGCTTTAAAACATAAGTAACCAGTCCAGTTCTCACCCATAATGTTCTATTTCTGCACTCCACTCTACTAGATTTTGGTATTTGAATGGAAGCTAAGACTTCTTTGAAATATATGAAATTGAGTGTTTGGGAAGAATGTCTCTTCTCTCTGATTGTTTTGATCCTTTGGTTAAATATCCCAATCAATCTGAATGAAAACAGTCTTGAGAAGGTAGAACAGTTGCTATATTTACTGGCTGAGTTTTCTTGGATCAGACTAGCTCCTAAATCTCATGAGTACACACCTTCCTCTTCCCACCCCTCTTAGTCAATCTAAATAAATATAACATGAAAAACCCATTAGTGTTTCTTCATTGGTAGAACTTCTTGTAAATAAATAATGAGAGGATTTTACAAAATAAAAAAGAGCAAAGATGAGAAGCAGACCCTTGTTTCCTATAAAATTGTTTTAACACAGCTGGCTTGCTCATTTTAAGAGAGTTCTGAGGCCTCTAAGTTGTGAAAGGAATAACTAATTGACTAGCATATATATTTTAAGGACAGTGAACAAATAAGAATTAATGTCACCTTTTGAGAGACTCTTACTTAGTTTCAAAGTCACATAATACTTGAGAGATGGATTTTGAAGTTGCCTTGAAAGTTGATAAATGGACATAAAATATATTGAGCCCCCAGTGTCCTAGTGCAAACAGGAAGGCTGTAATGTTGTAATTCCAATAACAGGCACCATGGAATGCACTTTTTAAAATAAAATTTTAAAACTAATTTAAAGCCTTTATTATCCTTGATAAGATTATCATCAGTTATCTTCGTGGGTGGGCATCCTTTGAGGAAGTTTGATATCCAAGAAAAGATAGTCTTTTGTATTAGAAGGTTTGATGCAAGGATAGAAACTTATCTCCTACTGGCTTACGTCCAGGGGGATAGATAGATCTGTAGCCTGGCACGATGTGATGGAACTGGCCTTAAGGCCTCTGCAGTCAGGCTCTCAACCGCTGGTAGGACATTCTCCCTCTCTCTCTCTCTCTCTCTCTCTCTCTCTCTCTCTCTCTCTCTCTCTCATATCTGCTTCATTCACTTTGATCAGTAGTGGGGCACTTAGCCTCAGACACTCTGGATTAACATCATTACAGAGAGATAAAGGCAGTACCTCTTTCCCAGCTTCAGCTGAAAAATATCCAAAGAAAGGATTCTGGTTGGATTCTTGTGTCACATGCCTCCCTCCTATGACTGCTATTGCCAGAGGGTGTGGTACCATGTTTAACCCAGCCTGGCCAAAATGGGTGGGAACTGTTTCTAAAAGAAGGCAGTGGATTCTGACCAGGTAAAATAATAGTTATTACATTCTCATCTATTTTTGGTGATACTAGGAAAGTAACTTGGCATATAAGAAGCAGATCCCAAATTGCACGTGTCATGAAAACAAACAAAAAAAGAACGAGAAACAAGTGATAACATTGTACTTGAATGCAGTCAAAAGAGAATTTTATAAACATGTCAAGATGAAAATCCAACCTTTCAATAGCAGGCACAGGAATGGGCTATCTGATTCTAATGCCTATAAAAACACTCTTCCTAACTGATAGCATATGCTGCAGGAGAAGTACAGGAGGAGTGGTTCTCTGTAAGACAGGTTTATTGTAGAATACCACGCAGTGAGGTGGGGCCACAAGGAGAAGATGGAATATGATGGATGTCTGTTGGCCTAGCTTTGTTTACAAATGATTATTTTCATGAGCTTCCACCTCTTCATTAGCTTTTCAGAACTTAGAGAATTTACAACATTGCAATAATTCTTCAAATAGTTCAACTATCCCAATTCCAATTTTGCTAATAAGGAAGAAACCAAGGAGATTTGCCTCCCATGAGAGCAGAGAAAAAGTTAGTACTAAATTCATATAAATACCCAAGCTTCTATGTTACTTGACTCCTACATCTGGTTTTGACTAGGTCCCACAGACGACAATGGAGAATGAAGGGGTTCCATTGGGCATATATTTGAGGATTTGTTTGTTTTTAATGATTTTTTGAGTTATTTATAACATTCCATGGACATTGGTTTCAGTAAACCAAGTGTCCTTTTATCTGGGCACAGCTCCCTATCTAAACATCCCTTATCAGAATTATTGAATGTGAACCTCCTTCAAAGGTTCCCATCAAGGTCAGTGTCATTGGAACACTCAATCATATGAGTTTTCTTTTGTTTCTCCCTCTGCTTCCCCACCCTTCCAGATGATAGACATGATGTACTTTGTCATCATTATGCTGGTGGTGCTGATGAGTTTTGGGGTTGCCAGGCAAGCCATTCTCTTTCCCAATGAGGAGCCATCATGGAAGTTGGCCAAGAACATCTTCTACATGCCCTATTGGATGATTTATGGGGAAGTGTTTGCGGACCAGATAGACCGTAAGCAAGTTTATGATTCTCATACACCAAAGTCAGGTATTTAACTTCAATCAGGTCATGTCTTTTCCAAGTTCATTTGTTTGTTCTCAATAAATGGCTCAAGATAGAGGACCAATTCCTAGCTTGTTATCTTGGAGGAAAAAAAAAAACAATTACAGAAGGTGAATATACAATTTTAGCAAAGTAATCCTCTGGTGTTTCTTCAGGTATGTCCTTTCTGTGACACAAATCAACATCTGGTATGCCAAATTTGATCAAGAAATAAACTATTTAACAAGATTGAAATTCCTTGGGAATTTAAAATCCTAGGGCCATGTGTTGACTATTTCAGTATTAGTAATATATTACATCACTACTCCCCACCCCTACTCCAGCCTGTAAAAAATAAATTCCTTGGGTTTGACTTAAGAACAAATAAACAATTCTCAATTTCACCATCAGAACAAGAGTGAGGGCCAACATCTGCATGGTGTTTTCCTTGCACTGGAAACTATTCTCCAGCTCCTTTCCCCACTGTCTTAAATTATGTACTTTTGAGACTCAACAGAAGCTAGTATTCATTGCCTGGAATTATGGAAAATGCCTTAGGTTGTAAACTGAGTTGCTTGCTCTAAAGGCTAAACATAAAAGAGTATCTATATCATGAAGTGATTTAGTGTGGGGAGCGAGCAGCAGCAGCAGCCAGGCCCCTGATGTTTCAAGCCCTAATAGATGCTGATTCTCAATAATAAACACTCTTCTTGTATAGAGTGTGAAGATAGTTGTATCCTAGGAGTCTGTTCCAGAATTTTATTTGGACCAAATGTCAGGGCACACCAGGCATTGGGAAGTTGTTTGAGAGGAAAGCATCAGGAAAGAAAAATCTTTCAGTGTGGAGGAGTTGAATCCCAGGAGCAACTATTTCTTATTTTCCCTGAGGACTTTAGCTCTAGAAATAACATCCCTTCAACATTGTTGAATTAACAAATTTTCAGTCATTTTTTGCTGACAGGCCAGCCATCTGAGCCCTGGACTGTGGACATGGATTAGGGTTATATAACCAGGTAGTAGAGCTTATTAAGAGCAAGAGCAGACTCTAGTCAGCATCCCTCTTCCACCCCCGCCAGTCCCAGGTAGGACTGAGACCAGGAAAATAAGGACAAAGCACTAAAGAGTGTGAATCCTGCAGGCCTGGGAAGAGCATGTGTCCACAGGAGACAGAACATACCTCTACGTCATTTTCCCTCTTTGGTGGATTTTGAACGAGTACCCTTTCCCTCGCAGAATGAGTTTTCTGAGGCAAGAAGGCTAATTGGAACAAATATTCATTTCATAAGACTCAGCCAACTCACTGAGGAAGAATTTTGACTCCGTCTCCTAGTTGAAATATCTTTGGTTGACAATGTGCAGCCTTCACCAAGACAGCTTTCCAGAGAAAACTCTTTTGGAATCTTCCTTTCAAATGGTCCCTCGAGGCAAAACACTTCTTCAAAAGCCCACCAATGATCATTCTCCTCAGAGACTAAATGTACTATTTCCCTCCCAAGAAATTGCTTTTCCACTTACATTATTTTGCCTTTTCTCATTTTCCTTTGTTCCTCAAAATGAGACTAAGCCCCCTGGGTATTTTAACAATGTAACATTCGGGGATGGGAGCAAAAGGGAGGTACAGGTGTGTTTTATGAATGGAATTCTGTCTGTCCCTCTACAAGTGGCCATTTATTGATGTTGTACTATGAACCCAGCCTAGTGCAACAAACACCACCATCTGGCTGAATAAGAGGATTTATTATTGTTATTTTTAAAAGAAGGGCTGATTGTAGTTTAGAACTTGAAAACCACCCCGGATACAGAAGCGAGGTGTTTCGTGTGAGTGAAGTATGAAAATAGATTTCCCACATTGTTAATTAGATCTGTGGTGCTCTATGTGTGTGAGGATAAATTTCTACCCCAAATCCCAATATGTAACCGACCCAGCCTTGGATGCAACCTTCATGACACACTTCCCCTAACCCTTCCTTCTTGATGTTCTGAAGGAACTGTTCTAAGCCACTGTTCTAAGCTAAATCAGCCAGTTTTCTATCTAGAGTGCTAAAGAGTATTTGTCCTTTCTCAAATGGGTATAGAAAGATTTCACCAAATCGGTCATCACATTTGGCCAAGGTCATTGAATATCCCTGTCCTCTAAATTATATGATTTTCATGCTATGGCACTGGGTGGGCCCAAGGGGGGTTGGGTGACTGCCCCACCTGGTCATGCAGAACTGCCTGGGAGACCCAAGTACCAAGCTATTTGAGAAAGGTACACATCATTTATGCTGCCCTGTAGTGTCTTGCCTCTCTTCTGTGCCGTGTCTAGGTTGGTTTGTGAAGCATGTGTTCAGGCTGATCGGATCTCATATCCACCTGGACCCACAGCCCTGCCCAGGGTCTACCAATTCCATGCTGCCTTGTGCCCTGTGTGGGCCTCTCCAAGTGCTGCTCATTCACACACACCTCAGAGCGACTCATTTCTAACGTAATGCACGCGCTCTATAGCTAACATTTTTATTTTAACTGCAAAATTGCTGAACCCATTTCATGTTTGGGGAAATAATCTTTCTTAATTGGGATGAATATATATAGATATATAATGGGGCCCTAGGATTGGGTTACTAACCTCCGTCTTACACCTCAGAAGGGAGAACAGCTTCAATGCCCTCACTTCTGGGAGCAATGATACTGAACAACAGATTTTCTATGTACATTTCCTTTTTGTAGTTTGCCCTAAACCCAGAGACTATCTAGTAAAGCCAAAAAAGCTAGAATAAGACTTATAAGGTTACTTTCCAAATGTATTTATGGACTAAAAGAAAAATAATAAAGAATGGAGTCACTGTAAACTCACAAAATAACATAGGTGCTTTTACCTCTAAACCAGGTTGAGTTAACACAAATGATAGTCTGGCTTTAATCTCAATAATCTGTAGAGGCTAAAATATTTGCTTTGGTGGGAGCAGAAGTGAGTGCAAATACATGATTGGAAGCAGCAGATATGGTGAAACTGGGGAAGGGACAGCAATGGACAGCTCTGTCTGGACACTTTGACCAACACCTTGACTAACTGATGGGAATAGAACTTGCTATTGTTGGTTGGTTTGTTTTTGCTTTGTTTTTTTCCAAATCACTCAAAATCATCTCAGGTGTTTGTTATATAAAATGCTAACTCCCTAAGACCCAACTTAGGGGCCACCATGAGGTGACTTAGGCTGCAGGTTGCTAAATGCTTCGCTACCAAATGATGACACTCTTTTGGGCATCTCATTAAGGTGACCCATGTTGCATGGCTTCTGAGAGCTGGTCAGGATTCCACTGGAGCCCAAGTGGGGTAAAAGCCACTTAGAGAAGAGGTGCAGCAAAATAAATTTCCAGCATATTCATGCCAAGGCCCGGGCAAAGCTAGTGGGCCTCTCGCCAGCTGAGAAATCTGGTTCTGTTTTGGTGTGTGAGGTACCTGGAAGTTCACCTTTGTTGGCAGATTCCTCCCACCTCTGAATGAATGAAACAACTCTTTATTTACAGGGCATCCTTGTGTTGTCTGTCGTACACACAGATTCCCTAGGCCGTACCAGGACAGGGGGAAAATGAGTCATGCTCTTGAATGCATTAAATCAGGCTCTAAATTTAGTCCTTCTTTCTGCTTCTCTGAGTATTTTTACAAGTTTGGGTAGTAATGCGAAAGCACTACTTTCTGCCATGACAACTTAATATTATTTAGCTGTTTCCACTCACCCTAAATTAACTAGCCAATCTACTTAATGCGTAGGTCAATTTTATTTTCTCTTACTGCCTAGGGCTTTTCCATCTGAAATTAATAGGTAATCTGGAATAAGAGGGGGTTCTTTTGTTGTTTTGGTTTGGTTTTGCTCTACTTAATTAATTAATACAAAAATTTTCTATTAAAAAAATCCTCACTCTTTTGTACCCCTGTTGTCTCTGTGATGCTGACTTGATTTGAAGGGCTGTTTTTATCAGGAAACAAAGAGCATAAGTGAGCACGGAAAGCTAAAACCCTCTCCTGCATTACTTTTCTGCCTCAAATTATTTGTTCCTCCCTTCAGGTGCGGAAATTAGAATAACTCAAGGCCAGTCTCTAAAATGTGCCTGCTTATGGTGAAACTTAGAACAGCATGAACAGAGAAGATGGATATTGTTATGCATTTCAATTGTTAGACTCCAGTTCCGGGGACTCGGGCTCTGCATCTGTTTGGTATTCAGGACTGACCTCTAAAGGATGCAGAGCACACTAATGCCCAACAGCTATTGCACGGGGAGTGTTGCCTGGCCAAAGAAAGTATTTTGGAAAAGAAACACTTGAGACAGTGCCAACTTTTGGAAGAGGGGGAATTGTTTTGCTGGGTTTTGTTTTCACAAATTGCTAAGGAAGCCAGCCAGTATGAGCCACCACCCCCATCTTCTGTCCCTGAAAGTCAGCTTACATTCTCAGGAATACCTACCTGACTTGTTTACAATGCACATTGAGGCTTAGTGGGTTTACAAACAGCAGCACTATCAGCAGACAAGCCCTTGTGATGAGTCAGTATGCAATGTGACCAACATTTGTTCCACTATTATAATATTCACTTAGCCTTTGCTCCCAGGTTGGCCTTCATTTTTAATTGGTCCATTCTTCATTCACTAGATATTTTTCTATTAATGAGCTGGGCACTGAGGTACAGGGGTGCGCATGACAGATAAACTGTCTTTAAGGAGCTTACAGTCCAGGAGAGTCAAACTGATGTTGACAGGATTATGTACAGATGGAGCCCCCAAAAAGAAAGTAGTCAGTTCTTCTGGAGTGAGAGTAGGAGCCCAGTAGATGTAACCTTGCAAAGAATGAGAAGGTTGAGCTGAGCCTTGAAATATGAGCAGATGTTTGCTAGGCAGAAAGGAGCAGAGGAGTGAGAGGGAGAAGAACAGCGTTCCACACTGAGAGTGAGCATGGAAAGTTGCAGGCATGGCAGGTAACTTAATATGGCTGACGGTAAGATGAAGGGCAGGAGACAGGAAGCAGGACAGATGGGTCTGAAGAGAGAGACAGGAGTATAGATCTTGGAGGACTCACACTCCATGCTTGGATAATACCATGATCTGATAGATGTTTTAGTCAGAGCTATCAAGCAAAACCATAAAGGGTCCATAAAAGGAGTTGAGATGGGAGGTGAGAAGACATTAGCTAATGCAATAGCAGTTGAGGTGGAGAAGAGACTTTAAGAAGGTAAAATCAGAAGGACCTGGATGTCAAATGGTGCAGACAGAGGTAGAGGGGGAAGTGGATGAGGATTTAAGATAAAGGGTTGAAGGTCACTTCAAGGTTTCTGGCTTAGTCTAAAACCAGCATGTCAAACTCAAAGGCTAACGCGGGCCAAATAAACAAGGTTTAAGTTTATGTGGGCCACAAAAAAAACAAAAGCTTCAATTTTCATAGAAATGTAGGTTTATTTCAATAGAGACATGCTGAATACAAAGGGCTGAAAAAAATGAGTAATTGTTAACATAAAATAATAGAACATTTTAATAAAAATTAATATTTTTTCTTGAACATTAACTTACCAGACACTGAATCACTGCACAAATTAATAAGCGTCATGCCAATAAACCTATTTTTCTTGTTCTCCAAAAGCAAAATATTTCCTGTTGTGCACACCAAACAAGTCAGTACAAGACTAATGATATGGCAATCAGCTGCTAAAATATTCACTGGTAGTATTAGTGGAGAGAAATGGTGCGCCTGCGCGTAAGGCATGTAAGGGAATGAATGCAACACGATTATAGTAATCAGTCATTAGCGAACATTGTAGTTTGTTATTAATAATTATGTATAACAGGATATTTTAAAAAATAAGTTATGAAATTTTTATTAAAACATATCTTACATACCGTTATATTGGCTGGACCGCAAAAATATTCATTGTGGGCCACATGCGGCCCATGGGCTGCGAGTTTGACACGCTTGGTCTAAAAGGTGATATCATTTACTGATATGGAGAACCTGGGAAGAAAAAGGATGGGGGACAGGGGTGTTGATCAGTTGGGATTGGATTGAGTTTGAGATTCCCATGGGAATTCCCAGAAAACCATGAAGAAGGCTATTGTATACACTGAGTGGCCAGATTATTATGATCTCTGAACGCATAATAATCTGGCCACTCAGTGTGTGTGTGTGTGTGTGTATTTTAGAGGCCCGGTGCATGAATTCGTGAATGGGTGGGGTCTGGCCAGCCTGGCCAGGGGGAGGGGACATTGGTGGTTGGCCGGGCTGCCTGCTGGTCGAACTCCTGGTTGAGGAGACAATTTGCATATTAGCCTTTTATTATATAGGATATACACTGAGTGGCCAGATTATTATGCGTTCAGAGATCATAATAATCTGGCCACTCAGTGTATATCAAACTCTGGAGCTAAGTAGAAAGAGCTAGACTAGACATAGAGATTTGGAGGTTAAGAACATAACTATCTGTTAAAACTATGGAAGAGAGTAAGCTTGCCAGGAGAGACAAGTAGAGAGTAAAGAGAAGTCCAGAGTAGAATGCTAAGAATGGAGGAATCAGTAGTATCAAATGCAAGGTAAGAGTTCAATTGGGTGAATGTTTAAAGTGTCCATTCAGTGAGACCTTTAGAGTGTCACAGGTAATTTTGGCTAGAGAATAATCATTTCAGTGGTGAATGAAAAAGCCAGTTACAGTGATTTAAAGAGTAGATGAGCATCAAGGTGAAGCATTTACTAGGAAAGAGAGAGAGAAGTATTATATGTGTAGGGGGAGGTATCAGTGAAGTGGGGCTTTGAGAAGAAGAGTACAGTAGTTCCTCATTATCCCTGGGGGATATTTCCCAAGATCTCTAGTGAATGCCTAAAACCACAAATAGTACTGAATCCTTATATATACTATGTTTTTTTTCCTATACATACATACCCAGGATAAAGTGTAATTTATAAATTAGGAACAGTAAGAGATTAATAACTACTAATAATAAAATTGAACAATTATAACAATATGCTATAATAAAAGTTCTGTGAGTTGTCTTTCTCATTCTCTCTGTCTCTCTCTCTCTCTCTTTCTCTCTCTCAAAATGTCTTATTGTACTGTACAAACCCTTCTTGTGAAAGGAAATGATGCAGTGCCTACATGATGAGATGAAGTGAGATGAATTACGTAGGGATTGTGATGTAGTAAAGTTAGGCTGCTATAAGGGTTACTTGAATACAAGCACTGTGATAATTGAGAGGGCTACTAAGTGACTAATGAGAGGGGAGTATACTGCATGGATACACTGGACAAGGGGATAATTCACATCCTGGATGGGATGGAGCAGGATGGTGTGAGATTTTTATCACGCTACTCAGAATAGCACACAATTTAAAACTTATGATTTGTTTACTTCTGGAATTTTTCATTTAATTATTTTGGACTGCAGTTGACCACTGGTAACTAAAACTTCAAAGCGAAACCTTGGTTAAGGGGAACTACTCTAATGTTTTGTAATCATCATTCAGGGAAGTCACTAACTCAGTACATAGCAAAGAATTTCTTAGGGCCACCGATTTGCATAGCTCAGTTTTCTGTTTTCTCAGTCAAGACTCAGCAGTCCAGATCAGGAAAAACAAATAATTGGATTAATCTAAGATTGAAGCTTTGCCGTGTCAGTATGGCAGAAAGAAAGAGGACTTAGCCTTTCTGAAGATGCTTGCAAGTGTTCTTAAAGTTATGCCTTTTGAGATCTAAGATGGCAGGAGAAGAAAATAAAGGTATAGCCCTGACCAGTTTGGCTCAGTGGATAGAGTGTCAGCCTGCAGACTAAAGGGACCCAGGTTTGATTCTGGTCAAGGGCACATACCTTGGTTGCAGGCTCGATTCCTTGCCCTGGTCATGTGGGAGGCAACCAATTGATGTGTCACATTGATGTTTCTCTCTCTCTCTCTCTCTCTCTCTCTCTCTCTCTCTCTCTCTCCCCCTCTCCCTTCCACTCTCTCTAAAAACAAACAAACAGCAACAAATAAAATAAAAAACAATGGAAAAATATCCTTGGGTGAGGATTAACAAAAACAATAAAAAATAAAAATAAAGGTATAATGTTAATAAATACCCAGGAGGAAAAAAAGTGATCAAAGGTCTAGCCTGAGCACCAAGTAAACTGAGAACTAAGAATCCTAAAAGTAATAATGATAAGATGGTGTGGTCAGAGAATGGTAAATTGCCATTCAGAATCATTGTTATTCAGTTAATAACAATGTCTAGAGATGGCTATGAGAATGGATTCTAGGATATGCTGGAATTGAGGTCTTGAAGTGTCTTGAAGCTAGGATCTTCTTGTGTTTGTCAATACAAATATTGAAGTGTTTGTAAAAATGACAGGAGGTGTGAAAAGAAGACTTGGTCAGGATGAACTGAAACTCAAAGAAAGGGCTCTTTGCACAAGAGTGAAAAACAGTGATTTGGAAGAGGAAGAGTATCAATGAAAATGCAGACATTGCTTATGGGAATGACAGTGGTGGATGTACAAGAATGTACAATTTCCATTTGACAAGGTTACAAGAAGTGGTGTCTTCCTGCAAAATGTGTTTTGTTTAAGGCAAGAAAATATGGGCTTATAAACATAAGAGACAGCAGCAGAGTTTGTGTTCATTGCCAAGGGTGTTCCAGAAGGCTCTGGGGCAAGGGAGGAAAATGATGGGACAATTCAGTGGTCAGAAAGTCCAGTGTCATTTGAGGACAGTAGCATAGGGGAGGATAGTTCACCAGAGGGCCTTGCATTGCAGGAATAAAGGATGATAGGTAAAGGAATTCTGGTGGGGATAACTTTTCCAGAGTTCTGAGGCAGCTGAAGACTGGAACCCTAGTAGTCTAAGAGGCCAGATGAGGCTAATGGTATCGAGGTCTCACAGGCAGTCTAGAGTGACCTTTGCTCAAGATCGTGCTGGGGACAGATTGTTCTGGTGCCTTAAAAGGATGGAACTCTAGACTTCGTGTAGTGATGCAGAGCAACCAGATTCTAAAGAGGAACCTCCCCAGATGGCGAGAGAATTCTCTATCACAGAGGAGGCTCTCCTTTTGAAAATAGCAGTGGACTGTGATACTAGAGAAACACCTTTCATCACCTTTCACAAGAATGAGCTCTTATTATCAACTTGGAGTATACAAGTTTTCTTTAACCTTGTCTAAACTTGCTAATATATTGTCTGTAATTAAATTTAGTGCTTGGTTCAATTGACCCTTTTCAGCCTCCATTGTAACTCTGCCATTAGCAGAGTGTTTTGGGCACATCTTAGGTTTTCATGACTCCAAAGTCCATGCTTTTTCTACTCTAGCACAAATACCCCCAAGTAAGTCCTACATAACCCTCTGAAAAAGAAGACATCAGCAGATGGGACATATTTAAAATTCTCGAAACCTTTTCAAAAGCGCACCAAACCACTTCCCAAAAAGTTGTACTTGTGAGAGAAAAGTTTACTTCCCATCTAGTTGTTGGAACTATTTTGTCTCTATGAGGAAATAACTTATCATGGAGTTGGGGGAAGGGGATAAAAATTGTGTGCTCCTCCATAAAGGCAAATCAGTATGGCTTCCTTAAAATTTATGTTGGAACTTGTCCTCTTCAGCATGTGAAAATGATCTAAAAATGGAAGTCTGACCCAGCCGGCGTGGCTCAATGGTTGAACATCCACCTATGAACCAAGAGGTCACTGTTCAATTCCCAGTCAGGACACATGCCTGGGTTGCGGGCTCGATCTCCAGTGGGGGGTGTGCAGGAGGCAGCCGATCAAAGATTCTCTCTCATCATTGATGTTTCTATCTGTCTTTTCCTCTCCCTTCCTCTCTGAAATTTAAAAAAAAAAAAAATTTAAATAAGAATGGGAGTTTGCAAGATTTAGAGAAGAAACTAAAGTTTATGGCAATCCTGAATACTAAGCCAACAGCGAGGGACTTCAGAGAGGCTTTGTGTGCGTCAGCAGAAAAGTAGCAGAGAATGTTTACAATGAGTTTGTTTAAGATGAAGTTAGTCACCAAAAAAAACAAGAATACTCCATACTCTAGCTAAATACAATCCAGTACAGGTAAGGAGAAGTAATCACTGTAGACTGAATACTGGCGACACCATCATGGTGTGTAACTCAACCCAAAATGATGTTAGAAAACATCTAACATAGCTAGAAACAAAACGGAAGGGGCTATCTGTACCTAATGCAAAGCTGTGTTGTGTACTGTGCCTGGGACACCAAGAATAATACTGATCACTGTCTCTCAAGGAAGATATGAATACGTTGAGCTGGAGAAGAGCAGCCAAATTAATCAGGGGAATGAATGAAAAGCTGCAGTTTGAAGACAGATCAGGAAGCGTGGAGCTCTTCGTTCGCTATGAAAGATGAAAGCCACATGCCTAAAATCTGTGAACTTCCTAAGTGATTCTCTCATTGGATAAAGTAAACATTAAATGGATCTCCAAATCCCAGTATACTTGAGCCAAGAATCCTTTGAAGAATGTCAGATTTAGCCCATGTGACTCCTCATCTACACCATCCAGTCATGCCATTGCATCCACTCCTTCCCCCTTACTTCAGTTGAGGAATGTGTGAAACCAGAGGTCCAGGATGGAATCAATTTCCTACTTGACATTTTATCCAAATATATAAGATGACACTGCTTTGTGCATTCATTTTCTTATTCTACTGATTCAAATAAAAAAGATCAAAAGAGAAGATTATGTCTTTTGTTGAGTGAGTACATAAGGAAACCACGCTGCTATAGGCATGAGTGTGGCTCTCAGACCACAAATGCAGATGCTGCTGCTAGAAGATCAACTTTATTTTTATTATAATTCCACTTATTTCTATTTTGAACACCCATCCCCCCTAAGCTGGTACAAAGCCAATACTTGCTTGAAAGACATGCAGGAAAAAATGATTATTTCAAAATTTGATCCTACCTCACTGATTTAACCATCTTGTAAATAAAAATAGGATCCCCCAAATAAAAATAAACCTATTGGTTCTATAGGTCCAGACGTGCTAGATATAATCTTCATGTTTCAAAGAGGAGGGTGGCTTGTGAAAGAATAATAATCTGCTGTCATAATAAATTATCTCACAGTATTACGAAGGGATTTCTTAAACTCTCAGAATGGGAGTAGGCCTGGCAGATTCTTCTGGAATAGCCCTGTCCAATAGAATCTTCTGTGATGATGGAATTGGTCTAGATCTTCTTTGTCTGATATTGTAGCTTCTAGTCACATGTGGCTAATAAGCCCTGAAAATGTGGCCAGGGTGAATGAGAAAGTGAATTTTTAATTTTGTTTAATTTTATTAATTTACATTTTAATTTTAAAAGCTGCATGTTGCTCATGGCCACCCTATTGGACAGCTCAGTGCCTGACTATAAAAATGCGTTGGAATGCCTGCTCCATGTCCCCTGCTGTAGCCTCAACATCGAAAACTGTGGTCAGTGCTCAGAAATAGTCAGTGCAAAATTAAACCTCCTGAAGTAAGGAATAAAAAGAGGGCAAGGTTGATATCAGCTTTACACAATCAAAAAAGATTTCTATGACTATGTATAAAGGAGTTAGAAATTTGTCAGTTGAGAGGGTGAAAGGGCATTAAGTTTGTTATAAAGGAATTTAAAATTTGGATTAAGTTAAATGTAAGGATCATGGATTCATGCTTCAGAGAAAAAGAGGAAAAAGTGAGCTCAAAGGGAATCTTAGAGTTGATAACTTCCTGCAATTTAGTTAAATTAGGTTCAAGAAATATTCATTGAACAAGTCGTCATTCTAGTCTGTGTGCAGAGATCAATTGTTGTTCAGCTATAAAGAAGAAAGGAGCCCTAGCCAGTTTAGATAGTGGATAGAGGGTCATCCCACAGACTGAAGGGCCCAGGGTTGAATTCTGGTCAAGGGCACAAGGACCTTGGTTGCAGGCTCCATCCCCAGGCCTGGTTGGGGCACGTGCAGGAAGCAACCAAGCAATGTGGCTCCCTCATATCGATGTTTCTCAAGCAATGTGTCTCTCTCATATCGATGTTTCTCTCTGTCTCCCCCCTTCCCTCTTTTCCGCTCTGTCTAAAAATCAACTTTAAAATATCCTCTCATGATGATTAACAAACAAACAGAAAATAATAGAGGAAGGAAAAGAGGGGGAGAAGGAAGGAGGAAGGTAGGGAGAGAAAGCCCTTGCTGTGGAGTGGCTGAGGAAGGAGGAGCAAACTGTGGGAGCCCAGCAGTGGGACCAGATGAGACCCAAGCAGAGAGCCCTGCCAACTCCATGCTGTGCCGCCCTGGAGGAGGCTGCCGTGCATCCTGTAACTACAGCCTTTCCAAAGGCACAGTGTTCTGACCAAACGCAGTGGAGCAGATGGCTGCTTTCACTCCAAGCAGAGCAGAGTACACCCCCTCTGATAACGTGGCAAGATTTTAACTGATCGGTATTAACAGCCACCAAAAATGAGACTGATCTCAACGCAGGTTAACTGTTAGCAGATAATCCCAGCAAGGCTCACATGTTGTCTTTTCTCAAACGTGACAGAGTCCAAATAAGCCTGCAGCCTCGCGATGGAGGGGGGACTCAGGTGCCCTGCATCTTTTACAAAACTCTGTCCAGTGGAGCGAGTCGCTTTCTGCAGTGGATTTCAGACCTTGTCTGCCAAGTGATGTTTTGCTTGGCTTTCAGCCAAATATTTGGTATCTAGAATATCAGGCCTGAGGTTCAAGATGAGGACATGCTTGGCAGAAGACCCCAATAACTTCAGGTCAGATACAGAATTTTGAGTCTTCATCTTAGTGACACACTCAATTCAAGTGCATGACATCCACTGATGAGTTAAGAATAGAGGGGGCTATTTTTTGGCCTGGGTTGTGTTGTATGGGTTTCATTTTACACTGGACATATGTATGTTTTATGGACTCTTCTATATATTTGATATATCTCACATTGTAGTATAACAAGGAATAAAGCCATCACTCTGCCATCACATTTTCCAGAGTCTAGTTTGAGTGTGTTTGTTCATTCGATGACATTCACTGAGCACATCTGCGTGCCAGGTACTGCTGGGAGCTGGGGAGTAAAGGGAGACGTGTGTTATTGCCTCGGCTTGGAAAAAGCTTATTAGGGGAAGATAGACAAGTAAACAAATCATTGGAAATCAGTATGATACCTGTTTCCTTCAGGGTGACGTATAAAGACTTAGGTCAAAGGAAAGAACATACTTTTGTTGGTGGGTAGGTGGCCTGTAGTGTGGGGTGGTGATGGTGAGGGCGGAACATAATGAAGTGAAGAAAAGCAAGAGTGGGCAAAATGCAGCCAGAGAAATTCCCCCTGGAGGTAACAGTTAAGCTGGATTGCAAAGATATTAAAATTTTTCCAGACAGATCCTGAGAGAGCATTCTAGACAGAGAAACCATCATGTCCAAAGCTAGAGAGGGGTGATACAGTGTGCCAGGAGTGGGCATGTGGAGACAGCAGAGAAGTGAGACTTTCTTGCTAGACCAGCCAGTCGGGGGTTATTTCCGTCTACAAGGTGCTCCCATGCTTCCTATACCTGCCCCGGGTTAGCACATGGCACCATGTTGTTTTTGTCTGGTTTCTTAGGTGTTTCCCTACTGGGTTATCTGCATTTTTGGAAGGTGGGGGCCAGGGTCTGTGTCCACCTTTTCTACCATATTTGAGTGAATGAATGGAAGTTAGAAAGGTGGATTTGTGTGCCAGACTAAGGAATTTAGATCTTTTCTTGTGGGAAATACATTGCTCACCTGGTGTGGGGCCCCTTTTAAAGGTAAAGCTCTAATTTATGAAATTCAGAAGTTGTTGTTGCCAAGTGTGAAGATTGTGGCTGGAAATTAGACAATGTCGATGCTCATTTCAGGAAAACAAGATAGGCCATAGAAAAGCCCTGTGTTCCAAAATGTCTTCAAGAGGAGTGGCGAGCTTGGAAGAGTCAGAGCATCCCCTGAGTAGGTTAAACTTACTCTCTTCTCCCCTTAAGTGTGAAGTATGTGAATCTTTCATCTTATCCCCCAAAGAGCCGTGATCAGCATTCAGGGAAGGAGAGTTGAAACAGGGGCAGGTAATGAAGCAGATGGCTCAGGCCGGGTGAGCTGGACTTCGAGCAGCCAGAGGGCAGCGCCAGGCTACACGGTGGTGTGCCTGGAGGGCACAGAAAGCGAGACAGGGTGTGGGGGAGGTTCCGGAAGAGACGTAGTGGTAAACACAGCTTTGCCTACATTGCAGTTTTGCCAAGGGCCCTGGCAGATTTCCACTTGCCTCCAAAAACCATCTTCTGTGACGTCTGCCATAAATTGCTGATGCCTGAATTTAAATATCAGGATTGCTTGAAGTTCTAAGAGCCTCAGGCTCCCCCAGTTCAGTCTGTAGGCACTGGGCTCCCCAACACCAGCGTCTCCAGTGCAGCCAGGTTTCTCCTGGCCTATCCCCACTAAAAGACTAACAGGTGCAAAGGAGAGGGAGGAAGACAGAGGAGGGGAGTTCAGTGCATTCAGGTACCGCCCTC
The DNA here is from genome assembly GCF_963455305.1 of Plecotus auritus. NCBI lineage: Eukaryota > Metazoa > Chordata > Mammalia > Chiroptera > Vespertilionidae > Plecotus > Plecotus auritus. The sequence goes on along the minus strand of NC_137776.1, from coordinate 141,478,896 downwards.
TCTCACCTCCTCCCTTAGTTCATCCTTTGCCCATCTGTAGGTATATCAAAAATCTATTTCCCAGGAAACTCAAAGGTCTAAAAGGCCCCAGACAGCCAAGGGAAGCTGGAATACTCTCCAGGTTTTCTTGTGACCACAAAACGATCTCCCACAGTTAGGTCTCTCTCTCTGGTTCTCAACCAGGGGAATTTTGCCCCACCCCTGCCCTCCAGGGGACATTGGCACTACCTAGAAGTATTTTTAGTTGTCAAAACTTGGGGGGATGCTACTGGCATCTAATGGTAGAGACCAGGGATGCTACTCTCATCCTATAATGCACATGACAACCCCCACCCCCCAAAAAATTATCCAACCCAAAATGTCAGTAGCGCTGAGGATGCAAAAACCTGGTCTGTCAGAATCCAAAATTCCAACTTCTTATTGTTGCTTCTCAAGGAAAAGTGGCACAAAGAAGTTGTTGTCGACATCTGCAAAGTCCTAAAGAGAACAGATCTGAGAAGATCCCACGTCCTCACAATCTGAAACCAGGAATGGAGTGCTCCAAGCCCCCATCTGCCCATCCCTCAGAGTTTCCCAACATCTCTCCACTCTGCTCACTCTACAGACCAAAGACCAAGTTAGGACATCATGCAGTGATGGTGTCTGAACATGGCAAACTTTTGGCAAACACCAGTAGGTCCTGTGTCTTGCTCTTGGATACCAGTTGGGATAGAATACATTCAACTACCATTGAAGAATGAGAAGAACCCAGAGGCCTTAACTTGTGTAGAATTCACCAAATATTTTGCCCATCCAGGTGAAGGCTGGCAGACTTTAATACTTCCCTCCCCAAGTTTATGTCTGAGATATGCCAGTGATTTTTTTAAATAGAAAAACACAATCATGGATTAAGAGGGAAAGTGGTTTGAGTGACCTCTGAGGGCCTATGAAGTGATCTGGTTCGATCAACCCAGCCCATCACCTGGGATGAAGGAGGAAGACTCCAACTATTCTTGAACATTTGCTGGAGCCTGTGACTCGCTCCTGAGGGGACCACGGGGTCCAGCTTTACAAAATCACAGCCCTTGAAGCAAAGGAATGAAGTCTGCGGCGTGCCCTTTTTAATATTCTGAACAAGGACTTTATAAGAAAAATGCCACTGTGAACTGAATGGCTCCAGGAAAGCCAGTTCCTGACAAGCACTTCAAAGTCACAGTGCCACCTGAGGAACATAATGTTCAGCCACGGAAGGAACAACATGCAGCGCGTGCAGTTTTTTTTTTTTTTTTTTTTTTTTTTTTTTTTTTTTTTTTTTTTTTTTTTTTCAAATTTTTATTAAGGTATTACATGTGTACATATCTTATCATTGCCCCCGACCCCCACCCCACTCCCATATATGCCCTCACCCCCCAATGTTTTGCATCCGTTGGTTACTCTTATATACATGCATATAAGTCCTTCAGTTGATCTCTTATTTCCCCCACCTCTCCCTAACCTTACCACTGTAATTTGACAGTCTGTTTGATGCTTTACTGCCTCTGTAACTATCTTTTTGTTCATCAGTTTATAATGTTTTTCATTATCCCCAAATGAGTGGGATCATGTGGTATTTTTCTTTCATTGACTGGCTTATTTCACTTAGCATAATGTTCTCTAATTCCATCCAAGTGCCTACAAATGGTAGTAATTCCTTCTTTTTTACGGCAGCATAGTATTCCATTGTGTAGATGTACCATAGTTTTCTGATCCAGTCATCTGCTGATGGGCATTTAGGCTGTTTCCAAATCTTAGCTATTGTAAATTGTGCTGCTATGAACATAGGGGTGCATATATCCTTTCTGATTGGTGTTTCTGGTTTCTTAGGATATATTCCTAGGAGTGGGATTACTGGGTCAAATGGGAGTTCCATTTTCAGTTTTTTGAGGAAACTCCATACTGTTCTCCACAGTGGCTGCACCAGTCTGCATTCCCACCAGCAGTGCACGAGGGTTCCTTTTTCTCCACATCCTCGCCAACACTTGTCGTTTGTTGATTTGTTGATGATAGCCATTCTGACAGGTGTGAGATGGTATCGCATTGTTGTTTTGATTTGCATCTCTCGGATAATTAGTGACTTTGAGCATGTTTTCATGTGTCTCTTGGCCTTCCTTCTGTCTTCTTTCGAAAAGCTTCTATTTAGGTCCGTTGCCCATTTTTTTATTGGATCATTTATCTTCCTTTTATTAAGTTGTATAAGCTGCCTGTAGATGTTGGAAATTAAACCTTTATCAGTGATACCATTTGCAAATATGTTCTCCCATACAGTGGGGTTTCTTGTTGTTTTGTTGATGGTTTCTTTTGCTGTGCAAAAGCTTTTTATTTTGATGTAGTCCCATTTGTTTATTTTCTGTTTGGCTTCCATTACCCTAGGGGCAGTATCACTGAAAAAGTTCTTTTGGCATATGTCTGAGATTTTGCTGCCTGTGGATTCCTCTAGTATTTTTATGGTTTCCCGTCTTATATTTAAGTCCTGTACCCATTTTGAGTTTATTTTTGTGTATGGTGTAAGTTGGTGATCTAGTTTCATTTTTTTGCATGTATCTGTCCAATTTTCCCAACACCATTTATTAAAGAGACTGTCTTGACTCCATTGTATGCTCATGCCTCCTTTGTCAAATATTAAATGCGCATATTGGTTTGGGTCGATATCTGGATTCTCTATTCTGTTCCATTGATCTATATGTCTGTTCTTGTGCCAGTACCAGGCTGTTTTGAGGACAGTGGCTTTGTAATACAGCTTGAAATCTGGTATTGAGATCCCTCCTACTTTATTCTTCTTTCTCAGGATTGCTGTGGCTATTCGGGGTCTTTTTTTATTCCAGATGAATTTTTGGAGAGTTCTTTCTAGGTCTGTGAAATACGCCGTTGGTATTTTAATGGGGAGTGCATTGAATCTATAGATTGCTTTGGGTAGTATGGACATTTTAATGATGTTGATTCTACCAATCCATGAACATGGTATGTTCTTCCATCTGTTTACATCTTCCTCTATCTCTTTTTTCAGTGTCCTGTAGTTTTCCGCATATAGGTCTTTTACCTCCTTGGTTAGGTTTATTCCTAAGTATCTTAATTTTTTTGGTGCGATGGAAAATGGGATTGCTTTTTTAGTCTCTCTTTCTGTAAGTTCATTGTTGGTGTATAGAAATGCCATAGATTTCTTGGTGTTAATTTTGTATCCTGCTACATTGCCGAATTCATTTATTAAGTCTGTTAGTTTTTTGATGGAGTCTTTCGGGTTTTTTATGTACAATATCATGTCATCTGCAAATAAGGACAGCTTTACTTCTTCTTTTCCAATTTGGATGCCTTTTATTTCTTCTTCTTGTCTAATTGCAGTGGCTAATACTTCCAGTACTATGTCAAACAGGAGTGGTGAGAGTGGGCATCCCTGTCTTGTTCCTGTTCTTAGGGGAAATGGTTTTAGTTTTTGCCCATTGAGTATGATGTTAGCTGTGGGTTTATCATATATAGCTTTTATGATGTTGAGGTATGATCCTTCTATTCCCACCTTGTTGAGAGTTTTTATCAAGAAAGGGTGTTGGATTTTGTCAAATGCTTTTTCTGCATCAATTGATATGACTATGTGATTTTTATCTCTCAATTTGTTTATGTGATGTATCACATTTATTGATTTGCGGATATTGAACCATCCTTGCATTCCTGGGATAAATCCTACTTGGTCATGGTGTATGATCTTTCTGATGTACTGCTGGATCCTATTTGCTAGAATTTTATTGAGGATTTTGGCATCTACATTCATGAGAGATATTGGCCTGTAATTCTCCTTCATTGTGTTGTCTTTATCTGGTTTTTGTATTAGGGTGATGCTGGCTTCATAGAAGGAGCTGGGAAGTGTTCCTTCCTCTTGAATTTTTTGGAATAGTCTGAGGAGGATAGGTTTTAGTTCTTCCTTGAATGTTTGGTAGAACTCTCCTGTGAAGCCGTCTGGCCCCGGGCTTTTGTTTGCCGGAAGCTCTTTGATGACTGCTTCAATTTCTTCCATAGTTACTGGCATGTTGAGCTGTTTAGATTCTTCCTGATTGAGTTTTGGAAGGTTATATTTTTCTAGGAATATGTCCATTTCCTCCAGGTTGTCCAGTTTGTTGGAATAGAGTTGTTCGTAGTAATTTTTAACAATCCTTTGTATTTCGGCGGGATCTGTTGTTATTTCACCTCTTTCATTTCTGATCTTGTTTATTTGGGTCCTCTCCCTTTGCTTCTTGGTGAGCCTGGCTAGAGGTTCATCAATCTTGTTTATCCTTTCAAAGAACCAGCTCTTGGTTTTGTTGATCTTTTGTATTGTTTCTTTGGTCTCTATGTCGTTTATCTGTGCTCTGATCTTTATTATTTCCTTCCTTCTGCTTACACTGGGCTTTTCTTGTTGCTCTTTTTCTAACTCTTTGAGTTGTTGGGTTAGGTAATTTATTACCCCTGTTTCTTGTTTTTTGCAGTAGGCTTGTAGAGCTATGAACTTCCCTCTCAAGACTGCTTTCGCTGTGTCCCATAGATTTTGGATTGTAGTGTTTTCATTGTCATTTGTTGTCATGATGTTTTTTATTTCTTCTTTGATCTCTCTGGTAACCCAGTCATGGTTTAATAGCATGCTGTTTAGTCTCCATGTGTTTGATTTCTTTGGGTTGTTTTTATTGTAGTTGATTTCCAGTTTTATGCCACTGTGGTCTGAGAAGATGCTTGATATGATTTCTATCTTCTTGAATTTGAAGAGACTTTGCCTATGTCCCAACATATGGTCTATCTTTGAAAATGACCCATGTGCACTTGAGAAGAATGTATATTCTGTGGCTTTGGGGTGAAATGTTCTGAAGATGTCAATTAATTCCATCTGGTCTAGTGAGTCATTTAGGATTGATGTTTCTTTGCTGATGTTTTGTTTAGAGGATTTGTCCAATGGTGATAGTGGGGTATTAAAGTCTCCTACTATGATTGTATTGCTGTCAATGTCTCCCTTAATATCCTCCAGGAGTTTTTTTATGTATTTGGGTGCTCCTGTATTGGGTGCATATATGTTTATCAGAGTTATTTCTTCTTGTTGGATTGCTCCCTTTAGTATTATGAAATGGCCTTCCTTATCTCTTGTTATGTCCTTCAGTTTGAGATCTAATTTGTCAGAAATAAGTATTGCTACCCCAGCTTTTTTTTCAGTTCCATTTGCCTGGAAAACCTTTTTCCATCCCTTCACCCTCAGTCTGTGTGCGTCTTTTTTTCTGAGGTGGGTTTCTTGTAGACAGCAGATATATGGGTCGTGTTTTCTTATCCAATCTGTTACCCTATGTCTTTTGATTGGGGCATTTAATCCATTTACATTTAAAGTTATTATTGATAGGTACTTATTTGTCGCCATTCCTATTCTTTACCCCTGTGTTACTTCTTCGCTTCCTGTTTCTTTCTTTCTTTCTTTCTTTTTTACAGTAGACCCTTTAGCATTTCTTGCATTGCTGGTTTGGTGGTAATAAATTCCCTTAGTCCTTTTTTGTCTGTGAAGCTCCTGATTTCACCTTCAATTTTGATTGACAGCCTTGCTGGGTACAGTATTCTTGGATTCAGCCCCTTCCTTTGCATGACTTTGTATATTTCATTCCATTCCCTTCTGGCCTGATGAGTTTCTGTTGAGAAATCAGTTGCTAGTCTGATGGGGGTTCCTTTGTATGTAACTTTCTGTCTCTCTCTTGCTGCTTTTAAGATTCTTACTTTGTCGTTGGTGTTTGCCAATTTAATTATAATGTGCCTTGGCGTCGGTCTTTTGGGGTTCATTTTGCTTGGGACTCTGTGAGCTTCTTGGATTTGTGTGGGTTTTTTCTTCCCTATATCTGGGAAATTTTCTGTCATTATTTCTTCAAAGAGGTTTTCTATTCCTTGCTCAGCTTCCTTTCCTTCTGGAACCCCTATTATGCGGATGTTGTTTTGTTTCGTGTTGTCCCAAAGTTCCCTTAGACTCTCCTCCTGCCTTTTAATTTTTTTTTCTAGAAGTTGCTTTTCTTGGGTATTTTTTTCCATCTTGTCTTCTAGCTCACTGATGCGGTCCTCTGCTTCTTCTAGTCTACTCTTGATGCTTTCTATTGAGTTCTTTACAGCAGCGATGTCATTTTTCATTTCTTCTTGGTTCTTCTTCATTTCCTCTTGGTTCTTGCTCATATTGTCGAATTTGTCTTCCATTCTTTTCAGCCACCTTATGACCATTTCTCTGAATTCTTTTTCTGGAAGGTTGCTTGCCTCCATTTCGTTTACTTCCTTTTCTGGTGATGCCTGCTTTTCTTTCATATGCGGGCTGCTTCTTTGTCTCCCCATGGTCTCTCTTCTCTGGGTGTCTGGTTATGTAGTTCTCTCTCTCCTGGGTTGATTTAAAGGCACAAAATACAGCACTACCAGGTACAACTCACAAGGCACTGAACAGAAATGTATTCACGATATTAATAACCTCCAATAAAGGTGACCACCAGAGAAAGGCAAATTAGGTGATAGGAGAGAAAGAAGAAGAGGAAAAAAGAAAGAAAGAAAGAAAAAAAGAAAAAAGGAGTGTGAAAATGAAATTGGGAAAAGGGAAAGTAAAGAGAAAAAAAAAGTAAGAGAGACAAGAAAGTGACTAAGAGAGAAAGGGGAACAGACTATATATATTGGGGATAAAACTCCAATAGAACAATCACTAATCCCGGCAAATGCCAGCAACAAGTGCCTGGGGATTAATACAAACTACAACACCAACTAATATGGATTGAGGCAAGGGAAAGCTGAAGCACAAAACAAACAAAAAAATAAACAAAAGAAGAATAAGCAAAACAATCTCACAAAAACAGCATAAAAATTGGATATAATCTACATTCAAGCAAACAACAACAAAAGGACAGAGAGAAGGACAAGTTTATGGATAGCTCAGACAGCGAAGGGAGAGGTGTATGTGGACTTGGAGCAGGGGATTAGAGATTAGATATGTAAGTAGGGTGAAATTTTAACAAGGGGTAAACAGAAAGAATAGGGAAAATCTAAAGCAGTAAAAGGGTAAGACAAACAGGACACTGAAAAGGGGGAGGTTAGGAAGAGAGTGATGGCCTAAAGGTAGAGTTGAGATAGAGTAAAACGATGCTAAAGGAAAGATAAAAAATAGAATGTAGAACCCTAATCCCAAAATAAAATGAAGAGAAAATAAAATGACACTTTAAAAAAAAAAGATAAAATAGCAGTAGTAATAATACGGATTGAAAATAAAAATGTAATCATTAAAAAGGTAAAATCAAGTGATGAAAAAAGAAAAAAAAGTTTCTTGATTAAAGGATGCAAAAAATGAAAATAAAAAAAATAAAAAAATAAAAGGTAAAAATAAAATGTGAAGTAGTGAAGGTCATTCACTTCCTCTGTTTTTCTGTTTGGCACGCCTGTTTCTCAGTCCAGACAGTATTGCAGTTCCCTGCGATCCACTGCTCTTCGGTGTTGTAAGCCAGTCCTGATTTTAAGCAGGCGGTGTGTCTTAATTTCTCGTATTCCTTTATTTTTGATTACGCAAGAGTCAATTTGTGATTCAGCCCCTGGGTGGCAGTGTTTCTGGATTGACTTCCGGGTCTATCTATGGCCTCTCTAGGCAGTGTTAGAGCCTTTTTTCTCTGTGGCACTGCCACCGGCCTGTGGGCGTGGTCTGCCTCAGAGCTGACTCTCTGATGGTCACTCCCCGCTCCGATCCCCAGGTTCCAGAAAAACAACTTTCCCCTGCAGTCTCCCAGGGTGTCCCCAACTGGGTGATCCTATGTATTGGGCTTAGTAATCAGAAGCAAGGATTTGAAGAGGAAAAAGCCCAAGTGTGCGAACTCCAGGACTGCGAGTAAACCCAGGCACAAAGGGAGCGCACGGGCTGCGCGTAAGTCTGGACAGCCTGAAATTCTTAGGGTGTCCCTGCACTTCAGATCAAAATGGGTTGCTTTTTAGAGTGCCCTTCTCTTAGCAGCTCTGAGGACCCCTTTCCACAATCACAGATCACGCCAGCCCCTACAGCCACGGATTTTTCTAGGCACAGACTTCCCTGGTCCTCCAGCTCCCGCAAAACGCGCGTTCCTCTCTCCCGCCGGGACCAGAGACCTCACCTTATCCCAGGCGAAATCTGACCTTTCCGTGGTGGAGTGTAGAGCTCCTCTGAACCCGTGTGCTTGCGCCAGTTGGGGAGCGTTGTTCTGGGGCTCGCAGCTGTTCCTGGGGTGCCGCAGTTGTGGATTCTCAGGCTTCAGATAAGCTCCACTTCCCGGATCAAGATGGCGCAGACTCCGCGTCCAAGCCCGCAGCTCCGGGAGGGGACCCAGCCGCAGTTGGTGCTGCCAGGTCAGGGGAACCCCGTTCAGCAGTCCCCCACCTCCTTCTGGAATTCAGCTGTCTCCCAACCAGCCAACAAACACTCCTTGTGCGTCCCTCAGCTGTTCTTTCTTTCTGCTCCGGGACAAGGCTCGGAACACGTCTGTCTATTCCGCCGCCATTATTCCCTCTCCAGTTTTATTATACATCCAGTAATTGAATATACAGGGCGGGGGACACCTCTGTGTAATAGGTCACTCACTGAAAGGCTCGATTCTATTCGGTGGATTTAAGATCATACACCCTATCAGGAGTCCACATAAAATAACCAAGTGTCAAAATGTCCCTGCTTTATGAAAATTGTATGGCAGCTGGACTTAGGCAGATTATATAAGGATGCGGGGTTCTTTATTGGCTTCAAGTGTGTTACAAAGGGAGTTTCGTGTGTTTCTTCTGGCATTTCTAGGTGGGGAAAAGTCCATTGACATTAGTGGAGATCCTATTACAGTGGCTGGCACCAGACCAGACATATGATATACCGCGCCTCATTCAGCCGTGATTACTGTGGGTGTACATAAAGAGCAGAGATTGAATCACTTGTGTACAGCACACAGCCAGGAAGAGGCAAGAGTGGAATTGGAACCCAGGCCTATCTAACCCCTAAGCCAGTGCTCTGATGTCTACATTATAACAGAAGGTTCCTCCCATCTGACTCCACAGCCCAGCTCTTTGCTGGCATCCCATTGTGGTGACCGGACCACAGTTACGCATTTATTTACTTAGCAACTACTTATTGAATGCCCTACTCAGTGCTGGAGAGAAAGTGGTAAATGGTTCAGGGGAGTTGCATTCTACTGAGGGCAGGAGGGAGATAGACAGTAAGCAACAAATAGATAGATAGATAGATAGATAGATAGATAGATAGATAGATAGATAGATAAAAGATACGTTGGGGTAGTAATAAGTTCTGTGAAGGAAATAAATCCAAGTAGCGGGCTAGGAGTCACTGAGGTGAGGAGTTGGGAGTGCAGGTTTATGTGGGATGCTCTGGGAAAGGCCTTGAAGAGATAAGATTGAGTTGAAATGTGAATGATGCAAACAGGTGTGGCAAGAAATTGGGGGAAAAGATTTCAGACAGAGGGACTTGCAAGGACAAAAGCCATGTGGGAGGAATGATCTAGATGTGTTCACTGGGATGAGAAGATGCCAGTGTGACTGGAGTTTAAGCTCTAAAGCAGCTTAAGTTGGTATAACGCGTCATGGTGGAATTCCTGGTGCAAGTGTGCGACTTAATTCTAAATTAGGGACTGGATTTAAGAACAGAATCAGAAACTCTGTGATCATTCAGGAAACATCACACCACCATATGCTGGCTGTCGGTATGGTAGAGAATCTTCCAGAAGCCGACAGCTTCCGGAATCAGGAGGGAGCTGCCTCTGCTGGGGGAGCCGTGCTGTGACCTCACAGAAAGGTTCCCGTGGCCCTGGGGTGGTGACGCACTGGAGGCTCTGGGAAGCACCGTCAGGGATGAATTAGACACTCACATGAAAAATACATCATACCTCTCAAGCAGAGATTTACCTGTCCCGTGAATTATGTCAGAATAGCACTCACAGTCAACACTGTGATGTCCTAGTAATGTAAACAGGAATGCAAAATTACAAATTGCGAAGAGGCCGTTAAAAAGTGGATCAGTGATTGAGCATTGACCCATGAACCAGGAGGTCAGGGTTTGATTCCTGGTCAGGGGATATGCCCGGATTGCGGGCTTGATTCCCAGTAGGGGGCATGAAGGAGACAGCCAATCAATGATTCTCATTATCAGTGTTCTATCTCTCTCCCCCTCTCTCTCTGAGCTCAATAAAAACGTTTATTTCTATTTTTATTTTATATATATATATATATTTAAATTGATTTCAGAGAGGAAGGGAGCGGGTGAGAGAGATAGAAACATCAATGAGAGAATCACTGATTGGCCACCTCCTGCATGCTCCCTACTGGGGATTGAGCATGAAACCAGGGCACGTATCCTTGACCAGAATCGAACCTGGGAGTCCTCAGTCTGAAGGCTGACGCTCTGTCCACTGAGCCAAACCGGCTAGGGCAAAACATTTTTTTTTTTTTTTGCTAGCTCCAAAATACCAGCAGCATGTACTGGGTATAATGTACTGGCGGGGGTGGGGAGGAAGCTCCAGAGAGTTTGCTTTGGGAGTGATTATTAGTCCCATAGCAGTTCACATTCATGGGATGCCTGGTGTGGGTGGAGAACTCGGTTAAGAACGGTTTCAGTTAGTGGGGCAGGGACAGTCGAGGACAGAACCAGATACTCTGCATCCCTGCTCTGTCACCTCCGATGACTCTGTGACCTTGAGCAAGTCAGCGAGCCTCTCTGTTCTTCAATATTCTTAACAAATTAAGGTGTGCATCCCCCACAGGAACACTGTGAAGAAAAAGAGCAGTCCTTCCCAAATGAATAGACTAAGCCTAAGAAATACAGGAGTTCCTGCGTATTAGTGTTTATGATGAAGCTGAAATCTGCATCGATGTCAGGGTGTGATGTACTCAAAGGAAAACATTAATAAATAATAGCACTAGCGATGTGCAGATATGCCAAATTAATGAGTGTGATACCCAAAGGACTGAAGTTTGGGAAAGAATGAAACAAAATTTGCACTTTAAAAGACACAACACCACGAGCTGCTCAGACAGAAGGTGTTATTAAGTAACAGGGGAAGGATGAAGTGAGATTTCTTATAGGGTTGAATCCTATAAAGCCACAGCTTGCAAAGCTGTTACTTGAGCCCCCAATCCCTTCCAGCAGGGAAGCCAGCTCTAGGTAGATGCCAGAGCTTTGACTTGTCTGAACAGCAAGGTACCTTCTACCCTCCTCTATTCCACCACTTTCTTTTAAAACCAATCCTATTGAAACAATGAAGCCAAACCAAGCTGTCTCAAATAAGATGCCTCTGTCTCCTCACAACAAAATAGAACCAAGAGTCTATTGCTCCTACTACTCAGGAAAAAACACAATTTTGTTTGCCTTACTGTGTCTGCCTTCTAGCCAACCTGAAAGTCATTCTGGCCAGTTATTCATCTAGTTATGGGTTCAGCAAATATTTAGGACCCACACTGTTCCAGGCATTCTGCTATGTGCTGGGGGTATGGTAATGAGTAAATCCAGGGGAGCTTCTGCCTCCTGTGAACCTAATAGCCTAATGGAGTCATCAGATATCAAAGACAGAATCACACAAATACTTAAGCATAAACTCTGATGACAATATGTTCAAGAAATACAGGGAGCTGTGAGAGCATCTAACAAGGAGACTCATGGGAAAGGCTTTCTGAGGAAGTGACTTGTAAGCTAAGCTATGCAGAATCAGAAGGAGTTTGCCAGGCAATGAGTAAGAGAAGAATCTAGAGTGTAGTATAGTCGTGCCAAGGCCCTGAGGCAGAAAGGTAACCCTTGTGAGCAACTGAAAGAAGACCACCACGGTGGAAGCATAACCTGCAAGGAAAAAATAGTCTACATATATAAAAGCCTAAGCGACCCTTCGACCATTTGACCTGTAGCCATGATGCACACTAACCACCAGGGTGCAGATGCTCCAACCAATAGGTTAGCTTGATGCTGGGGTCCAGTCAATGGGACTGAGCGGGACAGGCTGGACACACCCTGGAGCCCTCCAGCAGTCCCTCCCTGGCCCTGATCGATAGTGCACCCATGAGGTCCCTCTGCCTGGCCTGTGCCCTCTCACAATCAGGGACCCCTTGGGGGATGTCCACAGGCCAGGCCAAGGGACCCCACTGGTGCACTTAGTATGAAATAAAACTGAAGAGGGACCAGGTGGAGCAGGCCTTTAGGCCAGTGTAGGGATGTGAATTTACTTCTACATTTAATGGAAAATCTATAAAGGGTTTGGTGCAGGAATTGAGTTGTAGTGATTATGGCGGTGGTTATGCGGGGGGTAGGGAGGTGTACATGCCATGTGAATATATGTGCATCTTTGTGTTTGCATGTGTGTGTGTGGGGGGGGGGTGTGAATTGCATTATTTGATCAATCAGCATCAATCCAAGGCTTACCAGTGGGTACTGTTGAGGGCTCAACACGCACCAGGTCATGCAGATTAGAAGCTGGCAAACCTGACTTCCAGGCTAAGTTTTTCCCTCCTGTGCTGGCTACATGGGCCTGAGTCCAGCTCCTAAGCGTAGACTGGGGAAGCATGGCCTCCATATTTTGGATGTTTTATGTTGAAATTCAAGGAGTGTTTTTTGTTTGTCTTCCCTAATGGGAGTGGGGAGGTGTGTGTGTGGAACACTGGCATTTAGTAGATGGGGTCCAGGGAGGGTACATATCTTGCCAACACAGGACACCCCACAATCAAGTACCTCTCTCTATCCCACACAGCTTTCCAGTGTTCCCACAGACATTCATGAAGGTGAAAAGCCTGATTATGATTATCTGAGCCTAACTCTATTTTACATTTAAAGACACAATGTTTTTGCATGTTTTTAATAAGCAATGCATTTTTCCAGGAATGAAACCACCATGAGCATTGAGGGCAATGGTATTTTGTTTGCTTTGGAACGTTCCCAAGGGTTGTTCACCCTTTTAGAAAATCAACTCAGCAGTGTCAATGCTGCTCATTGTTCTTGAGTCTTCTATCAGTCTACATGTGGGCCTGTCTCATTCATGGAGACTCTTCATTGAGGTAGAAGCATCTGACCACTTCACTGTGGCTTGTAGAATAGTCAAACCTCAGCATTTATATATCAAAACTGGAGGCCCAGTGCACGAAATTCATGCACTCAGCAGGGTGAGGGGGTCCCCCAGCCTGGCCTGTGCCCTCTCACAGTGCGGGAGCCCTGTGATCAATCGCCCCAAAGAGGTAGGCCCTGCCCACCCATCCAGGGCTCCTCAATGGATTGCCCCAAAGAGGTAGGCTGGAGCCGGGGGTCCCACCTCCATGCCATGTGGACCCCCAGGCCTTGCTGCACAGAGCCGCAGGACCTGCCTTCACTCCACAAACACAGCGTCAAGCCCCCAACCACCCGCATGCACATGCAGCCCCTCCCATCCATGCGTGCCCGCTGCACACACAGCCTCCTGGTGATTGTTCATTGCAGTGTGAGGGCTTCCCAGCATGAGGGTGTGACGACCACATAGGCTTTTATTAATAGGACTAGAGGCCCGGTGCATGAAATTCGTGCATGGGGGGGGGTGTCCCTCAGCCCAGCCTGCACCCTCTCCAATCTGGGACCCCTAAACGGGCAGTTGGCCATCCCTCTCACAATCCAGGTTTGCTGGCTCTCAACTGCTTTCCGCTTGCCTTCCTGATTGCCCCTAACCACTTCTGCCTGCCAGCCTGATCACTCCCTAACCACTCCCCTGCCAGCCTGATTGATGCCTAACTGCTCCCCTGCCAGCCTGTTTGCCCCTAACTGCCTTCCCCTGCAGGCCTGGTACCCCCCAACTGCTCTCCCCTGCAGGCCTGGGTCCCCCACAACTGCCCTTCCCTGCAGACCCAGTCACCCCCAACTTCCCTCCTCTGCCAGCTGGGTCACCCCTAACTGCCCTCCCCAGCAGGCTTGATCGCCCCTCCCTTGCAGGCCTGGTCCCTCCCAACTGCCCTCCCCTGCTGGCCATCTTGTGGTGGCCATCTTTTGTCCACATGGGGGCAGGATCTTTGACCACATGGGGGCAGCCATCTTGTGTGTTGGAGTGATGGTCAATCTGCATATTACTCTTTTATTAGATAGGATAGAGGCCTAGTGCATGGGTGGGGGCTAGCTGGTTTGCCCTGAAGGGTGTCCCGGATCAGGGTGGGGGTTCCCTTGGGGAGTGGGGCAGCCTGGGCTAGGGGCCTGTGGTGGTTTGCAGGCCGGCCACACCCTCCGCCAACCCAAGCAGAGGCCCTGGGATCTGGGATTTATTTATCTTCTACAATTGAAACTTTGTAGCCTGGAGTGAAGCCAAGCCTTCTACTCGCTCTGTGGCGGCAGCCATTTCTATTGGGATTTATGTATCTTCTATAATTGAAACTTTGTAGCCTTAAGCAGAGGCCAAAGCAGGCCAGGGCTGCAGAAGCTTGGCTTCCTCCATCGACACGGGCAACCCTAGCCTTCTGCTCTCTCCAGCTCTGTGGCTGCCGCCATTTCTGTTGGACTTTATTTATCTTCTATAATTGAAACTTTGTAGCATTGAGTGGAGGCTTGGGCAGGCAAGGGCAGGCGGAAAGCTTGGCTTCCTCCATTGCCAGGGAAACCCAAGCCTCCCTCCTGTTCTCTGTGGCTGCAGCCATCTTGGTTGGGTTTATTTGCATATTCCCTTTTGATTGGCTGGTGGGCGTGGCTGGTGGAGATGGCTTGTGGGTGTAACAGAGGTATGATCAATTTGCATATTACTCTTTTATTAGATAGGATAAATATTATTTGATTGAAATTACCTTCCTTTTATTTCTCCTTTATTTTAAAATTAGGACATTATATTGACTTTTCTGTGATTATGTGTACAGGTAAATTATGCTATTCATAAATTTTATTTCAGAATAGTAAAGGAGGCAGTAGAAAATATTTCTTTTAAAATGAAGATGTTGGGTCTGATATGGTTGAGAACAACTGAACAAGTCTATTCAGTGCTTCAAAAATACTATGAGGTTAGGGATTTAGCTACTTACTATCTTTGGATGGCCTCTTGGTAATTTTTAACATGTAGAAAATTCTACATAAAAAACTGTACTTTGTTAAATAACCCAGAAAGGTATCAGGGTTGCCTTCACCAGAAAGAAGTCATGTTGGTATCACTTACTCCCTTTTTAACATGATGAGAAGGACAGTTGACCTTCGTGCTCTTCTTCCCCCAAAATCCATAACCCCAGTCTAATCGTGGGAGAGGGGGAATCAGACAAACTCAAATTGAGTGACAGTACAAAATGACTCACCAGTACGCCTTAAAACTGTCACGTTAACGAGAAACAAGAAAGACTGAGAAGCTGTCACAAATCAGAGGAGACTAAGAAGACATGAAGGCCACATGCAATGCAGCATCTGGATGGGATCCTGGAAGAGAAAACTGATCAACTATTGAATCGAGTCTGAAGATTCATTCATAGTGATGTACCAATGTCATCTTTTCGTTTGGGCAAATGTACAAGGGTTGTGTAGGACTTTGGCATTGGAGGAGACTGGGTAAAGGGTATACAGGAATTCTCTGTACTCTCTTTGCAACGTTTTTATAAATCTAAAATTATTCAAGGTTTTTAAAAGTCCATTTAAAAAAAACATAGGGAGACATCAGGGGTCCCACATTTAAACATAACTTGAGGAATTTTTCTGAAGGTATAAAGTAATCATTGCATAAGAAGAAACATTGAAGCAGAAGAAACGTCATGCCCTCCCTGGATCCTTACACTTCAGGGTCTATATCTGAAAAAGATGAAGACAACATGGGAACCTGACATAAAACAGCACGTCCTTAGTGAAGATACAGACGCCAAGAGACATGGCAGAAATGGAGGGAATGGAGAGGGCAGATCAATCAGATGAATTGAGAACAAGCTTTGAAGGAGCAGAGAGGCATTGCAGGTAAGGCAGAAAGGCTGATTGACAGAAACAAAAAGAGGGATTAATAAGCAGGCTATTCTTGGAGAAAGTTTAGTGCAAGCAGTAATGAGATGTGAGGGTAATAAAAATAATAATGGCAAATACTTAAATAGCACTCACTATATTATCAGTCATTGTAACACATGTTTTATGAGAGCTTACTCATTTACTCCCCATAACAGTCCTATAAGGTATGAGATAGGACTATTGCTCCTATTTTTAATGGGTAAGGAAACTGAGGCACAAAAAATATTATCTGTATATTGGGTTGAACCTTATGAAGTTGCCATTTTTGTAGAACAAAATGATCTACTCTCAGAAAGTTCATATGGTTTGACCTACTAAGTAACTTGCCTAAGTCACACAGCTATTTGTGAGGTGAAGCTGAACTTTGAACTCTGGCTGCTGGCTCAGGAACCTAGGTTAGGGGCCTCTAGGGTAAGGGGGCCTCTTACAGAAATGGCCAGTGTTTAATGAGTGCTTATTATGTGCTGAGCACTATCTAAAGCCTTATATGTATCAACAACTATTCATTTATCTTCACAGCCTTGAGGTTGATAATCGTTCAGTTTATAATTGAGGAAACTGGAGCCCAGAGAGCTTTAAATTATGTGTCAAAGGTTACACAGCTAAATAAATGGCAGAGCTAGGACTTGAACCCATCCTAGCTGGCACCACAGCCTGGGTTCAGTGCTCCCTGCCTCTCGTGTTTGTATGGTGTGACAGAATTTGGACTGAGACAAGCTTTCACTGCAGATCTATAATCTGCAGAAGAGAGGCATTTCCTGTCAAACCTCAGAACAGATGTTAAGGGTTTTGCATTTGGTAGGACACACAAGAGGGAACATTATATTTTCTGGCCAGCTCAAAGTGAATGCCATTGTTATTCTGGTGGAGTAGAAAATTGAACTCATAATCTCTTTAAAAATAAGCAAGGAAATAAAACAGAGAATGATAGACAATGGAGTAAAAGGAGCAAGAACATGAAAGACTGGAAGATAGACTATAAAATATTATCAAGTGTTTTACTTGCAATTGGCTAGCCTCTCCCTCCTCTTAAATGATTTGCTGGCCATTCACTGAACATTTGGTCCTTGGATCTGCTCTATACAACAGTCAAGTGGTCAGATCATAATGACCCTCTATTCAATCGAGTTAATTTACACCAGGATTCTCTTAGGCAGAGAAGAAAAACAGCCAAATGTTGCTCTCTTAAAAAAGCAATTTGACTTTTTAAAACGTCATTTAATAATATGACCTAAAACTTTACTAATTTTAAATATCAGGTGAACCCAAATTAGAAAAAGTAAAAACCCAAAACACTAAATTACAGAATGTTTTAAAATGCAATTCCATTATTTTTGCATGTGTACAAATATCTTGTTAGGCCTAGTTATGAATTGCCTAGCAAGATTTTACACAAAGAAAGAGTCCCAGAATCTAAAGTGACTCCGATCTTGAGCACTAAGTAATTCAGACTATCAAATCTACACAAAGATGGAAATATCCTTAACTTCATCTCTTTAAATCTCAGAAGAGAGCAAATTAAGTCCCATGTACTTCGTGGATCAATAATCTGAGTTAGTTCCATGGAAATATAACTTAAACTGAAGACAGACATAAGCAAGACATAAGTACAAAATATAAACTAATTCATATGAAAAGTTAATTAAGTGAAAAGGGCACTGCAGTGAATATATTATTGGGACCACTCTGCCCACTTGGCCCAGTAGACCTGCCATAACAATGGCAATTCTCTTGGGTTTTGAAGCACATAAACATGACTGAACATCTTCACTGGTGTCTGATGCTGACACACAGACTTCCACCAGTTGGGAAACCAAAGCCCTTCGCTTAATATTCCTCAACTCAACATCACTGCTCCCTATTGTAACCGGGACCAGTTGGAGCAGTAAGTATCCATGGCAACTGTCGGTATAACCAGTTCCTTCACTCACCTAGTAACATGAAGTAATAGACTATTTTTCATGACACACAGCAAAACAAGATTTGGCTTTGTTCATTGCTTATACATTATTTTAGGCCAGTCCTCAGCCTCTTCTCAACAGAGATTCTACTGCAAACGCAACACTACTCGGCAAAATGAAGCTATCAGTCATAGTGAGTGCAAATAGCTACGCCTCAGCAAACTGCTTATTCTTGAGCTTATCTGTGCATTCTAGTAAAATGGAGAGATCTCTGTTTCCATGGGTTAAAAACAAACAGTTTGCATTGTTAACGGATAAAGGAGACCTGAAGAGGACTTACATTGCGTCTTCAAGTCTGTGGGATGACTCATCTTGCCCAAGGCACTATAGATGACACTTCCCAGTCTGGAATTGTTCATTTCCCTACCACGGAATATCATTTACTCATTTCCAAAGGTATCATCGGACAGTAAATAAAATGGAAATTGGACTTCAAAAGTTTTTATTATATTTTTGGTGATAAATATACATTTTCTATTTACATTGAATGTATTAGCCACATAGATGTGGTTCTTAAAGTAAGCCTGTTGGCCAAATCTCACTTATGGTCAAATTTACTCTCAAAACTCTTTATAACATGGAAAGAGCATGACTAATGGACATCACTGTTTGAGAACCACTGGCCCAGATAAAAGAATGAAACACAAGGAAAGTCTAAATGCAAATGTCTGGGCATTCAAACCATCTGGACTTTAACATAACTCTCAACCCCCTCATTATGAGAAATAGCACAATGTGTGTAGTTAAGATGATAAAATCATAGGTTTGAATCCACACTCTGAGGCTTCTTACTAGCTATCTGTCATTGGGCGAGTTAGTTGTCCCTTTGTGCCTCAGTTTATTCATCTGTAAAATGCATATAATAGAACCTAGCTGTTTTGGACTAACTTGTGTACCCCCAAAATTCAGGTGTTGATTACTTAACCCCCAATGTGACTGTGATGGGGCCGTTGAAGGTAATTAGATTTAGATGAGTGTGGGAAATTTATGATGGGATTAGTGCCCTTCTAAGAAGAGGCAACAGAGCTTTCCTCCTCTCTGCCATATGAAACCATCTGCAAGCCAGGAAGAGGGCTCTCACTGGGGAATGGAATCAGCTGGCAGCTTGATCTTGGACTTCCCAGCCTCCAGAATTGTGAGAAATAAATGTCTGCTCTTTAAAAGCCACCAAGTCTATGGTATTTTGCTAGGGAAGTTTGATCGACTAAGACACAATCTTATGTGTTTTTTTTTCTCACATTTTTCATAAGCTGAAATTTATAAAGCATGCAAAATAATGCCTGGAATATAGCAAGTGCTTTATTGTTTGTCAAATAAAATGTTTTAAAGTAAATGAATGGGTGGGACATTCTAAAGTTTTTCTTGCAGAATTTCTGTCATTTTTGTCTTAATGAGCAGCTTCTTTAATATCTTTTTTAAATTGTGTTTGTTATTATGAGAATTAACTAATATATGTGAAAGCATCTGGCATAGAATGACACATCCATCTCTAGCATGGTTGTAACCACAATTGTTTGCTATATGCTTATAAATGCTTGATGTTCTTGAGTTTAAAACTTGTTTCATCAGACCCGTAGCAGCCCTGTTCTTTGAAAAGTTGTAGAGAAAACTTGGCCATCTACCTTATGTCTGTCCAAGTTGTCATGCTCCATTGTGGAGCCAATAATCACTCTCGGTCTACTGGACATTGGTCTTTTGTCGCCTTAAGTAGAATTGCATCTTATATTAGGATGTGATTGTAGTCAGGTCTTACATTAAATGCATGCAGGATGCTACTCCTGTATATCTTGTTAGCTAACTTAGTAATCAAGCTGCACTTGATCCCAAACTTCCTTTTAGCTCTTCTCTTTCTTCTCTCTTCCTTTTCTCCTGGCTGTGCGTGTGTAATGTGTCATCATTGAGCGTGCAGCACAGAGCCTCCACATTAGCCATCCTTTTTTGATTAAATAGGAGTTCAGATGTGGAGAAATAAAGACAGGTCAGTTACAGACTCCCCAAGTTTGCAATCCACAAGCTGGTCCACCAGAGAACAGCCTTTGTTTCACAATTAGACAAGGGGTAGAGTCGGAAAAAGCCCAACTTGTTTCCTTTCTCTGTTGGACCCAGAAACTAGCCAATTTTATACTGCTTGTGGTTTGGTTTGGATTTTTCCACAGGTCTATTCAGACCAATTTGGCCAATGGAAATGCCATCACACAGCATTGTTTAGAGTGGGGCTGTGTAAAGCATAAGCTTATTAAAAAGTGGATGGCCATATTTTTTTAAAAAATAAATATAGTTTGTCATTTGTGCAATGACAAAATATTTTCAAATATAATCTAACCAGCATGGTCAACTCAGTTGATCATTTGTGAAAACAGCAGTATCTTTGGATAGTGTGTGTGTGTGTGTGTGTGTGTGTGTGTGTGTGTGTGTGTGTGTTTTGTTCAGGTCTAAGAGAAAAATACAGATGTTATATAAACCATCAATTTTACTGCAAAAAGAAATAACAACCTTCTTATCTTCATGAAGGAATGAAATGAGAATGTGAATCTATCCTTCCTCTTCATAGACTTTGTGATGGATATGCAAACTGTTGAGTAAAACTGTTTAGACATTTTCAGTTTAAGCACTGGCTACAGCTTATGTTTGGGAATGCTGCCTTAGGAAAGGTTACTTAAGGAACAAAGGGGCCTTGTCTGTACCTAAGCTTATTGTTCTTTGACACAGTAGGTTCGCAAACAGTTTGCACTAAGCAGCAACCACCAAGGAGTTTTGCTGTAATGAGAAAAGCTGGGATTGTGCTCTGAAGTCATCAATAAGAACCTTGTTCCCTCTCCCAAGCCTCCTTCTGGGAGGGTTTCTTCTATCTATAAAAGTGGATTGTGCTCACATCAGATTTCAGCATTCCCTCAGCGGGCTGCTGCTTGGCCAATAAAGGCAGGATAGCTATGTATGTGGGTAGGATTGAGAGAAAGCCTGAGTGAGCCTGGGCTCCTGTTTTCATCAGCCGTCTATTTCCTTATGGTAGCTGGCTGCAAAGGGAGGTCTCTGAGTTGTCACTGCAAACTGCTGAGGACCAGAGCTCACTGCCTTCCATTCTCCCACCAGGGACAGCGGGTTGGTCCCTACTTCATTTAAGGTCATTGGGGATCTATTCAGAAACACTGAAGTAATGAAGAGAGGGCTTAATGGAACGAGAAACCATCAGGCAGGAACTAGAATGGATGAAGGGGAATTATTCAGTTTCTTTAATAAAGCCAATAAAGGATCCCAGTACATAATAATGCTCTCCCTCCCTCTACCCCTTAGCACTCTTTCCTCTTTCTTCTTCAGCTACTCTCCTCTGCTTTACTTCAGATGCTGGAACTTTCTAATGGTTCACAGAACACAGCAGACAGGTTTCTGCCCCGGGGCTTTTGCCCCTGCAGTGCCTGCTGCTTTAAGCACCCTTTCTCCAGAGAGCCTCTGGGCCAACTCCCTCATTCAAGACTGGAGTCTGTTCCCATCTCACCTTTTCAATGCGGCTCCCAGGTACCCACACTCCTGATCCTCTTGCCCTGCTACCTTTCCTTCTCTCCTACGGCGCTTATAACCTTCCAACATGCCACTTGGTTTACTTTTTATTATGCTGTTGTTGATTGTCTGTCCACCTACCACCACCACCCCCTTCCCAACTCAGGCTGTGGAAGGTCAGGGATCTTTGGCATTTCATCCACTGGTGTATCCCAAACACTTAGACCAGTGGTCGGCACACTCATTAGTCAATAGAGCCAAATATCAACAGTACAACGATTGAAATTTCTTTTGAGAGCCAAATTTTTTAAACTTAAACTTCTTCTAACGCCACTTCTTCAAAATAGACTCGCCCAGGCCATGGTATTTTGTGGAAGAGCCACACTCAAGGGGCCAAAGAGCTGCATGTGGCTCGTGAGCCGCAGTTTGCCGACCACTGACTTAGACCATGTATGGCACATTGTTGAATTGATGATGAGGGAAACGGGGCATGTACCATCATCATCATTATTATTATTTCAATTGCTATTATTTTTATATCAAGCTTAGAGAAGAAGAAATCAGGTTCAGACACTTTATTTGACCCAATAGTATATAGGTGGCGAAATGTCATATCTGGGACGTAAACTGTACCCATCCAAGGTTAGTGTGTTGTGCCTAGTGACTTCAAAGAATGATTTCGTAAGATGGATCAGTTATGGATAGGTCCAACAACAATGGATCAGATCCACTTGATCGGCACCTGAGTTTATTATTTTTTTTAAATATATTTTATTGATATTTTACAGAGAGGAAAGGAGAGGGATAGAGAGTTAGAAACATCAATGAGAGAGAAACATCGATCAGCTGCCTCCTGCACACCTCCTACTGGGGATGTGCCCGCAACCAAGGTACATGCCCTTGACCGGAATCGAACCTGGGACCCTTCAGTTCGCAGGCTGACGCTCTATCCACTGAGCCAAACCAGTTTTGGCAATGAGTTTATTATTTTTAACAGATAAATCTTTCGAGATGGAAGTGTTTATTTTATTTTAACTGAGCCCACTCATAGTCATTTAGGTTGAAGCTGAACATGGACTGACCATGATCTGAATCCTTTACTGTTTGAGGAGCATCATCAGTTGAAGTGTGAAAGCTCAAGTTTAATAGTAAACAGAGATGAGTGGACAGTTTGGTCTTAAAAAGAGAGAGCTGGGAGAATGGAGCCTGAGATTAAGAGGACAGTAAGGGGATCAGGAGCCTGGAAAGGAAAGTGCACCAGCCAATCAGCAAGGAGCGTGAGCTGTGAGCACAGTGGATTTCTTGCATTGTCTGTAGTTTACCAGGGAATTTGTAAATTATGTCCACAGGAACATGTGTTTGCTTATATTTATGTTCCTGAATATTCGGGGTCACATTGATTCTTTCCCTGGATGTCATATAACCCCTAGGATGTAATCCAATAGGAGCCTGCAGGAGCCCTGGATCATTTCTGTGGAGCTGACACAGCCTAGTGTCCCTGCTGTCTGCCCACACAGAGGAATGCACAGTGTGGCTCACTGGACTGATCATCCTCAGCACAGAAAGCCCTAACGTGTGGTTGCTGGTTATTTTTTCCTCTTGAAAAGGCCTTGGCTCTTCCCTCTTCAAGTACTCTAAGGGACAGATGTATGGATTTCTGAAAAAGCATGCAATCCTATTTTAAACAAAACAAGCATATTCTTAATGTGTGGCATGGCAGCTAAGGTGGTGGACCCCACGGAGAAACCTTCCACGGTTAAGGCGGTGAGAATGGAATCGAGCTCCCTGCACCATGATGGAAGGGACACCTGTTCTTGACCTAGTAGCTCTGGAGGGTGTCTTGTTGCCACATGATGAGTTGTGATGAAAACATCACAGTCAAGAATTACAATGGAGATGGACAGTAGCATAACAATTTGGGAGAGTAAATCATTTATTTGACTTTTTCTCTGAATTTTTTTGTTGTTTTTGTTTGAAGAAGAAAATAGTTTATCTAATCCTATTTTGCTTAGACAAATATCAAAATAAATAAGGTGAGCCCTCCATAAAATTGTAAGTTAAATGCTTTTTATTTCACCCTTCCAGCCTTTCCCAGGGCCCCCTTCTCACTGGCCCCTCCATAATTGCCACGGGTTTCCCAGCAATTTTTCAAGATCTTTGGCTCCGATGAAACTACCAGCCTGAGAGCTGGTTCACTCTACGGCATTAACTGGAGAAAAATGTTCATCACAAGAAAACAAAACCCACTTAACTAGATTAAATAAAGATTAACTGTAAGCAAATAAGAAGAAAACTGGAAGGCATTCAAAGACAGGACACAAAGCAGGGCGAGAGCTGACTGGAAATGAGGAACCAGAATGTGAACACCTGACCACTTGGCCATTTCTCTCTCTGCTTCTCTCTAATCTCTATCAGTCAATCATCTGTCACATTCTCTTGCTCTTTCACTGTCTCTCCCCTTTCTTTCTTCCCTTCCTTTCCCCCTCCCCTCTCAGATGGGTTGCTTTACTTTTATATGACTTAACATGGTCTGAATCTATACGATCTTTCAGTTAAGCACCTGCCCTCACCTAAAGTCTCACACCTCCGTTCAATTTCTAAAGATAGAGTCTGAATAGTCATTGGTCAGTCAATGAACTTGCTCCTCCTTGGGTGATGATGGGACCTGCTTTTTTGTGCAATGGTAGGACCTGGCCTGAATTTTGGGGTTGGTGAAGAAATTAGGAAAGGGTTTTGTCAACCTGAAAGACCTAAGGCTGCCTGGCCGTGAACAGGACAAGGGAAGTGGAGCATGTATATCAGGTATTTTTTTTATATTACCTATTGACAATGTTATAGGACAAACTACCCCAGATGGCAGTGGTTTAAAGCTAAAAACCTTTATTGAGCTCAGGACCCTGTGGGTTGGCTAGATGGTTCTTCTGGACTTGGCTGGGCTCAATCACCCTGCCAGGGAATCAGCTGGCTGTCAGCTGATCCAGAACTGCCTCAGCTCAGACAACAGAAGCAACTGGGAGCAGAGGCACGTGCATTTCATCCTCCAGCAGGCTAGCTGAATAGAAGAGTGGAAACAGAAACACTCAAGGGTTTCTCACAGTTCTGCATTGGTCACATTTTTTTTTTTTTTTATTTCAGAGGGGAAGGAAGGGGGAGAGAAAGAGAGAAACATCAATGATAAGAGAGAATCATTGATTGGCTGCCTCCTGCACACCTCTCACTGGGGACCGAGCCCACAACCTGGGCATGTGACCTTGACCGGAATCAAATCCGGGACCCTTCAGTCCGCAGGCTGACGCTTTATCCACTGAGCCAAATAGCCTAGGGCTGCATTTGTCACTTTTGCCAATCACCCATTGGCCAAAGAAACTCACGTGGCCAAACTCAGAATCAAGGGGCAAGGTAATAGATCCTACCTATTTAGTGAGAATAACTATCAGATCACATAACAAAGCTTGCTATTACTGCAATCTATCTGCTACATCATGGCAACAAACTCATAACATGTACAACAGACTAGTACAGATGTACATTCTTCCCTGTCAAATTTCTGATACTAATTCCTGATAGCAAATAATAAACTACCAAGGTTGGAATTTTGAAGCCCTCTCAAGTGACAGAAAAAAAATTACAATTTTGTCTCCAGGTAAAGCTGGATATATTGAATAGCAATAACCCAAGACCAAGATAACAGAGGGAAGTGAATTTTCTTGCCAGAATTCACATACAACATACCTAGGCTTGTGACACCCTGCTTTCTAATACACCAGATCAAAAAATGAGGGTAATTCAAATTAATTATGTTTTCTACATAGCTCAAAGCTGAACATGTGTGCATATAGCAAATAGATCAGAAGCCCTGACATCATTCCCTTTTTGCCCTGTGGTGACTGAGTTCCATATCATACAGTAAAGGCTAGGTATTTGATTGCTCTTCTGCCAGGAGTGGGAAGAATAAGGCTTCCTCTGCAAGTGACCTGCCATTAGCTCCAGGGATGGATAATCCAGCCTGCGGGTTATTCCGGTCTTTTGCTTCTCCTCATAGAATCATAGAGTCCTAAAATCATCTTGGACCTCCCGAGTGGTGTGTGCACCACACTATAGGGAATATCAACAGTCCAAGTCCTTATATTCACAGATGAAGGAACTGAGGCCTCCTCTTACTCCTTTCTGACGCTTGCCTTTGTGCCACTACTGATTTGAATCTTAACCAGAAGTTGGATTAGGAGCCAGGAAAAGAAATGAACCACAAAACGAAGTAAAAGCCTGAACTGGGGTGGTGCTTTGGACTCTACAAAATTGGCGCTTACCTTTTCAATTACCTCTGCCCTTCTTGCCCCTCATTACCAGAGGACGTTGGTGCTGGCCTATTGCAATAAATAGGAAGAAAACTTCTGCCTGGATCTACCACTAAGACTCTTAGATCAAGACCCTTCTAGAAAGATGTAGCCATACAAAGAGAGACATCTCTAGTTGTCTCACCAAGAAAACCATTCTATCAGGGAAAAGGCCAAAAAAAAGCAGAGCTACCTAAATTTAATTCACCCTGGGACTCAGTTATAGAAGCTGTGCTAATGGCATCCTAAATCCTCCATGGCAAACTGTATGGATTTTTAAAAAGGAGGTAGAAAAATCTTCTTTGTCCCCTTATCTTCTCAAGATGGATTTTTAGTTGAAAATCCTTTATTTAAGAAAAATAAGATAAATGTAGTAATACACTAAACTAAGCTCTTTATTCCATTGCCTGTGATTTGGAATAAGCTTTTGAGATATTTCTTCAGATAAGAGATGGAGGGACAATCTTTGAGAAATATCCTTCTTTATTATATTTTTTAAACGATGCTGAGTATATCAAACATTGGTGTTTTATTGTTAATTTCACATGCTTTGGGGGAACAATGTGGTAGTGCATTAAATAAATGTTTCTTCTCCCCTTATATTATAGAACTAGAAGCCCGGTGCATGAAATTCATGCACGGGGGGGAGAGTCCCTCAGCCTGGCTTACACCCTCTCCAATCTGGGACCCCTCGGGGGATGTCTGACTGCCTCTCGCAATACGGGTCTGCTGGCTCCTAAATGCTCACCTGCCTGCCTGCCTGATCGCCCCTAACCCCTCTGCCTGCCTGCCTGATCACCCCTAACCACCTCTGCCTGCCTGCCTGCCTGATCATCCCATAACTGCTCCCCTACTGTCCTGATCGCCCCTAATGCTCCCTTTCTGGCCTGATAGCCCCTAACCACCTCTGCCTTGCCCACACACCCAGAACCTAGGATTCCCTCCTCTGGCTGGCCGCAGGCACCCAGGACCCGGGCCAGCTTCGCCCGGACTGGCTGCAGCCGCAGGGGACTGTGGGAGGCAGCTTCGCCTGGGACCGTAGGGCGGGCAGCTTGTCCCTCTCTCAGGCCACAGTCACAGGTGCAGCTGCTGGCGCCCAGGACCGTGGAGCGTGCAGCATGTCCCTCTCCCAGGCCATAGCTGCAGGTGCAGCCGCTGGCGCCCAGGACTGCGGGGCAGGTGGCTTGTCCCTCTCCTGGGCCAGGCCGCAGGCACAGGTGCAGCTGCTGGCACCTGGGACAGCAGGGCAGCTTGTCCCTCTCCCAGGCCATAGCCGTAGGTACAGCCGCTGGCGCCCAGGACTGCGGGGCGGGTGGCTTGTCCCTCTCCTGGGCCTCAGACACAGGAGCAGCTGCTGGCACCCAGGACCGCAGGGTGGGAGGCTTGTCCCTCTCTCGGGCTGCAGCACCAGCCACTGGCACCCTGGACCACGGGGCGGGCAGCTTGTCACTCTCCCAGGCCGCAGGCGCAGGTGCAGCCACTGGCACCCCGGACCACAGGGCGAGCAGCTTGTCACTCTCCCAGGCCGCAGGCACAGGTGCAGCTGCTGGCACCAGGGACCGCGGGCGGCTTGTCCCTCTCCTGGGCCTCAGGCAAAGGCATAGCTGCTGGTGCCTGGGGCCACGGGGTGGGTGGCTTGTCCCTCTCCCAGGCCACAGCCTGGCTGGTCCCCATTCCTCTCTCTTCAGTGTTGAGTGTCTGAGCTTTTACAGCGTGAGGGTGTGACGACCATTTGCATATTAGCTCTTTATTATATAGGATGATATCAAAAAGACAAATGTCTTAATCTTTGGGACATGGGTGCCTATACCTGATACCTATTATATGAATTGAATTTCTTTCTCCTCACTCTGAATACATCTGTTAACTCATCTGAACTGTTCAGGCCATTATTTGTGTTGATAGAAACAAGAAAAATTCAGATGTCTGTTTACCTGGCTCTCTATTTGTTTTATAATTGAGATTCCTCTCAACCCCATGTGGGCTCTTCCTTCAGAAGCACAGAGGAAAGAGACTTCATGGTGGAACAGGCCTGAGTGGACCTCTTGCCTCTCTTCTTGCTGTCTTTGAGATACTGACAGAGATGTTAAAGCTTTCTGAGCCTCAGTTCCTCATCTGTAAAATGGGTATAATGATTGTAAAGATTAAAATACAGTGATATAAGTAAAGCTCATAGCACAAGGCCTTACATTTAAGCATGCAATAGGTGGTCAATGTTATCATGTATTATTACATTGGAAAGGCCACATGAGATAGAGCACAGAATATACAAGCTTTGGGGTCAGAGAAAGGATAGGATTCATTTCTATATCATCATAATTGCATCTCCAGTGCCAATCTCACTAGCACACAGCAAGAACTCAGTATTTTTTGAATGAAATGAGGGGATGGTTCTTGCATTATTTCTTATTAGCTGTGTGGTCTTAGGTAAGGCATTTCACCCCTTAGTGTGTGTTTTCTCAGCTGTGAAGCAAAGATAATATATTTCTTACAGAGTTACTGGGAAGCTTAAATGCAATGGCCAATGTAAACTGCCCAGCACTGAAGCTGGCACATGCTATGCTTTTCCCAGATGTTTATTCCCAAATATCTACTGTCTTTCACATTTGATGATCCCAAATAAATAACTAGGATGAGAATTTCCTGGAGAAATACCCACTTTAAAAGCTGTCTTTTAAATGAATGGTGGGAGTGTCCACAGGCCCAGGATGCATGACGGAGAGGTCCCGCAATATGCTCAAGGTCTGAGAAAAGCAGGATGTCTGATTTGACCCAACTTTCTGGTTCCTGGGCAACTATGAAGTGGTATAGGTTGGATACTGGCCAGGCCACGTGGGCATGAGGAGGATCCTGAAAACAGGCACAGAAATGATCTTTCACTCCAGACCTCATATTCACATTTTTGAAGGAACTGAGGGAAAGGTCCAATCCCTTGTGTCAACTTTAGTTGTTGTGCTTTCAGTAGTTTTGTCTTGAAAAGGATTCTAAGACCAAACTTGGCTCAGCAGTAAAGTGTGTCATGATTGATTAACAGGACTGCCCAAGGACAGGATGGGGTGTTATGGCTGGTGTGCCTGGAGATTTACACAGCAGCATTCAGAAGGGAGATTTGCTATAGCCTTTGCCAAACACCAGCCATGTTTCTTTAGTTGTAAAACTTGGCAATTGCAAAAACAAACAAATAAACAAATAAATATCTGCTCTTACAGGAACCATCTCATGCTGACAGGTCATGGTGACACTTGAGATCTTAAATAGGAAAAAAAGACACTGACCCAGTGAAATTGATCAGATAACCCTTGCAGAAATGCCTGACAAAGCAGATCAAATGTACAATATGTATTCATTTGGCAGATATTTATTGAGCACCTACTATGTGCCAGGAAGTATTCTAGCTGCTGTTTTGATTATATTCTAGTGAGGGATGCTGTTGACCTTTGTTTTATTTATGATAAAAAGTTTTTATGAAAAAAAAGAAGGTCCAATTATTGGAAGGCTGCTCTCCAGGTCATGCAAAGAAAAGGGAGAGCTTTCTTACTATCACTCACACACTAGGATCAAATTAGGACTGCACAAGCTATCATTATTTTGGAGCCCAAACATCTGTTTCATTTCTACCTATTAATGCCTACTTAGCAGAAATGGCACCTCCAACTTCCTGCCATGCCGTGTGGCAATGTGACCCACACAGATAAACCATGGAGTGTCTGAGTCTCCAAACGTTTGATCCTTCTGATTTGGCTACAACTGTGCACATGTGGCCTCCCCACTCTGTCCCTGCACCTGCATGCCTCCACTCCTGTGACCTAATTTATCTGCTTCTAGAAACAGGTTTTCTTCCCTTTGGGAGCAGCTGGCTGTGTCCAGGTGCTTGGCCAAAGTTTCCCAATTGCATTTACTCTACTTACTTGATAATAGGTGGCATCTGTGTTATTAGCTGCTGAGTCAGAGGCCAGTATAGACCCCTTAGACTCCGTTATGCTTGGGGGAAGAAAGAGAGTAACAGTGGCTCCTGTCCCCAAAGCCCTGACACTGTGATTCAACCTTGATAAAAGGTCAGATTTCCCATTCCCGGTGCCCCTTCCAGTCTTTTCTTGCTCCTCCACATGCAGTCTCTCAGGAGTGGGGTGCCCAAAATATGTCTTTTACTACTGGCCTGTGAACAGCAGTCAGAGCTGAGAGTGATTGTATTAGCCAGGACTCATGGAAACCCAAGTAATATTGACTTGAGGAAGAAAGGAATTTTATGGTTCATATAACTGAAGGGGGCTAGATTTAGGCCTGGCTGGATCAGGAGTCAGTTTCTCTTTCCTGTGATACAGTCACTCGCAGGCAGGTCCTCTCCACTTGGTAGCTTTACATCACATTGTTAAAAGAGAGCTCCTGCTTCACACTAACTAGTTCCAGCAAAACTCCCAAGGCTGATGCTCATCAGCTCTGATTGCTCAGGAGAGGGTCACATGTCTATCTCTGAACCAATCACTGCAATCAGGGGATAAAGTACACTGGTTAACCTCCTAGGTATAGAATTGGCATTCAAACTCCATGGACTGAGACAGTGGGGCAGGGGTAATTCCATAGAGAGAAACTAGGATGCTCTTAACCAGAGAAGGAGAAATGTACGTTGGGCAGGTGGAAACAGCAAACATCCACTAGAGGCACTCTGCCTCATTACCAAGGAAGTGGGGTGGGGGGTGACAGCGTGCCACCTGGTATGAAGGTGATAGTGTTTATTCATTTACTTCTTGCAAGAGGATTGGGAGAATAACCACTCAGGTGTCATGCTGCAAGGCAGGGAGGGAGGAGCCACAGTGGTAGCCACCAGCCCACATGCCTCTGTGTCATCTTGGATGCGTGTGCTATGGAGCATTTCCCTAGGAACATGAACCCCAGATACTGGTTGGTGCCTCAGGACAATCCAGACAACTTACCCCCTGTCATGAAATCTGCTGCTTGTCAGGGCTTTAACTCACCCAGCTCAGCTCATCAGTGGTAGGCATCTGTGAGTTTGAGACAGAGCACTTTCTTACGCAGGTAAATACCCAGAACAAAGACATCATTAGGAGCCATTATAGAATAGTGCTTTGCACTGACTGCTGCATATAATGTTCACGGCCTCTTTGCTGATATTACCAAATGAGGGCTGTTTCTTAATGATTCATTTTTATTATCATTATCATTGTCACAAGGATCATCTAGTTCATTTATACTGCACTTGTTGCTGCAGAATCTAGATGATGGTCCTCGGGGCTGGTTCTGCCTACCCGACTGCTCATGTGACCCAGGCTGGAGGGGTGCAGCCATTCTGCAGTGCTTCTTCAGAGCCCCCCAGAGCTCACATCACACCATGCTCTGCTCTGCTCTGTTCCCTGTCTGTGCCCCCTACTAAATCGTGAGGTGCTTAAACAACAGGGATTGTCTCTTTGATGCCCAATGTCCTCTGTACCCAGAACATTATAACCACTCACTAAGTGCTTGTAGAATAAATACTATGCATAGTGATTGCAAAACAAAGAGGAATAAGGCATAGTCCTTACCCTTGAGGAACTTCAAGTCTATTCATTACAAAAGTAACAATACTAAGGATGGTACCAGCTAATGTTAACCAAGTGTTATGTGTGAGATACTGAGCTAAGTGCTTTGCATGCATTATATCATTTGATGATCTTGACAACCTCCCCCCATGTTACATACTATTACTACCCGCATTTTACAGATGAGGAAGCTGAAGTTTGTGGAGTAGGCTAATATCATATCATTGGAAAATGGTGGAATCAGGGTTTTAACCCAGGTCTGCCTGATTATAATGCATATTTCTAGCCACTAAAGTAATACACCTCTATAAAGGCAGGATGAATAAAATGTATGGGAGAAGCTGAAATAAATTAATTCCCAAAGTATTGGCAGGGAGTTTCTCCATCAAAGCAAATCTTGTATAAAGGTATTAAGCTGGTCCCGTTTTTATAGGGAGCCTTTGAGGAATCTCCAAGCAGAGATCTAGAGATATGTCGGTGACACTGCCTGAATGCCCATGGGAATGTGCGTGGGCCATGAAACCAGCACGCACCTCCTGCTCCCCATGTGAAGGAAGTATCTGCACTAAACATGGGGTCAAAAGAGCAAGTCGGCTGCGCTCTGCCCCTCCCAAGTTTAAGTTTTCGCAGAATGTAAAGAGGGATCTCAGAATGTCATTGAGAAATGGAGATTGGGGACCACATCTGTTAAACTGTGTGCTTTGTAACTTACCCCAAGCAGCTCTTTCTCCTGCTCTTTATCATTTCCCCACAGAGACCTGAGCAGGAGCCAGAGAAAAGGGCAGCACAGGAGGGAGCCCCTCGGGAGGTCAGCGGGGAGGAAGGGGGTGGGTGAGTGGGGCAAGAGACCCTGAGGTGAGAAAAGCAAAGTGAGTGATTGGCCTGTGGCCAAGTGGGTAACAGAGACCCTGCAGACGGGTTGAGCGTGAGAAGCCTTCTTCCCAAGCCAAGGGAGCCAATAACTGCTCAGAACTCGGTCCATCCATCAGGAGTAGGCATGTGGAGCTGTGGGAAATGTCTGTCATTGTCAGTAATCTTCTCTTGTCATTCAACAAACGGTGATCATGTGTGGATAACGTGTGGATGTCCTGTGTGTGTGCACTGAGCAGGTAATGGGCAACCATGAAGAGTGATTTTCCCACTGGGAATCTCGTGTGGGACACAAATGCGTAAGTGACACGGTGGGGTAAGCAGAGGGTCTCTGGGATTATAAGGAAGATGGAATTACTAAAGAAAGATTATGTGTTAAAGAAAAAAGTATTTGTGACACTTGTTAAAGATGGTAAGGAAGACTTTATTCAGGAGGGTGGGACCACTGCCATGGTGCTTTGTAATAGGGGAGAGAGATGGGACTCAACTCTGAACACAGCAAGGAAAACTGGGCGTTCTTAGCAGGAGCAGGGTAAAGGTCAGTTGATGGAAAATTCCTAAGATGAAACATCAGGGATAAGGAGGGTGCTGGCGAACCTGACCTAACAGGATTCTTGCTGATGGCAGGCCAGGGTGATCAGACATACCTGGGGGATGGTGGAGAAGAGAAACCTGATTAGATATCAACAGTGATCAGATATTGAGGATTCTGGCTAAACAGACTTAGCAGGATTTTTGCTAAAACTGAACAGTGCAGAGACAAACACAGAAGTCCAAAAGGCCTATTGGAAAAGAGCTCAGGAGAGCCTGAGTAGAGCAGGGTCAAGCAGAAAATCATTGTCAATACCTATCCCAGGCCGAGGGGCAGAAAGTGAGCTGTGGTGGGCTTCAGAGAGCTAAGTGAGCACTAGAAATGGAATAGCATTTACCCAAGTGAAGCACTGGAGTGGGAGCAAGGGGCCAGAGGGGCCTTTTAGAAGCAAAAGAAGCAAAGCTCAGCCCAGCTGCTGTGGCTCAGTGGTTGAGCATTGACCTATGAACCAGGAGGTCACGGTTCGATTCCTGGTCAGGGCATATGCCCGGGTTGTGGGCTCGATCCCCAGTGTGGGGCATGCAGGAGGCAGCTGATTGATGATTCTCTCTCATCATTGATGTTTCTATCTTTCCCTTACTCTCCAAAATCAATAAAAATATATTTTTTTAAAAAAAGAAGAAGCAAATCAGGCCATAAAAGACAGCATGACATTTCTAGGAACTACCAGGAACTTGGTCCAATTTGGGCTCAGAAGAAGGAGTGGGAAGTGGCCAGAGATGGCACTGGGCTGGCCACCCTCAGAGTTTGGCCTTCATCCTGGAGCCAGTGGGGGCCTCCCATCACCAGGTTTTCCTTCCAAGGGACAGCTGTCTTGGGTGGTTAATGCCACAACTACCAATGATAAAGATGCTGGCTCTTTGAAAACATCCAATTCTAAGGCCCAATCATCTTGCAGGCAGATCCAAAGGAAGCACTTGGGCCATCTTTCTCTGGTTATAAACGCAGGGTCTTGGTGTCCTGATATTATGAGAACCATCATAGCCAGAGAAGATGCATTTTGGGCTTGAGGGCATGTCAGAAATCACATAACTTTTCTAGCCTAATTTTAGCTCAGTGAATTTACCTTAGTGGCACCTGAGAATTACCTGGAAATTTTTAAAAGAAATACTGACTCCCAGGCCACCCTCATAGAGGCACTGGTATTTTTTTAAAGCTCCCCTGTGATCCCCTGTGCAGCCAGGAGTGGAGACTACAGAAAAGTGCACAGCTTAGCAACATTCATTCTTGATAAGAGATCAGACTCCCCTTGCCAGGTACTCTTGTTACGAAGATTCTGGGTCAACTTTGCTAACCTTCTTGGCAGATCTTTAAAAGCTGCCTGTGGCACCTGCTGAGACCTCTTCATGTCCCACCCCCTTTTTACAGATGGCTGCAAAAGGACCCTGTTCTAAAGCCAAATATGGGAGAGGGACAGCTGGAGCGGGAGGCTGACCTCACCCATCTCTGGTCACCTGAGGCCATCATCTCACTCTGGGAACCCTGCTGTCTGGGCGGCACTAAGGAGTTTTGTCAAGGATTCCTTTTCCCCTGTAGTTACCCAGAAACTCCAAGCAGGCCTCATTAGCACATTACTCACGCTCCCCTGATCCCACACATCACCCTCCTCCTCACCCCCACCTCCAGATCTATTTTTTTTTTCTATTTGCCCTTTTTTTTTTTTTTTCAGTGCAGTTGGGTTTTGTTCCCTGTGCCCTGAAAAGCACGTTTTTGGAATGGAAATGTTACTGGAAGAAAGCGGGTGGCTCAGGGCTCCAGGGTCCTGGCCCATCACCTCTCACGCCCTCCCCATGAAATGCCATTTGTCAGGACAAGCCCTCTAATACTTCCCCAGAACCTGCTCGGTTTGGTTCCTTCCTCGTTGAGACAGCAAATCATTAACTCAGAGCCCTGAGTTGTTTCTTGCAGCAATTAACAGCTGCCCTGGTGTTAATTCCCGATCAATAGCCCCTCCATGCTGCTCCTACAGCTGTTGGCTTCTGGCCTCCACAGCAATTCAGACAGTAACCTGCTGGGGTCCTGAGACTGCTCCTCCCACTGCTCCCCAGGAAAGCCCTCTCCAGGCTTCCTAAGGACAGCAAGGCCCCTCCATGAAAGCCAGGGGTCAAGGGACAGCATGAGCAAGCTGGGGCTCCACCCACCTCTTTCAAGGTGAATGGGAGACAGGCGGAACCAGGTGCTCCCTGGAGTAACAGCAGCCCCTTGGGATAGTCATGAAGCTTTCATTTTTCCATGTTGGCTTTTTTTTTTTCTTTTTTTCTGTTTGTCTTGAGATGGCTGTATTTTTCCTCCATCTACCAAAAACTATACAAAACAAACAACAACAAAAAAAAAAAAACAACTCATACAATCAGTCTTTTTTTTTAATTCAAATAGCCATCATGTCTCATTTTTTGCCTGTGTTGCTTCCTGCAGCTCCCTGTGGACAAAATGAGACCCGAGAGGACGGCAAAATAATTCAGCTGCCTCCCTGCAAGACTGGAGCCTGGATCGTGCCAGCCATTATGGCCTGCTACCTTTTAGTGGCGAACATCCTGCTGGTCAACCTCCTCATCGCTGTCTTTAAGTACGTGGGCCCTTCACCAGGGCCCTTGGGAGGAAGTGGGGGCACTGGAAGGGTGTGATGCTTCAGAAAGCAGTGGAGTTTCTCACTTAATTCTCTCTGGTCTCTATTTCAGCAATACATTTTTTGAGGTAAAATCAATATCCAACCAAGTGTGGAAGTTTCAGAGGTATCAGCTCATCATGACTTTCCATGAAAGGCCAGTTCTGCCCCCACCTCTGATCATCTTCAGCCACATGACCATGATATTCCAGCACTTGTGCTGCCGATGGAGGAAGCATGAGGGTGACCCAGATGAAAGGGACTACGGCCTGAGTAAGCTTCGAGTGACAGCCCCCAGCAGCCACACATCCCATAGCCCCACTGCTTCCCATTGGCGGTCCTGCAGGACTGTGGTCTCTGACGACTTGGACGGGAACAGAGGGGTGCGCTTGCCAGAGAAACAGGGCCAGAAAGAAGACAGTAGAAGCTGAAAGCAAGCATTGTTGGACACACATCCTTCTTTCTTTCTTTTTTAATCCTTACCTGAGAATATGCTTATTGATTTTAGAGAGAGGGGAAGGGGGGAAGAGGGAGAGAGAGAGAATGGGAAACATTGATTGTTTGCCTCCCATACATGCCTTGACTGGGGGGTCAAACCTGAAACCTAGGTATGTACCCTGACTGGGAATCGAACCCATGACCTTTCAGTGCATGGGATGATGCTCCAACCAACTGAGCCACACTGGCCAGGGCAGCCTCACATCTTTCTTAGTGAGATAAAACCAGCCTCCAGCAGGGCTGTTTTAGCGCCTTCCTAGGTTCTAAGTTTCTTACTTTCCAGAGGTCCCACCACAAAATCTATCAGCCATATTTATATGCTCACAAGGCTGCATTATATGTCATTTGAGCCTCTTACATGAGTTGAGTTGCAGGTGACTACATTTGATTTTCCATTATCGTTTGTGGACCTACCATTTTGTAGGCCTTGAACATTTTCCAAGCCTTAGAGGCTGTGCCTATGTGACTGCATGAGGACACCAGCCCTGCTTTCCAGTATTCAAAGGGCAAAACAGAAGCCCCTCCACCATCCACCTTCTAGTCCAGTGTTTCTAAAAGGAGGTTCTATTAGCACTGAGGCAGACTATACTTCAGTGTATAGGATTGTCCCACACACGGTAAGGGATTTAGCACATCCCGCCTCCACGCATTAAAAAGCAATAGCTCCTGCAGAATGCTAAATGTCCCTTGGGTACCACCCACAGTGAAGAACCATTGGGCATCCAGCCCCATCCAAGCAAGCTACAATGGTTTCTCAAGTAGACCACCTACACCAAACCTACTGAACGAGCCTCTAGAACGAAGGCCAGAAATTCCCTCCAGGTGATCACTGGTGGGTCTAAAGTTTGAAACCAAAACCATTTAACCACCTGCTTCTCTAAGACTAAAGCTTTTAACAACTTCCCTGACACAGCAATGCCAACTTCTTTCTAGACATTAAAATTGGAAAATTGGAAGGGGCTGAGAATTCCAAAGTTCACTATTGCCATCTAAAATATAAATTTAGACAAGTAGAAAGCTGGTGAGGGGGTGAGGGTTCAGATTCACAGTGGATCGTTTTCTATGCCTGTATCAGTTATGAATTAGTTTACCTGCTATTAACAGAACACCAGACTAACA
This sequence comes from Plecotus auritus, assembly GCF_963455305.1. Classification (NCBI taxonomy): domain Eukaryota; kingdom Metazoa; phylum Chordata; class Mammalia; order Chiroptera; family Vespertilionidae; genus Plecotus; species Plecotus auritus. Next base: position 141,441,954 of record NC_137776.1, on the reverse strand, counting down.
ATAGCACAAATAAATAAGGTTTTTCCCTAGCTGGTTTGGCTCAGTGGATAGAGCATCTGTCTGTGGACTGAAGGGTCCCAGGTTTGATTCAGGTCATTGACCTCATTATGGGCTCCAGGGCTGCATGTGGGAGGCAACCAATCAATGTATCTCTCTCACATCGATGTTTCTCTCTCTCTCTCTCCCCCTCCCTCCCTCCCTCCCTTCCTCCCTCTTCCTTCCACTTTCTCTAAAAAAAAAAAAAAAAAAAAGAGGAAAAATATCCTTTGGTGAAGATTAAAAATCTTATTTAAAAATAATAAAATAAAGCCCTAGTCGGTTTGGCTCAGTGGATAGAGCATCACCCTGTGGACTGAAAGGTCCCAGGTTCATTTCCGGTCAAGGTCACATACCTGTGTTGCTGGCTCGATCCCCTGTGGGGGGCATGCAGGAGGCAGCCGATCAATGATTCTCTCTCATCATTGATGTTTCTATCTCTCCCTCTCCCTTCCTCTCTGAAATCAATAATATATATATATATATTAAAAAAGAAGGTTGAGTAAGAAAGATTTTAAAAATAATAATAAAATAAACATAAATAAGGTTTTATTTTGCTCACAAAGCAACTAGGTGGAAAATACAGAGCACTACAGTGGCTCACTGAAGTCACAGACCCAGAGTCCTATTTTTAGGCTCAGCTATTCGTGAATGCACTGTCTTGTCTCGTGGTAGCAAAATAGCTGCTGCACTTTCCGTCATCATTATGTTCAGGCAAAAAGAAATAGGGAAGGTAAAAAAATGTAGAAAGACGCAGCCGCATCACTACAGTTTATCAGGAAAGCAAAATCTCTCCCCTCGCCAAAACCGGTTTGGCTCAGTGGATTGAGCGTCAGCCTGTGGACTGAGGGGTCCCGGGTTCGATTCCGGTCAAGGGCACGTAACTTGGTTGCGGGCACATCCCCAGTAGGAGGTGTGCAGGAGGCAGCTGATCGATGTTTCTCTCTCATCGATGTTTCTAACTCTCTATCCCTCTCTCTTCCTCTCTGTAAAAAATCAATAAAATATATTAAAAAAAAAAAAAAAATCTCTCCCCTCCCTGCAGTTTCTTGGGCTAAACTGGGTCTCACCATTGCTGCTCCCTTCAAGGGAGGCTGGAAATGTGTGTATTTGGCTTTCCAGCTTCAGTAGTAGGAAGTGGGAAAGGGGAAATGAGGTTGCAAAGGGGCTTTTAGTAAAGCCAGTGAACAGTGTCTGTCTGCCACATTCCTCAGCCCAGAAATTGAGCTTGCTTATTTACTTATTATTTATTTATTTATTTGTTTGTTTGTTTATTTATTTATTATTAATTTCAGAAAGGAAGGGAGGAGAACATAGGAACATCAATGATGAGAATCATTGATTGGCAGCCTCCTGCATGCCCCCTCCTGAGGATCAAGCCCACAACCTGGGCATGTGCCCTGACTAGGAATTGAACCATGACCTCCTGGTTCATAGGTCGATGCTCAACCACTGAGCCACACCAGCCAGGCTGGAAATTGAACTTTTGAGAAACCTCCATTCATTGTGTACCTTTCCTTGATTTAGCTACATGTTTGGCCTTACAAATGGAATGGTTGTAACCAGTCCCTGCAGTAAATCTGCTATGTTCAGATGAACTTCAAAGAACAATAGTGACTCTAATGCACAGAAAGGGGACAGTGACACACTTTGCCTGATGGGGTTTGGATTTAGTTTGAGATTTAGCAGAGAATCTAGGCCCGTTCGCCTAACCTTGGTTCAGATTTGGAATGTCATGAGGCCCACACATCAGGCGCCATCGCTTTTACTTCTCTGCCTCACATCTCATTTCTCTTCCACAGAACTGTTCATAACTGATGATGAGCTCAAGAAAGTGCATGATTTTGAAGAGCAGTGCATAGAGGAATATTTCAGGGAAAAGGATGATCGCTTCAACTCGTCCAATGATGAGAGGATACGGGTGACTTCGGAAAGGTGTGTTCCCTGGTCACATGTCTCCTGGGATGTTTTATGCCATGGCACGCTTTATCCATTGCTTTTGTTTGTGCAGCCACACACAAAAAATATCAGAGACCCCTTGTGTTTATTTTTATTGTCCAAGAAATTGTGAAGCTTATGAGAGCACCGAACGTTATCTGAAGGGTTCACAGATCAAAATCCCAGACACATAGATCCTAGATTCTCCAGCAGGCAGTGGCAGCCACCTTCCTGGACACTAGGCATGGCTATGTTCAGAACAGAGCAGGAGTTACCAGCTCAGACCAGAAATTGGAGAGTTCGGACCCAGACACAAACCAAGAGACACCCAGCCCAACCCAAGGCTCTCCAGCAGGTCTGTGTGTGATGTACACCCTGAGCGTCTTCTCCGAAGTATAGATAGTCCTACTGCCTGGCTCACATGCGTGCTCAGTACCTTCTGAACAAACAACAGCACAAGGCTTGTGAATTGCATAGAATAATGGTTGAGGTTTTCAGGAATTACTTTATTTTTTTCTTCTTCTATAACAAGACTAAAGCCAAGGAATAAAAGCAGTTTTTTCTACCCAGTGGTCATATATTTTTAGATCTCATTGACCAAATGGTTTTGTGGACTAGCAGGCCTCTAAGAAAAATCTCAAAATAAACAGGAAAGAATCATTTTCATTTAATAAGTCTAGCTTTATGCAAAGGAACTCACATTTCCTTACTTTCCTCATTTTGCTGCAGACTAATAAAAACATCATTCCGGGCTGGCAGAGTCATAATCCGGAATTTGGGAGCCACAGTTCTAAAGAACACCCAGAGGGTTACAAAGCACTTGGTGTAACTTTACATTTTAAACATTTGCAATATAAAGGGCTCAGAAGCAAATTACAAATAGTGGGGAAAGGGATATATAATATATTGATGATTTTAATCAATATCATTCACACTTCCCAAGATTTAAGTCAGTCACCTCTAGTTTTCATGAAATGACGTTTTGTCTGCTTACCCGCTTTATCCATTTTCTAGTGGTTCTGCAGAAATTATACAAATGGCATTTTTTTCTGTCCCTGGCCCTTTATTTCTTCAAAGAATGCAACCTACACAGGTAAATGTATAATGCATATGCCATTGAGTGATTGTATCCGGAGGTACTCAGCCAACATTAATAAAGTGTAAAGCATGAATAGATCTTATACACATCTGTCATTGCAAAATAGAACATTCCATGATGATATGATGTGAAGCAATTTTCTGGCACACTCAGAAAGGAGCTGCAAATCCAAAGATCTTCCTCATTCTGAGGCCTTGAAAAAGCTATTTATTAATGGGCACATAACCATATGGTTCCCAGAAAATTGCGCCATGTAGACACATTGCCCATTGCTCAGACTTATTTCCAAAGCCTATGTCCAGGGGCCTTTGAAATGCTTTTTGAATTCAGAAAGCCATCGGCTGGGAGGAAAGAAAGGCAGGGGGAGGATGTGTTGAGACGCAAAGAAGCCTTTGCCTCTCTGGGGAACTAGCATGAGAGGTGCAGGCACCAGGGCATGTGACACATTGGGACCAAATCACCAGTTCCTTTTGATCATCTCACACCACACGTGCAAACACTTCCAGGAGACTCCTCCCCCAGACCCTGTTCCTCTCTGGGCGGATACAGAGTCCCACCCCCAGGATGGTGACTAGGGTAAGCAATTCCCAGAAATCCAGGGCGGGTGCAGGCTTATTTTTGTGTGTGTGTCCTAACATTAGCTGACCTTCTGGAGTAACAGGGGCCAGAAAGACGCAGCCAACCTCACCACCAAGGCCAGGTGCCAGAGAAGTGAACCTAAGCCAAGGCCTTCTTCTGCTCCTGGTGCCACTGTCTGTGTTGGGGTTTCGTTTTTGATGGTGGCAGCAGTGGCACTGGTGTGTTTTGCATTTGTAAATGTGCCAAAAATAACATCTTTAAGCACTAGAATTGCACTGGACACATCAGAACTACCATGAGGGGCACAAGGGAACACAGATCAACTAAGGATAGAGTGGCTCCATATTACCCATCTCAAGCATCTTCTAGGTCAGTGGTCGGCAAACTCATTAGTCAACAGAGCAGCAAACCATTAAAGCAAACTGGGAATTACCTTACTCCCAGTGTCATCTTTTAATCTGAAAGTATCTTTCCCAAGCCAATAGGCTTTGTATCCTTTTTTCACTTCACCCAGATCCAAAAAGGTGATAGACACATAACTATTAATAGTATAGTCTAGTTATAACTTTTCAAGACAAAGAGAGGCAGAGATAACTTAGGATGTATGGAATTCATACATTTAAAAAATAGTATAAGCCAGAAAAGATGAGCTTCTGCCTTCTTTGGGTCATGATTGTTAGTGGTAAGGAGCTGATTCTGGTCAAACCACTGATAGGTTTAAGGCAGGAGTTATATGTTATCCATAGTCCTTCTCTTTTTGTTACTTAGTCGCTTCTACTATCTGTTCCCTATGGCAGTGGTTCTCAACCTTTCTACTGCCGTGACCCTTTAATACAGTTTCTCATGTTGTGGTGACCCCCAACCATAAAATTATTTTTGTTGCTACTTCATAACTGTAATTTTGCTACTGTTAATGAATCGTAATGTAAATATCTGTGTTTTCCGATGGTCTTAGGCTCTACAGATATTTACGTTACGATTCATTAACAGTAGCAAAATTAGTTATGAAGTAGCAACGAAAATAATTTTATGGCCAGGACCGGTTTGGCTCAGTGGATAGAGCGTCGGCCTGCGGACTGAGGGGTCCCGGGTTCGATTCCGGTCAAGGGCATGTAGCTTGGTTGCGGGCACATCCCCAGTGGGAGGTGTGCAGGAGGCAGCTGATCGATGTTTCTCTCTCATTGATGTTTCTAACTCTCTATCCCTCTCCTTTCCTCTCTGTAAAAAATCAATAAAATATATTTTAAAAAAAAAAGATCATAATTTTATGGTTGGGGGTCGCCACAACATGAGGAACTGTATTAAAGGGTCGCGGCAGTAGAAAAGTTGAGAACCACTGCCCTATGGCTTCCTATTGTTCCACAAATTTATATCATTCTTATCTCCATTTTATCTCCTGAGGAGTTTGACCAGCATGAGTGCCTAATCACTAAAAATCATGATCCAAAACTCTTGGTTTGTTCCTCAGAGCTATTTGTATCTGCCATGCATGCCCATTTATACTTAACTTTCCAAGAATTTATTTTTTAAATTAAGGGACAGACTTGCTCTAGTCAGTGTGGCTCAGTTGGTTGGGCATCATCCTGTGCACCAGGATGTTGTCCCTTCGACTCTCGGTCATGGTACATGCTTGGGTTGTGGGCTTGATCCCTGGTAGGGGGCATGCAGGAGACAACCGATTGATGTTTCTCTCTCACATCAGTGTCTCTCTCTCTCTCTCTCTCTCTCTCTCTCTCTCTCTCTCTCTCTCTCTTCTCTCTCTCCCCCCTCCCTCCCCTCCCTTCTCTAAAAATCAATAAATTCTTCTTTAAAAAAAATTTAAGGGACACACTTTAGTTATGGGACAAACATAAATTTGACTCTGGGAACATTTATTCTTTTATAACTCCTACCTTAAACCCCTATCAGTTGCATCATGACCTAGATTATTATACAGTTAGGTTGTTAAACACATCCAGAATTCTGGGAGAAAATGGATAAAACAGTCCTTTTTTATTTTATTTTTTTCCAAAGCCCCTGAGAGCCTCAGAGCCATCAGGAGAGTTTTGTGAAGAATGGTTTCTTGACCCTGTTCCCTTCCCCAGTTCCTTCCGTTCTCTAAGGCCACACTTTTTTCACTTTGGGGGCTCCCACTGGGCACCTCCTGTTTTCCCAGAGGACCCTCTTCCTCCTTGCACCTCCTGTCTTCCTCCCATCTCCTTGGGTTTCTTCATCTCTGTGTTCCATTTACTGCCAAGTCCCAACGCTTCTGTTGCCTCCTGTTCGTGCCTTAGCTCTGTCCCCCACCTGCTAGTTTCTCTGCAGAGTTAGATCCTGGGGCTGAAGGGAGTGAGGTGTGGGGAGCAGGGTCCCCACAGTTCGGAGAGATATTTCACAGTGCTTAGACCAATGATCATATGCAGCATTCCTAAAAGAGCATCTTCATCTCTTTCAGTATCAGCCCTGTACATACCGGGCTCCAAGACAGAAAAGGAGGAGGAGGAAGAAAACTCTCCTGCCTTTTATTACTCTGTCAACACTAAAAAGCTACTAGGGGGACCCAGAGCATCCGAAGCGAAAAGTCTCATTCTACAGAAATGCATGCTCTGCCCTTCTCCTGACTTTAATGAAGAAGTATTTTACCCACTTACCCAAAGTTTATTGCATTGCAAAATATGAAATTGTAGTATTTGCAGAATCAAACTCCATCAGCCAGATGATGAAAAAGTAAATTTTAAGTCTGTAAGACACACAAACTTATTATTTTAAGTAATGTGTTTCTCAGGCTATGTTTATACCACAAAACAAAGTGAAACAGGGGAAAGTTGTATTTTCCTTCTGAAATAGCTGTGTTAGCTGGGTGACTAGCATGGGCTTTGCCAGATGCAGAAATGCTCCATGTTCGAGTCTTTTGAGAATATACCTGGCCATGGTGACTGAGTGTGCCTGGGCCCTGGGCAGTGCCGAGCTGGTTATGGGGCAGCAAGAAAGAGCAAAGGAAAAAAAATGTCTCCAAAACCTTAGGCTGGGTGAAGCGAAGCTGAAGGATAAAAGAACAGAGTCGTTCATCTGGCGTGGCTCAGTGGTTGGGCATTGACCTATGAACCAGGAGGTCACAGTTCGATTTCCAGTCAGGGCCCAGGGCATATGCCAGGTTTTGGGGCTTGAGCCCCAGTGTGGGGCGTGCAGGAGGCAGCCAGTCAATGATTCTCTCTCATCATTGATATTTCTCTCTCTCTCTCCCTCTTCCTTCCTCTCTGAAATCAATAAAAATCTGTTTTTTAAAAAGAACAGTCAATGGAGTGAGTTGGGTGGGGGGATGCAGGAGGAGACCTGTGGATTCAGAAAGAGATAGAAATGTGCCCAAGGCAAAGGAATCACACGTCCCCACTCCCCCTACCGTGAAGAGCAGGAGAGCAGGGTTTTGTTTTTTGTTTTTTGTTTTTTAAACCCACAGGTCTCTCAGAGATGGGAACCACTGCCTCTTATGCCTCCTTCTGGCATTGAAATGTATATCCCTCCCTAAAAAAGGTGTTACTGTTATTAACACACCACCCCCACTAGTGCAACAGCTGGGGACCAGCTCTGATTCCCACTGTTCTTTGCACAACGTATTCTGTACACTCAGGCAGTCAGGCGATTTGCTGTGCATATTGGCAGTGTTGGGAAAGTATCTGTATCCTCTCTGGAAAAGTTGAGAATGGATCGCATTCAGAGTCTCCAAAAGATTTGCCTTTGGGCATTTAAAACATTTGAGCTCCAACCATGACTTGGCTTTGGTTTGCCTTTTCCAAGTTCATTTAAGCAGGTGAAAAAAATATGGCAGAGTTTTATGTTACATATGTGGCTTCTCCCTTTGTAAATAAATGGCCAGGTAGTTTATTAGACAATTAAAATCAAGTTCATAACACTGATTGACCCAGTGAACCTGTATCGCCACCTGGGGGTATTGGGCTGGGCATGAAATGGAAACAGGAATATGAGACAGATTGTGCCCCTGCGAGTTTCCAGTGGAGAGAGTGAAGACCTCGAAATAACTGTAAATAAGGCATCTGTGATCAGCTACCCAGAAAGACAGAGAGAAAGGAGTAGGATAGCTTACTGATTGACAGACACTCCAGACTTTACCACAGATCACCTTATGTAATTTTGGTTAAATTTCTTGATGTTTGTTCCTCTCTTATTACTGACAGGATTGGATCAGATTAAATCAACTCCAGGTGCCTCAGTAACAGGACCATATTCATTCCTTTGGAGGCACTAAATTTTAAAAAAAAAGTTATTGTGAATAACAACAACAAAAAAGATAATTATATAAATGCAAAATGAAATTAATCCCAGTCCAGAAACACTGCAATATGAATAGCTAGATTCTAAAATTCTTTTGCCAAAAAAATAAATAAAATAAAATTCTTTTGCAAAATTCTGGTTCAAGTCATCAAAATGCAACATTCTGGTTTTGTTAGCGACTCTGATAAGCCAACACCCTAATAGTTATTTAGGTCACTAAGCCCTGTCCCAAGCCACAGTTCAGCCATGGGAGTGCTACGAGAGTGGGCCTCTACTCCAATAAGAACTATTCAGCTTTGGTTTGGTGTTTACTTACCAGGATTACGCATCAAATTGCATCAAAGAGGGGAAGGGGGATTAGCCATTAAAAACCACTGGATTAAATAGTCTCTAAAGCCTCTTCCAGCTCAAAAAGATTTGGATTCCATGATTCTCAGTGACAGCATCATTCATTCTCTCCTCCTTACCCCCTCCTCACCCTGTACCCACTCAGTTTACCTCTGGTTGGACATGGATGGCCCAGGTCCAGGCCCAGCTTTCCCTCTCTGCCCATGCTCTCTAAGCCTCCAGCAGAGGAACCTGGCCCCTAGTGACTCTCCTTCTCTCTGCTTCCCACAGGGTGGAGAACATGTCCATGCGACTGGAGGAAGTCAACGAGAGAGAGCACTGCATGAAGGCTTCGCTCCAGACCGTGGACATCCGGCTGGCGCAGCTCGAGGACCTCATCGGGCGCATGGCCACGGCCCTGGAGCGTCTAACAGGTCTGGAGCGAGCCGAGTCCAACAAAATCCGTTCTCGGACCTCCTCGGACTGCACGGACGCAGCCTACATCGTCCGCCAGAGCAGCTTCAACAGCCAGGAGGGGAACACCTTCAAGCTCCAAGAGAGTATAGACCCTGCAGGTGAGGAGACCATGTCCCCAACTTCTCCAACCCTAATGCCCCGTATGCGAAGCCATTCTTTCTATTCGGTCAATATGAAAGACAAAGGTGGTATAGAAAAGTTGGAAAGTCTTTTTAAAGAAAGGTCCCTGAGCCTGCACCGGGCTACTAGTTCCCACTCTATAGCAAAGGAATCCAAAACTCCTGCAGCCCCTGCAAACACCCTGGCCATTGTTCCCGATTCCAGACGACCATCGTCATGTATAGACATCTATGTCTCAGCCATGGATGAGCTCCACTGTGATATCGACCCTCTGGACAATTCCATGAACATCCTTGGGCTGGGCGAACCAAGCTTTCTGGCTCAAGTCCCTTCCACAGCTCCTTCAAGTAGTGCCTATGCAACTCTCGCACCCACAGACAGACCTCCAAGCCGGAGCATTGATTTCGAGGACATCACCTCCGTGGACACTAGATCTTTTTCTTCAGACTACACCCACCTCCCAGAGTGCCAAAACCCCTGGGACACTGACCCTCCCACGTACCACGCCATCGAGCGTTCCAAAAGCAGCCGCTACCTGCCCACCACGCCCTTCCTTCTAGAGGAGGCCCCCATCGTGAAGTCACACAGCTTTATGTTTTCTCCTTCGAGGAGCTATTATGCCAACTTTGGGGTGCCCGTGAAAACAGCAGAATACACGAGCATTACAGACTGCATTGACACCAGGTGTGTCAATGCCCCGCAAGCAATTGCTGACAGAGCCACCTTCCCTGGAGGTCTTGGAGGCAAAGTGGAGGACTCCTCTTGCTGCCACCCGGAGCGAGAAGCAGAACTGAGTCACCCCAGCTCTGACACTGAGGAGAATGAGGCCAAAGGCCGGAGAGCCGCCCTCGCCATTCCCTCGCAGGAGGGCGATACCGCAGACAGAACCCTGTCCAACAACATCACGGTCCCCAAGATAGAGCGCGCCAACAGCTACTCAGCGGAGGAGCCCAGCGCGCCATATGCACACACCAGGAAGAGCTTCTCCATCAGTGACAAACTCGACAGGCAGCGGAACACGGCAAGCCTGCGGAATCCCTTCCAGCGGAGCAAATCCTCCAAGCCGGAGGGCCGAGGGGACAGCCTGTCCATGAGGAGACTGTCCAGAACGTCCGCTTTCCACAGCTTTGAAAGCAAGCACAACTAACCCTTCCTAAGCAGCATTGCCGGAGGCTCAAGAATCCAGCCCTAGAATTCTCCCCGAACTCCACCTGCTCCCCTTCCCCGAAACGTACCTGCTTTAGTCTTAGCTGAGCAAAACAAGCAATGCCTTAGGAGGTGTTCACTCAGAAGTGACTTCTGGGCCACAGATCAAGAAAGCATTTGATCTGGCCCCGTGCCAAACACAGGGGATATGTCATGTTCACCCTTGATGTGTAGGGAGGGGAAAGAGAGGGAGAAGGAGGGTTGAGATGAATGTGTATCACTAGTCACTTCGGAAAGCCTCGAGCTCTGGGAATGAAGGGGCTTCGCGCATTCTCCGTGCCAGGAGGCGTCTTTCCATTTGGGACCGTTATGAAGAGTTTTAGGATGCAGGGCTAAATTGCGAAATAAAGTAAAGTGACCAGCATACAAATGAGATATTCTAAACTTCAATTCTGTTTTCTTTTCACATTGGCTCCATCACTGGTGACTGATGAAGAGCATCCTTTTTATTCAGTATAAGCCGGCAGCAAGCAGTTCTACCTAACGTCCCACATCCTTCTCATGCCACCACTTCTGTAATTGATCATTGTAAAGAAAAACAAGGTAACAGTCATAGTTCACCTGTCTCTTATATATTCACTTCTGGTGCCACAACTGTTTATCTTTTTTGAAGAAAATAAGGGAAAAGAAATGCCTTTCTGTATTTGCGAGCGGAATGAAAGAAGAATTGATGTTAAAAAAACAAATGTCAAGTGGCCTATTATATACAGTAGGCATTCAAGGATAGTCGAGCAAGCTCAGGATGAATGTAACTAAATAATTTTATATTTTTTAATTTATTTTATATCTCACCTGTCATCAATGAATTTGCTCACTGAATATATAATAGTGAACTAACAAAAATATAGTGGGCAGCACTCGCCTAACATTGCCATGTGGGATATTGCTGTATTCTCACCATCCATGTCGTGTGTTAATGCTGCTGTGTGACCTTCATCATGTGCATGACTCCACCATGTCTTTTGAACACCTCCAAGATGTAACTGCCAATTTTTCACACCACTCATCACATGACCATTTTATATATGACTATCTGGTGGATATTTTCATACCTAGAGTTTTGCCATTCAATCTGAGCTCAGCATAAATTTAATTGGAGTTTTTCAAGGGCTGGTATCTTTTTTATGGAAATGTTCCAAAGTACTTTTAAGGAAGTCTCAAAACCATAAACAACCTTAGAATTGACTGGGAGTTTGGTATCAACCCAGAGCCATCAGATGCAGACATGCCATGAATATTTTTCTTATACAGAGCTATAAAAAAGATACAGTAGACTAAAATAGAAAGCAGATAAACCATGTAAAGAGTTCTAAAGCATATGCTGCATATACACATATATATGCATTTACACAGAGACATGTTATATATAGTATATAAACAAGCATGTAGTGCTTTCTTAAGAGGCTTGGACTTTTCCATCACCTTGAGGTATAACCAGAATTTTTAATAGCCAAGGAATTTCATTGAAAGAATTCATTATATTTCAACAGATGTTGACATTATACTTTTTAAAATTCCTATAACCTTAACTTTTTCTTGTACCCAACTAGAGTTGTCAAAATGACTCGCTACCTGCCCTTTACCCACCCCCGCCCCACACCTTTTTTTTTTTTTTTTCCAAATGCAGTCACCATTATGACATCTCAATCAGTCTGGTTTCTCCTGCACAAAGTGATTACATCAAGTACAATCTGAACAGACCTAACTCTCACCCAGATAGTATTATGGGTTCTAGGATACAGGTATTCGCACTTCCAGATCAGAATCTGGATTTGAAGTGGGATAAAGAAATTTTGATCCTCAAATCTTTGGATTTCTGTTTGGATCACTGATTTTAAAAAAGAATAAGGTCTTGAAGGACAATGACTTAATGTTCCTGGTCCCTAAACAAAATCTGGTTCTTTCGTTAGTTGTAGTTGTGAACTTCCCATTTTCTCATTATGTGAAATCAAGTAAATATGAGGACAAAACCTCTAGCCTTTGACTTTTTTTAACTCTGAATAAACTTTTCAGTGTAGGAATAGCGATGAGGCCACATATAAAGAATTAAGAAATTCCTTTTTCACACCTTAGTATTTAGGTGAATCAGAAACAAGCAACCAGAGTCCTTTGTATATAATTACCCTAAAAAATACTGTGTTTTTTTTTTTTTTTTTTTGAACCCAAATTGGCTATTTCTCCCTCAGCAAACATGCATTTGGTCTGAGAATAAATCACTTCCCCTTAAGCTTCCTAGAGTCACGAATCTCTATGAGGATCTGATGAAAGCTCTGGGCCCTCTCCCCAGAAAAAAATGTCTAGACATGAAAGTTGCAATGTAACTTTAAAGGGTTCCTCTACCCCTGCTTCCATATTGATTGATAGTGAGGCAGAGCAACCATGTTTGTTCATAATCAATATGGTTATAATAGGCACTTTACATTTTGAGACCAATTCTCTGTGATTCTCAGGAAGGCCAAGTCTCGACACCAGAGTTAGAAGCAAGCTTTTGTTGTGTTTGTTCCTTAGGTTAGATGTTGCTAGTTCGATGTGCTTACATCCTGACGTAGGGGTGATTTTAAGTGTGGAGCACACTCACTCTCTGAGAGGGAGCCTAGAGGAATCCAAGAAGGAGGTGAAGGCAATGCTCACTGACCACAGAGCAGGACCTCACAGCACCTCCAGGTTCTTATTCTGGACCAGATTGAAAGTGGGGGAAAGTCTAAGCCCGGTGCTTCCATCGTGCTTTCTGGAGTGAACAGAACAGGACCTGGGAAACAAAATACTTACCAGTTCTGACCTTTGGACTGCCTGTGTTTTTTTTTTGTTGTGCATGAAAATAAAGTTCTTTTGGGATGTGTGTGATATATATAAGCCAAATTTCAATGGCTTCAAACACAAACTGTGTCACAATCATGAGCCATTTCTTTCCCTTGCGCATATATGTGTTATGTTTCAATCCATTTCTTTCTATTCCTGGATCCTTTGCACACTGATGTGGCATCGATTCTGTGGCCTTGTACAGTCAGCTTGTGTGCCGCTCATTTATTCTGCTATGTTCCTGCTGGAGGGGACGTTAATTACCTGTCTCTGTGAATGAAGCAGTTCACAAGCAGCAAGTTACCGAGGAACATAAACAAAGTCATAGAGAACTCAAGGAAGTGATAGCTTTGGTTTAATCATCTGCTCCTACGGTGCCAATTTTTATATACTACTATATGTAATGTTTTATTCTAAATTGCTTGGTCCTTTTGGGAAAAAAAAAAAAAAGATGTTTTATGAAAATGACCGTGGAAATTTCCTGACTAACAAGGATACCTTATGTTTATAGTTAGAAAGGCCCTCCTTAATGGATTTGAATGAGGAACTGGAACGCTTGGGGATAATTGTCATGGTTTGTTTGTTCATTTCTCCAAGCCAGACGATATATCAGCGGTCAGAATGCAGCACTTTATAGAACTGGATATTTTTTAAGTCTAGGCTTCTAGGTCTAACATATTATTTAGCACTTTGAAAGTTCCCCCTTGAGTATATATATATATTTAATTATATAATCAAATGGGAAGAAATATACTTGTAAAAAACACAAAATGTGTTTCTTCTGAATGTTTTCAATATATTCTAAAAGATGGTTTCTATAGATAATGTTCTGGTGGATCACTAGATAGTGCATTTATTCTACTTTCTGAGGCTGTGCAGTCTAATCTTCCTCAATGTTGGGCTGTTTAACGTCTCTAATGATAATAAATATTATCCAGTCATCCATCATGCTATATCTATAGGCTGTACCATTCAACGTGTTGGGCAATGCTGTACTAAAATATACATGTAAACATGTATGTAACCCACGTTTAACCCAGCATAGTTGTAGCATGTGGTTGTGTTAATGAACATTACAGGACAGCTTTATAATCATTTACAACTCTGTAACATTCAATAAAGAAGCACATGTTGCAAGGATTAATCATGTCCCCAATTCCATGCGACTTAGCATCCTCATGAAATGGGCACTTTTGTTCCTGATCTGCTTTATGTTTTTCACTTTCCTGTAGACCACTGTACAATACTTATATAAGCCGATGTACAGCCTCTAACCAGCCCTGCGAGTTGTGGTAGGCACGTTGTGATTTTGTGAAAGACGAACTGGCATGTTATGCAAAAGACTATCTGACAAATGAACTTAAACTAACATTTTAAACTCCAGTTTAATTAGCTGTTTGTTTACATCTGCTGACCAGTGTGGAAGCAGCGAACAGTATTTTATAAATATGCTCATTTATTAGCACTACTATGTTTGTTTCTCGATAAAGTGATGCTAATGTGTAGATGGTAATATACTTGTTCTAGATATTGCATTATAACTCACTCTTCTTTAACAATAGCAATGTGACTTAAATGAAGTAATCCCGCTCAAACCCAGTCTTAATTTTGTGGCAACAGAATGCATGCACGGCTTTATGCGTTTCTTTTGACTTTTTAAAGGCACTTCGCCTTGTACTCCTGCCTGCTGCGACACTGAAACCAGTTAGGAACCCACTCAGATTGTTGGGTTTCTTAGTTTGGAGATTATGTTCAAGTTTTAGAAATTAAAAACAAAAAAAGTTACCATGGGGTTGTTTTTTTTTTTTAATCTTTTTTTTTAAAAGCTCTGAACAAATAATATGAGATAAATTATTAACCACAGGGTGTATAGCTATGGGGCCTGGAGGTGGCTAGCCAACACCTCTTGGGTTTACTGCAGTCTAGATGTTGGAGCATCTGTGATACAGGAAAGACACATTTCTGATTCTTCAGGGCCACTGGGTACAAATTGCTAAGCCAGAGATGAGAGTGAGAAGCACATTGATGACAGTGCAGAAATGCGCAGACCAGTATGAATGAGTGGTCCAGTGATATATGACTTCCCTCCTACCTGGTGGCTTTTCTCTGGTAGCTGAGCCTGCCTGGGGGCCGGAGAGATGGGTGACTGGGCCCTGGGTGGCTCTGAAGAGTTTGCCCTTTAAAAAAAAAATCACCATTTCATTATTAGAAGCCATCCAACGTCAGGAAAAGAGAGGAGCCAACCTGCACAGTCGTATAGATGACCGCTCCTCAAGCGAGTGGAGAACACTGTTCTCTCCGCCTGCTCTGCCTAAGCTTTCTCTTCCTTGGACATCTGTCTCTCTCACTCTCTCAGATTAGAGTCAACCGAAGGAGGAGTTGGTTGTGATGTAAGGCAAACAAGATTTCCCCCCCTTTCTTTTTTCTTTGTAATACCTTTGAGAATGTAGCTGTGTAACTTTTATCTGATGCATCTCTTGCACTAATCGCTGCGAATGAAATCAAGACAATTTCTACATGTGGCCTAAGGATTTCAGGGGCCGAGGAATCTCCATGGCAATAAGAGTGTCTTCAGGCCACTGCCTATTTGCACAGTGTTTGGAGAAGGACACATCCCTAGGCTTTCTGAGGAGTGTCCACATCAAACTTGACCCAGGCCTTGCTCTGGTGGGGGCAGGCTGCTGAGAGCTGGGGGACAGGGTGGGGGTTCAGCCTCATGCCTGGAAAGCAATCTTCTTCACCCCCTAGACTCTCGTCCTTTCTCTTAGCCCAGTACAAGATGCTTTTTGGCCAGACCAACAGACCCTGGCTCCCATTACCTCAGTACCCCATGGACTCTGTCTGGCACAGTAAGCTGAAACAGTGGCTACTTAAAAAAAGCCAAACATTCAGACTTTGTCCCAGCCCTAATATTCCCACTAATGTAGCCTCCCCGTCCCCAACTCTACCCCCACACAACCAACTTGGCTGGTGTTTGTATCAGCTGCAACCAATTCTTTGCCTGTCTGAATCCCAAAAGGGTCCTTCACATCTCCACCCCAGCTTCCCACATGTCTTCAGAGCCAGCCATCTGCACCTAGATGGTGGGCTTGCAAACTCAGATAGGTGGTGGGGGGGAGAAGGGGGGCGCGGAGAGCCGGATGCAGAACACAGTGTGTGCATGGGACTGGTGAGACACAACAGGAAGAAGCAGGGTCTGTAGGGCATGAGAGAACACACGTCCCACTACAGAGACGCTCACATTCAGATGTGTAAACACCGCACTAGCCAAACAAATGTACCTGCCAGCAGCATTCAGTCCCAAAGGCAATAGCTCGGGACCTGTGATTTAGAGCCAACGGGGATCAGATTCTTGACTCCAACTCAGTGAGTGTGTACACGGAACACACTGAGGACCGAGGCAGGAGAAAGGAGCTCACCCTATTCAAGGCATCCCGTTCTCCTGAATGCTATATGCCCCATCCTTCTGGACCCGAACTCAGGGTCTTTGTGAGGGAGGGTCAGGAGAAGAGGGCCGAGGCATGGTGTCAGGCTCACCTGCTTCCTGTCCCCACAGCGTCTGACCGAGTGTCTTGCTGCTCCTGCGGTGCACAGCAATACCTGCCGTCACTGCCCTCATTGCCGTTTCATAACATAGAACTCAGACTCTCGTTTGTAACTGTGCTAACCATAGTTTGTAATGGGGGACATTGTTGAAATATCATTTTTAAATGAATTCCTATAAATAAAAACAATTTTGGAATTGGGTTTGTTAAATATGTATCTTTTCCTTCTTTATGTATGGACAAGCAGCGGTTTGCATATCTATCGACGTAAATATCTATGAATTCTTAGAGGAATTGTTCTTTTTTAAAGGTCTATTATTGGACTCACAATGCACTTTGAGCTTGTTTGTTTAGATCTGTAACTCGAAGCAGAAGTTGGCAGATACCACAAGGAAAACTTTCTGAAATTTCTGTAACACATGTTTTGCAATAAAAAAAAAAAAAAGAGAAACCTCAGTAGTTCAAAATATGACTTGGACTTCCTTGTGCGTTTATTTGCCGCCATTTGATCTCCGCCACCCTCATGCCAAGAACTGTTGGGGTCCACAGAAATAATTGCTTAGGGCCCATAAATAGAGGTTGTGAACTGGTGGCACATGGGTCACATCTAACTAGCAGAGAAGGGGTGTTGGTGGGCAGCACCGTGTTTTTAAAAATTTGAAAAATTTAAAAATGGATAGATTTCCCATTTAATTCCATATTTCTGACTTCTCTTGAAAACTCTGAAGATCTGGTAACACGAGACCTGTATTCCCACGTGACA
This sequence comes from Plecotus auritus, assembly GCF_963455305.1. NCBI lineage: Eukaryota > Metazoa > Chordata > Mammalia > Chiroptera > Vespertilionidae > Plecotus > Plecotus auritus. The sequence goes on along the minus strand of NC_137776.1, from coordinate 141,424,796 downwards.
ATCACCACCTCGATCATGGTATCATGGCTGCCTTTTTCTAAGGAGCATGTGCTCTGTGATATACCACAATCCCTACCACTCCCTTCTGTCTCGACAAACGGTTTCCTTCATTCATTAACATTCCCTGGAGGGCCCTATATGCATTGGAGTATGGGCCCCTATATTACAGGATATAAAAAGGTAGCTCTTGAATTTCTAAGTAGGAAAAGCTTACAGTAACAATTGCCTGGATGAGAGAGACATGAGGAACTTGTCTTCACACTGAAGGTGTAGCAGGCATGTTTTCACAATCCATTTTCAAGTATTTTATTAGGATCTTCAATGGGATTGGCCTGGAGAGAGCTGAGGGGAGGGAGAAAGGGCTCAATCCCACCCCTCATTAAGTAACTCTGGTTGCAGCTCCTGCAAAAAGAGAAGAAGCAATGGTCCTTGAGCATACAAATATTTTTATTTCAAATAACAGTGGGAAGAAAAAGGTAGAACATATATACATGCAATTCTTTATTCAAAAAAATATTTGTTGAGTACCCACTGTGCTGTGGTGTGCCACGGTGAGTAAAGTGGCAAACTCCCTGCCATGTGGAGTTTTATATCTAGCTATAATGCAATGTAATTATATGCAATCTTGTCATTGCCATCTAGTTGTCTAAGAAATAGAGTATGAAAACTAAGAGTCAGAGATGATGCTCTGTCTCAGGCAGGGGAGTGTCTGTGAGGGAGGCCACACTGGAATGTACCCTGAAGGACAGGGAAGGTTTAACTAATGATACAGGAGGACAATCCAGGTAAGGGGGACATTAATTTGACAAGCACCCGGATGTAAGAGTGCCTCCTCCTGGTTGGGGTTCTCAGGCAGTCCCAGTTTCATGGACTGCGTGTATGGGCCCCGGTTTAGAGAATGAGGCTTTGCTCCCACCAGCTCCTTTCTCTTTCCCATTGACTTGGTCTGGTCAATATTTTGAAAGTGGAATAGCTGACATAGTTTTCTGCAAGCAACTTGTTTATATTAAGAAATACACTCACTTATGTAACACATACCATATTTGGCCACGTGCCCTCAGATTTCCTGGAAAATCAGGTCAACCATTATTTGCTGCCAAAATCTCTGATGTAGACTGATGTAGGGCTTCCTTGAAGGAGATAGCAATGGAGGTGGATAATATCTAAGTTCTCTGAATGAATCTGTTTATGTTACTCTATTTAGTTAAAAGCCAGAACATGGCTTGCCATAGAAAGGCCTGGGCTATTACACCCTCATCAGTAACATGTTCTCAGCAATTCCTTCTTTTTTACCCTTCCTGAGATTGTTAACGTAGCCTCTTCCCAGGCATTCACACGTTGCTTTCTTAGAGTCTGAATCCTTTTCCGGAAGCCTGGATCTGTATCACCGTCATTATCTTACAACATTATCATCAGGGTAGACACTATGTCATCGTGGAAAGGCCTGTTTTCACTCAAAATAGTCAACTGTTGCCCCAATATTCTTTGTCTCAAGCACTAAAAACCCATTTCAGCACATGGTTGGGTATTATATCTGTAACATAAATGTACATATTTATTAACATAGACAAGCTGCTTGCAGAAAATTATGTCAGCCATTCCATTTTCAGCGTATTGACTAGAGACCAAGCCCCTGGGAAAGGAAGGTAAAATACAAGTGCTGGCAGCAAAGCCTCATTCTCAAAACTGGGGTCCATGATGGAGCCACAGCCCTCAAAGCCAGGCTGCCCGGGGCTTCCAACCAGGATGAAGCACTGTAACAGTGGGGTGCGTGTCAAAACCTTCCTTTGCTAGGGCTACCTTTTAAACACACAGACACCACAAACTAGGTGACTTGAACAACAGAAATTTATTGTCTCACAGTTTTGCAGGCCAAGTCCAAGATCAGGGTGTTGGCAGGGTTCGTTCCTTGTGAAGGCCGTGAGAGAGACTGTGCCATGCCTCTCTCTCAGCTTCTGGAGATTTTCTGGCCGTCTTTGGCTTATAGGAGCATGACCCTCATTTCTGCCTTCATTTCACATGATGTCCTATGCTCTCCCTGCGTGCTGTCTGTATCCAAGTTTCCCCTTGGGTACCAGTACGGAGCCCACCCTGCTCCAGTATGATCTTAACTAATTACATCTGCAATGACCCTATTATCCCTAAAAGGTCACGTTATGAGATACAAGGGGCTAGGATTTCAACGTAAGAATTTTTTTTTTGGCGGGGGGGGGGGGGGCAGACAACAAAATTCAGCCTTTAACACTGGGCGAATTTGTCAGTGAAAGTGTCATAATCAAACTTATCTTTTTAATATGTTTTCAGGTAAAGAAATCAGAATTCAAGAATCAATTGGAAACAACATGTATTGATCAATAGGAGACAATATGCCATACCATGAAGCCATTAAAAATATTTAAATCTTTGTAGATTTACATGAAAAGATGTCATTGGTATATTATTAAGTCTCTTAGAGCAGCATATATGGTCGAGTATGAATTTTTGCAAAAACTAAAGCAGGTATACAGAGATGAATATATTTGTATATGATAATAAAAAGACTGAAAGAACACACCAAAAGGAGTAAGAGTTTTGCAACAGAACTTTTTTTTCTCTCCAAAAAACTTACATGCTGTTTAAGAGTAATCTGAAGTGGTCTAAGAAGAGTTAGCTTAAGCACCAATAGATACCAACTAGGAGGTTTTTGTTGCCTTCTTTCTGTTCAGAGACCTGTTCTAGGCATTGTCACAACAATCATGTCCCCTGTATGGGCAAGTTGCCTCGTCCAAGGAGTGGTATAACTTGGAAGAAAAGATAATAAACGTGGTAGCAGTGGGTTAACTACTAATGTCATGAAATTATAATTTTAGGCATAAATACAATCAGTGCCTTCCGAGCAACTATTTTATTCTTCTGGAAGGACTGAAATTTTTATTCAAAAGGCAAGACTGTCATGACTAAGAATATAATTATATGTTGTAGTTATTTAATTAGAGCTGTGGGAAAAAATCAAGATGAGCGGCCCAAGGGTAGCTCATCAGCACTGGAAGTGTTCACGCTGAGGCGAAATGGCCACCAGGAAGGCGGTGTGTGGACGGTTCCCGCACTCGGCTAGGGAATCGGACCACACCATCCACTCTGAGCCTCTGCGTGGAGCAAACTAGACATGGTTTTAGGATTCAGATGAAAGGATCCACATTTGTAGCCTGGCTGGGCCCTAATAGACAGGACTCAAGAAGACAGAAGATGAGAGGCATCTCCAAGGCTGGAGTCCCAGGAGAAACAAAGGTGTAGCCACGAAAATGATGAGGCTGTCCTTGGGGAACAGGAGGAAACCAGCCTGATCAGGGCAGAGGACTCACATTGGAGGCTGGTGGGAAAGTAAAACAGCCCCTTAAGTTCCCCTAGTCCTCTCCACACGTCTTTGAAATTGACATTATTATTCTCCTGTCCCAGATGGGGGAAAGTGACTCATCATTTTATGTATAAATGCCAGATTAGAGTTTGGACTTTGTTCTGTGATAAGAAGAAAGTGAAGTTTTCTGGTTAAAAATGTGACATTTAGAAATATGGCAGAGGAAAGAGGTGTGAAGGATTTTAGGCAAAAGGTGGGAAGTGGGTAGAGGGATGGAATTGGTTGACATAGATATTTCTCAATGATTTTTTATTTTTCAGAACACAGATGTAATCCATGCAAAAGCATCTGCCTGGTCTCCACCATGTCACTGGCTTCTAGAGACCGCAGGGACTGCTCCTAAATTATCTTGCCTTCTTAGGGATTTCAGTCAGACTCGTCTCTGCTATTTGGGGTTTCTATCCCAGCAGCAAAAGCTCCCTAGTGGCTCTGTGTTATTCAACCAATTTTACTGGACCATTAGCTCAGTCTGCAGCAGCAGAAAACCAGGTCAGTTCTATAAAGTGTACAGACATTCCAAAATTTCTATAGCTGCTTTTGATCCTAATTTGTTGTCTCAGTTTTTCTCACTGTTATGTGGGGTTTAGAGGTTGTACCAGGTCATTGGCTCTGCAATTTCTCGAGTTATAACTAACCATTTATCAGACTCTGTGGAAACTAAGCAACCTTCCTAGGGAAAAAAAGAGGTTAGATTTTGGAGACTCTTTAAAGGGGATGGGAACCCCAGACACTCGTCCACCACAGGAAGAGCCTAAGAGTCCCAGGTTAAGAATCAAATGTCTTCCCAGCTCTAAAGCTCTGAGACCCGTGCAGGCTGGCACCATCATTTTGAAACATCTATCTGCAGAAGAAATCCGGCTGACAGCTGGAGGAGCCACGATGGAAGCAGCAGGCGCTCACCCGTCCTCCTCCACAGCTGCTGAACAAATGCGCTGGAGTCGAGACAGTAAGATCCTGAATTAAGTGAATCAATCTATTCCTGACAAAGGCAATGCGAACAGACTGTGCACCTTCCAGTCTCCTGCAAACCAGAGATTCTGCGACCCCCCAACTGTAAGTTCTGCCTTAAAATGAATTTTAACTAATAGTCTTGTCAATTATCTCAGTTTGTCTTCAGAGCAGGCTCCCCGCCTCCGTGAAGGACCGCCTGCTGATAAGAAAGCCGCCCATATCTAAACACCAGCCTCTCTCATCGTGACTTTATGGAATTGACACATAACTAGATTTCCTCCCTGTCACCCAGACATTCTAAGTGAACTGGCTTTGTGTGTGTGTGTGTGTGTGTGTGTGTGTGTGTGTGTGTGTGTATATATATATATATATATATATATATATATATATATATATATGTTTTTATTGGTTTCAGAGAGAGGAAGAGAGAGGGAGAGAGAGAAACATCAATGACAAGAGAGAATCATTGATCGGTTGCCTCCTGCACACCACCTACTAGGACTGGAGCCCACAGCCCGGGCATGTACCCTGACCCCCTGACCAGGAATCCAATCGTGACCCCCTGGTTCATGGGTCAATGCTCAACCACTGAGCCACACTGGTCAGGCTGTCTGCTACTTTTTAAACCCACTATAAACTGCTGTTCCACAAACATGTACTACAACTATTGTCACATCTCTTCGTTTTTCCAGTGAATTTTTGCATCCTCTCATCTTGCTAGCACAAGTCTGGTATCGACTCTTGAGTCTCTCACTCCTTCTTTCTTCCACTAACTCTTAGTTATGAATATTTTCAAACACACAGAAACATGGAAAGAATAGGACAATGAACACTCTTATACCCTCCACCTATGTTCAATGATTATTAACATCTTGCTCTATTTGCTTCTGTATTCTTTTTATATGTGAAAAATGAGTTGCAATAATGAAAACACTTCATATCCATATACTTCCAAATTTATCCCCTAGAATAATGATATTCTCCTCCATAATCACACTACCATTATTGTACCTGAGGAAATTAGCAACGATCCTTAATTTCATCTGATATCCCAGTTCATATTTAAATTTCTTCCAATGGTTTCCAAATTTACTTCTGTGGCTAAGTTTTCTTTTCCAAATCATCACATTTGGTTGGCATATCTCTCTAGGCTTTTAGTCTAGAGCACACACTTATTCTTCATAACTTGACTTTTTCAAGAGTCCAGGCCAATTGTCTTGTAAGATACCCCATATTCTGAATCTGTGCAATTATTTTTTTCCTGTCCTGTTTATGCACCTCTGTTCCCATATTTCCTGTAAACTAGACGTTTGGTGTAAAGGCTTCATCAGATTCAGGTTAACCTTTTTGGCACGAATACTTCACAAATATCCTACATACTTTCACATCACACCTGGAGGTGCATAGTGCCAAGTATTTCGCTAGTATCAGTGGTGCTGAGTTTGATACTAGATCTCCAATGTGAAGATACATTTTCTCCTCTATAACTCATAAGTAACCTTGGGGTGACACTTAGGTAACGTGAATGTGCCATTAACCCAACAATCTTTCACCTGATGGTTTGAGTATCAGTTAATACAGCCCTTGACTAAATCATTATTACATTGGGGATTGCAAAATGCACCCCCCTCCCTTTGAGAATTAATCCAAAGGGTCAGTCCTACTTTCATACTCAAGTGAAGTGAGAATGAGGTCTGATAGGACTACCACTGCGCTGTTGTCACACATTGGCATTGTTGAAGTCTGGCCCTGCACAGTCCTCATAATTCTGGCCCACCGTGAGATCAGACCACTTCAGTCTAGATCCCAGAACAGGCTGCTGTGTCTGCTAAGGAGGCTAATCCCCACCCACCAGTATTAAGCGGAACTCTGGGTGCCTTCTCCAGAGGTCCCCAGTTCAGTTCTCTGGTTGATATACACAGACTCATTGCAGCACATCAGCCCACCCCCAAGTGCTGATACCAGTTGATTCTGTCATCTTCTACCTCATGGACTCTGTGATGGAATTAACTCCATTCCTTTCCCAAAGACCCACATTAGGTAGCAGGTGGTTTTTCCATTATAACTATGAAGAGTGAGTCTGATGATGCTCTCTTTTCCTGCACATCCTTCTAAGGGAAACCAGCTCAGTGACTCAAAGACAATGTGTCCTTCTAAGAGTGTCTCCCACAAGTGATTCTAAGGTACTTACCTCCCTCCTTCTCAGGGGTGCTTTTAGTGATTTCCAATTTATTGCTGAAACCTCTAAGTGGGGAAATACTAATTGTGGAGCCTCTCATATACTATCCATCCATAAGGTACCTGCAATTGGTCTTATGCTTACACAGTATACATATGCTCATATGCTTTTGTAGTGGTTAATGTACTTTCTTCCTGAGGTTAGTAATGCAGCTTCTGACTATACATGTTAAGCTAGTCAATTAATTATGTAAACCTCTCCCAAAACCTAGTAATTTTCAGCCACACTAGGGGACAGAACTGAAAAGCATATGTTTATGAAAGAGTACTTTGGGGTAACCCTACAGGGCAAATAGTTCTGATTAAAGTAATTGTACCCCATTTGTCAGCACAAGCTACAGCCGTCCTCATCGTCCGAGCTACCATTTATTAGGCATCTGTTATTATAAGACAGTTTATATACATTGTGTCTAATCTTCAAAACAGTTCTGCGAGGTACATTTTATTACTTCCAACTTACAGATAGAAAATTTGAGGCTCAATATGGTTAAAAGGCATTTCCAGTTACACACCTAGTACGTAGTGGAGCCCCAGTTCAAACCCAGAATTCCTGGCCTCCAAAACCCATGCTTTTTTCCACGCCCCTGCCTCTCAGAGTGTGTGCAAACCGTGTGTTTGGAGTTCTATAGCTCTTTATGTTCTCGGCTGCCAAAGGGCGGCTCTTCAATTAGAGCTCATCTAATGGAACTAAGCAATGAATCCTGACATCTTCTCAGATCTCTGCCTGCCATGTTTATTTGTACAAAGGACTGTAAAATAATGTTTCATTCCAGTCGGTGTTTACTTTGTCTTTTCCAAATACTTTCGTGCCAAGAGTATTGTTTTTTAAAGCCTGAGTAAGGCACTCTTTGTGATCATTTTAAAGCCAATGAGTAAAACAGATAGGGGAGAGAGGATTGGGAATCATAAATATCCATTTCCTGAGCTTGCTGTGAAGTTAAATTGAAATGCTTAAATGTTTCCCACTTCTACATCACAAAGGAATGACCACAACTTCCCATTACTTGCTATTTTGACAACATGTAATCTATCTCATCCAACTCACCTGTTGAGAAGCAAATAGCTCCACTAAGCAAGCCAGAAGATGATAAATGGGGAGCAAAGTCTTTGCTGGCTGTGGTTCATCCATCATGTCTCCCAGGAAGTGGGACCCAGGGGAACAGAAATGAATGAGGAGACATTCCATGTGGCCAGGAAGGAAGAGGTCACCAAGATGGCAGGTCCAGACCTGCTCAGCTACAGAATACAGAATTACCAACGTGCCTCCTCTCCTATTCAGCATCTAAGTGCTCAGACCTCACTGTGAGGCAGCCCTCCCTCTCATTCAGAGGCACTAAAAAAGACAAACCTTCCATGTCATACCTCTCAGTTCTCTATTTGTGCATGTGGAGAAACAAGAAGGCCAATGTTTATTGACTGCTGGCTGTGAGCCAGCCTATTTGATGCATGTTTTCTCATTGAAGAGCTTGCAATCACCCTATAAAGTGAGTATTGTTACCCTCTTTTCACAGAGCGATTATATCTCTTGCTCAAGAAGGCTCAAATATCAGCCCTAGCTGGTTTGGCTCGGTGGATAGAGCCTCAGGCTGCGGACTGAAGGGTCCCAGGTTCGATTCCGGTCAAGGGCATGTACCTTGGTTGCGGGCACAGCCCCAGTAGGGGGTGTGCAGGAGGCAGCTGATCGATGTTTCTCTCTCATCGATGTTTCTAACTGTCTAACTCTCTCCCTTCCTCTCTGTAAAAAATCAATAAAATATATTTTAAAAAAATTAAAAAAGAAAGCACAAATATCAGGTGACTGAGTTGAGAAATACCCCCAGGTTGCTGTGGCTGGAATGTTTCATGACTCTTGACCTTCCTTCTAAGTAGGCTCTTCTCTGTTCTTTGAGGACATGTGTCTACAGGATGGGCCCCAAACACTTTTTTAGGATTCTAGAGATTTTGAACTGGAAGAGAACCTTACTATGTCACCTCCTTTCAATGGCTCTTCACCTCTCTTCTCTGCTACGGTAACTTACACTCCCTGAGCTGAGCCTTTCTGGGCCAATAGGAGTCCCAGTCAAGAAAGCACATCAGAATTCAAGCAAGTAGAGCGGCATTGTGATAGAAGATGATGTTAAACATGCCTTAATGTTTTATTATTTACAAACTCTGCTATTTTGTCTATTATTTTAGCATTCATTATTGCTATAGGTATTATTACCTACTATGGGCCAGGTGCACGAAGACTCGTGCATGGGGGGTGGGTCCCTCAGCCCGACCTGCACCCTCTCCAATCTGGGAGCCCTCAGGGGAGCCCTCTCCAATCTGGGAGTTTCTGTCCGTCTTTGCAATCATATGAGTGAATTGTCTGAGACCCCAACCCAGTTTGGTTTGTTGCTCACAGAATAATAAAGGCTTTTTTTTCCTTTGCTTCATTGGTGGAGATTTCCTGGAAGTTTTAGGATATCTTCCCTTTAATTTTTCCTAGACACTCTGATTTTACTTATGTCTCTCACCTTTGCTTTCCCTCCATCCCCTACCGCAACAGTAACTTGCTCCAGGCTCACTTTGCTCTAGTGCAGTGGTCGGCAAACCATGGCTCGTGAGCCACATGCGGGTCACAAGCCGTGGTTTGCCGCTCTGTTGACTAATGAGTTTGCCGACCACTGGACTAAACTAACTGTTACCGTGTAGTTGGAAGCTGTGAGGATTAGGCAATTGTGGCATATTGTGTGCAAAAAGGTAAAAGGTAGTATATGACAGTGGTCGGCAAACTCATTAGTCAATAGAGCAGCAAACAGCGGCTTGCGAGCCGCGTGTGGCTTGCAAGCCGCAGTTTGCTGACCACTGGTCTAGGAGATCCATCTGCCACCAGAACTACAATTTCCAGCATTCCTGGTGCTCCCTGTGCTCTGAGCTTCTGCTTCCAGTCCTGGGGCTGCCACCAGAACTACTATTCCCAGAATTCCTGATGCTCCCTTCCTGTTCTGTCTTCGTCCCACAGCCTCCTGCTCTGTCAAGTCCTCCAAGCCGCCAGCTCTCCCTCTCTACTCTCTGGCAGCTTGGGGAGCCAAGTTCCCCAAGCCGCTCCACTCTCTGCTGGCTCTCCTGCTCTGCTCTCTGCCTGGCGCCTGTGTATGCAAATTAACCTTCCATCTTTGTCAGGTTAATTTGCATACTCACTCCTGGTGAGCGTAGCAGAGGTACGGTCAATTTACATGTTTCTCTTTTATTATATAGGATTATTTTATCACCATACTGGGTTGAAAATACTGATTTAGTCCAAGGAGCATAACAGCCCAGTGAAGGTAAGTGATGTGCCCAGATCACAGCATTTCTAAGTGCTTTTGCGAAAGCGGGTCTTCTGAACCAGGTCTTGGTTCCTATCATGATACCATAGTATCAGTCCTGAGCAAGGAGAAAGTCTTGTTCCCAGTGCTTCCTCACTCCCCTCCCTGTGCCCGCTCCTCTTCCTAAAGACCTTCCTGCTACCTCCTCATGTCTAAGTCTGCATCCTCCGTGGGTAGAGCCCCCTTTCTCCCCACCCCACTCTCACACCCCATGCCATTCTAACTAACTATCTCAGAGGAAGAATAATCCAGCCCATACTCAGATGAAGAGAGCGAGGCACCATGCTAACTGTGCCACATGGCAGTGTTTCTCAAATATTGTGATCTCTGGATGCTTACCTCTTCAAAATTATTGACAATTCCAAAGAGTTCCAAAATTAACAACAAAACAAAAAACACACACACACACACAAAAAAAAAATAGTGAGTAGAATGTCATTGTTTTATACGTTTTCAAACCTCTTTAGTGTCTAGCTTAAATAGAAGGCAGCTGGATTCTCAGATCTGCTTCTGCCTTGGATCTGCTGTGATCATATGTCATTAAGCTTCTGAAAAACTTCACCATACATTCATTAAAGAATGAGAGGTTTGTTTTTTAAGGCAAATGCTGTCTTAGCATGACTATGAAAATAGTTATGACGTCACAGACTCACTGAAGGGTCTCCAGCACTCCAGGATTTACAGGAACATACATGAAAAACCACTACATAAAGCAATGAATTTGGAGTTAAAGGAGCTCCGATCCTGGTGACCACTTACTGGCTATGTGACCTTGGGCATAAATTCATGCTTCAGAAAGAGCCTGGCAGAGACAGTAAATGTATTTTTAAAAGCTTTTTAAAAGCCTGCCCCAAAGATATTTCTACAAAAAAAGGCAATGCCTAGGGATAGTGCCTGAGTACAAAGGAATGACTCTCTGTGTCTATGAGGTGATATTGGGCAGGTGAAGAAGCAGAGACAGAAAACGAAGTTTGGAAGCTTTGGGTGGTGGTGGTGGGTACCCTCTGGGTCTTGCTTTCCTGGCATGCCTCAGCTCACATCATGCATGTGCCCACTTTATGGAGAAAGTCCAGCGATGGCTGCATGTGCTTCACTTAGTCCAGCAATATCTATTGTACGGGAGCTTTTTCACTGGTACCAACTCATCTGAACCCACCGCCACCCACGGCGTTGTACAAGAAGTCTTCTGAGGCATTGCCTTGCAGAAATAAGTCCTTTTGATTAAATGGCCTATTTGAACCTGTTGTTGGATCTCTTTCGCCTCATTCTGAGAGAAACCACCTGGTGAGCCCTCCCCCTCACACCCCCACCCCATGCCATAGGCACGGATTGGGTCTGGGACTCATCACAATCTATTTTCTCACAGATAATAAGCAGGAATTCTTAATTAGACTTAGTTCTCTGGGACGTGTTGCTGTGGGTGTTATAAATAATAGAGTGTGGTCTACATTCAGAATTGTAAAACTTGCTTTGGGCTGCCTGGTGCACTCTGCTTTTCCTCCTCGGCCATCTTTCATGCCCACGTAGCACCAAGGATGAGCACGGAGGCCATCGTCCTGCCACTGAGGAAGCAGGGCTTCCAGGACCTTCCAGCTTAAGTTTAATTGACTCACACTGCCCAACCCCCACATAAAACAAAGCCCCAAGGAAGGATGGTGGGGCCCTAGCAGCCCTGACTTGCAAGTCCTCTGAGATTCAATATAAATGTAATTGAGCCCAGACAGTGTGGGTCAGTGGTGGAGCATCAACCTATGAACCAGGAGGTCATGGTTTGATTTGCAGACAGGGCACATGCCTGGGTTGTGGGCTCAAACCCCAGTGTGAGGCATGCAGGCGGCAGCCGATCAATGATTCTCTCTTATCATTGATGTTTCTCTCTCTCCCTCTCCCTTCCTCTCTGAAATCAATAAAAATATCTTTAAATAAATAAATAAAGTTGAAAACACATGACTGAGATGTTTGGAAGGAGGAAAAGGTGTTAGCAGGAGAAATACAATGCCATTATCTGCTGCCCTAACCCAGGCATTATCAATGTGCTCGTCAGGCAGGTAACGTAAATGTCACTGTCAGGTGGGGACTGTGCTGGGCCCGGGAGCACATGTTCCACTAAAGGGCCAGCCCCTCCAGGTAAGTGCTTCCTGCCAAGCTGCACGGTGGGCCCAGAAAGACAAAATATTCTGATGTTCCAAGAGAACTGAGATATCTGGATTTCTTTAATGCGAAATGCCCCAATACTTACATGTTGAGACATTTTAAAATGAGCTTTTTTTCGTATTTTTTCAACAAAATTTCAGCAAAAATGTTTTCCAAAACAATTTCAACAAAAATGCCTGTGGACTGCCAGTTTATGTCCTGTAGCCCAAGATCTCATTTCTTGTCAAGCAAGACTGTTCCTCCCAATCCAGAACACGGCGGCTCCTGCCCGCCCTTGCCCAGGGCTCGGTCTTGCTTTGTTTTTGTCTTCTACAATGATGAAAACGTGCACTTTACACTGTCACAGAACACGTAGCACTCTAACTGATATTTTGCAATCTCGGGAACTGATTTCATGTAGTTCTGAGAGATCTGACATGTTTACACAACAAGACCTTCCTTCTGGAAAGTTGCAGAGATCACCAAATAGTTATGACCTTGGTGTTCAACTACCATTGCTGCCTCCACCCTGGTTGCCCAGGGTGCATTGCTGCCCAGCATGGTAAACACATTTCTCTTGCTATTTCTTGGCAAAAATGAATCAAAGTAGAAATATCAATCAATCAGCCAATGCTAACTCGTAGAGGAGAACCTAAGCAAAGCAGAGCAATTAGCCGAGAAACAGAGAGGCAAACACTATAAAAACACTTCAGTTTAAGTACAACTCTCTGTTCCCACCACAGAGAAAAACACCTTTGTTCCTGATTTAATACTGTCACTCTCTATGTAGCATAAATAACATGTAGTACTGTTCTGTAGGTTTTAATTTTATATAAGTAACACATCAATGTATTCACTCAACTATCTGTTTTTTATTAAAATTATGTTTTTGAAATATGTATCATTATATATTAACCTAATTCATTCCTTTTCATTGCTGTATAGCATTCTATCACTTAATTATATCACAGTTTACTTTAGTCATTCTTCTTTTGATGGACATTTAAGGTTTTTTATTGCCACTACTATAAATGATAGTGTATGCGTCAACATTAAGAGTTTCTCTAGAAAGAGAATTGCTGGGTTGTAGAAACACACTTTTATTTTTTCTAGGTTTTGCCAAATTGCCTTTCAAAGTGATTGCAACAATAAACAGCTCCACCAACAGTGTATGACGTTTTTCTGAAAGTGTCTTGAAGACTGTAAAGGTCTGGATAGTGCATGAGCAGTTAAAAACATGCCCTTTTCGGAATGTGGACTATCTAGGCCACAGAAAGGTGATCTTCTAGATAGACTGTTAAGTACAAAAAAGCAAAGAGGGCAAAGGGTATGTGTGCTATATCATTTTTCTAAGAATGAGGGGGATGAAAGTAAATACGCATATTTGCTTATATTCTTAGGTGGAATAATGAGCTATAATTTTTTAAAAGTTACCTATAGATAGAGGAAGCTATAGGTAGAGGTAGGAACATGGAAAGAGTTCAACTTCTTTGAATATACCTTCTTTTGTAGATTTAACTTTAGATCTATTTATTGTTTTGCATAATTATAACAATTAATTAAAAACAACCCTAAAAATCAGAAACAAAATAAAGCAAATAAACCTATGTGTCCTGTTGGTGGCATAACCACACAGAGATGAACTATTTCAAATCACTTTATAATATAGAACTGAAAAAAAAGTTTTCAACTATATTTAGTAATTATGTCATTGGTTGTGGTGTTGGTATTATTGTTTTAAGACTGGTGCACTCGCGCACACTGTGTGTGTGTGTGTGTGTGTGTGTGTGTGTGTGTGTGTGATATTCAGACAATGACTATCAATGGCTACTCACAACACTAAGGGAAAGATAACCAGACAAAAAATACACCACTAACTCTGAGCTCATAGCAAGAAGAATAAGGAGGAGAAGAGGAAGAAAATGAAGACGAACCATCTGACCAAACCTCTAGGTCTGCTACAAATCTGCACATGCCAAAAGGACTAGGGAAACACATTAAGAGGCACCAGAGAAAGATAGGAAAGAATCGGGAGTATTGCAGGTCACCAGGTTGTTGTTGGATAGATACTACTGTCAAACCACTGAAGTTCTTGATGAGTCCTACAAATGAATGAACAATGCATTCATTTTTGGTGAAGCTGCACCATTGAACTGTTCAGATTGTTCCAGGTCTTCCTGATTTCCACAATCATATCCTTCGGATAAACTGCATTACATGAACTTCCTGATCATGTCTATCCCTTCATAAAAAGGCATCCTACACATTTATAAAGAAGTACAAAATTCCCTCCCTCGCTTTTGTGCAGAACTACTTCCCACCACGGTTCCACTGACATACCCAATAAATTTGGATAATACTGTGAGCCTTGGAGACAAAAGACATTATCTAATGGGGTTTGATTCCTGAAAAATGAAAGACGTTGTGAAATGTCCATTTCCATCAGTTGGGCAATATTCAGACCACTAGAAAATAAAAATTATAATTCACAGAGATTTCTTCTGTATATAAAAATGGAAACTTAGAGAACATCTCCAGAACTGCTACCATGCAGGGGGCTGTGACTTTTCTACATCGAGGGAATTTCTGATATATTGTGAACACAGCATTAAAGGGATGAAATGATTTCTTAAAAGGACTAAAAAAAGCAGAACAGCCCCCCTGCTTCTCATGGTGTCTCACTCTTTTCCATATTTAGTGAGCAAGAGTCAAAAATATCAAAACTCCTGGGAAATTCTCAGTAAAAGAATTTATTTTTGCTCAGCATAATTTAGTCCCATTTGTGGCTTTATTGTGCAAAGCTCGGGATCTGTTATGCTTTAAAGAGAGAGAAATTGGAAACAGAGATGATCCATGATTGACAATCAGTGGTCCAAAAATTCCTTTCTCAGTTGGCCATTTTCTAGCACATTCGCATATAATTAAGGAAATTAGATAAAAAAGAACACAAGCATGGCCTTAGATAACAGTCTTAGATGAAGGATTTGTGATTTCACCATCTTATCAATGGCAACAGACATTTTACAGATAGCAAAGGCAGCAAATTTATGATAAACGATACCATGCAATAAGCAAGTCATTGATTTTAATTGCTCTTAACTTATACTGCAAACGGGATAAAAGACAAGACTTTGGAGAAATTAATGCTTTATTAAAGCAAAATCGATGAGATCATGGTATCCATGAGAACTGGATTTTGCTTGAGCCATTCTCAACAGCTGATAGAAGACATTTTAGCCCTGGCCAGTGTGTTCAGTGGTTAGAGTGTTGGCCTGTGCACTAAAGGGCCTCAGGTTTGATTCCCCGTCAAGGGCACAGCACCAATCAATGTGTCTCTCTCACATCAATTTTTATCTATCTATCTATCTATCTATCTATCTATCTACCTATCTTTATCTTTCTCTCTCTCCCTTTCACTCTCTCTGAAAAAGCAATGGGAAGGATATCCTCAGGTGAGAATTAACATACATACATACATACATACCTACATACATTTTCCCTCTTCCCAGCTAATGCTACTATTTTGCTGGCCAGTGTTGAAAGATTTGCAGTGACAGTGAGTGCAGGACCCCAAATACCGGCTTGAAAGGGAATTCCGTGCAGCATAGCAGAAGCAACCAGAGTTTTGAGAAGGTGTAACCATTAGTTGCAGATGTTTTGTGTATACTGTTCTTAGTCCATCAGTAACAGCTGCTTTAAAAGTTAGCCCCATCCAATCTGGAATGAACCTTGGGAATAAAAATTGCTCCTAAATGACATATCTGCGTGCTGTGAACTCAATTGTGTCCCGCCTGACAAAATTCCTGTTGAAGCCCTAAGCCCCAGTATGACTATCTCCTCATGTTTGCTTTCTCCAGGGATTCCGGTTCCCCTCCACACCCCAAAGATGTGCACGTGAGGTGAACTGGTGTGTGTCCCTGTCCCGGTCTGAGAGGGTGTGGGGCGTGGGGATGAGGGGCCCTGCGATGGATGGAAGGGCGTCCTGTCAGGGTGGGCCCCACCTTGTGCGCTGAGCTGCTGGCAGAGGCTCCGCCACCCAGCACCCTGGACTGGAACTGAGTTTGAGGAGGTCATTAAGGTTAAATGAGGTCATAAAGGTGGGTCCTAATTGAAAAAGTCTGTGGTGTCATTAGAAGAGGAAGGGCGTGTTCTTTGTCGTGCTCTCTCCCCCCCTCTTCTCCTCTCCCTTCCTCTGTCTCTCCTTCCCTCTCTCACCCCTCCCCCTTTCTCCAGGTGCACACACTGAGGAAAGGCCACGTGCAGACGGTGAGGCGGTGGCCCCTCCATGAGCCAAGGAGAGGGCTCTCACGAGACGGAATTGGCCAGCACCTTGCGCTCGGACTTCCAGCCTCCAGAGCCGTGAGCAATGCTTTCCTGTTGTGTGAACTGCCCAGCCTATGAGATTTTGTTATGGCCACTGGTCCCCGAATAACGTCGTTTCGTTATAATGTTGATAAGAAGAAAAAAATCCATGTCCGGCTAGAGCTACTGTCTGTGCGGAGTTGGCACATTCTCCTCATGTTTGCCTGGGCTTTCTCCGGGGATTCCGGTTCCCCTCCGCACCCCAAAGATGTGCACGTGAGGTGAACTGGTGTGTGTCCCTGTCCCGGTCTGAGAGGGTGGGGGTTGTGGGGGTGAGGGGCCCTGCGATGCATGGAAGGGCGTCCTGTCAGGGTGGGCCCCACCTTGTGCCCTGAGCTGCTGGCAGAGGCCCCGCCACCCAGCACCCTGGACTGGAACTGGTGGGTTGGAAAAGACTTTTCTTACTTTTTATTAATCCCTCTTACATGTATGTATAGCTCCATTTACTTCCATGTTTAATATTAGCACTGTTTGGGGGTCTTTATTGAGAAGTTTGATGATGCTTTTGTGACCAGAACTATGCAGTAGGAACTCCACTCTTGTTTATATCAAGTAGCCTGTGGTAACTTTGGTTTTGTTACACGCCGTTTCGCTTCAGGTCCCAGTTTCCAAGAACCTATCGATGATGTTAAGTGAGGACGTATTATATATACACTGCTACTTTAAAAATTGCCACGCAGCTGCAACAGACAAAACCTGTTATGTTTGATGATCTCAGGTTTTCTAATCTAATAAGCAACCGTACAATTTGAAACTTTTGAATTTAACAGAATTCTAAAAAATGTCCAGTCCTGGGCTATCTTGGGCGTTGTCCTGGGTGCCTATGCCTGGGGCACTGTCTTAAGGGCTCTGGCTGTGTTTGGGCTCAGTGGGAAAAGTGAGCGTAGCCAGGGCTGCTACTGCCACCTCTTGGACCCTGGGGTGTGAATGTGGGGGAGGGAGGAGAAGGCGGAGTATGTCATTTGCATGTGCCACAGGCCACCAGCCCTGCTCAGGTCCCAGATGCAGTAAAAGATGCAGATCTGCCTCTCAACTCTTCCAGCAGCTAGCCTGGGCCTGTAACATTAGAAAGAGAAAATAAATCACCCACAATAATTGAGTCTAGGTTTACTCAGCAGCAGTCAAATGAGAATAGTCATTAATAACACCTGCTCCAGCTCTCAGAGTTGATGAGGTCAGATAAGATGTTTATGCAGCCCGGCCGGCATGGCTCAGTAGTTGAGCATCGACCTATGAACCAGAAAGTTAGGATTCGATTCAGGGCACATGCCCAAGTTGCAGGCTTGATCCCCAGTGTGGGGTGTGCAAGAGGCAGCCGATCAATGATTCTCTCTCCCTTCCTCTCTGAAATCAATAAAAATATGTATTTTTAAAAGATGTTTATGCAAACCTAAAACACTGTACAAATATCAGTTTAATTTTTAAGAAATAATAAATTATCCTATATAAATGGATACTTATCTTTCACTCAAGTGTAACCCACACATGGGTATTCTAATATGATTAGGAAATAAAACCAGATGGAACCATTTTTAAGTATTGTGGGTGGTTTTTTTAGGGGTGAATATTTTGGAAATTTTCTATTTATTAATTATATGTATGTATACATCCACTCTTCGCCGCCAAGCATTGGAGGCAGCATACACACTGCATAAAGCTACACACAATAAATAACAAGAGAACCGAGGGAAAGGGCACAAAACTGTCAGACAAGATGGAAGTTTTGCATCTGAGCTTCCTGGCAACCAAGGAAAAAATAAAACAGCACAATCATGTTTTTTTTTCTTATTTTCAGAAAGGAGAAAAAAGTTTTACTTAAGAGCTGTAATCAAAAGACACTACCATGCTAAAGATAGCCAATATTTTCCCATCAAGCCCTCCATTTGCCCACATAAATGTGGACCCAGCCGGCAAAGTCTCTTAAGAGAACTCTAAATAGAAAAGAGTTATGGTCGCCAAGAGCAAGGATGTACTTGACTCTGGTACAACATCAGTTTCAGAAGCTTAGGGCGATGCCCAGGAGGCAGCAGGAACCCATTAAGAACACGGAACTGATCGATGCTTCTCTGTCTCTGGATCTGTTTTTGTTCATCAGTTTATGTTGTTCATTATACTGGTATTCCACAAATGAGTGAGATCATGTGATAAAGAAAAAAAATTATAAAGAAAAAAAGAACAGGGAACTGAGAATCAAACACCCGTTCAAGTCCCATCTCCCCCGTCTGTTGGCTGTGTGGCCATGGGCAAATATTCAGTGTTCTGAGTCCTGGCTCTCTCTCCTCTAAGAAGGAATAATTACACCTAGCTTGGAGGATTGTGATCCCACTAGACATGTGGTCGGCAAACTGCGGCTCGCGAGCCACATGCGGCTCTTTGGCCCCTTGAGTGTGGCTCTTCCACAAAATACCACGGCCTGGGCGAGTCTATTTTGAAGAAGTGGCGTTAGAAGAAGTTTAAGTTTAAAAAATTTGGCTCTCAAAAGAAATTTCAATCGTTGTACTGTTGATAATTGGCTCTATTGACTAATGAGTTTGCCAACCACTGGACTAGACTAAATGTTACCGTGTAGTTGGAAGCTGTAAGGATTAGGCAATTGTGGCATATTGTGTGCAAAGAGGTAAAGGGTAGTATATGACAGTGGTCGGCAAACTCATTAGTCAACAGAGCAGCAAACGGCAGCTCGCGAGCCGCGGTTTGCCGACCACTGTGATAAGGAAACACCAGAATCTATTTGGCAGATACTTCCATTTGTAAAGCACTAATGACATGTTTGCTATTATTAACCCTGGTGTTTTACAGGCCAGACATAGATACATAACATAGCGAAGCCCAGTGTGTAGTCATGCATGCTCATCCCACACGTTCCCACGGAGATTTAATGTGTCCATTGGCATATTGCAGGCCTCAGAAGGCCTGCAAATACAATCAAAGCTCTGTTTAGCTTGCTTTAACTCAGCATTTCCAGACTTACTTAGCGACAGGCCCCACTTCTTTTTCTTTTCTTTTTTTTTTTTTTTTTTTTGCAAAACCCCAATTTCATGATTCATCCTAACCCTAACCCAGTGTTCTCAGCGAGGGGAGATTTTGCCCCCCAGGAGACATATGGAAATATCTGAACACATTATTGACACTCACTGGGTCTGGGTGAGGGGAAAGGGCAAGGCTCCTGTCTTTTAGTGAGTAGAGGCCAAGGATGCTGTTAAACATGCTATAATGCCCAGGACAATCCCTTCCTCCACAACGAAGAATTACCCAGGTGAAGAAACCCTAAACTAACCCCTTCTTTAAAATATTTATATTTCCAACCTGTATTTTCTCATAGGGTTAACAGGCTCAGAGATATATACTAGAGACCCAGTGCACAACATTCTTGCACTCGTGGGGGGTGGTCCCCCTCAGCCCAGCCTGCTCCCTTTAGCAGTCCAGGAGCCCTTGGGAGATGTCCGACTGACGGCATCCTTAGCACTACCGCTGAGGCGGGAGAGGCTCCAGTCACCGCCACTGCGCTTGCCAGCCGTCAGCCCGGCTTGTGGCTGAACAGCGCTCCCCCTGTGGGAGCGCACTGACCACCAGGGGGCAGCTCCTGCATTGAGCGTCTGCCCCCTGGTGGTCAGTGCATGTAATAGTGACCAGTCATTTCACCATTCGGTCGATTTGCATATTACCCTTTTATTATATAGGACTAGAGGCCCAGTGCAAGAAATTCGTGCACGGGGGTGTGTGTCCCTCAGCCCAGCCTGCACCCTCTCCAATCTGGAACCCCTCGAGGGATGTCCGACTGCCCGTTTAGGCCCGATCCTACCTGGATCGGGCCTAAACGGGCAGTCGGACATCCCTCTCACAATCCAGGACTGCTGGCTCCCAACTGCTCGCCTGCCTGCCTTCCTGATTGCCCCTAACCACTCCCCTGCCAACCTGATTGATGCCTAACTGCCCTCCCCTGCAGGCCTGGTCCCCCCCAACTGCTCTCCCCTGCAGGCCTGGGTCTCCCCCAACTGCCCTTCCCTGCAGGCCCGGTCGCCCCCAACTTCCCTCCTCTGCTGGCCTAGTCACCCCTAACTGCCCTTCCCTGCAGGCTTGATCGCCCCCAACTGCCCTCCCTTGCAGGCCTTGCCCCTCCCAACTGTCCTCCCCTGCTGGCCATCTTGTGGTGGCCATCTTGTGTCCACATGGGGGGAGCCATCTTTGACCACATGGGGGCAGCATCTTGTGTGTTGGAGTGATGGTCAGTTTGCATATTACTCTTTTATTAGATAGGATAGAGGCCTGGTGCACGGGTGGGGGCCAGCTGGTTTGCCCTGAAGGGTGTCCCAGATCAGGGTGGGGGTTCCCTTGGGGCGTGGGGTGGCCTGGGCTAGGGGCCTGTGGTAGTTTGCAGGCTGGCCATGCCCCCCGGCGACCCAAGCAGAGGCCCTGGTATCTGGGATTTATTTATCTTCTATAATTGAAACTTTGTAGCCTTGAGTGGAGCCAAGCCTCCTGCTTGTTCTGTGGCCGCAGCCATTTTTGTTGGGATTTATTTATCTTCTATAATTGAAACTTTGTAGCCTTAAGCAGAGGCCAAGGCAGGCCAGGGCTGCAGAAGCTTGGCTTCCTCCATCACCGGGGGCAACTCAAGCCTCCTGCTCTCTCCAGCTCCATGGCTGCCACCATTTTTGTTGGGATTTATTTATCTTCTATAATTGAAACTTTGTACCCTTAAGCAGAGGCCAAGGCAGGCCAGGGCAGCCAGAAAGCTTGGCTTCCTCCATCGCCAGGGAAACCCAAGCCTCCTGCTTTCTCCGTGGCTGTAGCCATCTTGGTTGGGTTAATTTGCATACTCACTCCTGATTGGCTGGTGGGTGTGGCTTGTGGGTGTATCAGAGGTACAGTCAATTTGCATATTACTTTTTTATTAGATAGGCTATTTTATCTTCTGTGAGCTATTCTGTCTTGTCTTCTCTTCAATCCGACTTAGATGGCCCAGTTTCCATACCTATAATGCTCCAGGACTTCATGAGCAATCCATGGCCCAGCTCTCACCCTTGCCGACTCTGATTCAACTGCCTATCAGCACTGTGCTCCTAGGCTCAGTCACCATTGTACAGCTGGTGTCCACGCCAGCTTCCTGTTTCTCTCAGGACTGGCCATCCCGAGTCTTCTCTGAAACAGTAGGTCCTTCTTGAAGTTCACTGACCAGATCCATACCCAGTATTCTGGATACAGGAGACCCTTGCAGTAAGTTGCATGCTTTCTGAAAGAGACCATAAATGACAATTCCCAGGCCACAATCAAGAACCAGAAAATGTCATGTCATAATTATAACTTGGGAACATCTTTCTATGTGTAATGCATACAAATATCAGCTAAAATGTAACCAAGAGGTAACTTTCTTTCCTTTTCTGTGATTAAATGTAAAATCCCTTTCCAGCTCCCATTCTGCTCCATGGCAGAAATTTCATCTCAGTAAATTCAGGATCTCTCTACATTCTCATTTCCTGAGGGCTCCTAAAGGGGCAGGGGAGGGATCTATCCAGTCTTCATCTACCTGGCTGGTATCATAGCGGGGTCCCCACCCTCACTGCCTTGGCCCTGTTGTCCTGCTTTCTCCTTATGTCCATCTCTCTGTGCTTCTGCCACTCTCAGAAGCACAGCATCCTGTCCCAAGTTCTCACCCTCCCCTGTGCTTTGGGAAGCTCAGAGTGTTTGAGGACCTTCACATTCCATACCATGCTGGGCACTTTCTTGACTCACCCCAGGAAAGAGTGGCCTCAGTTTCCCAAACTCATCTGGGGCCCCGTTATTCCTCACCCAGCCTTGGCCCAGGGACATGCAGGAAACAGGAATTCTTCTCAAGGACCCACTTCTCCCCAATATTTCTTTCTCCCACCTCAACTTCACTCTGGAATAGCTTTCCCTATGTGCCTGTTTCCATTCTTTCTACTCATCATATAGTCTCTGTGTCCCGAGTCCCCTTAAAAGCCATGCTTTTGAAACTCCAAGACTTAAGCTTTTAAACCTCAGAAGCTTTTCTTTTTTCCTCGAATTACCATGTCTGCCTGGAGTTTCAAGCCTCTTTGGACCTTTAGTATTTTTGCTAAGTCATTCATTCACCAAGTGGGAGAGAAGCAAAATCTTTACCCTGAATACAGGGGAAGGCTAGGGGCACAAGGAAATGAGGGAAAACACTTTGTTTAAATCTCAAAATATCATTATCCCCAGAAGGGAGACACCCCCTGACTTTTGGATCCACTCTAGTAGCTTGTTCTCATCTTCTTGTATCCAATCTTACAAGTTTAAAGTTTCACTCCCTGGAAGAGCTGAGAGTAGGGGAAACAGATTTCCTCTCGCTTGCCAACCTCAGTGGATCCACAGCGGCTTCCTGCTGGCGTGTTGGAAATATTTGTTGAGGCCACAGCTGGGCCTATTGAGCAGAAGTAGATTGGTCCCACCTGCGGTGGGTAAGGGAGGAGATGAGAGAGCATGTGGGCCGAGCACTAGCCATCACCAGCTTATGGTTATGGGCAAACTTGGAGATTCTCCTAGAACCTCCCTTTCCTAAAATCATATAATAAATGCTGTGAGAGGACTGGAGCAAAGCCTATGAACAGAGGGAACCCTGGCCATAAAGGATGTTTGACCTGAGGCGGGATCATCCCAGGGCCAACATTCCAAGTGGCACCCCCGGGAACTGTGAATGGAATGAGGACAGGGGATAGGACCCCAGCATATTGTTCCTCCCTTCTCCCAGCTCCCAGCCCTGCCCTCAGGGAAAGGTGGCAGAACTTACGTGGTTTGTACCCTCCGGAGTAAGCGCACAAACTAGTTATTCATTTCCTGGGCAATGGGACTCACTGATGTTGTGAGAGGAGGAATGAAAAGATAAGAGAAGGCCCATAATAAGATGAACCCAGCAGCCACAGCTGGCATGGATTGGAGGGGAGCGGGAGGAGCGGGGAGCAGCCACTGCAGCAGTCGGGGTGAGAGGTCTCCATGAAGGGGAATGCGTGCAGATAACACTGAGACAGAGGACAGCAGACCGCCTTCACTGAATGCCAAGTCACAGGCCCTACAGAAGCGTGACTGTTACGAACTTGCTTGATAATGCCTTGGGCCCAGAGCCTCTGCCTTTACATTTAGGGAAGCAAGAGATTTGCAGAAATCAGTGAGTTGAAACGGTATGCTGCCAGCTTGGCCTGATATATGGAGGCCTGGTTGGGGACCCTCAAAGGGAAAACATACCCTCAGCCCCTGCAGAGTCTGGGGCAGCAGCCCTGGGCGTGCCACTTCCACGTGCCTGCAGCCAAGGGAAACTTCTGGCCTCGGGGCAGCTCTAGGCCACCCTGAGAAAGGTCAGGCTGTACTGGGATGTGGCCACAGCTCTGTCCCTCTGGGCACTTCTCCAAGGCTCAGAATAATTCCTCCAAGGCACAAGTCAGCCCCTCCTGCTGAAACAAACTAAATCAAAAACACAAAAACAAAGCCAGACACAGCATGGAGAGGGGATTGCCTAGAAGGAATACACTCCGGGCAGCGCGGGCGGGGGCTGCTTTTGACCTATTAAGGCAGGCGACTTGAGGATAACTGGTGGGGAAGGGGAAATCCTGGTGTGGGAGTCGGGGAACAATATAAAAATAGTGGGAGCCATTCAGCAGGGTTTCCTTCCTTCAGCACCATGTGAGAGAGCCTGCCTCTGCTCATCCAAGGTTTGGGGTGCCTAAATCGATTCCCCTTCCCCACACTAACTTGCCTTTTTCTCTCTGTTTTGGTCTCATTTGTCCTCCCCCAGTTTGCCTTCCTTGCACACTCCATGCCCTCCTCTGTTCTCATCCCTGTGCCTAAAGCTGGTCACAACGGAATGTACTTCTGGGTCATCCTGAAAAGTCCCCAAGGAGAACATTATGATCATTTCTTCTAGACGCCCAACCCCAGCGTGGCCTGGGCAGGTGTCCCTGGAAGATGCCTGAGGCCTCCAGTCACCTCCTTCACATTCCTAACACCACACTCACCAGCCAGAAAAAGATTCGGGTTCTGTGGCCTTGGCTAACAGAACCTCTGCCTGCGCTGCTCCAGTCCCTTTCTGAGGACACAGCAGGGGAAGGGAGGGGAAGGGCAGCTGCAATTCAGCAGCTCACCCCACCCCAGGGCAGGAGACATAAACATGTGAGGAGGTCACGCATCACATGAGGCAGGAGGGCACATGCCCAGAGGGTGCTGACCGGGCTTCAGAGTTCAGAGGAGAGAAAGGCCTGGGAGCCCAGGAAAACGGAGAGGACTCGATGGCAAAGAGCCTCACAGGCAGGAAGAGAGAAAGCACATCCCACGTGCGGGGCTGTTAGAATAAAGGACACAACCCCTACTGAGCAGGGCCGTTCTGGGGGCAGGCGTGAGCAGGCCAGCCCAAAAGGAGCACAGGGCTCTCGTGCTGGCGTGCTAACAAAGGAAGCTAGAAAGCTCAGTTGAAAGCAGTTTGTAGAGAGCCTTGAAGGCCAAGTCAAGCGTTTGGAATTTGCATTCCTAATGGAAAGTTGTTGAGTAGGAGAGGGACATGACCCAAATGATGTGTAAGGACATATCAGACCTTATGGTTGCAGCAGACGTGGCACTCGGGCCCACAGCTAGAAACAACAGCAGCAAAATAACACACATTATGAAGAATACAGAGAAGATACGGGGCCAGATGCCACACTCCTCCAGGATTTATTAACTGCGGTTAGTATTAATTATTAATCACCCCCGCCTCAGCATTTCTGCTGGGAAGGGGTGGGAATCGGAGAGATGTGGCGGGGCCACGGTGGCTTTTCTTCCTCGGGGCAGCAGGAGTGCGCCTTCCTGCCACCCCTCCTGGGTGGGAGGCCTTCCCACAGAGATGCGCCCATGGAGACTGAGGAGCTTGAAAGAAGGGGAGGCAGGCTGTTCATGCCCTGCTCGGCAGCAGGGTGCTGCTCTCCCTTTGAGCCAGGAAAATGGCCATTGGAGCGACAGCAGGCGGGTGGAGAAGGAGCTGTGGAGCACCTGCACTGCCACCTTTTGGTATGACAACACGCGTGAGCTTCCCGCGAGTCAGGAGGACATCTCAGAAAGTAGCTAAGCTTAAAGACACAGAGGTCCCATTTACATGAAATACCCAGAACAGGCAAAGTCATAGACAGAAAGCAGATTAGTGGTCGCCTGGGGCTGGAGGGAGAGGGCAAAGGGGAGTGACTGTTCAAGGGGTACAGGGTTTCCTTTGGGGATGATGAAAATGCTCTAGAATTAGATAGTGGTGACGGTTGCACAACATTGCGAAATGTACTCACACATCCAATTGTAAACTTTAAAATAATTAAATTGGTAAATTCCATGTTGTGCATTTGAACACAATAGTTTCCTTCAAAAATAGCAGCTGGGTTTCAGCCATCTTGTCAGCCGTCCTCCAGGGCTGCCTGCCAGGAATGGAGACGCTATTCCAGAAGAAAGATGCTATTCCTATAATGTGAGGGGCAGGATAGTGGGCTTCAGACTGGAATCTGATCTCTCTTGCCAGAGAACTAGACCCGGCTGAATCTTCTGAAGAACTCGTGCAGGTGCCCTGTGGTGACCATCAGTACTGTTCCCAAATATTTCAGATCACCCTCTCTAGGCACATGGTAAGATTATACTCCCGTCCCCTTTCCAGTTAAATGGGACCACACGACTCGTTCTGGCCAATGAAATGCAAGTATAAGCCACTCCTGGCAGCAACATTTCAGTCCTGATACAAGTTCTGCAAGCTCTTATTCTCCCAGCTGAGTGTGGCAATGTTGGAAACCAGGGCTGTCCCATCAGCCCAAGTCCCTCAGTCTGGTGAGCAGAGCTTCTAATGACCTGCAGTGGTCAAGTAGCATGAAAAGGGAAATAAGCCTTTGCTGATCTAAGTTATTCAAATGTGGGAGTGGTTTGTTACCACTGCTTACCCTAGCCCAGTGGTCGGCAAACTCATTAGTCAACAGAACCAAATATCAACAGTACAACGATTGAAATTTCTTTTGAGAGCCAAATTTCTTAAACTTCTTCTAACGCCACTTCTTCAAAATAGACTCGCCCAGGCCGTGGTATTTTGTGGAAGAGCCACACTCAAGGGGCCAAAGAGCTGCATGTGGCTCGCGAACCACAGTTTGCCGACCACGGCCCTAGCCCATCCTGGAAGAATCAGCATTGGGACTCTTGCCCATGGTCAGCCTCAATGTGCCCTCGGTGTTAGCCACGGACATTAGCAGACAAAACTATCTCGCTAACTAGTTATGAAAAAAGAGATTTGTCCCTTTCCCTTTTCTTCTTCCTTTCCCAACTCATAGGAGTTGCCTGGTAAAGGGAGCAAGAAATGAAAGAGTGCACCATGCCCTCCTTGAGGGGAAAAGAGATGAAATCAAATCAGAGATGAAGTGACATTAGACACATAGATGAACCCTCCCACCAGGACCGGGGCTGCCGGGAATACAGACTCTGCCAGACCCTTGTCGAGGCTGCCACAGAGGGCCCAAGGTGGCCAGCACCTCATCTCACAGCCCTCTCACTCTGCAATCTCCTGCTGTGCCTCAGTGGACCAACCGGAAACCAAGGGCAGCAGATCCCAGGAGGGGCAGAGAATGGATCTGTGGACAGAGGGGGACAAATGGAAACACCAACGAAATGAAGGAAAGAGCAACGAGACAGTGAGGAAATGGCTGCGGAAGCAGCAGGCTATTTTCTGGTAAAGAAGCAGAAGGAGGCAGGAATAGCAGTGTCAAGCAAAGGTGTTTTCAAGGCAAAAGAGACCTGAGCATGCTTTCAACTAAGACCCAATTCACCTAAACCACACCATGACATCATGGTGACCAGTTAATTCTGGCTCAGCTCACTTTGGGGGGTGTACCCCAAATATACCAATGATGGAGTGAAAGGAGCAACATGGTCACAACGCAACAACATTGCAAGCTCCTTGTGGCTCTAACTACAGGATAAGAGTCCCCCTTATCCGTGGTTTCACTTTCCGCAGTTTGTTACCTGTGGTCAGCCATGGTCCAAAAATATTAAATGGAAAATTCCGGTTCTTAAGTTTTAAATTGCATGCTGTTCTGCATAGGGTGATGGAAATCTCGTGGTGTCCCACTCTGTCCTGCCTGGGATGTGAATCATCCCTTTGTCCAGCTCCCCCACCTGCACACGCTCCCTGCCTGTTAGTCACCTGGTAGCCACCATCTTGGTTATCAAATGGACTGTCACAGAATCACAGTGTTTGTGTGCAAGTAACCTTTACTTTACTAAATAATGGCCCCAACGTGCAAAATCAGTGATTCTGGCAATTCAGATACATCAGAGAAGCCACAAAGTGCTCCCTTTAAGTGAAAAGGTGAAACTTCTTGATGTAATAAGGCATTTTATCATCTCACATCATCACAAGAAGAGTGACTATGGCACAATATTTTGAGAGAAAGAATGAGAGCATTCACAAAATGTTCATTACAGTATATTGTTTTAATTGTTCTATTATTGTTACTCTCTTACTAACTTATAAATTAAACTTTATCATAGGTCCGTATGAGTGGAGAAAAGCATAGTATATTTA
Source organism: Plecotus auritus (assembly GCF_963455305.1). Lineage (NCBI taxonomy): Eukaryota > Metazoa > Chordata > Mammalia > Chiroptera > Vespertilionidae > Plecotus > Plecotus auritus. The sequence continues at coordinate 141,396,841 of NC_137776.1, read as the reverse complement.
GGGTTTGGTCCTATATGTAGTCTCAGGCACCCACTAGGCATCTTGGAACAAATCCCGTATGGCTAAGGGGACCACTATATCCACCTTTCCATAAGAGAAGGATAATCTTTTAAGAATAGGAAGACTTTCAGGCATAGGAACACTAAGGCTACTGTATCGCATTCCTGGTTCCCTGGGGGCTGGCTGGATCTCGTTCAAATAATTTCTTTCCGGAGTTGTTGCCAGGAGGACTTAGAATAGCAAACATGGTGGTCAATCTAGGTGAGGCTGCCTGTGCTTTTCATCCCTCTTCCTGAGCATTTCAGAGAAATCAGCGACTGACTTTCCAGCAACAGCCAACTGTGGTCAACCCGTGCGCTGCGTTCACCCCGCCCTCCACAACACCACTCCTTGGGATGGTTCAGAAGGAAGGACTCTCTTCGTCACTGTTGGTATGGGATGTGGTGAGCATCTGAAAAGCCAGCGGAGTCTGGATGCTAGTGGGTAGTTAACTAAAAGAGACAGCACAAATGCTGCATTCAGCATGAAGTGAGAACGCTCAGGAAAAGGGAAGAGTGAGCAGTGGTCTTAGAGCAGCCGTGGGCAAACTACGGCCTGCGGGCCGGATCCGGCCCGTTCGGCTGTTCTATCCGGCCCGCAGAGCCGAAAGAGCGGAGGGTTCTCTTGCTCTCCCCTCCGCTCCTTCACCAGCAGCAGTGTTAACATGGCACGTCGGGAAACACGGCCGCAGCTCTTCTTCTGAGTGGGCGGATTTATACCCGCCCATTCAGTAGAAGGAACAACCTCTCAATCTTCCAGAGGCTCCTTGTAATGCCCGCGGACGCCTCTCCCGACATCACCCTGGGAATGCGTAGACACGTTATCGTGGTGATGTAGGGAGACACGCCCCTGGAGAGCACAGTATCAGAGCCTTTGTGAGGTAAGATTAAGAGCTCTACTCAAACACAATTTTTTCCTGTTCCCACATTCTGTACATCACAATGACTTGTTAATAAAACAACAAAGACTTTCAGCTTTTAGGGCTTGTATCCACTGCAGTTTTTTTTCCCACTGCGGACGCGCGCAGCAGGGAAAAAGACACACAGAGGACATGTCACACTAGCCATGCTGCGGCTGCATTTTTTTGCTGATACGGATGCGGTATCAGTAACGCTACCGTGGCCACTAACCGCATGTGTTAGCGGCAAAACAAATGTGTTTGCTTCTCCCCCTTGCACCTGTAAAAATGCGTGCTACAGGGCATTTGTGTTAACATGCACCACTGCACATTAGCATCAATGCTGGTGTTAAAATGTTTGAAATGAATAAAACTATTGAAATAAAAAAAAAAAAAGACCATACCCTTTCATGTAATGATGTTTACTTTGAATTTATATTAGTTCACACAAACACTCCATCCATGCTTTTGTTCCGGCCCTCCGGTCCAGTTTAAGGACCCATTGTGGCCCTCGAGTCAAAAAGTTTGCCCACCCCTGTCTTAGAGGGTCAGATGAACGTTGCCAGGAAAACAAAGAGTTAGGCTTCTAGAGTTCAGCCTGCTCGATAGTTCAGCACCAAAATTCAGGGCACAGAGTTCAGCTGTGCAAGCTGTACGCTGCAGGGAACATCTCCTCTCCCTGTCCTCCCACCCTCCTGCCAAGGGATCAGGGACAGTTGACATCCGACATTCGTTCCACTCACCAAACCATGCAGCCTAGCATTCAGGCGTCTCACTAGTTCATAGGTCAAAGTTCAACTACTGAGCCACAGTGTTCCTCTTTTAAATGCTTAGGTCAGTGGTCGGCAAACTCATTAGTCAACAGAGCAGCAAACCTCGGCTTGCGAGCCGCATGTGGCTCGCAAGCCGCGGTTTGCCGACCACTGCACTAGAGGAAAAGGTGCCTTTTTTCTTTGCACAAAGCCACTTGCCAAACCATGTTTCCTGGGAACTGCAGCACCCAGAGGTGGAGGGAGGAATTTATTTCTGATTCTCACAAAGATACTGTATACGCTTACAGCAACCCTGGCCAAATTCTTTCTAGTTGCTTATGATGCATTTACTCTTCGTGTCTTGCCTGTAAAAGCATTGCATCATAATCAGAGCTTGAGTGGGAGAAATTCTGAAAAGATGATAACAGTAAGAACAATGCTGAAAACAATCCCTTATTTTGGTTTAGCCCTTAACATTTGTAAAAGGGCTTTGCTTTAACATTTGTAAAAGGGCTTTCCTGCAGGATCGCATTCAGGCCTCAGAACACCTGGATCAAATTGGGTAAAGGAATCCTTTTCCACTTAACAATTGTGGAGCTGAATCTCAGAGAGTGGGACTGAAATCTCAGGTTTATTTCAAATTCTATGCTCTTTGCACTATATAAATGAAAAATATCTACACATTTAGAAGAGCTTGTAGGTATCAGGTTGAATAGCCAGCACCTGTACTCCTGTCTCCTGGGTAACAGAACAGTGATTTTCCCCTGGGCATCTGCTGCCATTCTCAGCCTACATTCTCCAGTTCAGGGAGAGACATGCAACTCAGGCCTGGCCATTCAGAGCACTGCCATAGTGATTGGCTCGGGGATGGACACGTGACCCAACCAGAGCCAATGAGAGGCAAGAAGACATTTGCATAGCGGTTTTCATTCAAAAAGGTGCGGAAGGAAGAGGCTGAACTCACCTCCTCCTCCACAGACCCAAGGAATCTACCCTGCATATGGAATAATTCCTTCTGAAAAAGAACCTAAGCACTGGTGGAGGAATCCCTTGACATTGGGCAAATGACATTGAAGTTGATCTCCTCACATTGGCAAACAAGGGAAACCATAAGAAAAGCTGAGATACAATCTGGCCCTAAATCCCATCCCCAGTGGGCGACCCATAATCATGAGGGAGCTCAACACCTGGAGCTTCTGCTTGAGAATCAAAAGGTTCATACTCACGTCTGGCACCCCAACTTTTAGGACATTTGCATCACCTCAGAAGGAGGGAGGCTCGCCTCTTTCCCATTGGCCTTGAGCAGGGGAGAAGATGTGTCTGGAGTTGTTGCTCCCATCCTGCCCCAGGTGGCATGTGAGTCTGAATAAAGTCAGCATGGATGATAGATAGGACAGCCAAGAAGTGACTAGAGGCAGGGTCCTAGTGACATCATTTGAGCCTATAAAATGAGTCACATCTCTAAAGATTTTTTATTCCCTTGAGCCAATATGTTGCTTTTGTTATTTAGACAGCTTGAATGGTATCATCTGTCACTTACAACTAAAATATCTTGGCCAGTTCAGGTAGCTTCTTCCTCTTCTGTGTCATTAGCCAAATGCAAATGCAGGCAGTGCCATTCACAACAGTGGGGGCCAGCATAAGGTTCAATCACCAAAGACTGGGCCACAGAAATTCCCTCAGTGCTATCTGTGGCTGCTCACCAATTCTGCTCAGCAACCTGGGAAATGTGGACATGTTCCCTTTGCCCAGATGCCCAGTGCCCAGTGGAGTAGCCTAGCCTGCTGGGAATTGTGAGGCAATTTGTGTGGTACAATGAGAAGTGCACTTCCCCTCGTAGAGGTTGATCTATGTACTCTAATTGTGCTTAGACATCTGAGTCAGCTAGACCCCTGATGGTGAAGAAATGGCTCCTAATGGTAATGGAGGCTACATGCAGGAGAGAGAGCCTTCTCCTGCAAGCATGAGATATAAGTCCTCTCTTTTGGTCTGACTGGGCCATCGTAGGTCATGTACTCACCACTGGATCAGTTGCCAAGAGAATGGCATGCATTGATTGGCTTATATTAATCAGGATCTACCCTGAAGCTGGAAATGGTGTCACTTTGGTTATCCCTGAGTCACAATGGGGAAGAAAAATTCTAAAACTGGAATTCTGTTGAGAAGAAATAGGCACTAGATGTTGGATAAGATCAAGAATGTCATTATAGTCACTACTTGACCACGTGACCCTGACAGATCCCTCTAACTCTTTGGCCCTTAGAGTTCTTATCTGCAAAGTGAAGAAAGAATGAAGGATATCAACACCCCCTTTCCATTCTAATATACTATGACTCTATCAATTCCTAACGCAAAATAGGAAATCCACGTGGATAGTACGTTGTGGAAGGGAAAACTGGTGATGGTAGGAATTGCTCATGTTCATTCATTTCAAAGTTGCTTCACTTTGGGGGAGAGGTTTGGACAGGGCACAGGTGTGTCCTACTTAAAGAAAACCCAAAATCAGATCCACAAAACACATAAACTTAGGTGAGACTACACATACTACAGTTGCTTTACAAAGGGATTTGCCACAGTTCTCTCTTCTGTTTTCTATTTATTTCTAGATAATATGATTATATGATGTCTTAAGCTTGAAGAAATTGCTTTTACAACCTTGTGATGTTTCTTTGGTTTTTGTTTGCAGAATTCTGCTGTTTCTCCACACTTGAGAGGGCATTACAAGCTGCCTTATACAATAAATAATGAAACTAAAGAGACTTTCAAAGAAAGTGTGGGAAAAACGTGCAGCTCAGTTCTGCATAAATCAGTTTATCATTTGTATGTTTTAATAGTTTCACTATCACTCCCGGACTCTATTAGGGACAATTTATGTCCAAAAACACAGCGTTCTCCTCTCCCTCTCATATTTGTTCTTCTTGTGCATGCCTTCAAGTCACAGAATGAGGGAGCAGCACAGCATTGTCTTCATTGGTTCCACAGCCAAAATTTCATGTAAAAATCTAGCAGCTTCGAAGAGCATGAGGATAAATCAGTCTTACTCACTTCTGACTCTCAGCACTTCCTTCTCAGATCCCTCCTGCCTCTTACCTTCAATACTCCCTACCTCGTGCCTCTCTTGCTACCACTCTCTGTACATAAGCAGGCCCATTGTGCACCAGGAACTCTGCAAGTACTGTACCCGCGTTCCTTTATGACACGCCCCTCCTCCTTCTGCCTCCAGACCCACCCTGTGGACTCTGGCCCAGCCAGCTTGGTACAAAGGTTTGCCAGACTCTGGCAAATGAAACCATATAATATAGCAGGTAATGTTCCTTCCAGCTAAGAACTCTTCCCCAGTCATCTTCCCCACCTGGCATGTCAACTCCTTAAAGCTTAGGAGACTCCAAAAATATATACACTAACATGTTCTCTAGTGTCTCCAGGGATAGGGAATTCTTCCTCAAGCAAAGCGCCCTACAGAGAGTGGAGTCAATCCATAAAATAATGGGAATATAAGTAAGTTTTGAAAGGAGTGATTTATTTTTTAAAAAATCTGATTTTAAACAGGTTCCCACTTCTGTCCAGTTTTAGAGTTCACAAAATGATCTATGGGTCTAATCCTCAGATATGTTTGTTTTTGTTTTTTTGCACTCAGTGTTCTTTTAAAATTGGGAGATTCTACATACAAATACTAACATATGTCTTCTCCTAAAAACAAAACAAAACCAAAAAGTTCTGATAACATTAGGTCCAGATTCATTTGGCAACAGTCAGCCAGACATGGGTCAGTGTTCCCCTTTGAGATAGAACTCCTGCCTCCCCCCAGGTCTGCCACTCCTCTTTATCCTCTATCCTGCACTCCCTTCTCCCTCTTGTCCCTGCCTGCACCCAGCCCCACTCCCAGGCAGGTGTGTGGGGCTGCAATTCCTGGTTTACAAAGCACTGCTGCTCCCCCCACCCCCATACACACCTCAATCTCCACCACCATCACCTCCACCCCCCTCTCCTCGCATTGCTGCATAACCTCATTTAGGCATCACAGTTGTCCTGTGCAACAAGCAATCCTCAATTACAGTTTTGGGGGGGGAAAGATTTTTCCAAATTTCTTTACTATAAAGTTGTATTCTGCAACATATAGGAAGTAAATTCTAGGCAATGATAACCTGTTCAAACAGATCGGACTTAGCCGTTTCTTTTCTCTCCTGGACCTGGTCAGATTATACAACTACCGGTATCTATATATATAAAAGCCTAAGCAACCATTAAGATGGAACGACCAGAACGACTGGTCAACCAGTCGCTATGATGCACACTGACCAGCTGGGGGCAGACACTCAATGCAGGAGCTGCCCCCTGGTGCTCAGTGTGCTCCCACAGGGGGAGCACCGCTCAGCCAAAAGCCGGGCTCACGACTGGCGGGTGCAGTTGCAGTGGCGGGAGCCTCTCCCGACTCCGCGGCAGCACTACCGAGCGGCGGTAGCAGGCATAGCGGGCTGGGATGAGCATGAGTGGCGCAGCACCCAGCCCCGGTTCGGTCTCCTCCCTGGCCACCTGCTGCTTGGTGCACTGCTACATCCCCCAAGGGGTCCCAGATTGCAAGGGACTATGTCATAACTTATAAACTGCTACATCCCACACACAGTTAAACAAGGAAGGTGGCTTCTGCAGTATTTGAAAAAGAGATCTGTGGCTGTTTAATCCTAATTCATCAGAAGAATCTCCAAACTGTCTACATCCTGTTTATTCTACATGGGGGTGAACATGCATTCCTATATATTGGGAACAATCTCTTAGATTTAAAAGTTAAAACCTGGCAAGACTACCCTAACACTGAAAAAACAGGATGATGCAGCGATGACATGCATGGAGTCTGGCTTGCACATTTTGTAGTCAGCCCTGACTCTGACACTTATGACTGTGTGACAAAGCCAGTTACTTAACTTCTCTCTGCTTCAGTTTCTCCACCTACAAGATGGGGAAAATGGTACTACTGCTTCAGAAGGATCATGTTATGTACTACTTTTTATAATCAAGGCAAAAAAATGTAGCTGCCCATACAACAGCAAGATGCCTTTCACCTGTATGAAAAGTATGGTCACTGGTGCATGCAGTGTCCCGGATTGCGAGAGGGATGTCTGACTGCCAGTTTAGGCCCGATCCCCAACCAATCCGAGGGGTCCCGGATTGTGAGAGGGTGCAGGCCGGGCTGAGGAACACCCCCTCCCAGTGCATGAATTTTGTGCACCAGGCCTCTAGTAGTATATTATAAATACTGGGAAGATTTTTAAATCCTGATGTGAGGATGCACACCAAACCACATAATTTAGATTCTCTAAGGATGGACTCCAAGCATCAACAATTTTTAAAATCTCCAGATGATTCTAATGTGCCCCCAAGGCTGAGAACCACTTTCTCAGAGTCTGCCCTCAAATCAGTGGCTACCCAACCCCAGTGAAGGAAAGGAGGTGAGTGAAACATTCCCCAACTCCTGACTATAGTAAAAGTGAAATTGTTACCACATCTTTAAAGTCTAATATCCTGGGATATTTTCTGTCTCAGAAAATAATAGAAACTAGCTGAACTTATTCCTCACACATTCTAAATAAATCTACTCTCTTGTAAGATCTCTCATTGCCCACCCATCTCACATGCAGACCAGTGGCTGGCCAGTCTTACCTCTGAAAGTGCCTCTATTAAGCGCTGTTTAGAGGGCTCCTTAGCAGAAGGTCACTGCAATTATTTTGTTATGCTTTTACTACAGAGGAATTTAACTAAAAGGGGCCAGAGAGGGCACCCGAAATGTTCCAAGTATTCACCAGGCAGAAGCACTTAAGCAAGAGGGACACCTTCTGCTGGAGAAGTGCCAGTTTGGGGCTGAGCCAAGGGCGTGCACACGTGTGGCCTTCGCCAGAGACTAAATGTAGGCACAGGAAGTCAGCTCGGGCAGCCTGGGGATATTTGAGGTGAAGCCGTGATTTAGTTCAAGGCAGAACCTGTTCTGTTAAAACCATTTTCAAATGTTCCCCAGCCTCTGCTTTTTGGGGACTGACAATGTTCCAAGAATCGGAGGCCAAGTTTAGGAGGAAAATAAAACTATTCCTACCACTGGCTCAGGAACACGTGATCATTCCCTGACCCAGAGGTGGAAATGAGTACTGTACTGAAAACAAGAACAAGTTTGCCCAATAGTATCTCTAAATAACGTCAAGGCAGAGAGCACTGTTACTCGCCAAAAGTATTTAATAAACAGTTACTTGGCTTAGGGCTGTGCAACATGACTAACAAGGTTGGTCTCTAATTTCTAGTTGGTGCTTATAAAATAGAGGCATTATTACATGAACACTACGCTAAGTTTTTCTTTCTATGTAGTCACCTTATCACCACCACTAATTGATAAAGCCACTTTAGATTTATGAACACATTACCATAACTCTTGCTCAAGATGAGGATCCTACGTCGTTTTGAGATACACCTATCATATCAAATGATAGAGGATCATCTCTGTCGTTGGCAGAGATGCAAAACCAACTATGTGCACGAAGCAGCTGACATAAGGCAACACAGAAGCTCCAGGTCTGCCCTGAACAGCCGGAGGATGTTGAGCCATGCTGGCGAGGTGGCACCAGGCAGGGTGCTGTGGGGAGGACTCGCTGCAGGAAGAAAGGCAGTGCTCCTCTGTGACCAGAGCCGAATTAAACCAACTGATCACTTTAATCTGATCCTCCGCCCGCCCAACCTGAGCGGGATGGGAACCAGCCCAGGCTCATTAGGGTCCGGGGAGCAGTTTCAGGTCAGGTGCCAGAGGGCTGTCCTTGGAGGTGTCATCCACTTGCAGAGAAATTATGGAGCACGGATCTTGAAGGAAGCACCTCAACAGAACTATTTTCGTTACAAATTACAGAATCTCAACAGAAATCAACCTGAACAAAAAGAGAATTGATTGACTTCAAGGAACAGTCATGACTGGATCTAAGGTCTCAAAAGATGTTACCCATCCCTGAAGATGGTTGCTTTCCATCCCTCAACTCTGATGTCTTCCTTGCTGGCTTCCCCTTCAGACGGGCCTTCTCCAAGTGGCATCAGGCCTTCTCCCAGTGGCAGCAATAATGATTGCCAGGAGCTCCTGGCTCACTTTCCACCATTGTAGCATCCTCATCTACACTAATAAAAGAGAAATATGCAAATTGACCATACCTCCGCAACGCCCACCAGCCAATCAGGCGTGCGTATGCAAATTAACCCAACAAAGATGGCGGGTTAATTTGCATACGCAGGCATGGAGCGAAGACTGAAGACGATTGAAGACTGAAGACTGAAGAGGCTTGGCTTCTCCACTGCGGCCGGATAGGAGAAGCCAAGCCTCACTGCGGCCGGAGCGGAGAAGCCTAGCCTCAAGGCTTGGCTTCTCCACTGCAGCCAGAGCAAAGGCCTGGGTCCCGGGTGTCAGAGGAAAACCAGTGCCGGCAGCCAGGGGAAGGAAGGCCTACTGCATGAATCTTCGTGCAATGGGCCTCTAGTTTCTAATAAGAACTTGGGGCTCATTTCCATTGGACTAACCAGACTCACATACCCATCTGTGAACCTAGCCTGTCTCTCTCACATGCTCACTCCTCATTGGAGGAGGAGTGGTTAGCCCTGTTCATATAACATGGACTAATAGTTTGGGGAATGCCCACAAGAAAACTGGGCTCTTTTTCTTAAGGTGAATGGAAGTTGAGTGTCAAAAACAACAGCTCTCCTACACTGACTGTGCTGGCCCTGTTTGTGGATCCTAGAGTCATGACACTTCTTACCTTCAATGTCAATTCAATCAACAGTTTTAAAATGAATGAATCTGGTTGAGGGTATAAGCATGAACCATTTAAATATTCTACAGTAGCCCGGCGCAATGGGTCAGTGGTTGAACATTGATCTATGAACCAGGAGGTCATGCTTCAATTACTGTAGTCAGGGCATATGCCTGGGTTGCGGGCCTGATCCCCGATTGTGCAGGAGGCAGCCAATCAATGATTCTCTCTCAACATTGATGTTTCTATCTCTCTTTCTCCCTCTCCTTTCCTCTCTGAAATCAATAAAGATATATTTAAAAAACAAATAAATATTCTACAATATTTGGTGATATTCCTAAATGCATGGTACAAAATCAAAGAGGCAAAGATAAAAGAGATCAGGGGAAGACATAAGAAAAGATGCAAGAGCTGGACTGGTCCTTGAAGGATGGGTAGAGAGAGAGGGGGAGGGACGCAGCGTGGGCACAGACCCTGAGATGGGGCACAGAGAGGAAAGTTGCCCGCTGAGCTTCATGTGGAAACTGGGAGAGGAGTGGGGAAGGGAGGGTGGGGCCAGTTTTGAGTGTGGAATTGCCATCTGAAGAGCAGACACTGGGTGGAGTGGAAAGGGTGAGTTGGCATTGAAGGGAGAGAGGAAAAGTTCAGTTTGGGACAGGATGAGCTGGCAGCCTCGGCAGGAAGCATTAAGTCGAAGAGATGATGACAGGGCTGCTTTGGAAAGATAAGCCTGGTGGAGGGTGGATGACTGTCAGGATAAAGATGGCAGCAGGGAGTTAGTCCACACGCTGTTGCCAGGCAAAGGTGATGGGGCCCTTCAGACACCGTTTCAACCCACCCTCAAAAGCCCATTTGTCATCCTGCCCTGCCTCCACCCCACCCCCACCCCGCAACCTTAATCTTTTTCTCTCTACTGCTTCTTTTCCTGCCTCCACTTCCTGAACGCATGTCAGATATTTGACTCTATTTAAGAAACTTTCAAATGCACGGAGGCTCCACTGAGAAAAGGAATAAAGAGCACCATAAGAAAAGACTAAGCCTTGTTAAGAGATGCACAACAGGCTGATGGGGGTGACATAGAGGCCCAGGTAGACCAAAGAAGATAAAGCTTATTGTCCCTACTCTGCAAGCCAACTGGGTGACTTTTCATCTCAGCTTCACCATTTACTGTCTGTATGAACATGAGCAAGTTCTCTCTCTTGGCTTGTGTGTTTCTCATCTGTAAAATGAAGGGAATAATTCCACTTCCCCCAGAGGCTTATTGTGAGAATTTAACTGTGTTAATAATGTATGTACAGGGCCTGATTCAAAAATGCTGTTGTTGTTAGTATTAGTATCAAGTGTTATTAGCATCTAGGACCAACAGCAACCCTGCTGGTAGAACTCACCTAGATTTCCTCCCAAAGCTAAAAATCCCTACAGGAAAGGAAAGCCTTTGGAGATGGAGTTCAGCTCTCCGCTGGGCCTCAGGCTGCGTAGAGACTGTTCTGCCTGAAAGATGCCAACCACTAGAGGGAGAGTGGACTTCCGGAAACCACAGCCCCTTAACTGGCTGTCTTGCATACTGCAGGTAGCCACATATTAGTGGTTGTGACATTAACTTACTGGGACCCAAATAGCACTTTTTAAATGACATGAAACAAAATAGAAAATAGCAGAAGATACAGGTAGATACTGTCTCATAAAACCATTTGTTTTAGTTACATAATTATATATGTCTGTGTAAAACGTGTTTCACTGTGGGTCATGGTCAATCATCAAAAACGTTTGAGAAACACTGCCTTAAAAGACATGCAAAGGAAAACTACCTATTTTCTTTACTTCTCAGATGGACACCAAACAGGTTACACTCAGGCGAGTCTCTGTTCTGTACTAAAGAAGAATCAGACTCAGGACAGGAGGACTAGGTTTAACTAATGGAACCCGATATTGTTAGGACTTTATATTATTTCTTGAAAGCTCTTCCTCTGGTGTTCATTCAGGTAAGCACCTCTCAAGGTCTAACCTGGCCCTCTTTTTTTCAGAAGGCCTATAAATGACCTGCATAGCTCTCTTTCTAGTGGATGGCATCTGGTCCTAAGGCTTTCATTAGTTGCTCTATGTGGCTGAATCCTTCATTACTTCTTTAGCTCTTAACTCCAAGCATGTATTTGCAAATGATGGCTGGAATTCTCTCCATAGATGTCCCATAGACCCATCAAGTTCAATCTATCTGACGCAACTCATCATCTTCCCTTTATTAAAAGAAAGATGCAAATCCCTTCTTCCTGTGTTTCTTCTCTTGGCCCCGTCTTAGTCCATTCAAGCTGCTATAAGAAAATATCACAGATTGGGTAGTTTATAAACAATAAAAATGTATTTCCTGCTGTTCTGGAGGCTACAAGTCCAAGATCATGGCACCAGCGTGGTTGGGTGAGGGCCCTCTTCCAGGTGGGAGACTTCTCCTTCTAGCCTCATGTGGCAGGAAGGACTAGGAATCTCTCTGGAGCCTCTTTTATAAGGAACTTTCCTCAACCATGAGGGCTTCACCCTTGAGACTTAAGCACCTCCCAAAGGCCAATCTAATGCCATTATCTGTGGGGGTTAAGATTTCGATATACGAATTTTGAGAGGATACATCCAGACTATAGCAGTCCCCTCTTCTCTCTATAACCCAGATGAGAAAACCCAATTATCAAGTCTTCCTTCTCCCTCTGTCATCACCAAGTCCTATCATTTCTACCTCCCCAGTGCCCACTTTCCCCTGCCACTCCCACTGCTTAGGCGATTTGCGTAGTCTTCTTACTGATCTCTGTGTTTACAATCTGCTTGCAGTCAGTCAGTCAGTCAGTCAATTGCTAGTCTCTCAACTTTCTCATGGATCCTTCCCATGGCCATCAGCTACCTGACAAAAACACAGGCTGAATCATGTCATCCTCTCATACATTCTGACTCTTAAAAACATACAATAGCCTGGCCTGTGTGGCTCAGTGGTTGAATGTCAATCCACGAACCAGGAGGTCACAGTTCGATTCCCAGTCAGGGCACATGCCTGGGTTGCAGGCTTGATCCCCAGTAGGGGGGCATGCAGGAGGCAGCCAATCAATGATTCTCTCTCAACATGGATGTTTCTATTTCTCTCTCCCTCTCCCTTCCTCTCTGAAATCAATAAAAATATATTTTTTTAAAAACGTGCAATTCCCCAAGAACAACCCAACAAAATACAAATACATAATCATGGGACTTAAGGCCCAAGCCAGGAATGACAAATGGCTTTATCTCAAGGGCTAACCCCAACTGATTAGTGGTGGCTTCTTCAGGAGTTGTGGTGAGAAGGATTCTGAGGCATCGTACAAAATCAGCAAGAAAAGTTAGCAGTGAATACAAGGGAGGAATGCAGACATCCCCAAGCTAGGTTCTATCTACTTTTGCTTCTTGCTACATACTCAAGTATCAACTGCTCAGTTGCAAGAACTACTCATTACCCAAATACACTACACAATTTTATAAACCACAAAGTTCATCTATTTTCATGATTCTTTATCTTGCTGTCTAGACTGTTCTTGTTTCAATTTCTACCTGTTGGAATCCTCATCTTGTATCTGTAATCCTCTGCCTTCACAGTTTATTACTTGTACCTCCATTAAACATGCATCAACCTCCTTTGTATTATAATATGTAATAATACATATGTATTTGTAATATATATGTATGTATTATGTATGTATATGTGAATATGCATGTGTGCATGTGTATGTGTGTATGTATGTGTGGGTATTTCTGCTTCTCCCACTGGACAATCGTAAACTCTTTGAAGGCAGTGAACATATCTTACTCTTTTCCCAATTCCTAGATCCTATCCAGTAACTTAAACATAGCAAGTATTCAATGGAAGTTTAGAGAATAAATGAACTCATTAACCAATATTCTGATGATATGTTAACTTGGAAAAAAAAATAAAGGTCACAGGGAATTTCCAGGAACTAGAATCATCTCAGAAGTAAAGACACTCTTGTAGGAATATCCCAGTTGCCAGCAGTGAGCAAGATCTACAAGACAGCACCCCCCGCCCAATCGAGTAGGTAGATGGTAGAGCTGCAAATTCAAGAGAAGAGTCTCTTTCAATGGTTCAGCAGTATAGCACTCGACACTAATGAGTGCCTCTGCAAGTGCACAAGATTATGCCCCTTGCACCAATCAAGTTTTAGAAAACATAATTTGTCCAATATCCTATGTGCGTCCACAAGAAAGAGACAAAAACCCACGGCTCATGTAAAGTTGTGCTCTTCTGCCTCACAAGTGAGTCTGGGGTAAATTTTTGTATATAAAAAAGAATTCACTGCTGTTAAAAAGAATAAGTTGGAAAACTTCTGCTGTCTAACCTATAGAAGTCTCACCCTCAGATCCTAAAGCAGAGCTCCTAAACCATTTATCAGTGTGCCCCCAAACTGGAGATTCAGCCCTAAGACTAGGTAAAGATTGTTTCTCGAGAGAAATTTCAAACCACCTTACTAAGTATTGGCAGCTTCTCAAGTGGTGATTTATATGGAGGCCAACGACCCAACTGCCTCAGTATGAATTCTCTCAGGCCATGCGGCAAATGGGGGAACACTACTTGTAATATCGAGATAGCCTGAACATCCGAGACAGAAGCCACAGGCACTGCGGACCTTGCCTTTCCTTGCAGGAAAATAACTTTTATTGTCATTGTCCTTTGAATGCCCAACAGGGGGGAAAAATCTGAGGAGAGGTGCTGACAGACTTGTTAATTTCCGGTGGCCAAGTGCAGACTGAGAAAAAGGACATCACAGGCACTTTGTTTGCTCTTCCAAGAACTGTAGTGCTTGGGATTTTTAACTTCAGGCAGTGAAAAGCAAACGGTCTGGGCCAAAATCAGAAAGAACAAGACGATTTCAAGATTTAGGGGTTATCTTCCCTCTGTGTTCCCCTCTGTGTCTGTGTAGTTCCTCAAACAAAGTGGGTTGGAAAAGTTCAAGCTCAGTTCACAAAGGAGAACATTCTGTCCTCTGCACAACAGACTGGGCTGCTGTCTGTAAAACAAAATCAACAGCATGATCTCAGCCGCTGCTGCTGCTGTTGCTGCTGTTGCCGCTGCTTGGTGGCAGGCACTGCACCGCCAGCCAACCCCCGCCTCCGCGTTTGAATAGACCGACTGTCAAAGGCACCCTATGGACAGGACAACCGCTGAAGGTGCAGCTGTGTGCGCATGCACAACACACACACACACACACACACACACACACACACACACACGCAAAAGGCCACAGAGATGACTTCCTGTCCAATTGTTACTTCTACCCTGAAGGTCAAGGACATTGTTTGGATATTTCTCTTTGGAGAGTAATTACAGCTGAAACATTTCCAAGGAAACAGCCCCGCGTATGCACTTGTGCTCTAACATTGATTGGAGCTTTCGTTCTATTTGGATATTACTGTCATCCAATGACAGCACTAACACTAAAGAAGCCTCTGCTTGTCCTAACCGGTTTGGCTCAGTGGATAGAGCATCGGCCTGCGGACTGAAGGGTCCCAGGTTCAATTCTGGTCAAGGGCATGTACCTTGGTTGCAGGCACATCCCCAGTAGGGGGTGTGCAGGAGGCGGCTGATCGATGTTTCTAACTCTCTATTCCTCTCCCTTCCCCTCTGTAAAAAAATCAATAAAATATATATATTTTTTAAATAAAGAAAGAAGCCTCTGCTTCCCTTCGGAGGGAGGGAGGGAGTCAGGAAAGGGTTGTTGCACCCCCTCCCCAATCCTCTAAGCTTTCTGTTTTCTTCTGGGTCCCTGGCTTTTTCTCCTTTTGTCTAGAATTTAGCATGCAATTCAATATTTATTGAGTGTATATTTGGTGCCGGGGGACCATCCATAAGGCAAGATTTTTCTAGTGAAGTGAAAACCAGCCTTGCAGCCCGTCAGAAGAGGAAGGAGAGGGAAGCCGAGTGGCCCCACTGGAAGG
This sequence comes from Plecotus auritus, assembly GCF_963455305.1. Taxonomy (NCBI): domain Eukaryota; kingdom Metazoa; phylum Chordata; class Mammalia; order Chiroptera; family Vespertilionidae; genus Plecotus; species Plecotus auritus. Next base: position 141,381,425 of record NC_137776.1, on the reverse strand, counting down.
CAGGAGGGCGGGGGTGAGACTGAGGTACTCGAAGGCCCTGGACATGGGTGGGTGTTCTTAAGTATACCAAAGCAGACATCCGTGAAGGCTAGGGGTGGCTTCACCCGTGTTCTTTCCATACTGAATTCCAATCTATTTGCAAGAGGAAGAAATGACCCCGAAAATGCAGGATTGCCCACAGCAGGGGCATGGTGGCCCATGTTTCTTTAAAGTCACCCTCTACTGCAGCTGTTTCAGGATGCAGAGATGGGGTGGGTAGAGGAGGTGAGGGGTAGCAGAGGAGAAGTTGTGTGAAGAAATGGAAAGTGGATCAGCAGGGCCTTCAGTTACGCAAAGAGCTTTGAATCCTGGTTTACTGTCTGTGTCCCCTCAGGTGACACCCTCAGACTTTGTGCCCATGAGTCTCTGTGCCCTCGGCTATTAACTGGGGAGAGAAATACCTATTGTGTAGAACCATTGACTCTTGTGGAATTTAAGGAAATAATATGTGCCTTTGCTTGTCATAAACTAGGTATGTATTTAATAAATAGTAACCATTGTTATTACTCATGTAAGCACTATTCAGAGAAAACTGTTAACTGGGGTGTCAGTCAAGAACTTCCACCAATGTGTCCTCACCAGTGTCTCCTGGCCCACATATTTTCACGGTTTATTGACTGATGAATGTCTACTGAGCGCAGCACTGGCACTAGGGCAACAAAAGCTTTGTTCTGAAGAAGCTCCTGCACCTTTCCAGGGAGGGCAGTGAACCCAGGGCAGCGGCAGAGCCCCAGGGCTTGATGAATGCTTCCACACAGCCTGCCTTCTCTCAGGCTCAGGCTCATTTCTTCCAGATCCCGGACCACCTCTGCGGCTGTCACAAGCCATCCTACAAAGAAACAAGGGGCCGGGGCACGGGGATTGGGCAGGACCAGCCCTGATGCAAGACTTTGCTGGGACTGCTCTTCCAGAATGTAAACACCCTTCTCACCTCAGCACTGGAACTCCTGCCAAGACTTTGAAAAACAAGTTACACAAGCACCTTTGGGGTGGCTGGACATGCCACAGCAGGGCTGTGCTGCACAGAGGGGGCGGGGTGGCCTGAAGGACGCAGGGACAATACATAAATCTGCAAACACGAGGCTCACTGAGCCATGAGTCCAAAAACAACACAAGCCCTCAGGCACCACACCAAGCCTCAGCCTGGGGCAGGAGTCAGTCATCGAAGATAATTTCACAGATTTCCCTGCTGCCATCACTGATAGGATCCCAGGTTTGCAGAGGAATCGCCTGCCATTACAGCCAGGGCCCACCACGGTGGGCGTCTTTGGAACTGGTAACCATGACATCTTAAATTTTTCTCCCCCACAGTGATCCGCTCCCTGACAATACCTCCCTCACTGAGGGCCCTGCTTAAAATGTTGGCAGCGGACAGCCATTTCACCCCCACCCCCACCCCCACCCCCACCCCCACCATTGGGCCTCCTTTGCCAAGGACTATTGCCAACTCCAGCCAGTTGCAGATGGACATTCTCAGAAGGCCAGAGTGTGCACGGGGCAGCAAAAGCAAAACCCCAAGGATCTGAGGTAGATCAAGCTAAATAAAACCAGGAACTGGGCAAGTAACCAGGAGCTCAGAGGAAGTAACTGAAGAAAAGTAGTTCCCAGAAAATTAAGCAAGAGCTTATGTAGCAACCCGCAGGCTTGATGGGAGGAGAGCCTACAGGATGATGTTTATTGACCATTCGTTACGTTATGTCGTTATTTGCCAGGTGCTTTACATACATTTAATCCCCACAGTCATCTTGTGTAGTAGGTAGTGATGTCATTCCAAACCCAAAGAGCTTAAATAACTGTCCCAAAGTCCTGCGGTCAAGCACTGGTAGAGCTTACCCTTGAACCCAGGTTTATCCGGTTTGAAAGCCCAGGTTCCTTTGATTATACTCTTCTGCCTTCCTGTATGCAAGGATCTTATTAGAATACGATTGGAACCATCTTGTACATTTATTTTGGTTTTCAGAAGCTGATGTCTCAAGGTGAAGTCCTAACACGAAGACCCACTCTCTAGTCTCATATATTTTACCTTATCTCAGTATATGTAAACAATCAGCAATAGTTATTGAACATGCATGAGGCATTGTGCTATGTTTTCTATGGGAATAGGAAGTTGAGTTATGCCTGAGTGCTGCCTTCAAGGAACTTACTATCTATCTGGAAACAATAGGTTGTGCTACAATAATACAATTATTCTTTATTCATTTCTGTTATTAATTATTGGGATGATCTCAGAATCTAAATGGTGTTACCACAACAAAGGTTTTACTTCTTCACACCACATACCAATTGTGAGTCAGCTGGATCCTCACTCAAGGATCCAGACTGATGGACAGTCCACCAGATATCTCAAACACTGCCATCCTGTTCATCAAACAAAGTATCTCTTCGAGATCAACCCCTGCTAAAAGGTAAGGGTGAAAACCAAGCACATTTATTCCCCTTCCACTAAAGACTGGAGTAAAGTGAGGGTAGGAATCAAGCCTCATACCCCTTTGCATCTCCGATGCAAAAGACAGGGGTGGGAGAGAGTGGGCTTATAGTCATGAGGAAAGACAGCGCGATCAATCAATCACCAGCTCTTACCATTTTTTCCTCTGAGAACTTCTTTAAAGGGCTTAGGCTCAGTGGTTGAGTGTCGACCAAAGAACCAGGAGGTCACGGTTCAATTCTAGGTCAGGGCACCTGCCCAGGATGCAGGTTCAATCCCCAGTGTGGGGCATGCAGGAGGCAGCTGGTCAATGATTCTCTCATCACTAATCTTTCTCTCTCTGTCTCCCTCCCCCTACCTCTCTGAAATCAATAAAAATATATTTTTAAAGGGGCTTGTGTCAGCTCCGCTCACGTTTCATTGCAAAGCAAATTTCAAAGCAAATTAAATAGTCACACGTAACTTCAAGGGATTAGATAAGTGCAAAACTACTACAAGTCTGGAAATTAGGAAAAACCTAAAAAATCTGGTAAATCTATGAATGAATGACCACATTCTTGGAAGATGAATGACCTCAAAGCCTTATGCCCCAAGTTCCAAATAATGTAAGGCTTAGAGATTAAGTGCCATCAGCGTGGATGCACTCAGGCTTATGTCCTAAGGACTCAAGAGAGAATTGCCTGGACTGAGGCCTCAGTGAAGTATCCTGAGGCAGTGAAGACCTGCACTGAGCCTTGAAGAGAGGAAAGGACTTGGATGGACCTACAAGACCAGACCAGTTGCATCCATCTTGACCTTCAATAGGGTGATAGAAAACCCACCATCAACCACTCTCATGAACAGCATCAATAATTCCAAGCCTGGGGAGAGAATTCAAGATGGCGGCATAGGTAAACACCTGAACTTGCTGCCTCGCACAACAATTTCAAAACTACAACTAAAAGACAAAACGGACATCTTCCAGAACCACAGGAAGGCTGGCTAAGTGGAAATTCTACAACTAGAAGGGAAGAGAAAAGCACACTGAGACTCAGAGGAGCTGCGAAAGTGCAGAAGTACGGAGGTGCACACGCGCGCGGAGAAGGCTGGCAACTGAGTACGCAGCTGGCTTTTTCAATCCAGAAGGAGACACAAGCTCCCAACTGCTCTGAACTCCAGTTCCAGGTGAGACTCTGGGGACCCAGACTCATACGGGGAGAAACTGGACTGTCTGGCAGCGGGCAGAACTCAAGAGCAGCTTTCTCTCAGAGGTGCTTGCAGCGATTACCAAGGGACACTGAGACCCAGGGGCCTCTTAGGGCAGGGCTGATGGGAAGCTATTGCTGTTTGCTCCGCACTGAGACCCCGCCCCATCCAAGCTGTGCACAGAGGCTTTTGCATATGAATGGCCTTGTCCTTTGAAATCTAACCTTACCTAACAAATTGCAGCTGAGTCAGAGAGACCCAGAACATCCAAAAAAAGGCCGAAGGCCCCACAGCAGCCTGCATTGCTTCACAGCTGGGCCTCATCTGGGCACCTCCAAAACCCAAACAAAGAAGAGGAATCTGCAGATCTCTCAGTAGCTCCTGCTGGGTGGCCTCAGGCAGAGGCTAAATTAGCACCTCCTTGGAGATCCAAGAGCCAGTGTACCCAGCGGTCAGAGTAGGACCATCTAGATTACAACTCCTCAGATCCATAAGGGACACACTCAGAAGGCAGACTCAGTGAGCACCAAAGCCCCACTGAAGCAAGTCTTGCCTCATAAGGGTGTCTCCAGCACAGAAGTTCTCCCAGCGTAGACACAGCTGATCCTCACAGCCAATTGGCCTGGAGGTCAATTCCTCCCACTGATACCAACAACAATCAAAGCTTAACTACAACAAGACTGTGCACACAGCCCACAAAGGGGTACACCAAGAGTGTCCACCTCAGGTAACTGGGGAGGCTGAGCCACTGGGCCCTATAGGAAACCTAGCACACAAAGCCACTCTATCAACTCAGGGAAGCAACCAAAATGCGGAGACAAAGAAACAGGTCACAAATGAAAGAAATGGAGGAAAGCAAACTACTGGATATGGAGTTCAAAACCACGGTTATAAGGTTTTTCAAGAATTTTCTAGAAAAGGCTGATAAATTTAGCGAGACCCTCGAGGATGTGAAAAAGGACCAACTAGAAATTAAGCATACACTGACTGAAATGAAAAATAACATACAGAGATCCAACAGCAGACTAGAGCAGTGGTTGGCAAACCGTAGCTCGCGAGCTACATGCAGCTCTTTGGCCCCTTGAGTGTGGCTCTTCCACAAAATACCATGGCCTGGGCAAGTCTATTTTGAAGAAGTGGCATTAGAAGAAGTTTAAGTTTAAAAAATTGGGCTCTCAAAAGAAATTACGATCGTTGTACTGTTAATATTTGGCTCTGTTGACTAATGAGTTTGCCAACCACTGGACTAGAGGATCTTAAGAATCAAGTCAAAGAGTTGAAATACGAAGAAGCAAAAAACACCCAACTGGAAAAGCAAAAAAGAAAAAAGAATCCAAAAATATGAAGATAGTGTAAGGAGCCTCTGGGACAACTTCAAGCGTACCAACATCAGAATTATGGGGGTGCCAGAAGAAGACAGCAAGATACTGAAAACCTATTTGAAGAAATAATGACAGAAAATTTCTCCCACCTGGTGAAAGAAATAGACTTACAAGTCCAGGAAGCACAGGGAACCCCAAACAAAAGGAATCCAAAGAGGACCACACCAAGACACATCATAATTAAAATGCCAAGGGCAAAAGACAAAGAATATTAAAAGCAGCAAGAGAAAAACAGTTACCTACAAGGGAGCACCCATACAATTGTCAGCTGATTTCTCAACAGAAACTATGCAGGCCAGACGGGAGTGGCAAGAAATATTCAAAGTGATGAATAGCAAGAACCTACAACCAAGATTACTCTACCCAGCAAAGCTATCATTCGGAATTGAGGGTCAGATAAAGAGCTTCACAGATAAGAAAAAGCTAAAGGAGTTCATCACCGCCAAACCAGTATTATATGAAATGCTGAAAGGTATTCTTTAAGAAGAGGAAGAAGAAGAAAAAGGTAAAGATAAAAATTATGAACAACAAATACATATCTATCAACAAGTGAATCTAAAAATCAAGTGAATCAAAAATCTGATGAGCAGAATAAACTGGTGAATATAATAGAATCAGGGTCATAGAAAGGGAGTGGACTGACAATTCTCAGGGGGAAAGAGGAGTGGGGAGTGCGGGAAGAGACTGGAAAAAAATCGTACACTTATGGATGAGGACAGTGGAGGGGTGGGTAAGGTCAGAGGGTGGGGTGGGAACCGGGTGGAGGGGAGCTATGGGGGGGAGAAAGAGGAATAATTGTAATAATCTGAACAATAAAGATCTATTAAAAAAATATTAGGGGAAGCTGGGTAAAGAGTCAGTGGGACTCTGTACTATTTCTGCAACATTTCTGTAAGTCGAAAATTATTTCAAAATAAAAGTTTTTACATTTTTTTAGAAAGAAAAAAAAATAATAAGCCAAAACCGGTTTGGCTCAGTGGATAGAGCGTCGGACTGCAGACTGAAGGATCCCGGGTTCGATTCCGGTCAAGGGCACGTACCTTGGTTGCAGGCACATCCCCAGTGGGAGGTGTACAGGAGGCAGCTGATCGATGTTTCTCTCTCATCAATGTTTCTAGCTCTCTATCCCTCTCCCTTCCTCTCTGTAAAATATCAATAAAATATATTTAAAATAATAATAATAATAATAATAATAATTCCAAGCCTGAAGAGACAAACTGAATGGATGCCTGCAGGCAAGAATATGCACAATGGGCTTGAGGGGAGAGGGCCCACATAGCTGGGCAGAGTGCTGAGTCTGAGAGAAATGACAATTGGCCAAAGCATTAGTTGAGAAGGTGTAGAAGATCTTTTAAACAGAAAACCATGATTAGAGTGGGACATTAGGGGTTTTAATCTGCGGCTATATTCTTTCGTTTATTTCTTCTTTCACTTTATAAATACAGCGATGGGCAAACATAGGTTTGCAGTGCCATTGTGACATTCTGAGTTAAAAAGCTATTGTAGCGATCATAACCTGCATTCTGTTTCCATAAGAACAACTGTAAGCCCACTTTCTCCCACCCCTGTCTTTTGCATCGGAGATGCAAAGGGGTATGAGGCTTGATTCCTACCCTCACTTTACTCCAGTCTTTAGTGGAAGGGGAATAAATGTGCTTGGTTTTCACCCTTACCTTTTAGCAGGGGTTGATCTCAAAGAGATACTTTGTTTGATGACCAGGAGGTAAAACTTCAAGGATGCATGTTAATGAAGAAGCAAGAGCTAAAAGGGCTAATTGCTCATTGAGATTGGAGTGATAGTGAGGACTCCAGGGATGGGAGGAAGTTGTGGGAAAGTGGAGAATGGAGGAGACAGTAGATAAGGCAGCTGGCGATGGGAGAAAAGGCTCTCTGAATGATGGAGAGTTTTAATGAGGATTTTTATGAAATGTGGCCATATGGTGTTCAATGTAAGCCCTCCACTTTTCTCCCTTGTGAACATTTCAATAAAATCTACGTTACTCAAAATGCTGTGAGAGGTGGCTTGAGAGGTCACACGGGGGCAATTGTGTAGCAATAAAGTGTCAGTTGTGGCCTGAGTGGGCACAGGGTGTGAGCAGGGGCTTTCCAAGAGAGCCCAGTCATGTCAGTGTTTTAAATATACATATGCAGTCACATTTGTTCAGGATAAAGTGGCAATTCTGGGAATGGAAGAGTTTGAAAAACAAAAACAACAACAACAAAAACCTTCATAAAGGAAATTAAAGGTGATCCTGTAGTACCAGCTGTTCAAAGCTCAGAAAGTGTCCCCAGTCCATGTGGATTAATGGAATGTATTCCAGTCCAGGCATCCAAGCGCAGCACATGCAAAGGCACTGTGGTGTGGAGCAGCCTGGTTTATTTGAGCTACTGCAACTAAACATTGATGGACAGGATTTTGAAGGGTAAAGTCAGGAAGAGCAGTTCAGTAATCCGGTCCAGTAATCAAGGTTTGTAGAAATGAGGGCATGTATTTATCAGCAAAATTATTCAGCATTTATTGACTCTCAAATACTTCCCAGCTTTTATATTATTACAAAAATACAAAATTATTCAGCATTTATTGACTCTCAAATACTTCCCAGCTTTTATATTATTACAAAAATACTTTGTTTGGATTTGGCAAAAACTTGGGAAACTCGTGATTTCCTATTTTCTTATCTATTGGTAAGAAAAATGGTGGATGCAGAGATTAATATTTCTCAGGCTATCCTGACTTATGTAGACCCGTTGCTCACGTACAGCATGCCAATATTTACCTTGCTGCTAAGCACCACCTCTCCATATGCAGTGGAGAGAATGTGCCAAGATCCTTCAGGTCCTGTGTCCCAAGAGGTGAAGGATTGCCTGAGACAGCAGCACACAGAAGCAGAAAAGTGGTGTCTATTAAAACACAGTTCTTGGTTTACAGTCAACTGTCAGGTAGGAAAATTTACCTCTGCTGATCAGAGCGGAAAGTACCCTGAGTGTGGGGTGTGAGTGTATGTGTGTGCCCAGGTATATTTTAACTATCCACCTGGGAGATCTTTAAATCAGCATTTATTTCAATAATCTCAGAACTCATATGGCACCTTCCTCCACAAATGCTTCCAAAGCAGTTTATAAATTTTATGGAGCTGGGGAACCATCCCTGCCGGGATAGAAGAAAAGAGATGCTTATCAGCTTCCTGAGGAGAACTTCGGGCTGAATGTACTTTTGTTAAGAAGTATGGGGAGCCAAGAACGCATATGCGATTCAGAATGTGTGTGTATTTAAATGACATTGTAGTTCGTTAAAATTATTACTCGAATTTCCTCCTACTCACACAGATTCTCCCCAGCCTTCCAGGCCCACCTCTAGATTCAACTCTACAGTTGGCACTCACTTTTGATCCCCTGGAGCAAACATCTGTCCCCTCGCCCTGGATATTGCTCTTCCCTAAGTACCCCAAAGGACAGAAGTGGCAGGACATCTCGTGTCACTCTTGGGGGTTGTACATTGTGCATTTCTGGCTCATGCAGAGACTGAGAAGTAACTGGGAGGCCAGTGAGCACCTATGAGGAAATTAAAGGGACTTCAAATCATTCATTCAGTAAATATTTATTGAGCAATTACTATGTTCTAATACTCTGCCAAGGTCCTTGTGATGCAGCTAAGGGCACTAGAGACAAGGCCCGGACCTTCTGGAGCCAGAAGTCTAGCAGGGGAGTTGGTCATTCGTGAAATAATCATTCGGATCATAGGAAACCGACAACCTAGATAAGTGCTCACGGTAGTTCTGAGAGCATAAGCAGGGAGCTTCACTGAGCTGGAGAGTCAGGGCAGGCACCTGGGAAGGTAAAGTTCACGTTTTCATCTGAAGCATGAGGAGGAGTTAGCTACATCCTTCCTTTCCCCATCCCCACCTCCGTCAACCTCAGTTTTCTCATTTGTAAAATGGCTATGTGAACAGCACCTTGCCTAAGTTTGGGGTCCCCAGAAGCCAACCTTGAGCTAAGGACTCATGTGAATGTGGTTGATTAGGAAGTGTCCCCAAGGAAAACTGCTTGAGAAGCTGGGTGGGACTGGGAAGAAAAGGAGGGTGAACAAGTTTGAGAAGCAAGCAAAATACCACGGAGGGAAGAACCGGAGATAGAAAAGATGACACAGGAAGCTGCGGTGCCTGTCCCCCTGCACTGGTTAGGTACCAGTAAAGTCCACGGCACTTCTGTTCGCAGGGCTGGGAAGCAAAGTGGTTCCAGTAGCTCAAGGACTGTCAATAACACAGAGCCGCCACAGTGCTGACTGCTGAGAGCACGGGACACGTGGTAAGTGTGTGCGGACAACTATGTGATAAGTGTATGCGGATAAGTGTGTGATAAGTGTGTGTACCCCCTCACATAGTAAAACGATGTGGGGTGCAGTCAGAGGACTGAAGGGCCCTAGCCGGTTTGGCTCAGTGGATAGAGTGTCGGCCTGTAGACCAAAGGGTCTCGGGTTCGGTTCGGTCAAGGGCACCTACCTTGGTTGCAGGCTCCTCCCCGGCCAGGGCCCTGGTCAGGGCACGTGCAGGAGGCAACCAATCCATGTGTTTCTCTCACAGTGATGTTTCCCTCTGTCTTTCCCTCTCTCTTTCACTCTCTCTAAAATATCAATGGAAAAACATCCTCAGGTGATGATTAAAACAAACAAGCAGAGGACTGTTGGCCTTTGCTACATAGGCTACAGGTACAGGTTAAAGGCAACAATGCGTAGAAGGAACATAGCACAGGGCCTGACCCATAATACTCAATAAATATTAGCTCTCGTTGTAATTACTAGTATTGGCTGTGCATCGATATGGCCTGGGACAGACTCTGCCTTCCCCGTTATCTCTGCCTACTCCACTTCTGCAGGAACCCACTCTGCCACCCACCACTCCCTGCCAGGTCTCCGGAGACAAACACACATAAATACAGCAAAATGTATTTATTTTTCTCAGGATTGTCACATGTTGCTGAGCTCATAACAGAACTGAACAAATAGCCCTGCCATCCTCCGTAATGTGTCCTATCATTCACCGGGCTTTATCTCTGCCTGTCCCCCTGGGCTCCTGGAGCTGCGAAAAGTGTGTGCCTGGCTGCGTCTTAAATGTGATCCGGACTAACCTGATGCAATTCTTGGGCCTTCATTTCCCGGGCAAGTTGATAGAATTTTTAGACCAGAGGGACTTCCCTGATCTGCTCATCTTACCGAGTGGTACACTGAACAATTGTTTGCTACTTCAAAAATCAGCATATTATATAAAAAGGAATGGACTATGAAGCACGAACGAGAATGAATCATGAAAACATGATCCAGGGTGTAAAAGCCAGACCCAAAAGAATACATGTGGTATGATTTCCTTTACTGGCGATTCTGAAACAGGCAGCCTTAATCTATGGTGACAGAAGATGGGTCAGCGGTTGCCTGGGCTGGGGCCGGGGTAGCAGCAAGAAGGCCTAAGAGAACTTTGGGGAGTTGAAATGTTTACTAATCTGTGTCCTTGGTTGTGGAGGTTACACTGATTGTATACGTTTGTCCACACTTAGAATGGGATACTTCAAATGGGTGTGTTTTAGTGCTTGTCAATTATACCTTAGTCAAGTTTATTTTAAAATTAAATAGGCATTTTGTTACTTGACTGAGAGATCAAGAGCAATCCAGACTAATCACAGGGAACTCAGTCTGGCCAGAGGAACAGAAGCCTTTGTATTGTTCTCCATCCCCACCCCCATTTTTTCTTTTGGCAGGAAGTTGGTCTTTATTATTTGCACTAATGGAGGGAACAATGGCCTGGAGACTCTAAAAGGAGAATACAATCTCCAAGTTATTTACATCTGGAGGCTCTGGAATGTGTTTGTTGCCTATCTGGTATTTGACTAGAGATGTGCCTGCTTGATATCCCGAAAATAACGCTTCAGATGAAATAATGAGCTTCCCCGTAAAGAGCTGAACTGTTGGAAGCTTGAGGAACAGTTCACTTTCCCTGCCTGACCCCACTTTTCCCTTCTCCTCGGTCCAAGCAGGAAATGCAGTGTGTCACTCTTCCCAAACTTTCCTTCAGGCAGGCTGTCTCAGTTGGTGAAACTGTGTTATGAGATTTGGTGCCTCTGTGTTAATATGCAGTGAAAATAGCCTGGCCAGCATGGCTCAGTGGTTGAGCATCGACCTGTGAACCAGGAGGTCATGGTTCGATTCCTGGTCAGGGCACATGCCTGGGTTGCGGGCTCGATCCCCAGTAGGGGGTATGGCCTATCAGGTGTGCCTATCAATGATTCTCTCTCATCATTGATGTTTCTATCTCTGTCTCCTTCTCCCTTCCCCTCTGAAATAAATTAAAAATATATTTTAAATAAATAAAATAAAATGGAACTCCTATTTTTTTTTAAATGCAGTGAAAATAGAAGGTGTTGAGATACTCAAGCCGTTGAAAAAGGGCTTAAAAATGTTTTTCTTGCCAATGAAGTGGAATCAGCTACTTGCAGATAACTGAGAACAGATTCTACAAGAATTAGTTTCTTATAGTTAGGTTACAGTTTCGCTGGTACTGGCTCTGGGAAGCCTTTGCTGGTACATAGCACACCCCCAAGGCCTGCCACTCTCAGGGCTGGATTCTGGGTTTGTTGCTCATGCTATTTGCACCCCACTCCCACCTCCAACACCCTGGACTTTGTCTTTCATGGCACTTACCACCTGGAGGGCAAATGCCTGTTTACTAATCTGTGTCCTGGGCCCAACTGAAAGCGAGGTCTGCTGAGGTCATTATCTTCAGCTGCTAGTGCCAGGCTCCCAGTGGCTCATAGTAGGTGCTTCATCAATAGTTGTTGAGTTGTTATGATTCTGAACACATCACAACAGAGTTTATTTAAGGTTTTGAAAATCCACTGCACAAACAGGAACACTCTGGTGCTTCCAATGGGAACTCCACCCAAACAGAGCTCCAGCAGGAAATACCAAAAAGTCAGCCTCTAGCACAGAAATTGCTGTGTATGTTTCAGGGCAAACTCTCGTGAGTTGATCTCTGAGAAGCAATGGAATAGACTGCGAAGTGCAAGGCTTTAGGACCTCTTCATACAAACTCTCCTCCTAAGCAGGTGACAGTGTCCAAGTGGGGTGGTGGGAAGGGAAGACAGCTCCCCACCCCCCAGAAGACCCTGGGCTCTGGAGAAGCTGTAAACTTGGAGTCAATGGACCGGGCTCGGTGCCTCAACTCTCAGAGACTCTCTAAATGACAGCAGTGACATCTCCCTCGGAGAGTTGTTGTGAAGTCTCACCTCTACGTTCTTAATAGTGATACACATTTTAGCTGCCATATTGTTAAGAACAACAAGAACTAAATGTACCTGGGACTTGACAGAACAAGAAGAGGAAGAACGAGGAAATTATAAATAATAATTCTAAATTACTCCTAGTAGTAGTAATAGTAGTAGTATTCAAACACTGGCTTTCAAGTTATGGATCACCCAGTTCCTTCTTCCTTTCCTATGGCCTTTTGGATGCTTACCTTGAGCTCATTTATTCCACAGGAGCAAAGAAAGAACACAGAGAGCTTAAGTTCACTCAGGGCTACTGCACGTTATGCACATTAGACCTGGGGAAGGAACAGCTGGCTAAAATTACAGTATCTGAATTCCACCTTCCCATAGATTCATCTTGGTGGGAACCTAGATATCGATATACAAAGAACAAAATTGGCTAATTGATTGGTGGTGCCTCCTTTCACTAAATGCTTCTTTAAGAAGTGACCTCATGAATTTAACAGAGTTCCATGGTCTGGACACATGAACTAACTTACCTTGAATTAAGATAATGAGCCATGCCAATATTTGGGGAGAGCACAAGAATTGCAGAACATCAACAATCAGGTCAACTCCTGGTGCATCCGGTGACATCACCAGTCATTCATTCATTAAATCATTCATTCAACAAAAGGGAAAGAACTTGGAGTCTGGCTTTGAGTCCTCACTCTGCCTTTTATAAATGATATAACCTTAGTCAAATCACATGTCCCTTTCTTTGTAAATTGCAGGTCACAATAATTCCTACCTTGGAGATTTGCCATAGTAGTTTTAATTATTGTAATAAATAATAATAGCAATAACTGTGGCTCAGAGCCTAAAATGTGCACCAGGAACCTGGAGGCATTTTTGGCTTCTCCTTCAGGGGTGCCCATCCACATGTGGCAACAGATGGAGTAGAGCAGCGCCCTGTCCATATGGCACTTCCCACTTTAAGAACATTATTTTCAACCTTAAAGCCTTAAGTGGATGCCATTGCCCTCGGGCTCATGTGCCACAGGTAGATATTGAAGAGCATCTGCAAGCTTTGCAAAGTGCTGTGTTTCTAGTAAGACAATCACAGTTCCCTTAGACAAAGCCCTCTGTTTTTGGAGAAAGAGAAAGAGTTCAGGTGGGTAGGAAATGGAAAATAGAAAACACAAAGGTTCAGAAACCCAGGCTAAGCATCTCGAGCCAGATCTTCCCAACACAGAGTTGTGGTGAGCACAAAGCTTCTCTCAATGTGTCCCTGCCTAACCACAATTCAAGCACAGTGCTTTGTAAATAATGTGTGCTAATACGTTCAATAAATACTTAGCCGGCCACCTCGCCAGCATGGCTCAATGACTGAGCATCAACTCAGGAACCAAGAAGTCACTGGTTCAATTCCTGGTCAGGGCATGTGCCTGGGTTATGGGCTCGATCCCCAGTAAGGGGCATGCAGGAGGCAGCCAGTCAATGATTCTCTCATCATTGTTTCTCTCTCTCTCTCCCTCTCCCTTCCTCTCTGAAATTAATTTTTAAAAGTGTGAAAAAAATATATTTAGCAGGCCTTCTGTGGGATATGCAAGGTAAGAGAACCAAACGTGAATGCTATGGGCGCTCCCCTGAAGGAATTTGTCTGCTAAATGCTTGATGACTTAAATAGTTTTAGATAGCAGTTCTTGTTTATTAAATTCCATAGCACTTAACCTATCCCACTTTCAGGCAGAGTTCCTCCAGAGCCTGCAGCAGACCTCTCTTGCCAGAGATGGAAAGAAGCAAGCAATTGGGAAGAGTCCATGGCTGGTCCACTCATAGCACCCTGTGTCTCTCACAGCACCCAAAAGAGTGCCAAGCACACAACTTATTTATTCTTTTATTCATATTCTATCTGTCCATCTACCTACTGTCACACCTGTAAACGCCTTTCTTTTGAAGAGTACAAAACTGACCATAGTTGTCTATATCATTAGTGTAGTAATTGATGAGATAGGCAATGCATCCTTGGCCAGTTACATAATACGTAAGTCTCCAGTGAATGAGAGCTACTGTATTTACTGTCTTGTCAAACCTCACCACTTTCTCCCTCTAATTATACCTTCCCCTGGCCACCTACAAGTCATTGGCTATTTGTTCAAAGAGTATTGTAGTGGACCCCTTTCATGTCCCGCGTGGTTCAGGGTTCAAGTTCAGGGTTCGGGCTCTGGAGGAGGCCGCACACAAATGAAAGAGATTAGAAAATATTAATTTGGAAATATTGGGGGCCAGGCGGGAGCCCAACTCGAGGGAAAGGACTTAGCTTTGCTCTGGCCTAGAGATCCCTTTTATTAAGGCCATGGGATCCACCCATAGCTCTAGGCAGGCAATTCCAGTAATAGCCAATCAGCAAGGATTTACATAAGATTAAAAGGTGGAGGTTGCTTTAGCTATCATTGTCTCAACTAGACAGTGGGTGGTTGGCTCTGACCTTTCAAAGCTTCAAGGTTGACCAGCCTTCCAGGTTCCTTGTCCACACCTCTCTGCTAGTGAAGGCAATGGGTGGCTTCCAACAGAGTATACCTACAGAAAAAGCTAAGAGAGCCCATACAGTACAGCCTTACCCCACTATGCAATGAAACTCAGGCAACAACGCAGAGGACAGTGCTCCGGGCCCTATAGCCAGGGACATGTCAGAAAAAAGACCCAGGTGCTTAATGTTTTGCCTTCCATGTACTCTCATTTCAAGGAAATTAAATCCCAAATTGGAAAAGATGCTTGATTCAAAGAGTTAACCTTGAGAACAACAGAAATATGGAAATAGTCTGTTATTTTTATTGACTTTGAATTTTAAAGACCATTTGGGGCAGAGCTGTTCTATTATATGTAGCAAATGTATGTGTACACACATACTTCTTTGCGCATTTATGTATCCATCTGTAGCATTAAATCCCAGATATATGTGTTTATACAGGATGGGGCAATAGTAAGTTGTTTGTATGGAAAATTATACAATAATTAATAAGAATAGGTGCTGTGTTTATACATAGTCACAACTATAAACCTACTTTTGCCCCACCCTGTATATATAGCATTAGTGTATATTATATAATACTAGAGGCCCGGTGCATGAAATTCATGCACTGGTGTGGGGGGGTGGTCCCTCAGCCCGGCCTGTGCTCTCTCACAGTCCGGGACCCCTCAGGGGATGTCTGACTGCCGGCTTAGGCCCGATACCCCTGGCAGTCAAACATCCCTCTCACAGTCCAGGCTCTCACAGTCCAGGACCCCTCGCTCCTTACCACCCGCCTGCAGCGGAGGTGGGAGAGGTTCCCACCACTGCCGCTGCACTCACCAGCCATGAGCCCGGCTTTTGGCTGAGCGGCACTCCCCCTTTGGAGCGCAGTGACCACCAGGGGGCAGCTCCTGCGTTGAGCGTCTGCCCCCTGGTGGTCAGTGCGCATCATAGTGACCAGTCATTCCACTGGTCGGTTGATTTGCATATTAGGGTTTTATTATATAGGACTAGAGGCCCGGTGCACGAAATTCGTGCATGGGGGGGTGTGTCCCTCAGCCCAGCCTGCACCCTCTCCAATCTGGGACCCCTCGAGGGATGTCCAACTGCCCATTTAGGCCTGATCCCACCTACCGGGATCGGGCCTAAACAGGCAGTCAGACATCTCTCTCACAATCCAGGACTGCTGGCTCCCAACTGCTCGCCTGCCTGCCTTCCTGATTGCCCCTAACTGCTTCTGCCTGCCAGCCTGATCACCCCCTAACCACTCCCCTGAAAGCCTGATTGATGCCTAACTGCTCCCTTGCCAGCCTGTTTGCCCCTAAATGCCCTCCCCTGCAGGCCTGGTCATCCCTAACTGCCCTCCCCTGCAGGCCTGGTCACCCCCAACTGCCCTTCCTTGCAGGCCTGGTCCCTCCCAACTGCCCTCCCCTGCTGGCCATCTTGTGGTGGCCATCTTGTGTCCACATGGGGGCAGCCATCTTTGACCGCATGGGGGCAGCCATCTTGTGTGTTGGAGTGATGGTCAATTTGCATATTACTCTTTTATTAGATAGGATAGAAGCCTGGTGCATGGGTGGGGGCCAGCTGGTTTGCCCTGAAGGGTGTCCCGGATCAGGGTGGGGGTTCCCTTGGGGCATGGGGCAGCCTGGGCGAGGGGCCTGTGGTGGTTTGAAGGCCGGCCATGCCCCCCAGCGACCCAAGCGAAGGCCCTGGTATCTGGGATTTATTTATCTTCTATAATTGAAACTTTGTGGCCTTGAGTGGAGCCAAGCCTCCTGCTTGCTCCATGGCTGCAGCCATTTTTGTTGGGATTTATTTATCTTCTATAATTGAAATTTTGTAGCCTTGAGTTGGAGGCCTGGGCCGGCCAGGGTGTGCTGAAAGCTTGGCTTCCTCCATCGCCAGGGAAACCCAAGCCTCCTGCTCACTCCGTGGCCACAGCTATCTTGGTTTGGTTAATTTGAATACTTGCTCCTAATTGGCTGGTGGGTGTGGCTTGTGGGTGTAGCAGAGTGATGGTTAATTTGCATATTACTCTTTTATTAGATAGGATATGGCATTATTGCGCGCGCACACACACACACACACACACACACACACACACCCTGGTCAGCTTTTAGGGTTGGCTGATGAAGAGCTTTATTTGCATGTAAAACCAATGTATTTCATGAGAAGGAATTCAACCTAATAAAACATGGGTCCAAAGCATCTGCTTGGTTGCAGAAGAGTCATTTTGCATTAAAGGGTGCTCTTAGAGGGCCACCACTTAGAGCGATTCTGCCCCCTCTTCCTTTTCTTTGTTCCTAGAGTTCGTCCCGCCTCCAAATGATGTTATCAGATGGAAAACGCTGGGTTGGGGGAGGTCTGCAACAGCAAACAGCACAGCCGAGGGTTACACTCATCCAGGGAGGGGAGTAGCAACTATGGGAGAGGGCTACGGCAGTCTTGGATGCAGGTGCACAAAGTAAAAAAAGGGGGATTAGTTCCATGCAAACTGGTTAAGGGTAGAACCCAAGAAACCATCTGCTTGTCCCTGGCCCTTTCAGCCATTTCAAACCCCCTCCCCAAATGCTAGAACTCAGCTATTGGTATTGGAGAGAGTCCTTTTCTCATTCAAGTTTGGAACCAATTGAGAGAAAGTCACAGGATTCAAGCAAATGGAGATGAAAATAATGTTCTTGTTTGCTATGGACAGGATGTTTGTGTGACCCCCAAATTCATGTTTTGAGACACTACCCCCCAATGTGATGGTATTTGGAGATGGGGCCTTTGAAAGGTAATTAACTCATATGGGTAGAGCCCTCATGATGGAATGAGTGCCCTTATAAGTAGAGGTACGAGAAAGCTTCCTTCTTCTCTCTTGGTTCTCTGCCATGTGAGGACATGGCAGGAAGACTGCCATCTGCAAACCAAAAAGAGAGTCCTCACCAGAATGCAACCATGCTGAACCTTGATCTCAGACTTTCTAGCCTCTAGACTTGTGAGAAGCAAATATTTGTCATTTAAGCCCCCCAGTCGATGGTATTTTTATTATGTGCAAACTGCCTGTGACATCACTCACAGTGGGAAGATGTGACTTAAGTGTGCAGCAATAATGATGAGTTTTCTAATACCGAATCTCAGAATCAGACAGACTTCCCATCCATCACAGGCAGCACTGAATGATAACTAGGCCCCCCAACAGAAACATAACCTGCCCTCTAAAGGGCAGAATAGGGGCTCTCTGCTGGCCAGTCAGTCCCAAGAGAGGGAGAAATTGAGTCACATAACTCAATCGTTGCTTTCAAATTCATCCTTCTGTTATATCGCCTATCCTCTCTAGGATGAGTGAGAAAATGGGTCTGGAAAGGCCAAGAATGTTACTGTAATAGAAGACCCTACCACATGGAAGAAACATCATGCGTGGGAAATTAGCATTTCTCCAACATGAGCCAAGACATAAACCGTGCTGCAGGAGACAGTTGGAGGTCCTCAAAAATGGCTGAGAAAGTGGTGCTCTTCTTCCCAGGTCTGCTTCTTTCCTAACTTTTCATTTCTTTCTCTCTTTTTTTTCCGATTACAGTTTACATTCAATATTATTTTATATTAGTTTCAGGTGTACAGCACAGTAGTTAGATAATCATATATTTTTACAAAATGTTCCTCCTGATGTTTCCAGTACAAACCTAACACCATACATAGTTATTACAATGTTATTCACTATATTTCCTATGCTCTGCTAATGTTCTAGTGCTCACTCTGTTTGCAGTCTCTCGGGCTGCCCCTCTGCATTTTGGATCATAAAGCTCTTGCATGAGGGAAAGGAATAACAACTGAACCCGAGTTGGTTTTGGTTTGTTTGTTTTTACTTCAATGACTTGGTTGGAGTGACACTTTTCACAAGAAGAGAATGGATGAGGTGGAGGCCTCAGCCTGCTAACCTCTTCCCCGTCTTCCCAAAAAGGATGCAGAACACTAGCAAAAGTATTCAAAAGTCATGGCCCTATCTCATATTACCCTTCATAGCTAGAAAGGGATCAGATGAATCAACTCTACAGCACACTTTTGGATTCTCAAAGCTCAACAGTCCCCAGTAACATTCAGTCAGGCATTCACTCAACCAACATTTTCATTGAGCACCAAAAATTTAGGTAGCTCTGTACTAGGGGCTGAGGACATAGGCACAATCCCAGCCCTAATAAGATCTTTATCAATCCATTAGTCAAATAAGAATTTATGAGCATCTAGTATGCACCCCATTGGGCCAGATACTCAGCAAACATCTTAGACTTGTGCCCTCAAACCTTCTGAACGCAACAGTGGAAAGGACTGACACCAAAAATGTCCAGGGGACTCTTTTCCCCTCCCCACGTGGGAGTCTGTACTTGCTCTTCAATAAATTTCCACTTTTACTATAAAAAAATAAAAATAAAATAAAAACAAAAAACAAATGTCCAAAAGCCTGGTTTCCTTTGGGGAGAGATTTTTTTCAGATTTTCTGGGAGGGACAGAGGGTTTAGGAAAACAAAATAAATGGCTGATTCAATGAACTGAAATTAAATGTCTATCATGAAAGACTGGGCAACTTCCGAAGAAGGGTTGGTGGACATTGCCCTTAAGTGGGGGAAACCATTCTGAAAAATAATATGTGGTAGTTTTTAAAATGTTAAAGTAGTAAAAATTGCATCCTGCCCTTGATAGAGACATGGCTGCTGACCTTACCATGGCTCTTAGAGAAATAGATCTGTACATTTTTAGACGCTATAGAAAGATTTCTTTCTGCCTGGGCTTCTTCAGAGCATTCTACATTTTGATTAAATTTTAAAACACAGCAGGCAAAAGAATAAAGACTTTTTCCTCTAGTCTCAATATAACTGTGTATGAACAACAAAGAGCCAAAAAGTTCATATCTAGAAACTCGGGTGCTATTTGTAGCTCCCTAACGAGCAGAACTTTCTTTTGCCATCTATTCGTTCATTCATTTTGTTTCTAAAAACCTAAAATGAAGACAGGTGCTCAGTGAGGGCTTATTGGATGGATGGATGGATGGATGGATGGATGGATGGATGGATGGATGGATGATAGACAGATGGACGGATGGACGGATGGATAGGAAAATGTCCAGAGATCAACCCACAGTCCATCCAGCTTCCCACAGCACAGGGTGACTTCGGGACTGGCCAGCAGTAACTATTGTGTTTAGACCACCAGAGACTGAAAGTAGAAAAGTAGAATAAACTCGTTCAGAAAGATTGCTGCATCCAAGAATCCTCAAGTCAACAATAACCTCCGTTTAATCACAAATATCTACTGAACTTTTACTACATGCCAGGAGCCATGGGTACCAAGATGAAGACAACCACATGTTGCTATTCTTCCAGTTCACTTTCCCTTGTAGCCCCATTATCTTACCACCTTGTCTCTGACCAACTGCCCCTTCCTACCTTCATTTCCATGTCTATAAGTTTAGGGTTCCTAGTCTAATTATATGCTAAACCACTCCCTTACAAATGCCTTTAGCTCCTTTGTTCTGTCTCCTGTTGCCCACTCCTGACAAACCCTCACTTGTGGATGGAACCAAACCTACAACTGCCTCCTCTGTGCCAGCTAAGCATTGCTGGAAAAAGTCACATAACTGTGCCAACTGATTATAGATGTATCCCCAAACCAAATCATCTCCCAGTTTTCCCATTTCAGTAAATGGTACCACCACCCACTCAGATAGTCAAGCCAGAAATAACTCCTGAAATTCCCTTCTCTCTCTCACATCGTTTGTCCAAACCATCACCAAGGTGTTGATGCTATAACCAACATGAATCTGAAGCCCACCTCCATTCTTCACCTGCCACCACCTTGTCCAGTCTCCATCATTTTCCACCTGAACCCCTGAAATTGCCTCTGAATTGGTCTACCACTTTCACTCTGGTCTGCTTCTGGTTTATTCACCATGAATAAACAAAAGGGAACTATAACTCCTAAACTGGATCATAATTGCAATAGACACTACCTGCCTACATACCCTCACCATGACATAACATTGCCTTTAGGATCAAGTTCAAACTGCCCCTGTCCCAGAAAGTCCTACATGAATCTCCTACATACTGCTCCAGTTTTCATTCTCAGCATGTTCCCCCTTCCCCACAACACTGGTACCATATCACCTTCTATCAGTTCCTTGAAAATTCTGAGACCTTTCCCACCTTAGGGCCCCTGCACTTTCTATTCTCTTAGCCTGAAATACCTCTCATTCAAGTTCTCACATGAATGCTTGATCCCTCTCCTCCAAGTCTCAGCTTAGCTCAGATTTCATTTCCAAAAACAGACCTTCCTTAATTAATCCACCCAAACTAGGGTTTCCTGTTATTCCCTCCTAGCACTCTTTATTTCCTTTGTGGCACTTACTACAATGTATAACCCAATTTGTGTGCTTTCTTGTCTGATGTTGGTCCTCCCACTGGCCTAGAAGCTCCAAGAAAGCAGAGATCTTTAGCTCTCTTAACTAGGACACAGCAGAGGGCCTAGCATATGGGAAGCCATCAATGCTTTCCCCCCTGCAAAAAACAAAAACAAAAAACAAAGACATGGTCCTTGCCTTTACAGTATAGTGGGAGAAACGTATATACAAATGGACAATTTCCATGAAATGTTAGAGGTCAGATAGTCATGGGCAGAAGGTGCTAATAGAATGCAAGAGAGGGGCACTAAGCTCACAGTGGTGGAAAAAATAAGTGATACTTCATTTTACTGACCCAATAGCCTCCAAGTTCCACGAAATTCAAAAAGTAATCAGGTTCTTCTTACTCAATCCTAGGTTCTCAATGTTGAGCATAGTACATGGCACACAGAAGATGCTTCATCAATATCTGTTGCTTGGATGGATGGATGAATGGATGGATGATTTGACTTTCCTTCTGAGTCACTCAAAATGGTCAACTCCAAACGTGAGTTTAAAAATTTTAAATATAGTCTAAAATTCAAAATAATTAAAATGTCCAGCTACAGGGAAAATGTAAAGGAAATCATGGTACATCCCAGTAATTGAAAAAATATGTAGCCACAAAAAATATATATATCAATGAAGAATTTGTGACAAGATAGAAAGTGCTTATAAAATAATGGGGGAATATTACATGTACAGTACAAGTACCTATACGGTTAAACACGAAGGAAGAGCCCACTGAGGTCTTTCATATTAAACTTTGCATAATGGAAATGTTCAACATAGAGGAATAGAAAAATAATAAAATAAAAACACAACTCTTGTATCTCTCATCTTCAAAAATGATCAATTCAATGCCAATTTAATTTTCTCTCTTGCTCCAACCCAAAGCTATACACTTGACCCCCACCCACCCTGATCCATTGGGTTATTTTGAAACAAATCTCAGACATATCATTTCACATGTAAATACTTTAATATATATATATATATATATATATATATATATATATATATATATATATAAAAGATGTGAGCTCTTTTTTTTTATTATTGATTTCAAAGAGAAAGGGAGAGGGAGAGAGAGATAGAAACATCAACAATAAGAGAGAATCATTGATCGGCTGCCTCCAGCATGCCCCACACTGGGGATCGAGCCTGCAACCCAGGCATGTGCCCTGACTGGGAATCGAACTGTGACCTCCTGGTTCATACATCAGTGCTCAACCACTGAGCCACGCCAGCTGGGCCATGACCTCTTTTTATTAAAAAATATAATCACAATACCATTCTTATACCTAAATTTAAAAACACACACAAAACACTCTTCAATTTAATCAGATATCTAGTCAGTATTCTAATTTTCCACAATTGTCTCATGTTTTGTTTGTTTTATAGTTTGTTCAAATCAGAATTCAACAAGGTCTACATGTTGATGTACCTCTCTTCTTTTTTTAATGTATCTAAGTGTTTTTTAATACATTTTATTGATTTTTTTTTTAACAGAGAGGAAGGGAGAGGGATGGAGAGTTAAAAACATCAATGAGAGAGAAACATCGATCAGATGCCTCCTGCACATCCCCTACTGGTGATGTGCCCACAACCGAGGTACATGCCTTGACTGGAATTAAATCCGAGACCCTTCAGTCCGCAGGCCCCTCTATCCACTGAGCCAAACTGGTTAGGGCCATGTTGATGTATCTCTTAAATCTTATTTAATTTATAACTTCTCTCTCCAATTGCAACCACTCCCCACCTACCACACAGGCACTACTGGTACATTATGAGACAGCCTTTCCAAGCCTTCATAAACTGTTTTCTGATTTTCACTAGTAATCTATCTCTCCTAATAAACAAACAACAACTTACTGGACCCCCTTTTTAAGATATAACTTTAACCCATATGCTTGGACATTTTAAAATATCAAAATTTATCAAAGAGAGATAACCTGATTACACATTGTACTAGAGGATAGAGGAGTCGATTTTATACTACAGCTGATATAACACTTTTTAAAAACACTACTCTGGAGGGATGTTTCACAGAATTGAATAAATATTTTGCTTTGTTGATGCTGCCCTTGCCATAACTTTTTTTTCTTTTATTTTTTATTATTTTTTTATTTTTTAAAGTATTACATATATTAGTACATATATCTCCTTTTTTTTTCCCCCATTGACCTTCCCCTAGACCCTCCTACCCACTGTCGCATGCCCTCATCCCACCCCCGCCAGTGTCTTGTGTCCATTGGTGTGCTTATATGCATGCATACAAGTCCTTTGGTTGATCTATTTCCCTCCCTCCCCAACACTCCCCACCCTTCCCGCTGTAATTTGACAGTCTGTTTGATGCTTTACTGCCTCTGTATCTATCTTTTTATTCATCAGGTTATAATGTTCTTTATTTTCCATAAATGAGTGAGATCATGTGGTATTTTTCTTTCATTGCCTGGCTTATTTCAATTAACATAATGCTCTCCAGGTCCATCCATGCTGCTGCAAATGGTAAGAATTCCTCTTTTTTATAGCAGCGTAGTATTCCATTGTGTAGATGTACCATAGTTTTCTAATCCACTCATCTGCTGATGGGCATTTAGGCTGTTTCCAAATCTTAGCTATTGTAAATTGTGCTGCTATGATCATAGGGGTGCATATATCCTTTCTGATTGTATTTCTAGTTTCTTGGGATATATTCCTAGAAGTGGGATTACTGGGTCAAATGGGAGCTCCACTTTTAGTTTTTTGAGGAAACTCCATACTGTTCTCCACAGTGGCTGCACCAGTCTGCATTCCCACCAGCAGTGCACGAGGGTTCCTTTTTCTCCACATCCTCGCCAACACTTGTCCTTTGTTGATTTGTTGATGATAGCCATTCTGACAGGAGTGAGATGGTACTGCATTGTCGTTTTGATTTGCATCTCTCGGATAATTAGTGACTTCGAGCATGTTTTCATGCGTCTCTTGGCCTTCCTTATGTCTTCTTTCGAAAAGATTCTATTTAGGTCCGTTGCCCATTTTTTTTTTTTAAATGTCTTTATTGATTTCAGAGAGGAAGGGAGAAGGAGAGAGAGATAGAAACATCAATGATGAGAGAGAATCATTGATCAGTTGCCTCCTGCACGCCCCCTACTGGGGACCGAGCCTGCAACCCAGGCATGTGCCCTTGGCCAGAATCGAACCTGGGACCCTTCAGTCCGCAGGCCGATGCTCTATCCACTGAGCCAAGCCGGCTAGGGCCCATTTTTTTTTATTGGATTATTTAATCCTCCTTTTATTAAGTTGTATAAGTTGCCTATAGTTGTTGGAGATTAAACCTTTATCAGTGATAACATTTGCAAATATGTTCTCCCATACAGTGGGCTTTCTTGTTGTTTTGTTGAAGGTTTCTTTTGCTGTGAAAAAGCTTTTTATTTTCATGTAGTCCCATTTGTTTATTTTCTCTTTAGTTGGCCCTGGGAGTGGTATCAGTGAAGAAATTGCTTCGGTATATGTCTGAGATTTTGCTGCCTGTGGATTCCTCTAGTATTTTTATGGTTTCCTGTGTTATGTTTAAGTCCTTTATCCATTTGGAGTTTATTTTTGTGTATGGTGTAAGTTGGTGGTCTAGTTTCATTTTTTTTTTTTTGCGTGTATCTGTCCAATAAACACCATTTATTGAAGAGACTGTCTTGACTCCATTGTATGTTCATGCCTCCTTTGTCAAATATTAATTGAGCATAGTGGTTTGGGTCAATATCTGGATTCTCTATTCTATTCCATTGGTCTATATGTCTGTTCTTGTGCCAGTACCAGGCTGTTTTGAGAACAGTGGTTTTGTAGTACAGCTTGAAATCTGGTATTGAGATCCCACCTACTTTGTTCTTCATTCTCAGGATTTCTGTGGCTATTCGGGGTCTCTTTTTGTTCCAGATGAATTTTTGGAGAGTTCTTTCTAGGTCTGTGAAATATGCCATTGGTATTTTAATGGGGAATGCATTGAATCTATAGATTGCTTTGGGTAGTATGGACATTTTAATGATGTTGATTCTACCAATCCATGAACATGGTATGTTCTTCCATCTGTTTACGTCTTCCTCTATCTCTTTTTTCAGTGTCCTGTAGTTTTCCACGTATAGGTCTTTTACCTCCTTAGTTAAGTTTATTCCTAGGTATCTTAATTTTTTTGGTGCAATGGTAAATGGGATTGCTTTTTTAGTCTCTCTTTCTATAAGTTCACTATTGTTGCATAGAAATGCCATGGATTTCTTGGCATTAATTTTGTATCCTGCTACATTGCCAAATTCATTTATTAAGTCTATTAGTTTTTTTATGGAGTCTTTCAGGATTTTTATGTACAATATCTTGTCATCTGCCAATAAAGACAGCTTTACTTCTTCTTTTCCAATTTGGATGCCTTTTATTTTTTCTTCTTGTCTAATTGCAATGGCTAATACTTCCAGTACTATGTCAAACAGGAGTGGTGACAGTGGGCATCCCTGTCTTGTTCCTGTTCTTAGGGGAAATGGTTTTAGTTTTTGCCCATTGAGTATGATGTTAGCTGTGGGTTTATCATATATGGCTTTTATTATGTTGAGGTATGATCCTTCTATTCCCACCTTGCTGAGAGTTTTTATCAAGAAAGGGTGTGGGATTTTGTCAAATGCTTTTTTCTGCATCAATTGATATGACTATGTGATTTTTATCTCTCAATTTGTTTATGTGATGTATCACGTTTATTGATTTGAGGATATTGTACCATCCTTGCATTCCTGGGATAAATCCTACTTGGTTATGGTGTATGATCTTTCTGATGTACTGCTGGATCCGATTTGCTAGAATTTTGTTGAGGATTTTGACATCTATGTTCATGAGTGATATTGGCCTGTAATTCTCTTTCATTGTGTTGTCTTTATCTGGTTTTTGGTATTAGGTTGATGCTGGCTTCATAGAAGGAGCTTGGAAGTGTTCCTTCCTCTTGAATTTTTTGGAATAGTCTGAGGAGGATAGGTTTTAGTTCTTCCTTGAATGTTTGGTAAAACTCCCCTGTGAAGCCATCTGGCACCAGCCTTTTGTTTGCTGGAAGATTTTTATGACTGCTTTAATTTCTTCCATAGTTATTGGCCTATTGAGATGTTTAGATTCTTCCTGATTGACTTTTGGAAGGTTATATTTTTCCAGGAATATGTCCATTTCCTCCAGGTTGTCCAGTTTGTTGGAATAGAGTTGTTCATAGTATTTTTTAACAATCCTTTGTATTTCAGTGGGGTCTGTTGTTATTTCACCTCTTTCATTTCTGATTTTGTTTATTTGGGTCCTCTCTCTTTGCTTCTTGGTGAGCCTGGCTAGAGGTTCATCAATCTTGTTTATCCTTTCAAAGAACCAGCTCTTGGTTTTGTTGATCTTTTGTATTGGTTTTTTTTTTTTTTTTTTTTTTTTTTTGGTCTCTATGTCATTTATCTCTGCTCTAATCTTTATTATTTCCTTCCTTCTGCTTACACCGGGCTTTCCTTGTTGCTCTCTTTCTAACTCTTTGAGTTGTAGGGTTAGGTAATTGATTTCCATTGTTTCTTGTTTTTTGCAGTAGGCTTGTAGAGCTATGAACTTCCCTCTCAAGACTGCTTTCGCAGTGTCCCATAGATTTTGGATTGTTGTGTTTTCATTGTCATTTGTTGCCATGATGTTTTTTATTTCTTCCTTGATCTCTCTGGTAATCCAGGCATTATTTAATAGCATACTGTTTAGTCTCCATGTGTTTGATTTTTTTAAATTGTTTTTATTGTAGTTGATTTCCAGTTTTATGCCACTGTGATCTGAGAAGATGCTTGATATAATTTCTGTCTTCTTGAATTTGAAGAGACTTTGCCTATGACCCAACATATGGTCTATCTTTGAAAATGACCCATGTGCACTTGAGAAGAATGTATATTCTGTGGCTGTGGGGTGAAATGTTCTGAAGATGTCAACTAATTCCATCTGGTCTAGTGAGTCATTTAGGATTGATGTTTCTTTGCTGATTTTTTGTTTAGAGGATTTGTCCAATGGTGATAGTGGGGTATTAAAGACTCCTACTATGATTGTATTGCTGTCGATCTCTCCCTTGATATCCTCCAGGAGTTTTTTTTATGTATTTGGGTGCTCCTGTATTGGGTGCATATATATTTACCAGAGTTATTTATTCTTGTTGGATTGTTCCCTTTAGTATTATGAAATGGCCTTCCTTATCTCTTGTTATGTCCTTCAGTTTGAGATCTAATTTGTCAGGTATAAGTATTGCTACCCCAGCTTTTTTTTTTTTTTTTTCATTTCCATTCACCTGAAAAACCTTTTTCCATCCCTTCACCCTCAGTCTGTGTGCGTCTTTTTTTCTGAGGTGGGTTTCTTGTAGATAGCAGATATATGGGTTGTGTTTTCTTATCCAATCCATTACCCTATGTCTTTTGGTTGGGGCATTTAAAGTTATTATTGAGCTGAAACCGGTTTGGCTCAGTGGATGGAGCATCGGCCTGCGGACTGAAGGGTCCCGGGTTCGATTCCGGTCAAGGGCATGTACCTTGGTTGCGGGCACATCCCCAGTGGGAGGTGTGCAGGAGGCAGCTGATCGATGTTTCTCTCTCATCGATGTTTCTAGCTTTCTATCCCTCTCCTTTCCTCTCTGTAAAATATCAATAAAATATATTTTAAAAGAAAAAATAAATAAATAAATAAATAAATAAATAAATAAAGTTATTATTGATAGGTACTTATTTGTCGCCATTTTTATTCTTTACCCTGTGTTCCTTCTTCTCTTCCTATTTCTTTATTTTTACAGCAGACCCTTTAGCATTTATTGCATTGCTGGTTTGGTGGTAATAAATTCTCTTAGTCCTTTTTTGTCTGTGAAGCTCCTGATTTCACCTTCAATTTTGATTGATGGCCTTGCTGGGTACAGCATTCTTGGATTCAGACCCTCCTTTTGCATGACTTTGTATATTTCATTCCATTCCCTTCTGGCCTGATGAGTTTCTGTTGAGAAATCAGTTGCTAGTCTGATGGGGGTTCCTTTGTAGGTAACTTTCTGTATCTCTCTGGCCGTTTTAATATTCTTACTTTGTCGTTGGTGTCTGCCAATTTAATTATAATGTGCCTTGGCATCAGTCTTTTGGGATTCATTTTGCTTGGGACTCTGTGAGCTTCTAGGATTTGTGTGGGTTTTTTCTTCCCTATATCAGGGAAGTTTTCTGTCATTATTTTTTCAAACAGGTTTTCTATTCCTTGCTCAGTTTCCTCTCCTTCTGGAACCCCTATTATGCTGATGTTGTTTTGTTTCGTGTTGTCCCAAAGTTCCCTTAGGCTCTCCTCCTGCTTTTTAATTTTTTTTTTTCTAGAAGCTGCTCTACTTGGGTATTTTCCTACCTTGTCTTCTAGTTCACTGATGCAGTCCTCTGCTTCTTCTAGTCTACTCTTGATGCTTTCTATTGAGTTCTTTACAGCAGTGATGTCATTTTTCATTTCTTCTTGGTTCTTCTTCATTTCCTCTTGGTTCTTACTCATATTGTTGAATTTGTCTTCCATTCTTTTCAGCCACCTTATGACCATTTCTCTGAATTCTTTTTCTGACAGGTTGCTTGCCTCCATTTCGTTTACTTCCTTTTCTGGTGATGCCTGCTTTTCTTTCATATGCGGGCTGTTTCTTTGTCTCCCCATGGTCTCTCTTTTCCAGATGTCTGGTTATGTAGTTCTCTCTCTCCTGTGTTGATTTAAAGGCACAAAATACAACACAACCAGGTACAGCGCACAAGGCACTAAACAGAAATGTATTCATGATATTACTAACCGCAAATAAAGGTGTCCACCAGAGAAAGGCAAATTAGAGGATAGGAGAGAAAGAAGAAGAGAAAAGAAAAAAAAAGAAAGGAGTGCAAAAATGAAATTGGGAAAAGGCACAAAAAAGTAAGAGAGAAAAGAAAGAGAATAAGAAACAAGAGGGGAACAAACTATATATATGGGAGAAAATTCCAATAGAACAGCCACTAATCCCAACAAATGCCAGCAACAAGTACTTGGAGATGAATACAAACTACAAACAACAACTAATATCAAGTGAGGAGAGGGAAAACAGAAGCAAAAAAACAAACAAAAACCAAAAAAAAGAACAAAAAAAAGAATAAGCAGAACAATCTCACAAACAAGCATAAAAAATCGATATAATCAACATTCAAGCAAACAACAACAAAAGGACAGAGAGAAAAACAATTTTTTGGATAGTGAAGACAGAAAAGAGAGAGGTGTGTATGGACTTGGAGCAGGGATTGGACATTAGATGTATAAGTAGAGTGAATTTTTAACAGGGGGTAAAAAGAAAGAATAGGGAAAATCTAAAGCAGGAAAAAGGTAAGAGAAACAGGACAACAAAAGGGGAAAAGTTAGGAAGAGAGTGATGGCATAAAGGTAGAGTTGAGATAGAGTAAAATGATGCTAAAGGAAAGATGAAAATAGAATGTAGAAAACTAATCCCAAAGTAAAATAAAGAAAATAAAATGACACTTTTTTTTAAAAAAAGGTAAAATAGTAGTAGTAATAATACTGATTGACAATAAAAATGTAATAATTAAAAGGGTAAAATCAAGTGAGGAAAAAAGAAAAAAAATTAGTTTCTTAAGTAAAAGATGAAAAAAATGAATAAAAATAAAAGAATAAAAATAGAAAAATAAAAATAAAAAAATATGCAGTAGTGAAGGTCATTCACTTCCTCTGTTTGGCACACCTGTTTCCCAGTCAGGACAGTATTGAAGTTCCCTGCATTCCACTGCTCCTTGGTGTTATAAGCCAGTCCTGATTTTTAAGCAGGCAGTGTGTCTTAATTTCTTGTATTTCTTTATTTGTGATTACACAAGAGTCAATTTGTGATTCAACCCCTGGGTGGCAGTGTTTCTGGATTGACCTCCAGGTCTATAGGTCCTCTCTAGCTTGTGCTTAGATCCTGCTTTCCCTGTGGCACTCAATACCGGTTTGTGGGAGTGGGTTGCCCCAGAGCTGGTTCTCTGATGGTTATTCCCCACTCTGATCCCCAGGTTCCAGAAAAACAACTTTCCCCTGCAGTCCCTTAGGGTGTCCCCTATTGGGTGATCCTATGTATTGGGCTTAGTAATCAGAAGCAAGGATTTAAAGAGGAAAAAACGTAAGTGTGCGAACTCCGGGGCTGCGAGCAAGTCTGTGCAGTCTTTTTTCCCCCTTGGGTCTAAGCAGCTGGCACACTTTTAAAATTTTTAGGCTGTCCTTTTGCTTCAGATCAAAATGGGTTGCTTTTTATTTTTTATTTATTTATTTTTATTTTATTTATTTATTTTTTTAATGAATCTTTATTGTTCAGATTATTTTTTCCATATTATTGTTCCTCTTTTTTCCCCCCCATAGCTCCCCTCCACCTGATTCCCCACCCCACCCCATGCCCTTACCCCCCGCCACTGTCTTCATCCATAGGTGTAAGATTTTTGTCCAATCTCTTCCCGTACCCCTCACACCCCCTTCCCCCTGAGAATTGTCAGTCCACTCCCTTTCTATGTCCCTGATTCTATTATATTCACCAGTCCATTCTGTTCTTCAGATTTTTTATTCACTTGATTTTTAGATTCACTTGTTGGTAGGTGTGTATTCGATGTCATTTTGTTGTTCATAATTTTTATCTTTACCTTTTTCTTCTTCTTCCTCTTCTTAAAGAATACCCTTCAGCATTTCATGTAATCCTGGTTTCGTGGTGATGAAATCCTTCAGCTTTTTCTTGTCTGTGAAGCTCTTTATCTGACCTTCAACTCTGAATGATAGCTTTGCTGGCTAGAGTAATCTTGGTGGTAGGTTCTTGCTGTTCATCACTTTGAATATTTCTTGCCACTCCCTTCTGGCCTGCATAGTTTCTGCCGAGAAATCAGCTAACAGTTGTATGGGTACTCCCTTGTAGGTAACTAACCGTTTTTCTCTTGCTGCTTTCAAGATTCTCTCTTTGTCTTTTGCCCTTGGCATTTTAATTATGATGTGTCTTGGTGTGGTCCTCTTTGGATTCCTTTTGTTTGGGGTTCTGTGCACTTCCTGAACTTGTAAGTCTATTTCTTTCACCAGGTAGGGAAAGTTTTCTGTCATTATTTCTTCTAATAGGTTTTCAATATTTTGCTCTCTCTCTTCTTCTGGCACCCCAAAAATTCGGATGTTGGTACGCTTGAAGTTGTCCCAGAGGCTCCTTACACTATCTTCATATTTTTGGATTCTTTTTTCTTTTTGTTTTTCTGGTTGGGTATTTTTTGTTTCCTCATATTTCAGATCTTTGGTTTGATTCTTGGGGTACGTTGATCTACAGTTGAGTTTCTGTATATTCTTTATTTTAGACAGTGTATGCTTAATTTCTGACTGGTCCTTTTCCTTTTTTTTTTTTTTTTTTTTTTTTTTGGCATTCTCATTAAGATCCTTAGAGGTCTCACTAAGTTCCTCAGCAGTTTTTAGAAGATTCTTGAGTAACCTTATAAATGTGGTTCTGAACTCTATGTCGTCCAGTAGTTTGCTTTCTTCCATTTCTTTCATTCGTGACATGTTTCTTTGTCTCCACATTTTTCTGCTTCCCTGTGTTGATGGAATGGCTTTGTGTGGTAGGTGACCTATAGGGGCCAGTAGCTCAGCCTCCCCAATCACCTGAGGTGGACGCTCTTGGTACACCCCTTTGTGGGCTGAGTGCAAAGTCTTGGTATGGTTAAGCCTTGATTGCTGTTGGTACACTGGGAGGAATTGACCTCCAGGCCAATTGGCTGTGAGGACCCTCTGTGTCTATAATGGAAGAACTGCTGCACTAGAGACACGCTTATGGTGCAGGACTTGTTTCAGTGGGGCTTTGTTGCTCACTGAGTCTGCCTCTTGAATATGTCACTTATGGATGTAAGGAGTTGAAATCTGGTGTCTCACACTGACCACTAGGTACACTGGCTTCTGGATCTCCAATGTGGTGCAGGTCAGCTACTGTCTGAGGCCACCCATCAGGAGCTACAGCGAGAACTACAGTTTTCTCCTCTTTGCTTGGGGTTTGGAGGTTTTGGAGCTGTCTGACCTGGGCTGCAAGTTTGCTAGGTTAAGCTGCGATAGGACAGGCCATTCATAGGCTAAAGCCGCTGCTTGGAGCTTGGGTGGGTTTGTAGATTGTGCGGGGTGGGGGTCTCAGGGCGTCACTAGGCTAGGGCATGGCAAACAGCGATGGCTGCCAGTTAGCCGGCTCTGCATCTCCGACCGCGTCCCTGCGTCCCAAGTCCCAGCGGAGTAAACAATTATTCCTGCACACAGCCCTGTAAGCAAGCCACCCTCACTTTCTGACCCGATGGCAGACAGTCCAGCTTCTCCCCGTAGGAGTTTGGGTCCCCTGCGTCTCCCCAGAAACGGGAGTTCAGAGTAATCGGGAGCTTGTCTCCCTTCGGATTGAAAAAAGCAGCACTCCCAGTTGCCCGCCGCCAGCCCGATTCGCGTGCCTCTGTACCTCAGCTTTTCAGCACTTGTGCACGTCTCAGTGCTCTTTTCTCTTTCCTTCTAGTTGTAGAATTTCCACTCAGCCAGCTTTCCCGTGGTTCCAGGTGATAGACGTTTTGTCTTTTAGTTGTAGTTTTGAAATTGTTGTGCGAGGCAGCAGTTTAGGTGTTTACCTACACCGCCATCTTGGATCCTCCTTGGTTGCTTTTTAGAGATCCCTTTTGTTAGCAGCTCTGAGGACCCCCTTCCACATTCACGGATCACGCCAGTCCCAACAGCCGCAGATTTTTCTAGGCGCAGACTTCCCCTGGTCCTCCAGCTCCCGCAGTGCGCGCGTTTCTCTGTCCTGCTGGGCCAGAGACCTCACCTTATCCCAGGCGAAATCTGACCTTTCCGTGGTGGAGTGTAGAGCTCCTCTGAATCCGTGTGTTTGCACCAATTGGGGACTGGTGTTCTGCAGTTTCCAGCTGTTTGTTGGGTGCCATAATTGTAGATTTTCAGGCTTCCGATAACATCCACTTTCCCTTTCAAGATGGCGCAGTCTCCGCGTCCGAGCCGATTGCTTGCTCCGGGAGGGAACCCAGCAGCAGTGGGGGCTGCCCAGTCAGGGGAGCCCTGTCCAGCAGTCCCCCACCTTCTCCTGGAGTATAGCTGTCCCTTAACTCACCAATAGACACTTCTCATGCAACCCTCAGCTGTTCTTTCTATCTGCTCCGGGACAAGGCTCGGGACACATCTGTCTATTCTGCCACCATTTTTTTTATTCCCTTGCCATAACTTTTAAATAATATGCATGAAACGAGACAGTGTTTCAAACAGCAATACACATCATGACATCATGGTGGCAGTGGTCCTTCTTCCAAGACCACCTTAAGCTTTTTCATACTTTCTCTCTGTGAAGTGGGGTAAAACTAATAGCTTCACAGGAAAAATCTCAGAGGGCTCTTCCCAAGTTATTCCCAAGCTGACACTAGTCTGTGAAGAGCTGGTTGGTGTGAAGTAAAAACACAGGGAGTAACAGATATCTGTGAATTTATTTGGGTCATCGAGATGCTATTAACTGCAGGGTTTTGACAGGAATGCTGTGAAATCTCCTCCCAAGCCTGGTGTCCCTTAGGACCCAGGAGGAAGCACATGCCCAGGGCCTATTTACTCTTCAAGCCAGTCTCCCTGGGCTTGCACTTCACCACCTCACTTAACACCTGACCAGACAGAGCTCTGCCCTGTAAGCTCAAGGTGCGAGCCTCATTACTGCTTTTCCTCTGGTGCTTGCCTGGGATTTGTCCAGCGTTAGAACTGGCAAGAGTTCAAAGCCGATGGCACCTTCGTGACTTGAGTCAATTAACAAAGGATTCCAAGCTAGCCTGGAAGGCCCTGCTGCCAGAAGGGTCCTGGAGCAACAGCTGGAGTAAAACTAAGAAAAACAACTACAGAGCAATCTGAGAAAATGTCAAGGCCAACACAAACACGCTGACCCTGGTAAGGCTTGACCTGAACTGGGAGAGGTTGGCCTATCCTGCCTTCAGGCTGGCAGCCGAGGAGGGGAGCTGTGGCCTTCTTGCCAATTCTTGGGCCTTTCCAAATCGTCCCAAGGCCTTGCTCCACAGCCCCGCCCTCTCCTGATGTGGCTCACTCTAGGGATCAAACATCTGGGCCGCCACTGTCTCCTCCAGGCAGACCCTCTCTCCCACAAAACGTCTTCCTGTGATGAACCCACATGTCCTGTGCATCAGGGGTGGCTGGAGCCCAAAATTCTAATAGCAACAAAAAGAAGAAGAAAAAGAAAAGGGAAGGAGCAGCAGCTTTAGGAAGAGGGGTGGATAAATAGTTCCTCAAGCCTATAAAGACACTCAGAACCTAAATAAGTAAGTGTTAAGATTCCAGGCTCAACAATTCATCTTTTTCTCTTCTCCTCCCTCCCTTTAAATGGTTCAGAGTGTACTCGCCACTGTTTATACAAAAGCAAATGCCTCTCTCAAGATAAATGGACTTTCTGTAAACTCACAGCTGTATAAGCTACAAAAGTCACAGAGGTAATTAATTGATGAAGGCCACAGCTTAGTTTATAGAGACACAGAACAAAGGGCAGCCCGGATCACAGTTTTGTTACTACTGTAGGTATTGAACCCAATGACTATTTCGAGATCCCATAAAGTCAATCAGACTAAGATGAGGAAAAAAATTACGCTAAAGTGGGAAAGGGAAAATAAGGAAGATTTCCTTTTGTTTTCTATTAATTTGCAAATGTGTGGGTTCTTAAAAAGTACTTTCATGAGGACAGTGGCTCCTCTGGAGGAGGGGAGGTGATAGGACAAGAAGACAGTGGCTGAGAAGAGGGTCTTGCGGGGAGGCTAGCAGTGTTACCCCAGTTCCGGCCCTCTGTGATGGTCATACTGAGGTTTGCTTTGTGATCACTCACAGAGTTGTACTTTTCTATTTTGAACATTTTTTCAGTGTGGGGGTAATGTTTCTCCAGAATATCTATGTGTTGTTGGTTTTTTTCAAGGTTATAATAGTCCTTAAGTAATATACAATCCCTAAAAAAAAAGTTTTGCAAAAGTATATTTTTAAGTACTTTCTCCTTATGGGCAGCTCTAAGAACTCCCTGTTCCTTAAAGTGTGTCCCTCAACCAGCTGCTTCCAAGTGATCTGGGCTGACTGTCGTAAGAGCGGAGAAAGGATCCCCTCCAGCCCCACTGATGCTGACTTGGAGGAGGGGGGCCAGGAGGGAGGGAGGAAGGGATATCTCCAGAGCCCATTATCCAAGTCAGAAAGCTGAGAATGCTCCTTCGCGCCTGCCTCTCAGGCACTGCCTTGCTCCCCTGACTTCCTACTATACATCCTGGCTCCGTTCTTGCCCTCCACCCACCAACCTCCACACTGCTTCCAGGACAGTGTTTCTAAAACATAAATGTGATTATTAACAAGAGACCCCCTTTGCTAAACTCCTTACACACATACACACACACACACACACACACACACACACACACACGCCCAGCCCCCTAGCCTGGTCTACAACTGGACTTCTCCACCCTCCTGGCCACTGTGTGTACATATGGCCCCCACACCTCCAACCATCTCTCTAGTTCCCATAGGCACCATGTTCTTTCACGGCTTCTTGCCTTTGCTGGTTTTGTCTCCTCTGCCTAGACAGCCTGCCCATCCCTTCTTCTCCAAGCAAAGTCCTACTCAGATGTCACCTCACACGCCTTCCTTTCCTGATGCCTGAGACCCTCTGGCTCCTCCCCCTGCCATGCCATCAACACTAGAATGCTATATTGTGTCTGTTTTTACGGAGAACTTCCACATCCGGTTGTAAACACCTAAAGAAAGGGACTCTGCCTTGTTTCTCTTTGAATTCCTAAAAGACTTGACACATAGTAGGTGCTCAGTAAATATTTCCTCCATTGAATTGCATCGACTCTTAACAAAAACCCAGTAAAACCTATTACTTAGCCCCTCAGCCTTGGGCTCTCTTACCTAAACTGCTCTCTTTTGGCTCCTTCCCAGTCATGGTGAACACCTGATCATTTCTGGCCGACAAAGACGCTGCTACTAATGCAGTCTTTCTTTACTAAGCCTCCTCTCATTGGCCAGCCTTGGGCCCGAGCAGCCAGCACTGGTGCCAGCAACTATAGCCATTACACGTTTCTCCTGCCAACACGGCCATGACCCAGGCCCGCCCTGAGCATGGTCACTGGAAAGCATTCAGTCTTTGCCAGTCGGCAGAGCCTTCTCTGGTCACTTTCTGAAGCGGAGGCAGCAGGTAGAATTACCCTCACCTAGGGCAGAGATGTCTGGCAGGATACTTACCTCCTTCTAAACCAAACCCCCTTTTCTTCGAAATGCCTCTGCCACGAAGACTTCTGCCTTCCTTCCCTGGAACTTGCCTTCTTGGAAGCTGCTTTTCCAGCCTCAGATGGCAGAGAATCACCTTGGGATGCTTTGATTTCTATGAATATTTGCATTTGACTCAGTGGCTGGGCACACCATGACTGAGAACAGGTTCAGTGGGCCAACCATAGGTCCATAAAGCATTCTATTAAAAAAATGAAGTCATGGACAGCATTTCATAGTATAGTGTGTTTACATCAAAAAGGGCATGAGGTAAAGCTCAAAGTGTCATAGAAGAAACTTAAAGATCACCAAGTCCACCCTCCCATTTTACAGATAGGAAACTACAGCCCAGAGAGGTGTGGTGGCTTGCCTAAGATCACACAGCAAGTTGATGGGGAGCTTTGCTCCTTCAGGGCTCTTTTCGGCTTCCATACTCAAACTGGAGGACTTATTGGCAAAAACAGAGGCAGGGTTTCCCAACACCTCTGCCCAGTCCATCTCCCATCTGCTTGATTCCTTATAACAGAATTACACTTCTAATCCCATGGCTTGTTTATTTAAAGTGCACACCTAACCCCTCAGAAGCATTTACAGTGATTCCACTAAAGTCATGGTTTCTAAACCTGCACCAGACCACCTGGAGTGATTTCTTCAAATATATTTTTATTGATTTCAGAAAAGAAGAGAAAGGAAGAGAGAGATAGAAGCATCAATGATGAGAGAGAATCATTGATCAGCTGCCTCCTGCATGCAACCTGGGCATGTGCCCTGACCAGAAATTGAACTGTGACCTCCTGGTTCATAGGTCGATGCTCAACCACTGAGCCACACCAGCTGGGTTCGAGTGATTTTTTTTTTTTAAATATGGAATCCTGGTCCTCATATTGGTATTTTCCATTTCAATAGGATGGGACTCAAGAGTCTGTATTTTTTAACTCCTCCACTAATTCCCCTGTAAGGCAAAATTTCAGGACCACCCTGCCAAGTTGCCTTGGAGATTCTTTGCTTCTATGTAATATGGCATCTCTCATCTCTAATTTACTGGCAATCCATAATTCCTAATTGTTTTTTAAAGTTACAATCAGAAGTATGGGTTTGTTGTCTAGACTTCCAGCAAGAAAACAAACATTCAGAGAGAACAGGAAAGTCACTCAAGGTCACCAACAGACTGTCTTCATCAGTTATAGAACCCCAGAGTTTTTACTCACCACGAGATGCTGCTGCTCTGTGGAATAAGCGGCCAAAGGGAGACCTGTGACCCTGAATGACTCAGCCATTGACCTGCAAGGTGAAAGTCGATTAATGTCCATGCACCAACTTTTCATCCATGACATGCGAGTGATAATGCTTGCCTCCATTTCAGGTGACAGATGCTTATAAAACACTGAAAGTATAAAAGTGTTAAAGAGAAGACAGTCTTTTTGAAATAACTTAGACATGATATTCTCCCTTAAATGGCTATGTCAAGTAAAATTTCCATTTAGATACAGCAGGGTAATATGAACTATGAGAGTGCTGATATTTTAAACCACTCTTCACATAACTTGGGCTGATGTGGTGGCCTCGCTCAGTGTAGCTACTTCAATTTATAACTTATTGAAATCACCCTAACACCAAGATACAACTTTTTTGGTTCAGTTGATTCTTTTCATTTCCAAAACCAAAACCCGATTATAGACCTTGCAATATGGAAGAGGCCTCCATGGCAAACATCATAAACCTTTTCAACAACAAAAACCGGACCCAAGGAGCTGGAAGCTGGGAGTAGCTGAGACCTTTGCTTAGTGATCCAAAGAAGGTTCCATAACTTTGCAGGCCCCTGGGAGAACTCTGTGTTAGCCCTCTACATCACCTTTGTCCCAACTCCCACTAATCCATGGCCTGCTCCATAGAATGCTTTTGATAGAATTGAAAGCTTAAGAAAGCCTTGAATAAATTCAACTTAAATGTATGAGATTTCAATGGCTACCATCTGCTGGGATTTAAGATCCTGTAATGCTGAAGTTGTTTTGCAATTTACATTCCCCCGTTTCCATCCATGTTATGCTCATACTCAGAGCTCCCTATGGTTTTCCCATTGGTCTGTGGGAGGGGAAGCTCTCTCTGATATTCACGTATATGCAGTGGGACACCACAGAGAGAGCAAGTAGGCAGAAATATTGGGGGGGGGGGAGAGGAGAGAGAAGAGAGAGAGAGAGAGAGAAAGAGAGAGAGAGAGAGAGAGATCAGAAAAAATGGAGCACTGGAACAGACCAGAGAGAATGAACAAGACACACAGTGAAATATAGAAGTCATGTACAAAAACCAGAGAAGTGAATGCTAAAACAAAGAACGGAGAGGAAAGAAGTGAATGCAAAAACAGAATGGAGAAGAGAGAAGTGAATGCAAAAACAGGGACTAGAGAAGAGAAGGAGGGAGAGAGGGGAGAATAGGATATCTACCTTTCAAGCTATCCACATGCCAGGTGAGATGGTAAATGCTAGAAACAGGTCTCCATCCCAGATTGTTTGGGGTGGAGGCAGTAGAAATCGAGGCAAGAGGAACAGTGGTTGCAGAGA
This sequence comes from Plecotus auritus, assembly GCF_963455305.1. Classification (NCBI taxonomy): domain Eukaryota; kingdom Metazoa; phylum Chordata; class Mammalia; order Chiroptera; family Vespertilionidae; genus Plecotus; species Plecotus auritus. Next base: position 141,342,373 of record NC_137776.1, on the reverse strand, counting down.
AGAGGAGAGACGGTATGCTGACCACACCAAGCCCTGAGCCAAGGAAGCTGTAGCCATTCCGGCTGACCTGGCAGGCTACCATGAACACGGGAGCACAGCTGCTCTGATTTCCCAGTCCCCATGGAGTACCAGCCACGACCGACCCAGGCCAGTCTGGCCCGAGGAGAGAGAATTCCCAGTGGACAAAACAAATGAAAGTCTTTCCACCCTGTAAACTGCAAACTTGATGGGACTCCGCCCTCAGGTTTGTCCGTGAGGCCAAATGAAGGCATCTGGGCTGGTGTGCCAACCAAGGTTGTGAGGATGCTTAGAGCTCCATACAGAGCCTAAGTCTGGAGTTCCTTGCAGAACCTAAGTCTCTGGGGTAGTCAAAGCTAAGGGAACCACAGGTGTCCACCTTTTTGAGTCAGCTAGGCTGCTGTAACAAACCACCATAGAGTGGGTGGCTTATACAACAGACACTTCTCATAGTTCTGGAATCCAGGAAGTCCAAGATGTCCTGCCAGCCAATTTGATTCCCTGTGAAAGCTCTCTTCCTACTTTGCAGATGGCTGCCTTCTTGCTGTGTCCTCACATGGCAGGGAGAAAGATCACCTCTCTTGCTTCTCTTCTTATCAGTGCACTAATCCCATTCTTAAGGATTCTACCCTTAGGACATTATTTACCTCCCCCAAAGCCCAATTCCAAATGCCACGATCACGTTGGAAATTGACGTCAACATATGAATTGGGGGAGCACAAATATTCAGTTCATAACACCACTAGTATGTGTTTTGTTCTTTTGTTGTTTTGTTGTTGCTAACAGTATTGCAGACGTCCCCCATTTCCCTCCTTTTGTCCCCCTCTGTTGTCTGTGTCCATGGATTATGCCTATATGTTCTTTGGCTAATCTCTTCCCATCCCTTCTACCCCCTTCCCCTCTAAGATTCGTTAGTCTGTTCCATGCATTTATGTCTCTGGACCTATTTTGTTCATCAGTTTATTTTGTTCATTAGATTCCACATATAAATGAGATCATGTGATATTTGTCTTTCTCTAACTGACTTATTTCACCTAGCATAATAATCTCCAGGTCCATCCAGGCTATCACGAAGGGTAAGAGCTCCTTTTTTATAGCCACATAGTATTTCATAACGTATCTATATATATAAAAGCCTAAGCGACTGGTTGACCTAACGATCGAATGACTGGTCACTATGATGCGCACTGACCACCAGGGGGCAGATGCTCATATATATTAGAGGCCCAGTGCACAAAATTCATGCACAAGTAGGTCCCTAGTGGCTGCTGGCCAGGGTCTTCCTTAGTTCCGCACCACCCCCTGGTGGTCAGCATATGTCATAGTGAGCAATTGAACTCCCAGTTGGTTGAACTTCTGAAGGGACACTGTATATTAGGCTTTTATATATAGAGATATATATATCCCACTTCTAGGAATATGTCCCAAGAAACTAGAAACACCAGTCAGAAAGGATATATGCACCCCTATGTTCATAGCAGCACAATTTACAATAGCTAAGATTTGGAAACAGCCTAAGTGCCCATCAGCAGATGAGTGGATTAAAAAACTGTTGTACATCTACACAATGGAATGCTATGTTGCTGTAAAAAGGAAGGAACTCCTACCATTTGCAACAGCATGGATGGAACTGGAGAGCATTATGCTAAGCGAAATAAGTCAGTCAGAGAAAGATAAATATCACATGATCTCACTCATTTGTGGAATATAATGAACAACATAAACTGATGAACAAAAACAGATTCAGAGACAAAGAAGCATCAATCAGATGCTCAAACCTCAGAGGGAAGGTAGGGGAGGGTGGGGGTAAGGGGGAGAGATCAACCAAAGGACTTGTATGCATGCATATAAGCCTCACCAATGGACACAGACAGCAGGGGGGAGAGGGCATGAGTGGGGGGATGGGAGGTGGGGAAACAATGGGGGGATAAGGACACATATGTAATACATTAATAAAGAAAAAAATAAAAATTTACAAAGATATGAACTGGATGTAGGATTACTATATGTACATATTATACACATATATATAACATATATATATACACATATATAGCATGTATATATATGCTAATACTTTACCATATTAGCTTTGAATCTTTATTCTAAATGTTACATCTACACTTAAGAGACATATCTGAAATTTTCCCTGATCCTGTTTCCTGAGAAGTAACTACAATCAGCAAAGTTGTGTTGACCTGTTAATTCCATGTTTTTATGTTTTTACTACATATATATGAATCCATAAACAATAATTGGCTTTATTTGAAAGTATTTTTAAATTTGTATAAAATATAATACATAGGATCCTAAAGCTTGCTCTTTAAAATTTAAACATTATGCTTTTGAGCTTCATTCATATTGTTACACAGAAGTCTAATTTCCTCAGTTGTTGTATATTATTCCCTTATCAGAACAGTCCTCAATTTATTTATTCATTCTTCTTTAGCAGACTTTTGGTCTTTATTTTTTGCTGTCAAGTGCTTGTGAGTGTTTCTCTAGGATTCATTCTTGGCAATAGGATAAATATATCTTCAATTTCTTATAGATATTACCAAATTATTCTTATAACAGTCCTCCCAATTTATGTTCACCAACAATGTGTAAGGTTTCCTTTTTCTCTAACCCTCACTAATATTGACTTTTAATGTTCACTAATCTGATGGGAACGAGATGGCATCTCATTTTTTTAAAATATATTTTTATTGATTTCAGAGAGGAAGGGATAGGGAGAGAGAAACATCATTGATAAGAGAGAATCATTGATTGGCCACCTTCTGCATGCCCCCTAACTGGGGATCGAGCCTGCAACCCAGGCATGTGCCCTGACTGGTAATCAAACCATGACCTCCTGGTTCATAGGTCGATGTTTAACCACTGAGCAATTCCAGCCGGGCTCATTTTAATTTTAATTTGCATTTATATGATGACTGGTGAGATTGAGTATCTTCCCCTTCAGGTGAGCCTCTACTATGGCTTGCCTGTTGTATTCTTTTCTTTGTCTAGTAGGTTGTTTCTCAGTTATTTGCAGGATTTCTTTGTGTACTCTGGATGCTAATCCTTTGTTTATTGTGTGTAATGCAAAGTCTTCTCCCAAAATGTACTTTATATTTTAAGTGTGTTTTTGGTGTCTTTTATTGCTTACACTAAGTTTTTCTTAATATAGTTAAATTTATCAAGTTTTTACTTATGGTTGCAATTTTTATGTTTTATTAAAAAAATTCTTCCCTGTCCTGAATGATAATCTCCTATAAGTCTTTTTAAAGTTTTGCTTTTCATATTTAGGGCTTTGGTTATTCTTGAATATATTTTTAGTATAATAGGACTTAGAAATATACTTTAACTTTTTCTCATATAATATATCCAAATGCCATAGCAACATTGAATAGTCCATCATTTTCCCTATTAATTTGAAATGCTTCTTTTATCACATTTATCATGTTTTCATGTATATTTGAGTATCTTCATGGGCTCTTATTCTATTTTATTCATCTTTTTGTTTTATCACTCTACTATTATCACACTTTTGATTAAATAGCTGTATAATAACTCTTGATATTTGCTAGAGTAAATCTAGTCCCTCCATCTACCTTCTTTAATTTTTCAAAATTCTCTTAGTTTATTCTTAGCTTCTTCATCTTCCACATTAATTATCAGATCCACCTGCCAATGCCTATGAAATGCCTATTTGCAACTGCATTAGTTAGAAGTTGATCACAAACACAAAACCACTATGAATATTATAGGACTAGTGACCCAGTGCATGGATTCGTGCACATTGAAAGGAAATTAATTAGAAGGTGTTCAGCGGCGCAGGACTGGGCGAGACGGGCTAGACATGCCCTGGAGCCAACCTCCCGCAGCCCCTCCCCTGTGTCTGCGAAGTGAGCAGGGTCCCTCTGGCAGGTGGGGTCCCTTGGCCTTGCCTGGGGGGATCAGGCCAGAACTGGCTCTCTGACATCCCCTGAGGGGTCCCAGAGTGCAAGAAGGCACTCTGCAAAGTTGCTGTTGTACAGGGTGTGGAATGCAAACACAAGTGTGCAGTAAACCAGATTCGGGGCTGACAGTGCCCCAGCAACAACATAACCCACGGCCTAAGGTGGAATCCATCACACGGCCCCACAAGGAATCGGGATCCCTCCTCTATGTTTTCGGGGTACGTCACCCAAGAACCGCCACTGCCAGCTTGGCAGCTCCTGCATTGAGCATCTGCCCCCTGGTGGTCAGTGCATGTCATAGCGACCGGTCTGACAGGTAGAGAGACACTTAGCATATTAGCCTTTTATATAGATAGATAGGGATTGGTTACAGGGCTTAAATCCTACACGTTTGTGCCAGCTAAGCATTTTACATAAGGCAGTTGGTTCTGCGTCTCATGTTGGACCTAAAGTCAACAAGGCAAGCAGAAGGGAAAGAAGAAGAATGGGGCAGAGAAGGGACAATTAGGAACCCACATTGGCAAACCCCCATCTTCTCTTGCTGTCCCCAACTTCAGTGATGCAGATGACTATCAGGACAAGCTGGCACCCTTCCTCATAAACTGTCGCACAAAGCTGGTCCAGCTGCCACTCCACGAGTTGCCACAGGGCCTGGTCCTAGACTGACCTTCTCAGCATAAAAAATGAGTACTGCTTCACCTCCACCTCCCAACCCTTAAACAGATGTTTCTATTTTTACATATATATTTATTGAATTTATTGGGGTTACATTAGTTAATAAAATTATATGTTTCAAGTATACAATTATATAATACATCATCTGTATAATATTGTATTGTGTGCTCACCACCCAAAGTCAAGTCTTCTTCCATCTCTTTACCCTCTTCTACGTACCCCCACCCTCCTTTCCCTCTGGTTACCAGCACACTATTGTCCTTGTACATGTGGTTTTTTGGTTTTTATTTTTATTTATTTATTTTTTTGTTTAATCCCTTCACCTATTTCACCCAGCCCTCCAACTTTCCCTCCCCTCTGACAGCTGTCAGTCAAGAAATTTTTCTTCACCCGGGACCCGGGCTTCCCTGGAAGTCCCCGCTTCATCCAGAAGGATGGAAGGATGTCTGGTCTAATTAGCATATTACACTTTTATTATTATAGATTATAAGCCTTGAAATCACATAGTATTAGCTCTCAAAATCTGTGGGGTTTTTTTCAAAGTTGCCTTTGCTGTCCTAGGTGCATTTTAGAATCTGCTTATTAATTTGTACCAAAAAAAAAAACAAAAAAAAACTGCTAGGTTTGATTGGCATTGTTTGAATCTATAGATCAATTTGGGGTAGAATTGCTATCTTAACATTAATTTCCCACTCATGAACAAGGTATTTCTCTCCATTTATTTGGTTTTCTATAATTCTCACTGTAATGATTTGTAGTTTTCACTATGTAAGTCTGCCATAACTTTTGTAGGTCTTTTATATTTTTTTAGCCCTGAGTATTTCATATTTTTTGATGCTTTGTAAATGGTACTCAATTTTGGACTGTTGCTAAAATTAAAATACCATTATTGTGGATTAATCTTATATCTTGCAACCTTGCTCCATTCATTAGTTCTAGTAGCTTTTTCTAGTAAGTTTTATTGAATTTTCTATCTAAATGATGTCATCTGTGAATAAAGACAGTTGAATTTTTTTTTTTAACATTGCTAGATTCAATTTGCTAACATTTTGTTAAGAATTTTTGTACATATAGTCATGGAGAATACTGGTCTATAGTTTTCCTTATTCACAATGTCTCTGTCTGATTTTGTTATCAAGGTAATTAATGCTGACCTCATAGAGTAAGCATTTCCTTCACTTAAAAGATTCTGAAGGAGTTTCTGTAGAATTGGTATTATTGTTTCCTTACATGTTTAGGAGAGGCCCCGCAGAGCTCCCTAGTTCCTTTTGCCACGTGAGCACACAGTGAGAAGTCTGTGACCAGGAGAGGGCCCTCACCCGGCCATGCTGTCACTCTGATCTTGGACTTCCAGCTTCCAGAACCGTGACAAATTTCTGTTGCTTGTAAGCTAAAAAAAAAAAAAAATTCTTATGATTCATCCTAATTCAGGACCGTTCAAGGAAGGGAAGTCTGGGTAACAAAGTTTATACCTAGCTAAATTGACACTGTTGATAGCTACCTTGGAGATTTTATTTGGAATGGCTTTAAATTATAGATTTATTTATACTAATTGAGATCTTTAAAATATTGAATCATTCCACCCATGAAACCAGTTTATCTCTCCTTTCATTCGATCTTCCTTTATGTCCCTTGAAATGTTTTTAAAATTTCTCCAGAACAGTGTTGCACATACTTTGAACCTTAAGTACCTTATTATTTTTATTTTGAATGGAATCTTTTAAAATTACATATTTAATTGATTGCTAATGATTTGTAGCAAAGGTTTTGATTTCTATAAGTCTGTTGAAAGTGTACCTGCTACTGTGCTGAACTATATTAGTTCTAATAATTTGTGTGCTTAGAAATTTTTATTTAAACAACTCTATAAAATACAAATGTTGAAACCTTTGCCTCTTTCTTCCCAAATCTATGCCTTTTGTTTCTTCTCTTTATCTTACTGAATTCACTTGAATTTCCTCTATAGTCTTGACTAGACGTAATGAAGGGGGCATCTTATTGTCTTGTTTCTGACTTTAATGGGAAAGCTTCTAGATTTCACCATTAAGTATCATGTTTCTTATACAACTTTGGAATGTACTATATATTAATGTAAAAACTTTTAGTTCTATTCATAGTTTCAATTTTTTTATCCTGAATAAATTTAAATTTTAATTAATGTTTTTTCTTTATCATTTAGGATAATCATGTATTTTTCTCCTTTATTCTGTCCCCACCTCCTGGTATTCACACCTTTGTGTAATCACCTCCCATTAGTGTGGGTTGGACCTAGTGGCAGATATGATGGTATGTCACCTCAGAGATTAGATTTTAAAAGATTTTTCTAGTTTTATAAAATGAATTAGTTTTCTGTCTTGTGCTGTTCTATAAACAGTTTGTATGGGGGGAATGATCTGTTTCTTAAAGATTCAGTAAAACTTATTTGAAAAATTATCTGGGTTTGGTGTCATTAAAGGGAAGATTTTAAAAATTACCCAGCCAATATTTTAAATAGTTACTGATCATTCTTCTTGGTTCCCTTTTTGATGCCTTATATTTTCCCAGGATATTGTCCCTTTCATTGACATTTTAAAATTTAGTATTATAAACTTGTTCATATTCACTTGAAAATTTTTTAAATCTCCTCGTATCTATGGTTATAATCCCAATATTGTTAATTTATACTATACCTTGATTAATCTTGGCAGAAATTTGATTATTTTATTAATTTTTTTTAAAAAATCAGTTCTGGGCTTTGTTGAGACTATTATTTCCTAGTTTTCTATTTTACTTAATTTTAGTTTTATTATTAGTATATTCTACTTTCTTGGATTTACCCTGTTTTCTCTTTACCTTCTTAAATATAATACTTAACTAATTTATTTTTAATCTTTCTTTGTATTTAACAAATATGTTGGGGGGGGGGAAACCAAATATGTTGAATGTGCTACTTTCAAGAAAAAATTATTTTTTTTGAAACTTACTGCTTCTACCTGATCTTGGACCCAGCCTGCTGCTCCAGGCCTACTCACTACTTGTCTCTCTGCTCCACATCTGATCAACAAATGTTTATCTTATCTTTGCGCATGGCTATGTCTGTTTATTTTCTTATTTTATATTTTGTCTATAATTGGTATCATTAGAGCAAAAATGGCGATTGAAGTATAAATGTACAACATGATCTTGACAGAAGTCTCCAGCTAGTTCTTATTCAAGCCTCAGAAAATGCAAGTCTTAGTCTGCATGGAAAAATGTAACACACACGGAAGGGGCAGATGTTCCAAATGTTGACTTAAAATCTGTGTTTGTACCAGGCCGGCATGGCTCAGTGTTTGAGTGTTGCCCCTGAACCAGGAGGTCGCAGTTTGATTCCTGATTGATTCCCAGTTGGGGGCGTGCAGAAGGCAGCTGATAGATGATTCTCATCATTGATGTTTCTCTCTCCCTCTTCCTTCCTCTCTGAAATAAATAAAAATATATTTAAAAAATAAAAATAAATAAAATCTGTGTTTGTAAGCCTGCAACTTTTAGTGTTGGTCCACATGTATTCCTTAAATTGGGTGGGGGTAGGGGTGCTGATGAATCTGTTTAGCTTTGCCACTAATTATGTGCCTGACCAATGGAAGTGGTACCGGCCAGTCACCATCACAGGGTTCACCCCAGGTGACCCACTGCTTAATAATCCCCTTGTCCAATTGTATCATCCTCCATAAGGTTTACAGTCAAAGAAAGGGTTTACGTACTTTTGATAAGTAAATAACATGTTTAAAATATTAAAACAAAGCTCCAAAGATTGATTTACCCTTGAACTCAGAAGGATATAAATCCTAACTAGGTATATGTGGTAATGTGGCTGAGATGGAGGTGGGAGCTACACTTAAAGCCATTGAGTAAATACTATACTATACTTCCTGGCCATTGTCCTTAGGATAAAGGCCATCTGGGTCTTCACTGTCCTTTGAGATCTGACCCATGCCTTCCTTCCCAGCCTCGCCTTTCTCCACTGCTGCCTTCCTGTGCCATACTGCTTTCAGTCCTTCTGTGCAGCCTGATCACTCACCTCAGGACCTTGGACTTGCTATTCCGACTTCCTAGAACATCCCACCATTTTCTTCCTTGCTTGCCTAACTCCTACTTAGCTTAGCTCTCAGTTCTTCCCTGATGTTCTGAAAAGGTGAGGGATCCCTAGTGTATTTTCTTTTTAGTACCCTTTAATTCTTGGCACAGCACTAATCACACTGTATTGCACTCCATTATTTTCCTCCCATTTTAGACTGCAGGATTGGGAAAATGGGGGTCATGTGTGTTCTGTTCACATTATATCCCTAGTGACAAGCCTAATGCTGGCATGTAGTGGAGGCCAGATCTATTAAAGAATGAATGGTCTGGTTGGCATGGCTCAGTGGTTGAGCACTGACCTATGAACCAGGAGGTCACAGTTCGATTCCCAGTAAGGGCACATGCCTGGGTTGCCGGCTCAATCCCCAGTGTGGACGTGCAGGAGACAGCCAATCTATGATTCTCTCTCATCATTGAGGTTTCTATCTCTCTCTCCCTCTCCCTTTCTCTCTAAAATAATACATACGTATACTAAAAAGAATGAATGAATAAATTACTTCCTTGCTGGTGGGAATACAGACTGGTGCAGCCACTGTGGAGAACTGTATGGAGTTTCCCCAAAAAACTAAAAATGGAACTCCCATTTGACCCAATGATCCCACTTCTAGGAATATATCCCAAGAAACTAGAAATACCAATCAGAAAGGATATATGCACCCCTATGTTCATAGCAGCACAATTCACTATAGTTAAGATTTGGAAACAGCCTAAGGGCCCATCAGCAAATGAGTGGATTAGAAAATTATGGTACCTCTACACAATGGAATATTACACTGCTTTAAAAAAGAAGAAATTCTTACCATTTGCAGCAGCCTGGATGGAACTAGAGAGCATTATGCTAAGCGAAATAAGCCAGTCAGTGAAAGAGAAATACCACATGATCTCACTCATTTATGGATAATAAAGAACATTATAACCTGATGAACAAAAAGATTAATACAGAGGCAGAGAAGCTGAATAGACTGTCAAATTACAGCAGGAAGGCTGGGGAGGGGGGAGGGAAGTAAGAGATCAACTGAAGGACTTGTATGCATGCATATAAGCATAACCAATGTACGCAAGACACTGGGGGGGTGAGGGCATGTATGGGAGTGGGGGGGGGGCAATAGGGGGATATGGACACATGTAATACCTTAATCAATAAAAAAAAAAAAAAATTACTGCCCTAACCCGTTTGACTGAGTGGATAGAGCGTTGGCCTGCGGACTCAAGGGTCCCAGGTTCTATTCCGGTCAAGGGCATGTACCTTGGTTGCGGGCACATCCCCAGTAGGGGGTGTGCAGGAGGCAGCTGATTGATGTTTCTCTCCCATCGATGTTTCTAACTCGCTCTCCCTCTCCCTTCCTCTCTGTAAAAAATAAAAAAATATATATTTTTAAAAAATTACTTCCTTTATGAGTAACTGTAGAATATTGCCTATGGACTCCATGCTTTGTTTAACTCGGGGAATGGATTGTTAAGAAGGAAGTATATCTGTAAGTGCCTTGTCCCAAAGTTGGCTCTTTTCAGTCCCTAAAGGGATGAAGCATTGGCTCTGGGTTCCTTGTGAGGTCCCTCTGCTTCCTCTCCACATCACCTGCCCACCTCCTTCAATGACATGGCTACATTCTGGTGCTTTCTCTAATGTAACCACCCTACCAATGCTGTTGCTGGATATTCCCATATTCAGAGCAGGGTGAGGAATGGTGTCTACCGCCTGGTGTGACTCAGTGGTTGAGTGTTGACCCATGAACCAGAAGGTCATGGTTTCAGGCTCGATCCCCAGTGGGGGGCATGAAGAAGACCACCGATCAATGTTTCTATCTCTCTATCCCTATCCCTCTCTCTCTAAAAATCAATAAAAACATGTATTTTTTAAAAAGTTTAAAGAAAGGACTGGTGTCTAGCTGCAGGAGCATATCCAAGAGCCCTGCTCCTGATCCTAAAACCCCCAGTTTTTCCAAGTGTCTGACCTACCCTTTTGATGGTACCAATAAAACAATCAAAAAACAATAAAAGATAATGTTAATAACAGCCCAGATATACAAAAACAAAGCAATTACATTTTAATTTTATGACAATGAAGACCTTCCCCAGTCAGATGTTTTCTCCTTGAAGGGGTGAGGTAAATAATGTACACATCAAAGCTCAGGGAGGGTCTCTAATCTGACTCTAAGAGTTGAGAGTCCAGAGAACCTGTTCTTTGACTTTTCTGCTCTTGCTTTTGGAACTGTTAGGGATTGCCTAGAACAGGGGAGGAAACATTTGGTCTGGCCCTGCCAAGGCATTAGGGGTGAGTTAATTAAATGTTTGACCAAATATAGCAGGCTCATTTTTAAGGTGATAATTTTGTATGGCCCGCGAATGATGTTATAAATATCCAAATGGCCCTTGGCAGAAAAAGGTTTCCCACCCCTAGCCTAGGGAAAATTTAAGAACTTGCCCATCAGTGTGACACTAATTTATAGTTTCCCAGGAAACTCCCTACATTTCTAAGTAGTTCAAGTTGATATAAAATTTAGGAAGATCAATTTGGCAACACATAGCAATCCTGGCCTTTTTCTCTTTGCTTTCAGCTCCATTTTTGCCCTTCCATGCTCTGCTCCACAGGACTAACTACAAAATTTTCAGGGCCACCAGCCAGTGTGGTTCAGTGGTTAAGCATCAACCCATGAACCAAGAGATGCTGGTTTGATTCCTGACCAGAGCACATGCCCAGGTTGCAGGGGGCATATGCTGGAGTAAACCAATCTCTCTCTCTCTCTCTCTCTTTCTCTCTCTCTCTCTCCCCTCCTCTCCCTCCCTCCTCCCTCCCTCCCACTCTCTCTAAAACAATCAATGGAAAAAATATCCTTGGATGAGGATTAACAACAACAACAAAAAAGATGTATTATCCTATATAATAAAAGCCTAATATGCTAAGTGTCTGGTTGTCGGGTCAGCCTTTCAACCAATCAAAGCGTAATATGCCAATGATATGCCAAGTAGCTCAACTGCTAGCTATGATGTGCACTGACCACCAGGGGGCAGACATTCGACCGGTCGACCAGTCGCTATGACATGCACTGACCACCAGGGGGCAGATGCTCCAACCGGTAAGTTAGCTCACTGCTGAGGTCCAGCCCATCAGGACTGAGTGAGACAGGCTGGACACGCCCTTGAACCCTCCCGTGGTCCCTCCTCAGCTGGCCAACCTCCCACGTCCCTCCCCAGCCCCGATCGTGCACTGGTGGGATCCCTCGGCCTAGTCTGTGCCTTCTTGCAATCTGGAACTCCTCGAGGGATGTCAGAGAGCTTGTTTCAGCCCAACAGCGGAACAACCAGTCACTATGACGCACACTGACCACCAGGAGGCAGATGCTCAATGCAGGAGCTTCCCCCTGGTGGTCAGTGCGCTCCCACAGGAGGAGTGCTGCTCAGCCAGAAGCCAGAGCCTCTCCTGCCTCCAAGGCAGCGCTAAGGATGTCTGACTGCTAGCTTAAAGCCATCAGTAGGACATACCCCAAGGGCTCCCAGACTGCAAGAGGGTGCAGGCCAGGCTGAGGGACACCCCTCCCACCCCCCGCTGAGTGCATGAATTTCGTGCACCGGGCCTCCAGTTAATAAAGTACAGAACAGTGATATTAACCATTTATATAAAAAGGTGGGCAAGTGTAGCCGGCGTGGCTCAGTGGCTGAGCATCGACCTATGAACCAGGAAATCATGGTTTGATCCCTGTCAGAGTACATGTCCAAGTTCCAGGCTCGATCCCCAATAGGGAGTGTGCAGGAGGCAGTTGATTGATGATTCTCTCTCATCATGGATGTTTCTCTCTCTTCCTCTGAAATCAATAAAAATATATTTTTTAAAAAAGGTGGGCAAGATAAATGTATTTGCTTGGATATACATAAATATCTCAGGAAGGAATTACAAAATAAAAGATAATAGTTAGTTGCTCTGGAAAGAGTAACTAGATAGCTGAAAAACAAGATTGTGAAGGAAATTTGTCCTTACATGTCTTTTATACTTTTGAATTGAACCATGTGAATGTTTACTTATTCAAAAATAAATTATTTTTTAAACAATGCAGAAAAATGTAAAATAATGTGGAATACATTTATAGAAAATTGTTAGCTGAGGAAGAGATTATTAAAAAATACACGCAGCTTGATCTCACTTTTGTTTTTTAAAAAAATGTATAGATATGCCTAAAAAGGACAAAACCAATATACTGAAATGCAGTAAACCCCACCCCCCATCTGCATTTTCACTTTCTGTGGTTTCAGTTATCCTCAGTCAACCACGATACAAAAATACTATAGGGAAAATTCCATACATAAATCATTCAGAAGTTTTATTTTTTAAAATATGAACTTATTTACATATTTTTATTTCAGAGAGGGAGAGAGATAGAAACATCAATGATGACAGCGAATCATTGATCAGCTGCCTCCTGCACGCCTCCTCCTGGGAATTGAGCCCACAACCCGGGCATGTGCTCTTGACCAGAACAGAACCCAGGACCCTTCAGTCTGCAGGCCGACACTCTATCCAATGAGCCAAACCGGCTAGGGCTCATTCAGAATTTTTTCTGAGCAGTGATGAAATCTCAAATGTCCTGCTCCTCGCCCCCAGGATGTGAACCTTCCTTTGTCCTGTATCCGCACACTGCATGTGTTCCCTGCCCTTTAGTCACTCAGTAGCTCCCAGCTTGGTTATCAGATAATGGTACTGCACTTATGTATGACAAAAAGGGGCTCTAGCCTGACCGGCATGACTTAGCACTGACCTATGAACCAGGAGGTCATGATTCGATTCTCTGTCAGGGCACATGCCTGGGTTGTGGGCTGGATCCCCAGTGGGGGACTTGCAGAAGCCAGCCGATCAACGATTCTCTCTCATCATTGATGTTCTCTCTCTCTCTCTCTCTCTCTCTCTCTCTCTCTCTCTCTCTCTCTCTCTCTTCTTTCCTCTCTGAAATCAATAAAAATATATTTAAAAAAGGGGGGGGGGCACTATGGAAAGTAACCTGACCATAAATTTCTAACTGGGTAGGTCATTGTGGGTAGTCATGCCCCACCCTCTGCCCCCAGGCCTAGAATTTCTTTAGTGAAAGGTTTTAAACCAGCCTTGGCCATTGTTCCCATGCATCTAGGTTGACACACCTTTCAAATACCAGAAGTATAATACCCCTTGAAGGAGGTATTAACCCTCAAGAGAGCACATAATCTTGTTAACTGTCAACTATCCTGTAATCCAATCCCAGGGTTGCTTTCTCCCACCTCCATGTAATCTTCCTTATGTTCCCTCCTTAATTTCAAATGCATAAAATGAATTACAAAACTTATTCTTTTTAAAAATATATTTATTATTAATTTCAGAAAGTAAGGGAGAGAGAGAGAGATAGAAACATCAATGATGAGAATGATCAGCTGCCTCCTGCACACCCCCACTAGGGATGGAGCTCCCAACCCAGGCATGTGCCCTGACCAGGAATCAAAAGCAACCGTGACCTCCTGGTTCATAGGTCAACACTCAACCACTGAACCATACTGGCTGGGCACAAAACTTATTCTTCAGAGTCTTTGAAATCTTGCTCCCCAGCATATGTCATTAGTTTGGCTGAAATAAACTCAAAAATTCTCTACAGACTTGAATGTTTCTCACATCAACACAGTGCTTGTGTTCAAATAACCCTTATTTTACTTCATAATGGCTCCGAAATGCAAGAGTAGTGATGCTGGCAATTCAAATATGCCAAAGAGAAGCTGTAAAGTGCTTCCCTTAAGTGAAAAGGTGAAAGTTCTCAACTTAATAATGCACTTTATCATTTCACATCATCACAAGAAGAAAGGTGAGTACATACATACAGTAAGATATTTGGAGACAACATTCACAGAACTTTTATTATAATATATTACAGTACATTGTTATATTAACTTATTAGTAGTTTTTTGTTATCTCACTGTACCTAATTTGTAAATTAAGCTATCATAGGAATGTATGTATGTATGTATGTATGTATGGGAAAAAACAGTGTATAATGGGTCTGTACTATCCATAGCTTCAGGCACCCACTGGTGGGTCTTGGAACATATTGCCCAGGCATAAGGGGGGACAACAGTATTAAACATGATTACCTCTTGGTTTGTGGGATATGACTGATTTTTATTTATTTTCTTTTTTGTTTATCTGTATTTTTAAAATTCTTCTACAATGAAAATATCCCAGCCGCTGTGCTCAATGGTTGAGTTTTGACCCATACACTGAGAGGTCACTGGTTCCTGGGAAGATATTTTGCCCCCAGCAGGGAGCATGCAGGAGGTAACCTACTATAGATGTTGTTTCTCGCTCATTAATGTTCTATCTCTCCCTTTCTCTCCCTCTAACTATAAATAAAATCTTAAATATACACACACACACACTCTAGAGGCCCAGGGCACGAATTCATGCACCTTGAAATGAACTGTGGGCCATGAGGCTGCGGTGGGCACAGGGGCGGTCTCAGCCCATCCTCCCCGCCCCCACCTGACCCCTCCCACTGCGCGCCCCCCTCCCCCAGTCCCCTGTCTGCTGGCAGCCCTGCTCCTGCCACTGCGGCTCCCTCGCGCTGATGGTGCTGGCCCCATTCGCACCCGCTGCTGGCACGGAGCGAATGGAGCTGGTGCCAGCAGCAGGTGCGAGCGCCCAGCAGGACCGTGGCATGTGGGAGCAAAGAATTTTCAGTAACCACCAGAGGCTCACCCCGATGTCAGTGACCAGTGCCCCACCTTGGTCTGGCACCCCAGCTCACCTGCTCCACCATCCTGCCACCTGCCATGTTCTGCGCGCACCCCCCTAGTGGTCAGCGCACATCATAGTGACCAGTTGTTTGGTTGTACCGCCGTTTGGTCTATTTGCATAATAGGGTTTTATATATGTAGAGTCCCTCATCCCATTCCCATTGCCATATCCTTTATTCGGGCCCTCATCATCTTTTATGAGGATTTCTGAAATCACCTCCCAATTACTTTCTTGCCTCCATGTCCACTCTGCCTCAGTTTTCCTTCCATATTTTATCCTACAGTGACTTTTTTATATGAGGCCCTTCTTGACAGGTTCATAGTTCCTGCCACTCCCAGTGGTAGAATCAGATGACTGTTGGGGCCCTAAACATATTCTTGCCCTCACATCTGTGCTCATACTGTTTGCCCTATGTGGGATGCCTTTCTTCTCCTTCTCATCTTTATCTTTCACAACCCAGCTCAAATATGCCTTCTACTACAAGCCTTCATTTATCTACCCCCAAGTAGAGCTAATTACTGATTGCCTAGAATCCCAGAGCTCTTTTTACAACTTTTATTGTTTGCACATCCCAGTGTTGTAATTATTTGGACATATGTCCTCTTCCACCATTCTGTGAATTCTTTGGGAAGGTATGGCATAGTAGTCACTAATTTGCTGCACAAATATATTTAATAAAAGTTAATTTATATCACTTCACATAAAATTTAGAAAACTTCTAACAGTATAGCTCTGTTTACTCTCCCCTTATCTGTTGTCTTCTAATTATCACATGTAGTACATGTACAACATTATGAGTTGCATGAGACAATGTTATAATTTTTGCCTTACACAGTTAGTATGTGCTTTAAAGAAAATTTATTTTATTGTTATCCACATATTTGTCATTTCTGATTCTCCCCATTCCTTCCTAAAGATGTAAGTCTCCATCAAATTTCATTTTCCTTCATCCTGAAGAACTTCCTTTACCATTTCTTTTTTTATATATATTTTTATTGATTTCAGAGAGAAAGGGAGAGATAGATAGAAACATAAATTATGACAAAGAATCATTGATTGGGGATCAAGCCCACAACCTGGGTTGTGGGAATTGAACCTGGGACCTTTCAGTCCACAGGATGACACTATATCCACTGAGCCAAACCAGCTAGGCTTTACCATTTCTTGTAGTACATATCTGCTGGTGTGAAACTGCCTTGGTTTTCTTTTATTTGGAATTATTTTTATTTTGCTTTAATTGTTGAAGGATATTTCCACTAGATATAGAAATCTGGTTTGACAGTTTTTTTCTTTTGGTACTTTAAAGATTTCATCCTTTTCATTTCCATCTCTGTTAAGCCTATCCAAGGAATACTTTATTTCAGATGTTTTTAAATTCTATAAATGTCCATTTGACTTTTTTTGTTTTTATTTCTCTACCAAGTTTTTCTATCCATTCATTGCAAGCATATTTTTCTTTCCAACCATGAGCATAATTATAATAGCTGCTTTAAAACCCAAATCTGCCATATCAAACATCTGAGTCATCTAGAGGTTGATCTCCAATGACTGTCTTTTCTAATGTGAATGGGTCATATTTTTCTCTTTCTTTATATGTCAAGTAAGTTTGGGATATATTCTGAATATCATGAATCACAGGTGGTAGAAACTGGGGATTCTGTTATATTCCTTCAAAGAGTATTAATTCAAAGAGTTCACTTCAAAGAAAGAACTTGTCTGGACTCAAACTGCAAAACTCCATTTTCTGTACATTGAACAGCTGCTCAAATTTTGGTTCACTTTTGTAGACTTACCTGGACTGTTTAGAGTCTGCTACATGCATGTGCGATTCAGCTATCTGCCAGATCTTTGGGCAGAGTTTATACCCAAGATTATCTCCAAAAATTGAGGTGCCCCAGGGCCCTGTCCTTGGCCCTTTTCTACATCTTTGTTGACTTAATCCTGCCTCAAGGCTTAAGTTGGGCTCCTCCTCTCTAGCTCTTTCTTTTTCTGAATTTATTCCCTTACTTTCCAGCACTTGTGGGTACCCCAAAACTTACCCTCTGGCTCTTCGAGGGTAAGTTTTGGGATACCCTCTGGCCAATGAGACTGTTGGCTCTCTATCTGTATTTTAGTAATTGTAAATGGTACAAATCAGGACCTACCCTCATAATAAGCACCATAATAAACAAATTCTCCTTACATCATTCTCATCTTCCAAATGCCACCTCCCTTCCACTATCTGCCAGCTTTTGTTCACTCTCCAGGAGTCTCAGATAATTTTTTTACATGTTACCCAGAGTTTAGAGTTATCTATAAAAGGGGTTGTTCAACAAGAGCTTACCAGTCACATTGGACATGAACCCAACAAACATTTTTAGCTCTCTGCCCTCAGGGCACATGGAAGGATTGTGCTTTCTGTTCCCCTTATGGATGGGATGGTCACATATGAGATGTAAGTAGAAATTATGACTTAAATATTCCAAATGGTAGCTATTCCATCAACCTGGGTCCTGAATTAATAAAGACCCCAGGTAATCCTTATTTATGTATTGTTTTAAATATATCTATCTATATCTATATATCTATATGTACATTTGATTTCAGAGAGAAAGGGAGAGGGAGAGATAGAAACATCAATGATGCGAGAGAATCATTGACCAGCTGCCTCCTGCACACCCCACACTGGGGATTGAGCCCACAACCCGGGCATGTGCCCTGACCCGGAACTGAACCGTGACCTCCTGGTTCATAGGTCAACGCTCAACCACTGAGCCACATTGGCCGGGCAGTAGTTCAGTTTTAATATGTTAAGTTTGAGATGCTTCTTAGATACTCAAGTGGAGATGATGAACAGATGGGCAAATAGTCAAATGTGGAGTTCAAGAGAGGGGCCTGGACTGAAGATAAAAATTTGGGAGACTTTGGCGTATAGAAGGTATTAGAGCCTTGAGGCAGGATTAAGTCACCAAAGATGTATAAAAGGGTCAAGGACAGGGCCCTGGGGCCCCTCAGTTTTTGGAGAGCCAAGAGAAGAACCAGTGAGGAAGGAATTAAATTCTCTTCCTTGAAACAATTTATTCTCTTGGCTTCTCTGCCACCATATTCTCTGCTTTTCCTCTTACTTTGCTGCCCACTCCTTCTTCTTCTTCTTCTTCTTTGCTTCAAGGTGGATGAAATAAGTATCTAATAGATTTGGCAGGATGGAGGTCATTTGTGGCCTTGACAAGAGTGGTTTTGGTAGAGCAATTGGGTGAAGTGTGATTGGTGTAAGATCAAGAGAGAATGGGAGGTGTGAACAGACATGCAGTGAATACAAGCAAGTTTGTGATGTTTGCAGTAAAAAAAAAAAGCAGGTGCAGTAATATTGGAGGGGAATAAAGGGTCAAGGGGATATACACACATATACATATAAAGACAGGAAGGAGTACACCATATTTTTCTGCTAATGTGAATTATTTATGAAAGTGATACAATTGATGAGGAGATAGGGGATAACTTCAGGAGCAGTCATTAAATAGTCAAAAGAGGCCCAAACTTCTGCCCCCTTGGCCAAAGATGGCTTCTAATCCAAAGTGAATTTCTCTCTGTTTTCCTGGGCTAATAACTGGTACCCACCTTGCAGATATCATCTGGGCCCCTAGTTTTTCCCAGGTCCTCTGTTACTGAACATTATGCCCAGCATTCTCTATGGGTCCGGAGTGACTTGCTTTTTAAAGGAACAGAAACAATGGGCGCTAGTTTTGTGTGGTCTGCTGCCTATAAAAGATTGTGATAGTTCACTGGGGATCAAGCCCGCAACCTGGGCATGTGCCCCTGACCAGAAGTGAACTCGGGACCCTTCAGTCTGCAGGCCAACACTCTATCTACTGAGCCAAACCAGCTAGGGCAGTTCCTTTTCAATTGTAACTCGTAAGACTGAAATACATTGCTTTAATAAATTAACAGTCAAGAAGAGAAGGAACCGTGGTGCCAAGTGGAGGGACAGGGGCACTATATCCATGCAACAGGAGGGAAGGCAGAGTCCTGGTAGAGAGGCAGGTAGGATAGACACTATGATGGCGGGAAGATGAGGCAGTTCTTGTCAAATTGCTCTTATTTTCTCAGTGAAATAAGAAGCAAGGTTTTCAGAGTGAGGAAGGGAAGGGGTGTTGGATGTTTGAGGATAGAAGGTGCAATATAGTCATTTTAGAGTGTGGAAAGTAAATTGACTAGGGAAATGCTAGCAGGGCAGTGTGGAGAGCCCACTTGAGATTTATGATCATAAATTTAGTGACAACGGTTAGCACTGTAGCCATGTTGAGCTGGACAGAATCAGGGCCTGACCAGGAAGTAGAATCTTCTGGGAAAGTGGGGGGGGGGGGGTGCACAAGAGCTTACAGAGGTAACAACAAGCTATAGTCTCAAGGCAGGTACTTCAGAGCAGCTGGGGGGGAGAGGAGAGGGGAGAAATAGCCTTATTGGAGTAATAATTCATCTGCCCTGGGTGGACCTGCTCTGTTCTGAATCTCACTCTCTCCTACGCAATAAGCTTCCTTCCCTCCTTTGGCAGCTGGGAGGCCATCCAGGGTGAGGGATTCATTCAGGGTCCTGGGTCAGAAGGAAACCAGGAAACAGTGGGGACTTTCACACACACACACACACACACACACCCCTTCCTGCTACCAAAAGACCAAGGCAATGTTTTGGATATTTAAAAGTACACTTAAAATGCCCTTGTTTGTTGCTGCTGAAGGACAGGGAGCCGGTAACCATGGGAGTGGGGCAGAGAGAGGTGGTGAAGAGGTGGTTTTTAAATGGGGTGAGCTTCGTACAGGCGGCACCCAGAGCTCAACCCTCGCGGCCTCCTCAGAGTTCTTTGTTCATTCAGCTTACTGAGGGAGAGAGGCTGAATTCTTCCCTGCTGGGAAACAAGCTTTGAAAGGGAAAGCTTTTGCCAGACTCCATAAGGAGAGGGTGTGTCTGTCCGTGGGAGCAGGTTTCCCAGCTCGGCCTGAAAACCTGGGTCGGCAGGGCGCTTTGGGCACCCTGTCATGAACAGGACAGCCTGTGAGAGCACGTCAGCCAGCTCTGCGGCATCCTGAGTCCCGCGTTCTCACACACTATCCATTCTCTCGCTACCCCTCCCTAGACAGGTGGCCACTCATGGGGGTGGCCCAGAGCCCCGGCCAAGTCAGCCAGGCAAGGCCCCTACAGGACAGTATCTGGTGCCAAGGTGGGCGAAGGGGGGGGGAGGCAGTCTCCTCTTCCACATTGCTGGACGAGGAGCCCCAAGAGCCTTTCTTTCCAGGACAAAGTACCCCAAGCGGGGGCATGGCAGGGCGAGGCGGGGCAAGGCAGGGCAAACCCCGGCCACAGCTCGGGTCCTGGGAAGTCTCATGACTGCAGTGTTTTGCCGCAGGTTTCCCAGCTGCTCGTGGAGGGAGGCAGGGTGGTGGGGGCGAGAAAGAGGGAGGGGAAAGAGGAGGGAAGTAAACAGGAGACCAAAGACAGAGCCAGTTCCCTGCGTTCAGAGAACACCAGCCGCCTCCGGTCCCCGGTGGGTGGCTGTATGTGTGGAAATGAAACTGGGAGGGGAAGAGGGAGAGGGAAGAGTAGGCACGCACTGCTGGGCTGCTATCCACCCACTTCTCCTTTCCCGACCCTCCAGCCTACCCCCTCAGGGGTGGTGGTGGGGGGGGGCGGGGAACGGGAGGAAGACGGTTCGTGTGGCGCCCACCTCTAAGTACACGGAGCTGGTTCAGCTGTCGGTGAATCAGACACTGTCTCAGCAGCTTGTCACCTGAGCTCCAGAGGGGAACAGGGGGCGGCCTTGGGACTTGGGACGGGGGAGGGGTAAATGGAAGATCCAGTAGTGGCAGTGTGGATCTTGGGTTGTGGGGTGACAGCTGGGGCTGGAAAGAAAGGGTGTCTGCCTTCGAAGACCTACACACACCTCGACCCCGTCCCCAGGACACTCGGGTGTGTGTGTGTGGGGGGGGGGGGGACGAGGGCATAGGGGCATAACTTAAGGAGGAAGTGGTAGCAAGGGAGGGGATAAGAGGGTGGGAAAACAATGGGGTGCAGGGCTGGCGGGGACCGCGGGGCAGAGCACTACCCGCCGCCTCTCCGCTCGGGGTTATGCGAGGTAACGGTGAGCGGGGAGGCGGGGGGAGGCGGCGGGGGCAGCGGGCCGCGGTGTCTGGCGCTCGTTGGACAAAGAGATGATGAAACGTGAGCGCTATATTTACCAAGGGGGTGGGGAGCGAGGGGGGCGGGTAAAAAGGACAAACTGTTCCACAACAACCACAGGAAACAGCCCATCTGACTCACGGGGAGCGCCGCGCCGACCCCCTCGCAGTGTTAGCCCGGAGACAGACGCGGGGCTGGAGGGCGCGGATGCTCCCGGGATGGACGTAACCTGGGCACGAGGGCTGAGGGACAGGTTGACTTATAGAAATAAAAGCACCTTAGCTGCAAGGGTTGGAGAGTGTGGGTTGTGTTTGCCTTTTGTGAGGGAGGGGACCGCACGGAATGGAAGGAATGTTTCCTAAGCCCGTGGCCCGACCATCGCGGGGGAAATGTGCCTGCAAACTCTGCGAGCACGATTCCTGCAAAGTCATCTCCCGCACAGCCAGGCGGGCCGCCCCGCCCCGCCCGCGGGCAGCGGCACCCGCCTCCCCCTCCACCGCCGCCCCAACCTGCTCCCGGCGCCCAGAGTTGGGGGTGCGGGCTATGTTTAGAAGCTGATGTCATCCAGACACCCTACTCCGCAGTGTTCCGGGGGGGGGGGGCGCAGGGCAGGTTTTCCTCTTCCTCGTGGGCGTGGTGGACCCGGAAGATGCCTCCCTACCCGCCCCCACTCCTCAACACACAAACCGCCTCCACACCTATCTTACCCCAGAGAGTTAAAAAAAAAAAAAAAATGCAGCCCGCTAGTTATGAAACAGGATGGTGGGGGCGGTACGCTCACGCGGAGGATGCAAACCCCGGGGCCAGGATCGAGAGGGACCGACAACCTGCCCCGCCCACCCCACCCCCTCCGCCCCCCGCCCCCCGCCCCCCGCCCGAGCGCGGGGACTAACTTCAAGGTTAGCTCACGTGGGCGCGGGCGCCCGGAGCTCCTTGCACGAGTTTGGGGCGGGTTCCTCATCCCCCAATCTAGGGCAGTTTGTTCAACTGCAGTAAAGGGAGCTTGATGTTCCAGTAGGGAAGGGATTTCTGAGAACTGGGACTGTCCTTAGATGAACTCGCCTCCTCGGGCTGCTGCTGCGGTGGCCGCCTGCGGAAGACTTTTTAAAAGGGCGATGCCAGGCCGGGGCGCGCGTCTCGCCAGTGGCTGAGCGGCCCGCCAGTCTCGGTCGAACCTTGCGCCCGCCCCCGAGCGTGGGTGATTCACCCAGCTCGGCGTGGGGCTTCTCCCAGCGCGGGGGGCTGCGAGCTAAACTTATCCTCCTGCATATGCATGAACGGGTGGCCTTTCTGCTTGGCAAAGGAGAGGCCTGAAGCTGTGCGGAAGGCTGCTAAGTGGGCCGAGAGCAAAGTAGGGCGTCCTGCAAGTTTTCGCACTGGCCGCAGCCCCCTCCCTCTCCCAGCCCCTGGGTGTTAACTGTCGCTATGGCCAGGGATGTATCACCAGATAGGGCTTTACCTGATTGTATTTCAAATCCAGCCATTGTTGCAAGCCCGATCCCTTAAGTCCGCCTCCCTCCTCCCCAAACTCACCTTTTTCTCATTCCTCGGTTTACACTAAAATGAACACTGCTTTCCCCCAAATTTGCCCTGTGAGCCTAGGCGAGGTTGCTGTACACGAAGGGCCTGGGTCCAGAAAGAAGTCTGGATCCAACCCAGAGGCAGGTCTGACACGTGATCCCCTACCCCCAGCGAGCCATCTGTTCTCTTTCCTTCCCGCCTCGAGGCTGGCTGCTCTGCCCTGCACCGTCCACGCCTCCCAGTAGGAAAGTGAGAAAAGCCAAGAGTTGGCGGAACCCAGTGCCTCCGGAGTGCGATTTTAACCTAAACCTCCCTGGGCTTTGGATAGGGATGAGCCCTGGCAATAAGGATTTTAAATTAAACTCGGGGGATTAGTTCTACCCTAGCTAGTTGGGGCAACTGCGTTGGGCTCAGATGGAATAAAAGTCTCCAGGGGAGGGGCCTGGGAATGGGTTGCATTCCTATCTACCTCATTTTGGGCTTGGGCGGAAAACTTTATCTAGGAAAAATGAGGGGATTCTCTAGGCCCTTTAGGCCCTCTAGGCCACTTCCCACAAACTAGCCTGGAGAAAGAAAGACCATGAAAAGAAAGAAGAAAGTTAAGGGATTTGGATATATTTGTGCCTGCTATCCTATCAAATATTGATGTAAAGTATTCTGACCTTCACTGCCATGAAGAGCTGTTTGTATAGATGCACAGCAAATGAAGTGGTGTTGAAAGAACCCAAGTCTTGTCCAGTTTTTTCCGTAGGGATTTTTTTTTGGGGGGGGGGGAGGGACCCCTGGAATATTTGGAGTTTGGAAGGAACTATGGAGATGCATTAATTTAATCCCATCAATTAATTAACAAATAAGGAAATAGCTCTAAGAGGCTGCCTAAAGTAATACAGCTCATCTCAGGCCCAGGAGGCCATTGTTCTTGAGAACTTGGATAATAAAGCCAAGGTTTAGGAAGAATTTAGAGAGGAAAATACACATTTACAAATTAGAAACCCTGTTATAGTCTTTGAATTCTCCTACTCCTCCCAGTTGGTTTGTGTGGATTTGAAATGTTTATTTATAAAGATTAACTTGGGAGGAAAACAGACCTCATATTTATGTGGTGTAATATATATTTTACTGGTAAATTATTCATTGTAATTAGGAATGATTCATATTAATTTGGGATAATTTATTCTGCCAGAATTTTAATTAGGACAACCACATGCTGGCAAAACAGCATAAGTTGGTGTTAATAATAAAATTTATAATATGCATCCCAAAACAGTAAGAAAACCTGTTGTTGAAAATACAAGAAAAAAAAATCCCAATGTAGGAATTATTACTTGTTGTGATGTTAGGGGTGGGAGGGAAAGGTAACCTCAAAATGCAGTCCATTCTCCTTACCTGAGAACCGCCTATCATCATGGAAAGATTAACAGTGGAGTCCCAGAGGCGTCCTTTGCAACTCCCAGCCCCCATTGCCTGTAATCTGTAACCATTACACCCATTCTTATTCCTTTTGCCTACTTCCCCATGTAATCCTTGTCCTTCTACCTAATATAAGCAGCTGGTTTATGGGGAGTGGAGGGAAACAGAGCAGATTTTTGTGCATGACCTGCTGCTCTCCCTTGTTGCCTGCAATATTGGAAAATAAAACGCTCATATACAATTCAACCCTGTCTCTGCTTAAGTGGCTCAAGTAGTGACAGGCAGCCGGGACCCATTTGTTGTCCGGTTTCATATATTTTATATATGTTTTTAATTTATAAGCCTAATGACAGGGTGCCTTTTTATTTCTGTACTTCCCCATGCCTAGCTCATTGACAGAAACATAAATATCTGGGGGGAGGGTGAATGAGAGGAAAAGAAGAGAGTTATCTATAATTTTCGAATTGTTGGGTTTAAAAAGATATTCTAAATCAAGTCAAGCAGCAGTTATGTTTGCAAATGTGTGTGAGAAATTCACGTGTATGAAATCTCAGTTTTCTTTTTATTCCTTTTATAATTTTGAAATAAATGAGTTGGAAGAGCTCAGGGTTTATGTTCCATTTGAACAAAATTAAATGAAAATGAATTAAAGAGGACACGAAGTAGGGAAGGGAAAGTTTATTTTTTAAAAACTGCGATGATTGATGATTGATTTATTCAAGTTCCTGGATTGCAATCATCAAGGAAAGAGACAGATTTTCCCTCTTTTCTGGAATAGCCCCTGATTAACTCTAGGGCTGTCTGAAGATGCCCAGTGCAAGGCCAGCTGCAGTGCTAGTCAGACTGTGGAGAGATCCCTCTGGTATTTATGCTGGACCTTAACGAGGCACCAAAGGTGCAATTACTAAGTGATCATGTACCCTTGGGGACAGAATTTGTCCCAGAAAAATCATGAAGTAGGCAAATTCTCCTGGGCTTTAGTGAATTTTTTTTTTTCCTAAAATTAAGGGGATTGGAATACCAGAAACCTGAGATGGCTTCACTTTCACATGCTATGATGTATGTACCTATCTTACTATGATGGTGATGATATTCTTGGTTGACCAGCACCAGTTTCTATACTTCCTTTTCCTCTCTAGTCACCTACTGCAGTATCTTCCTCTACGACTTCAAAAGCAAAATCAAAATAAACGACACTAGTCTTCAGACTGGGACGATTCATTTGAGATCCTTCCTTTAGAGAGCAAGAACCTGGTGTTACTTTCCCAAGGGTTAACAAAAGCTAACAGCCAGTGGGAGTCATGGTTGGATCTCACTGGATCTGCATCACATAGAAGCAGGTAGCTCTCACACCCACTTAGGAAAGTGAATGTATTTTTAATCAATTGTGCTGACAGTAAGCCTTCTGCAAGAGACATTAGCCCTAGATTCTTTTCTTAGCTACCAAGATGGAAAACAACCCCATCACTCATTAAGAGGGAGAGGCAAACTGAGTTAATCAGACTCTAAGAGTCATACTAATTGTTGATCCAGTAATGCCACAATATTCAGTGGCTAAGGATCTCTGGCTGGTTACAGTTAAGAATCTGTTTAGCATAGTTAATATTTCACCAAACCAAAGAGTTCAGTTATTGTTAAGCTCAAAGAGCTAGAAATCAGGAGATCTATGATTTCAATTGAGTTCTGTCGCTATCTACCTGATAAGGTAGGCAAGCCACTTTTCTGTGTCCCCAGGCTCCACATACGTAAGGTGAGGGAAGAAAACACGCCCTAATAATCATGCAGGGGGCCTGGGGAAAGAAAACGAACTAAGAATGTGTTGTTGTTTTTTTTTAAAGTTACATAAATGAGGGATATTGTCTCCAATTATTTGAAGGTGGGTTACAACTTCAACAACAACAACAAAAAACTTATTTAGAATAAACTGCACTGGGGAAAGAAAGGAATTTGGAGGTATCACAAAAACAATGATGGGGTGCTTCCATGTAAGAATAGCCAAACAATATGAAGAGTGTGCTTTAAAACAGAACTTGGTTAGCTTGGCATTTTTAAAATTAATTAGTCATAGTTCATGTATATTGGATGGAAGGACTACTAAAATTCTTTCTAAAAGTATATTGCATAGCAAAAAGAAAAAGAATTGCTACTTTCTCGTTTGTGTTTATAGACTCATATTGCGTTTATTTATCACCCATTCCCTTCCAAACATTTCTCAATTTTACCACTAACAACGCAAAAGACAAGGATGTGTCCAGTTTCACTACAGCTCTAAGCATTCACAAGTGTGGAGCGCTTGCTTTCGGAACGCCCTTCTGATTGGCTGAGCCAATGTCAGTGACATCAACCAACTTACTTTTCATTGGAAGGCTGGTTGCTGGGACTGTAGCGTTTGCAGGAAGTCACTTAACTGTTTGCAAGCTGGAAAAGCCGCACCAGAAGTTCTCTTTGGTCACAAGAAGGGGCGCAACCGACTAGGGAACCTAGGGAATGTGAGTCCCACAGCTCCGCAAGCTGGGACGAAGCCAGGAGGCCTGGGCCGGCTCCCGGACCTAGAGGCACTCCAGAAGATGAGTGCCTGCTCCTTTCCAGCCTCCGGGCTGTTACCCTTTTAAATGCCAGCATTCG
This sequence comes from Plecotus auritus, assembly GCF_963455305.1. Taxonomy (NCBI): domain Eukaryota; kingdom Metazoa; phylum Chordata; class Mammalia; order Chiroptera; family Vespertilionidae; genus Plecotus; species Plecotus auritus. The sequence continues at coordinate 141,315,196 of NC_137776.1, read as the reverse complement.
TGGCTGTAGGGGTAGCACGAGGCACCGAAACAGAACAGTCGGATTGGCCGCACGCCTCAGCTCTAGACGCACCTCTCCACCAAAAGGCCCTGCTGACTGGCAGGGGGAGAAAGTAAACAGAGTTGAATCACCCTCCCCACTGGCCAATTGCAGGGGGTTTAGATTGTGACGTGATGGGATTCTGCGAAATTGTTACTGAGCAAGAGAATGCCGAAACGGTGCGGACCGGCAAGAGCAGGGGCTCAGAAACCGTCAGGGGACTGGGGGAAAAGTGTCTCTTAGACGTGGCGCTCGGTCCGACCCTTGCCACCCGCGTCGGGGTGGTCGGGTGAATGTCCTGGGTCTTTGACTCCAGGGAGAGGCGGAGGAGGGCGTGTACCTCTCTTGCAGTTTCCTCTCCCGGCGCCTCGGGGGCGTATTCAGTCGAATAAACTTGCGGCCGCCACGTGTGGCATCTTTCCAAGGAAGCCGGCTCGGAGCGGTGGGCGCGCCCGTCGGGGGGGATCGCGCGAGCGCAGGACAGCGCGGCAGCCAGAGGCGGCGGCGCGGCGGAGCTCGGGACCGTGGCGGCTGCGTGCGGAGGCGCTGCCGGTTACGTAAAGATGAGGGGCTGAGGTCGCCTTGGCGCTCCTGCGAGTCGGAAGCGCCCTGCGCCCCCGCCCCCTTGGCCGCCGCGCCGCGTTCGTCGTCCGAGGCCAGGGCAGGGTGAGCCGAACCTCCGCAGCCACCGCCAAGTTTGACCGCGCCGCCGGGTCTGCTGTCGCCCGCACCATGTCCTCGGCCGCCTACATGGACTTCGTGGCTGCCCAGTGTCTGGTTTCCATTTCGAACCGCGCTGCGGTGCCGGAGCATGGGGGCGCTCCCGACGCCGAGCGACTGCGACTACCTGAGCGCGAGGTGACCAAGGAGCACGGCGACCCGGGGGACACCTGGAAGGATTACTGCACGCTGGTCACCATCGCCAAGAGCTTGTTGGACCTGAACAAGTACCGACCCATCCAGACCCCCTCGGTGTGTAGCGACAGTCTGGAGAGTCCGGATGAGGATATGGGATCCGATAGCGACGTGACCACCGAATCTGGGTCGAGTCCTTCCCACAGCCCGGAGGAGAGACAGGATCCTGGCAGCGCGCCCAGCCCGCTCTCCCTCCTCCACCCTGGAGTGGCTGCGAAGGGGAAACACGCCTCCGAAAAGAGGCACAAGTGCCCCTACAGTGGCTGTGGGAAAGTCTATGGAAAATCCTCCCATCTCAAAGCCCATTACAGAGTGCATACAGGTTAGCGGCGTCTCCCTCTCCCACCGACCTCTGGGGTTGGTTAACCTTTGGCCTGGTAGCGTTCCCGGGCGTTAAGGACACCACACTTAGCCTAAAGGGTGCAAACATTTTGGATAAGATGCTGTTTAACTCTTTAAATCGTTGAGCCGTGTAGACACGGGAAGCTCACTCTCCTTGTTCCCAGCCTCTGGGAGCCCCGGAGAGCGTTAAACTGGCGGGCCGAGTGAGTGCTGGGTGCTAGCCCCGGTGCCTGGCTTCGCGGGAAGTGGTGCTGCCCCGCCCCCAGGACTCCCGCACCCGGCGATGTTGGGGCCACCCTCCTTGAGCAGAGGCTGGCGGGGGTGGGGGTGGAGGTGGAGGTGGAGGTGGGGGCGAGCCAAATGGCGTACCTTTTATTTGATTCTCTTGTGGGATTGCAGGGAAGTGGCCAAAAACCTGGGAGGAGCGGCACTCTTTACATGGATGGAACCTTTTAAGGATGACTAAGGACTCATTTAGCTGTATGCCTGCTACTTTTCAGGGATTGCCAAGGTGGTTTTAAATTTGGCCAAGAGTCCCCAGAGAGGTTTAAAATAACACTGCTTCAGGCAGCAGAGGAGTTTGATCGAGTAATGGTTGGTGGGTTAACTTCATGACTAGTTAGCTTCTTTAATGAGGGAGATTTCAGAGCTGATTTCCTCCCTCTGCCCTCCCCCCTCCTCCACATGACTTAAGTTCACCCTCCACCCTGAACCCAGCAGTTAGGGAGGAGGAGGTGTGGTCCTTGCTGGAGGTCATGGCTGGGTAATGACTGTTGAAACGTTCTGGAGGCCCCAAGGAATGGTCTCTTCGAGGGAGAGCAAAGGGCAGGGCTGGGCGGACGAATGTGGCTAAAAAGACATCTTGCGGGATAAAATGGGCTTTGGAGACGGGGGTCAGCCAATTCTGTTGGGTCTGTTGAACATACTGAGAAAGTTGGGAAGCGTTGACACTTGGCCATGCTGCCTCACCATCTGTAGTAAGGTTGCTTTCCAGCTGCTATTCTGACAAGGAAGCACAGGGCTGGGTCTTCCCAGGGAGCGCCTTTCCCCTCTGTCCTATGACACCACTTTTAGAAGGTTGTCATTTTTGTGTTATTTTTGGCACTTTTACGATAAGGCGGGGCCCCGGGGCCTGTGGTTTTTAAAATGATAATTGGTTGATTTTGTTTTGTTTTGCTCTTTAAAGGAAAGGCTGCATATCTGTATCTCCTATTTTATTTCCTTTGGAAAATGCTTCTTGTGGAGGTGGCTGCTGGCACTGGAGTAAAACAGTTTCCTTCGTGGTTAATGCAAAATCGGGTTCTGTTCGGGGCTGTCATCTAGGTTGCCATAAAACAGCACATTTTAAAGTTCGTGTCTGTATGGCTGTTGACAGACACGTGCCTGAATTGGGGGATGTGACCTTTAATGTGGCTTGCCAGGGGTGAAAATGGGGTGTATTAAAGGAGGGTGTTACCAACAGCTGTTAGGCGGGCCTGGCTGTGTCAGCCATGTTCCCGGAGTTTGGTTGTTCACATGGACACCCACTGCCACCTTGAGCAAAGGCACGTTCTCCTTCAGGGAGCTGCCCAGTTGTGCAGCTGGGGAGGCCTGCAGTGCTTCTGTGGGCGCTAACCTGAGTCTCCTGACACAGGAAAAAAAGACTCCCAACATTCCGGACCATTCGGCTGAGTGATTTTTCTCAGGCATTTCTAGAAATGGCTGCTTATGTGTGCGTGCATGCGTGGTGCTCTTTAATTCTCCATAAGGCAAGTCAGCTCAGCTGTTTCAGGAGAACCTTTCACACAGTCAAGAGTGGAGAACGAAGTGAAATGTTAGTCCTGTTTTAAATGCTACACTCAAGTCTTTTGAAACTAGCGATATGGTGATTGCAGGTGTCTTGTTTATGTTCTGGGGCTCTGTAATACTAGGACATGGTAGAACAAAACCTCAGCGTCTAAATATTGTCAGAGGGTACTCCTGCTGAAAAAAAAAAAAAAAAAGGCTACTTTTAAATAAGAGACCTGTAGGAGTTTCCTGCATTCCCAAGTTTCAGATGCAGCTTCCTATTAGATTGTCATTGGGGTGAGGTAAGGAGCTCCCTGATGTTCCTACTGCTGGTATTACTAGTAAATCCAGAAGGTGGATGGGAGATACGGTTGGAATGTCTGCATTCTGTGAAGATTGTAAGAGCTAAAATTCCAGCCACACCCCCTGCTCCGTGTGGCCCAGCCACAATCCCTTAGGCTGCTCGCTCACTTCCTATAGACTAGAGCCTCCTACTGCTTGCTGCCACTTCCATAGAACCAGAGGCTTAGAAGTTGAGTCATTTAGATAAAATTGCATTTAATTCAGTACAGCTATAGCGTCCTAGGAGAAAAGATGCTTTTGAGGTAGGCTGAGCTGCGCTCTGATTTGTCCTGTGGTTTCCCAGTTGTGAGACCTTAAGCAAGTTACTGGATTTCAGAGTTTGCAAGGCCTGCGGCTGAATTTGCTTTGCATATCTGTTTGCCTTGGCCAGCACATGGTTTAAGGAACTTAATTAGTTACCAGTATCTAAAAATCAGAGGATTTCAGCACAAATCCAGATTTCTGGCTTCTCTGGAAAAATCGAACGATCTGGCAATACTGGGTCTGAATTCCTGCTTAGCAACAATTGGCTTGAGCTGATCTTTTTGTGGGGCAGGACCCCTTGTTTTAATCATTTACATCTTCTCTGTTGGCATTTAAGTGTGCAACCTCTGCTTTATTCGAGCCTCAGTTTCTTATTCTACAAAACAGGGCAGTATCACTGAACTAAACGGTTCTTGTGCAAAGATAAGATAATATCGATAAAGCACTTAATAGGATTCCACACACAGTAGTCCCTCAAGAAATGCTGGGTCTTCCAGTTTGTGTGATTAGAGGTCTTCAAGATTAGGAAACAGGATAAAGTTTTTTTTAAATTGTTAGCTTACATTTTCTAATACTATGCTTAGTTTGTTTTTCTTCAGCCTCTAGATCAGATACCTTCTCAGGTGATGTACCTCTAAAGGTTAAGCAGTAGATCCATGGTTAATCTGAAAAAAAAGTACAACAAATACACTCCTTTTCCAGACATTTTAGGCACTTTGTAATGTTTCATGTGAACAATTAGACATGTTGGAGTACTTTGCCTGAAAACATATCGAGCACATTATCTGAAAATGCAACCAGTGTTTAGTTGATCCTGGCACACCACCACAGATTCACACCCAGGTCACTCCCCCCCCCCTCACAGTCCACACACACACACACACACACACACACTCACTCCCCAACCTCCCAGCATACACCCCAAACTAACCTCCACAAACATCCACTCAAACACACTTACCTCCCATACCTACTCCTTGTACCTGTGTCCCTTCAACCCTCCCACGAGCACTTAAAAAGTTTACCCCATCTTGGCTGAGTGGCTCAGTTCTTTGGAGTGTCATTCCATACACCAAAGTTGGTGGTTTGATTCCTGGTCAGGGCAAATGCCTAAGTTTTGGGTTTGATCCCTGATCGGTGTGTTTATGGGAGGCAACTGATGCATGTTTCTCTCTCACATCAATATTTCTCTCTCATTCCTCTCTCTCTAAAATCAATTTAAAAAACCAATCCACCCAGCCCTGGACAGTGTGTTCAGTGGTTAGTGCACAGGCAGGCACACTGAAAGGTTGTGGGTTTGATTTCTGGTCAAGGGCAGTACCTGGGTTGCAGGTCAATCCCCAGCCTGGTTGGGGCAGCCATCAATGCCTCTCACATTGATTATTTCACCATCTCTCTCTGTCTCTTTCTCCCTCTCCCTCCCTTCCACTCTTTAAAAATCAATGGGAAAATATCCTCAGGTGAGGATTTTAAGAAAACGTTATCCCATTTCCTGACATTGCGGTCACCCTGTACATAGAATATACGTATGTTGGGGGTGGGGAGTATCTTTGGGGGGGAATACAAATTCCAGGTCAAAAGTCATCAGAACTGCCTGATGTGGAGTCACCGTAGGCTGACATCTCAATGATAGAAACCTTAGGCCTTATTTCCATGCTAGCTGCAATTTTACTCTCTTTGGTGGGACTTAAGTCATCTGTCCTCTATTGGTGACAACAGGTTAAGCTTGATAACACTGTTTACAGGATTCTGAAAATTGGAAAGCCCCAAATCCCAGCCATCACACTCCAGTTCTGCAGAAAAAAATTTTTTAAACTTTTTTTTTTTTTTTTAAGTAGGGCAGAAGGAAGTTTATGTGCAACAAGGAGAGACGAGCTGTAAACACCCCAAGAGTGGCTGCTTCTGTTTCTCCTTAACGCTGTTTGAACATTTCCCTGCAATATTTAGACTATCTGGCTGAAGGGACCTGAATACCCCCCACTGTGGCAGTTATCTGCCAATATGGGAAATAGATTTTCTGGCCTCTCTAGGAATGTCCAACTCTAACTCCGCTGGGATGTTTTTCCCCTGAGACTAAAGTTTTTAGATTTTGCTTCTATATGCCAGGCTTGCTCTATACCTCTTGTACTCTTCTCCCTTAATTACTGCCAAAACCTTTAGAGTCAATGGCTTGGTTCAGGAGAATCTAGTGCCATCAAAGGTGTGAGAAGGACCCACTTAACACTGCCCACAAGCAGGGGTTCGGGAACAGGGCCAGGTCTTACTGTGGCCACAGCCCTAGGCTAGGAGCCTTATCTCAGAAGTAGGCTACAGGCAGCCCATTAACTAGCCCCCAACCAGTCTTGACCACCTTCTCTTCTCAGGAGACATTCTCCCTGTCCCATCCCTCTTTACAGAGGACTTCCTAAAGTGACCTGGAATGATATTTCATAGTCTGACATACTTCATCCAAGAAAGATTTACAACTAAGCCTGGGTGGGGCTTATACAGATAGGTTTTTGTTTGTTTGTTTGTTAATCCTCACCCGAGGATATTTTTCCATTGATTTTTAGAGAGATTGGAAGGTAGGGGGAGAGACAGACAGGGAGAGAAACATCGATGTGAGAGAGATTCATTAATTGGTTGCTTCCCTCACCTGCCCTGACCAGGGCTGGGGATTGAGCCTGCAACTGAGGTCTGTGGCTGGAATCGAACCCAGGACCCTTCAGTCTGTGGCCCGACGCTCTACTCACACTGAGCAAAACTGGCCAGGGCTACAGATAGTTTTTCTACCTTTTTTTTTTTTTTATTTTCTCTCCCTTAAGGAGACTTTAGACACTTTTCCCCATAATTGTTCTCCCCCCACTACATTTTAGTATATTGTAGAGCCATCAATATACTGTGCCCCTTTAGAGGGCCACAAACCGCTGTAATGGCCGAGATTTTTTTCACCTGCCAAAGATCTAATTTTTGGCCCCTTCGGGGCAATAACACCCCTCCCACACACACACACACAGTCTCATGTATCCATGTAGGAAAAAATAAAAATCTACATTCGAGGAGAGAGCAAAGGGCTGCAGCTGGCCTCTAGCTGCACAGGATGATGGTTTCTAAGGACGGCAAGGATGTCCTAAGGCGATTGCTCTTGGTTTTCCAACAAGAGGTTAAAATTCCCTTGATTCCAAGGAAAGAAGGCCCAGCCCGCTGTTGGAATCTCACTCAGGGGAAGAAGGACTGCTGGGTAAGGACAGAGGTGGGAGGGACCAGCTGCTGCTTGGCCTCACTCCCCCTGTCCATCATCTGCCATTTAGCTGCCCAGGGAAGAGAAAGTGGGGTTGCCTAGAAAAGCTTCAGCTGCTGGCAGGATTGCTGTTTCACAACAGAAAATACAAGTGGAGTAGAATTACAGAGAAAAAAACATTGTTTTCCTTGATTTTCCTCTCAAATCTTCTGTGAGTGGGGAGAAGAGAGTGGGAAGGGGTGCAAGTGGGGCCCAGGTTGGGGAGGGAGATACCAGAGTGAATATTTTTTGATGTTTTGATGGTAACACTCCATTACTTTCAGAGGCAAAGATGTCACCTGAAGGAAATGAATTCTTAGACTCTGAACATGAGGGTCAGATTTACGTTCCTGTCTCAATTGTTGACGCTTATCCAGTGAACATCTGTGAGAAATTCCCAGACTGAACTTCCCAGGGAGAAACATTATAGGACATACTGGGAAAGTGGCTGGCAATGGTCTTCCTTAGTAAGTTCATTGAGAACAAAAGTGGGTGGATGATTTCCCAGTACTTACTTTCAGTAGCCCCTAAAACAACTTGACATGCCCTGGTTAGAGTAGGCTTTCCAACCCACCCATGTGATTTTGAAAGCCTTGTGATCATTAGCATTCTTGATTTAAAACAAAACAAAACACCACAGCATCATAATTTTAATTAGTCTTGACTTCCAAATTTTCTGGGTTCCTCTACCCGCCTTGGCTGTTCTCAGGCTTGGAGGAAAAGCTTGCAGCATTCCAGGCCTTTGCTGCTTAAATCCTCCCCCACATCCGACCCTCCCACCTTTTCCTAATGTTTCTCCAGCAGGCCCAGCTCCCACTGTAGAGCGTAAATTAGTGCCTAGTAATGGTACAAAGGCACTTTCTGTTTCTATGCAACAACACGCAAAAAGGAGGGGCAAAAGGCAGAAGAAGAAAAACACCCCACAGACAGTTAAAAAGGAAAAGGAATGGGATCCTCTGCTGTGGTCTCTGAGCAATCCTGCCTCTCACTCCTCCCCACATCTGATGGCAAGTTAGTCACAGGCCTTGGCCTGACTGAGAGCACTTGGTGGCAGCAGTTGTCGGTATCAAAAGAATAGAATTTGGAGGTTGGAATTGACCTTGAGAGGTCATCACATCCATCATCTTGTCTCTAAAAAAGCACATGCCCACCCTCTCAGATAGATGGGGATTGTTCTGGTTAATCATTTCAAGGGCCCTGGATGGTTTGGTAGTGCGCCCCCAGGGTTCAGAAGCTGACTCTGCCTTGACCAGCATGTGACTTTGGACATAGCACTGACTAGCCCTGAGCCCCAGTGTCCTCAGTAGCACAGTGAGGGCCCCAGGCCACTCCGAAGGGCGGAGCTAAAGGCCCGAGTTAGGCCCATGTGGAGATGAATTCTTTGCAGCTCTTTGATTTGAATGCTTTCCCACCATGGTCTCCTGAGGATTTCAGTTTGTGGTAAACTTTTTTGTTGTTGTTTAATTTAACCTTGGTTTAAAGATCTGCTTTGAATTAACCAAATTAACTGAGTAAAAGGGCAGCAGTGGAGTCAGCGCTGGACCTCTGCCCTTTTATTATGTATTATATACTCTGTGAAACCGCCCACAGCCTAGCGCCTGAGATTTCCTACTCCTCCCTTCCTGGAGCCCTCCTGAAACTAATACCTTTTTGGTGCCTTATGGACCAGAGTAAACATTTGTTTTAGCCAGGCCTCAAGCAGTCCCCTCAGCAAATAATAGGACTAACATTATTCATAGAGAAGGCCTTCCCCACGAGAGGAGTAAGGTGCATCCATTTTTTATGCCTGGGATATTCCAAGGCATTTATTTCCATCGGTGCATACAGCCCACCTTTATGAAGGTGTGCCCGCAGGCTTCCCTTTCAGTCTCAGTTTGTCATGACCTGTGTTAGCTTTTGGAATCCTGAGGTGAGAATTGATTATCTGGATCTGGAACCTAAAGGTTCTAGAGCTGCAAGAACCAGTTAGCTCTCCATCTAAGCCCAGGGCCTTGGAATGTTTTTCTTTTAATGAAATTGAGAATGATCACAAATTTGAACAGGAGAATGGAATTCATCCCTGATGGACCCTTTTTTAAAAAGTGAGGACAGCCTCAGATAGTTTGGCTCAGTGGATGGAGCATTGACCAGCGGAATGAAGGGTCCCGGGCTCCATTCTGGTCCAGGGCATGTGGTTGCAGGCTCCATCCCAGGGCACATGTGGGAGGCAACCCAGTCGATGTGTCTCTCTGACATCGGTGTTTCTCTCTCTGTCTCTTCCCCTACCTTCCACTCTAAGAATCAATGGAAAGATGAGGATTAATAATAAAAAAAAATTGAGGACATTATTTAAATAGATTAAAATAAAGAGATGGGAGCTTAAGTCATACAAAATTAATGACAAGGATCTGAAATGCAGGCATTAGTAGTATTTGAATTAAACAAACTTTGAACATTTTTCAGTGTTTGAAAACCACAAAGCGAGTCTCTGTGGTTTTGGAAGTGAGTACCTCCTGGAACAGCTGACTTGAACCAAAGTGGGAACCAGTGGGGCAGACAGGGGCACAGAAATCCTGCCTGAGAATTATAGACATTTCAGACCTGGAAGAAACCTTACTTTGTTCAAAAAGAAAAAGGGGAAAAAAGGACTCACATCTCTCCCTTCCAAGGATCCAGCTTTGGTGAGAGAGAGGCAGTCCGAAAAGAAGAGTGAAGCCTGTGATGAAGAGACCAGGCCCCTTGAAGGAACTTGAGGAGAGGCCTTTAGTTCCTGCAGGAAGAGCAGTTAGAGCAGTGGTCCCCACCCTTTCTTTGGCCATGCCCCACCTAAGCATGTCTAAAATCCTGATGCCCCCCTGTGACACACAATTCTTATTATTCAAATAGTAAACTCCTGTTCATGTGGAAGAAGCCTAAAAGGCCATTAACTTGGTCTAAACAATCTTCCAAAGAACCTGACATCCGTGAAAGAGAAAAATGAAAGAACGAAAGGACAGTTGAAGTACTGAGGAAGAAATCACCAAGAAATTGTTAAACAAATAATATGAAGTGATGGGAAAAACAGCAAATAAAGTTTCAAAACACAATAGAGAACTGAAATATATAAATAAGTCACAATATATATTTATATACTGAATATGAGGCCCCTAGAACCATAAGAAATGTAAAAAATTCACTGTTAATAATTCATTCTCGAATTACCCCCCTTAAAAATCAAATTGCCCCCCTGTGGGGCGTGTGTCCCACATTGGGAACCACTGGGTCAGAGCATGGGCTTTCCGGTCCCTCCAAGAATCTTGTGTTCAAATCCTGCCTCTGCCACTCTAATGATGAAAACTTTTTGAGCCTCAGTTTTCCCATCTGTAAAATGGAGCTCAGTTCATTTTATAATTGGGTTTGTTATAAGACTTAATTCAAATGAGTTATTTAAAGCATTTAGAACAGTGTCCCCATTCACTGAATATTATAATTTAAAAAAAATAACATGTGTTGCTCAGAAAGCCCTTGTTTCTAGAATTTTTGTTTAAAATTCCAGATTAATCCAGTAGCAGCTCATTTATTTAAATACTATTTATTTATTGAGTGACTATTACATATGAAGAGCTGTGTTAGATATTGATAGCTGGCACTGTGAATGTTGTGAATGAATAATAGTAATTAATAACAACAGTAATAAGGTAAATTATTAATATTAGTAGTAGTAATATTAATAGTAATAATAGTACTAATAACAGTAACATCCACCATTTATTATATGTCAAGTTCCAAACCAAATGGTTGACATATATTGTCACATTTAAACTCCCCGAAGTTCTATGAGATAGGAAGGTACTCTTATTCTCATTTTATAGGAGGAATTAGACTTGGAGTTAGTTAACTTAGCCCAAGGTTACTCTGGAACTTTCCTAGTATGTTTCTAGGTGGTTGGAGTCGTGCGTGTGTGGCGGTTGACCTGGACCTCCTGGGTTTCAGCCAGTGGGAAGAGACCCTGAGTTTTGCATGGCTCTCTTGGAGTTGTCCCTAAAGCTACCATTCTTTAGCTCTCTGCTCTTGGGCTCTAACTCTGGCTTGTGGTTAGTTCTTATGAACCTTAGAAATCTCGGTAAAAATCTCGGACTTGGATCAAATCTGTCCTATCTTTTCCAATAGTTACCCAGAATCTACTTCCTTCCCGTTGAAAAAGACCCTAGTTCTGGGCGCATAGCTGTCTTAGTCAGGATCCTTGGTTGTAAGCAACAGACTCCAGTCTTGGACTGGCTTAATAAAGAGTAGAACTTTATTGGTTCAGATTACCAACACACCTGGGGTAGCTCTAGTTACAGGTGTCTCTGGATACAGGTACTCAGTGTCTGTCTCTCTCCCCGGCTCAGCTTTGCTGTTTTGCTTTGGCTTCATTCAGGGCCAGGCTGTCGCTGAATGGCAGTAAGATGGCCGACTGCAGTTCCAGACCCCCATCCTCTCAATTCAGACAGTTCCCCTTTCCTAACGATCCCAGCAAAGTCCCAGGCTTCCCACTCCATACCTGCGTTAGACGTTGTGCCTTTCTCTGAACTCAATCACCGTGGCATGGATGTGTCACATGCAATGCCTGGGGTTTTGGGGTCACCTCCGGAGTTGCACCGACTCAGAGTGAGGAAGGTGTGGTTTCTAAAAGGAAATTTGAGGTGTGTTGTTTATTACCCCAAAGAGGCAATGGATGCCAGACAAAACCAACAACCAGTCACTCTATCTGCCCACTTAGAATTACAAGCAGGATGTCCCAAAGAGCAGATTTTGACCAAATGAGAGACAGATTAGAATGACATTTTCTCTCCATATTTTTCTTCCCTTTGAAGAGAAAGGGCTCTGACCTGTCTCTGGAGTTCAGCCTCAAGTTGGGCCACCAGTGCTGGGCTGAATCGTCTTAGTAAACACAGAGGATTTCAACATGTATGTCTTGTGCTCAGGCTCATAACTGTAGACCTACTTCAGTGGGTTCTGGAAGCCAGTACCCGAAGCCTCCCCAGGAGCAAGTATAACAGCAGCCGTGTGATCAGTAGTGCCATTCACTTGGCCTTAATTCCAATCGTCTGTCCCCCTCTGTGCTAATAGATAAAGGCCACATCTTTATAAAGATGAGCTGTTTATTTGGCAAAGCCCACTGGGATTCAGAAATCTATTTAGTTGTGCGTAATGCCCAACAAAAACACCATAATAAATCATAAGGGGCACAAATTAGATCTTCAAAAACACATCAAAATGACTTAAATCCCCGTGCTGCCATAATTCTACAGCAGTTTTGTACCATTGCCGTTTCAACGAAAACAAGCAGCGTGACAACCAGACAGCTGGCTTTCCCTCTTTCGAGTTGCAAATCATGCCCATGGCCAGCCACAAAATGCCTGTCTGGTGAGCATTATCCCACTGAGGCGGAGCTTCCCAGCATGAAAGAAACATGGGCTGTGCCCCTCCAACCTGAGTCATTTTTTCTCAGTGTCCTGCTTGCCCAGAAATGTCGAAACACTGCCCGGGAACGCCTGCTCAGGGAGAGCTGGGGACGTCAGGCAGGGGGCTGTTTGGTGAAGGTTGGATGCTCGGACCTGCCATTCTTTGTGGTCGTAATGACAGGCACCAGGCAATACCAATTAGTGGCTCGCTTCATGAAGGCTTGAAACACTGTTTGACAATGGCCTCTGTGGCATGTGTGAGGGGGACCTGTGGTGACCACAGCCTGCCTCTGTGCCAGATGTGTACAGAGCTTAAGCCCAGAGAGGAGAAGCTAGAAACACATGCTGGTGGAGCATCACTAGTGATGGAGAGCCGCAGCCTGGCTGGCAGGTAGAGGGCGTTCATTAACCGGACACCAGTCTCCTCTCCGGTACTTCCCTCTTTTGTCCATTGTCCTTTCTGAGCCAAAGGCTTCGGCTTTCTGAAGAACAGCTGTCCCCAGACTGGAAGCTACAAATAATTTTACCCAAGTGCACAAATGGAAAGGTTAACCTTGTGTTCACTGAAGATGCCAAGAGTCTCTGTGGCCCTCGCAAAGCAGCTATGCCTGTTGCGTAAGAACTTCCCGGGCACGAGCCTGGGTGTGCAAAGAGTAAGTTGTCTGTAACCAGACTGAGTTTTCAAGCCCCTTCACCTCCCCCCCCCCCCCCCCCGCCATTTCTGCTGTGAATGCAAGAACTTTACCTTGGCAGTTCAGGGTCTCTCAGTCCTCTTTTGGGTACAGTTTGCAAAATCGGAGTTCTCGCTCCCTCCCCCTTTGCCTTGCTTTTCCCTGGGTAGCAATCTATTATTTGTTAGGCAAGAGGCTCACCTCTGATTCCGGCATGATGGGAGGGTTGTCCGTGTTGCATGCCATCCTTCGACAAGGTGGTCTCCCCTGGGGCGTCACGCACCAGCTGGGGCCGGCTTCTGACATGCTGACCTCCCCTCCTGAAGAGGGCCTCTGCGCAGTGGCTCCAGGTGTTAGATCCTTGTCCTCTGTGACTCAGTCCTCCTGTGGCCTTTTCCCAAGTGCTTGGTCTTGGGCTTAGGAACGCACAAGAACAGACATCTGGCCCGGCCGGCGTGGCTCAGTGGTTGAGTGTTGACCTGTAAACCAGGAGGTCACAGTTTGAGTCCCTGTCAGGGCACATGCCCCAGCTGCGTGGCTCTGTCCCCAGTGTGGGGTGTGCAGGAGGCAGCTGGTCAGTGGTTCTCTGTCATCATTGATGTTTCTCTCTCTCCCTCTCCTCTCCTCTCTGAAATCAATAAGGATAAAAAAAAAACCCAAACAGACATTTGGAAGGGTGCAGAGCTGCGAGGCATGCACTGAGACCCTCCTCTCAGCAGGGCAACCCAACTCCTCTCACCTGAGTCATTGTGGGGACTTCCCTGGAGGGGCTGTACTGGCTCTGGACAGGCTGTGGGCCAGGTGGCAGTGGCCGCTCCTCTGGGACTGCCCAAGCCTGTTTCTAAAAGGAGAAAGAGAATGCCAGGCTCCTCTTAGAGACCTGTGCATCTGTTCTCTACACACAGCCCCTCTAATCTCTCTTTCCCTACAGCCCAGGTCTTGGCGGGAAATTCTGACCCATCAAGAGAGCTGCTTTACAGTTTTAAAACTCTGTTTTGAAATTTAAAGCTCAACAGCAGCTTATTTGTTATAAACTGGCTCTGCCCTCCCCAAGGCCATGCATCTGGGAAGTCAGAGAATTAGGAAAACATGCCCTAAGAGGCTCTCTCTACACCTCATTAGGGCATTTTCTCTTCTTTCACTTCTACTCTGTTTTGTGCTCAAACTGAAGGAGGAATTTGACAACCGGTTCCAATCTAAGGGTGTCCTTGGGGACATCACCTGCCCTCCGAGTCGGCTTTATCTGAAACAGGACAGGTTTGAATTCGATGGTCATAAAAATCACCCAAAACGCAAAGATTCTAAGAATCTATGTTCTCAGGATAGTTTTGCCATCCAACACGTATGTCCGTTCATTGTTTAGTGCCTGGTAGGTTTATTATTTCTCTTTTCCACAAATAACCGGGAAGAAGCATCATAGTCTGAGATGGCAGGAAGATTTTTGAGATGGCAGGAAGATGGCATGGGAATCAGCTGATCTGGGCCTGGGCCTGGCTGTGGGGAGGTCACTTCACCTCTTTGCTGGTTCTGAGTAGCTGAGGTGGGGGCCATGTAACTGAGACACCAAGACATACCTCTAGCTGGGTTGAGAACCTAAAGAGCCAAGAATCTATTGTCTGCCATATTTCTCTGAGGTCCCAGCCCAGGAGCTGCCTCACGGATCAGTTGAGGTTGGGGGCGTACTAGCAATACTCGGACAGGCTTGCTTCCTGGACATCATGCTCCAGTGAGGAAGTGCTGGGTGCCAGGTTACAGACACACCCACTTCCCGGTGCAGAACCTAAAGTATGGGCCAGCTGCCTTCCATAGATAAACACGGGCTGGGAAGGAAAATCACACATCCAAACTCTATAGTGACTCTGTTGTATCAACACATACCATATAAAGGGAAGCCAGGTCACAGGAGGGGTTCAGAGGGGGGCCAGGAGCAAATGGGATTACGGTGGGATGGCATTCAGACAGGATTACTCTTCCAAAGCTTATCAAGTGTTTTCATTTTTCCAGAACATCTACATGTGTAGGTGGTAATATTTTGGGCAAACAGGAAGGCTTTGATTTCTCGGTATTTTTAGTCCAGTAGGAATTGGAGTGATTTGTGTAGGGAAATGTAGGATTGCCTGTACCCATAGATGGCCTACATACCTCTTCTATCGAGTGTGTGGGTGCGTCTGCACTTGAGAGTAATGGAATTAAAACGTAAAGCAAGGGCATTGGTTCCTGCCCTTAGGGACACGCAGGACTCAGTGTGTGATGGAGGGTGGGGTGCAGTGAGGTGGGGGTGCATGTGGCCAGAGTGGAGGGGGGCTCTGAAGGGAGGGAGACAGAGACAGAGGAGTAGAGGCATTTTGTACCTGCAAGTCAAGGTCGCTTTGCTGTAGGTAATGAGGACAGAAGATAATGGACAAGGGGCACCGAAGGCCTGGGGTCAGGGCAGTGTGTGGGTGTGTGTGTGAGTGGGTGTGTGTGTGGACATGTGCCTCCCCATCCTCATCCGTGAGGAATGCTGTGTTGGTTTTGGCTTTCTGCGTCTGCACGCTCTTGCCCCCAGTTTCCTAATGGGGACACTCGTTGGTGGGGTAGCCCTGCTGTTACTGTGTGGCTCCTGTATCTGAAGGGAGATTCCTGTCTGTTCTGTGGGCCATTTTCCTTTCACATATAGAAAAAGGAGGAGAGGGGGCGGTGGAGGAGGCGTGAGAAAACAGATGTAGCTTGTTCTGAAAGTTTCTCACTTTCTAACAATTTATTTGAGAAAGACACAGAATGATGCCTCTTCTTTCTTTGGTCTTTTTTTTTCTCTCTCTTTTTTAATATATATATTATTTCCCTCTTTATTGATTAAGGTATTACATATGTGTCCTTATCCCTCCATCCCCCCACTCATGCCCTCACCCCCCTGGTGTCTGTGTCCATTGGTTAGGCTTATATTCATGCATACAAGCCCTTTGGTTGATCCTTTTTTTGGTCTTGAACACCAGAGTGTCCCAGTAATTTCTCAATAGAAAGTAAATCCTCTCCATTCCCCACGATTACATAATCCATTCTTGGGAAAATTTAAACTCAGGCACGCCATTGTTTTCCGTAAGACTTTTTTCCTGACTTTTTCTCATTATAAATTTGTACTTACTGTTTTAAAAAATTAGAAAATATAGGGGGAAATTACAGAAAGAACTTACTCTTTGTCCCCTTACCTGTAGATAACTACTGTTCACATTTTTTATACTTGTTCCCAGGATTTTCTCTCTCCATACATGTCCACATACTAGTATGTACACTGCACTTAGCAATATACTGCTAACATCTTTCCATTTCATTGTCACAACCTAGTACTTTTTTAACAGGTACATATTTTTCCACTGTTTGGTTACACTTATATCTAGTTCTTTATTGTTACACATTTATTTATTT
This sequence comes from Plecotus auritus, assembly GCF_963455305.1. Lineage (NCBI taxonomy): Eukaryota > Metazoa > Chordata > Mammalia > Chiroptera > Vespertilionidae > Plecotus > Plecotus auritus. The sequence continues at coordinate 141,298,787 of NC_137776.1, read as the reverse complement.
ATTTATATTTTATTTATTTATTTTTTTACAGAGAGGAAGGGAGAGGGATAGAGAGTTAGAAACATCAATGAGAGAGAAGCAACGATCAGCTGCCTCCTGCACACCCCCCACTGGGGATGTCCCCGCAACCAAGGTACATGCCCTTGACCGGAATCAAACCCGGGACCCTTCAGTCCGGGGGCCGATGCTCTATCCACTGAGCCAAACCGGTTAGGGCCAGATGTAATTTTTTAAAACCTGATGTCTATGCCATTTATCAAATTAAACATCCTTTTATTCACAGAGTTGCAGTGTCCCAACCCTGTAGAGTCTGAGTTTATTTTCAGACTCGAGTCTGCTCCATTGAGTTGCCTCTTCCTGTGCTAGCATCACACCATCTTAATTATTGCAGCTTTAATCATACATTTTAATAACTGGTGTTGCAAGTGCTCACTTATTATTATTCTAATGCAAAAGTTCCTTGGCAAGTTGAGCATACTTATTCTTGCAAATGAACTTTAGAATAATTTTGTCAAGTTCAAGAACAAAGGATTTCTATGGTGTGTGTTAATTTCATAGATGAATTTGTACAGAATTGCCATATTCTCACCGTTGAGTCTTAGCGGCCAAAAGCAGGGAAATGTTCCGTTTGTTTGCTTTCTTTTAAATTAGGGTTTTCTTCACGCAGGTCCTGAATTTTTGTTGTTAAGCTCATCCTGACTAGCTTTGGTTAGCATATAAGAAAACCATTGCTCTTTTGTATCCTTACTCCTATGAATGCATTTTTAATTTATATTAGTTTTTCAGTTATTTATCTTGGGCTTTCCAAATAGAAATTTGTATCGACTGAACAATTCCTATTTCACTTCCTGCTTTCACAATTTGCTTCTTATTCTGTTTACTAGTTGCACTCACTAACATTTTTGAACAACATTAAATGGCAGCGATGGTGGGGGCGGGTGTCCACCCATGCTTTGAATTTGACTTTATTTTACAATTGACCTTGCTGGGGAAAGGTTTCAGGTCTATGTTTGTTTGTTTTTTGTTTTGTTTTTTTTAAATCCTGTTAAGGAACTATTTTGCTATTTTCCTACAAGTTAAATACTATTTTGTATTTGTTAAGGCAAGATGTGTGTGTGGGTGTGTGTGGGTGTATTAGCCTGTTAAAATGGGGAATAATATCAATATGATTTCCTAATATCAGATTATCCTTTTATCTCTGGAATCCTACTTGCCTTTTTTGCAATAAAAAATACTGCTCTTTTTCAAGAGGCAGCCTTGATTTTGTACATCTGTGAGTAGCTATCATCCTTAATTGGCATTTTTAGAGTTCTGTTCTGAAAAGGAGGTCTAGTTCCCTTAGATTTGTTTTACTAGATTGGGTTACTTTTGCTAGAGGCAATGGAAGCTTCAGAGTTTGTATTTTTAAATTTTTTGATTTATTGGTTTGGAGAGAGAGAGGGAGAGAGACACACACGTCACTATGTTGTTTCACTTATTGATGCATGCATCGGTTGATTCTTGTATGTGTCATGACTGGGGATCAAACCCACAACCTTGGCACGTTGGGATGACACTCTAGCCAACTGAGCTACCTGAACAGGGCTAGAGTTTGTATATTTAACCTTCTTGCCTCTGTTAAGGTTAGCCCATTTTAGGCACCTTCTGTGGAATTGTGAAAGGAAAGGTGAGAAGAACCAGGTGGTAAAGGCGGAGTATTGAGAGCATAGGCCTCCCTGACCCCAGGCCCGGACCTCAGTGGCAGCCTGTCACAACCCAGGGGAGCCTGGGCGGGGTTGGGTGTATCCAGTTAGCAATCCCCGCCCTTGTGCTCCTTCCCCCTTTAGATGGAGGACTCAACACTGTTCATTTTAAGACCTGACTGAGAAGAATAAGCTTCACTTGGTATAGGCATGCTAATCACCTGGTGGAGTGCAGGCTCCTCCTGAAAAGCAATGAGCCATCATGTGTGCTAACTAGGCAGGCACAGAGCCGGCAGGCTGCACTCCACTTCTCCCGAACCCACTGGAGGCCCGGGAGGCTTCTGGAGGCCTGGCCTGTCTCTGCTAAGAGAGTCTTTTGCACATTTGCTGCAGTGTTCAGGAGCGGTTTTGGTCAGGTTTATTTTATACTCTGAGCCGAGTCTGTCAGTGAGAGGTGCTTAGCTTGTTGCTGAAAGGGGAGGGGAGTGTCATATAAATAATGAAAGTGTGGAGAAACTTGGGCTGTTAACAGCTCTGCTCCAGTAACGCAGAGTTGATCGTGTCACTGCCTCTGGGTGTGTTTTCCTGCGAAGGCCAGAAATAAAGCACTAGTGCGTGTCTGTTCCTCTTCCTTCCTCCCAGGAGGATGGTGACGCTCTCATTAATACCAGAGACAAGCTTAAATATTCTTTAATTGATAGTTGATTCCCGGGTATGATTTGTTCGGCGTGAAGAAGGCTAACCATTCTTTGGTGGTGGTGGGGGGGGGGCCTTAGCACTGGGCTGAAAGAAAGGACCGGACTTGGTCTCCCTCTAGCTGCAGGATGCAGGGCACCCCACCGCCGCTCAGGCCTCCTTTCTCCTCTGCACGTCATCTCTGGTCCTGTTCCGCCTGAAATTCTGTTCCTTCTCTACAGATGATTTCCCCATTCCATACTTGTTTAGGTGTAAAGCGTGTGTCATTTTCCAGATGATACCTTGTTATGTGTCTGTCGAGCATGCTGAAATGTATCCCATAGTAGGTTGTATGCAAACTCTCTGTGGGGTCAAAGAGTTGGGTGATGTTAAAGGGCTCCAAATTCTAAGTCCCAGGAAGGGTCCAGGGTCCCTTGCACAGACCCTGCTTGGCCAGCACAAGGTGTTAGAGAGGGTTGAACTGAATGTCTTTCGTAAGGAAAAGCACTTTCCAGTTGGCCATGGATCCCACCATGACCCATGATCTCATACGCCTGGCATTTCACCCGTTTTTATTGTGTGTCTGGTTCCTGAAGACACTGGATTTACACCAGGTGCAAGTTCACATCTTCAGATGGAGATCAGGGGTCAGCCAGCTTCCTATAAAGGACCCGACAGTAAATATCCTCTGCTCTGTGAGCCACATGATCTCTATCGCAACTCCTCAACCCTGCGTGGTCGTGGAGACACAGCTGTGGATGATACACACATGAGCCTGGCTGGGTCCCAGTTCACCTTTGTATATGGACGTGAACTGCATATAACTCTCTCCTGTCACACAATATGATTCTTTTGATTTCTCCCCCCAACCCCCGTCCCCGAACCATGTTGTAAAAAGCAAATCTAAGAATGGTGTTGAGCCCATTCTTAGCTGGTGGACTTTACAAAACCAGACGGCCCACCGCTTTTGGCCCGTGGGCCATAGTTTGCAGCCCCTGTTGAAGAGTGTTGTTCAAAAGCTTCTGGTGCTTTTCCGCGGGATCCAGGAAGAATCACAGTGACCCCAGAGCTTTTACACCAGCAGCTCACTTCCGAGGAGGTGCTTTTTTAAACGCTTGGAAGCTGTAAACTTGAATTACACGAGTTACATGAGCCGGACAGAGGCTGCTGTTGACGGGCTTGTGCTGGGCTCTGTGGGTGGCCCTCGCTTCTCTCCGGAACACTCGGTGAGGATGCTAGGCCAGTGGCAGCATCGGGGTTAGAAGCAGGGAGAGCTATCGCAGGAAGACAACTGTGAGGGGCAGTGAATAGATGGTAGCCAGAAGGGCGATGGAAAGTGAACTCAGTGGGATTGGACCCTGATCACAGTTGAAATATACGTAAATTGTGCGCATCCATACTTAATAGTTCTCCTGCATATGCAGCTGACTCGGGCTTCCTGACACTTTCCCCTCGCTGTCACGCGCACACAACCACCCGCTTACAGAGGGTGCGCCTTCTTTCTTTTGTGATGCTAGCACACCGCAGGGTGGGCGTCTGGTCCGTTTTTCTCCCCTTAGAGACAGATCCATTCCAATAAATTAACCTCCTCTCATGGCTCACCTGAAAGGAACGTGTGCCGGTGAGTAAGCTAACCCACCTTACCGCGGCCCCAAGAAAACCAGGCCTGGTGGGCTTTGTCCTAAGGGGCGGGCACTGAGGAAACACTGCACTTTCCTCTCCACCAGGCCGTAAAGCCATGGGGGGGGCGGGGGGGCTCCAGTAAGTCAGAGCGGAGACGGTGTTCTGTTGTTTGTTTTGATTTTCACCACTTTCCACGCTCTGGATTCTGATCCTTTATTGTATGTATTTTTTAACATAACATGTTTAAAGGAACATTTCTCCACAGACACATCATTGGGCTTAGAGAGGGCTTGGCTGCTGTCTAAATCTGGAGTAGCACAGAAGTCTTGCCCAGTGATCCGGGAACTTCTGAGCAGGCTGTGGTCACGTGAGCAACCTGGAGGATGAACATACTCCACACACACACACACACACACACACACACACACACACACGCACACACACACACACACACACACGCACACACGCACACACACACAGTTGAAGCGTTTTCTAAACGTGTGGCAGCACCGTAGCACAGCAGTCAGATGTGACACTGTCTTTGCCCTAGGAAGCTCAACCCTGTGGGTTGTGACAACCTGCCTTTTGCCTTTTGCCCAGAGTTCTGCTGAACTGGGTGCAAATGCTATTTAATCCAACGAAAGCGGCAAAATGTAGTTTCCAACTCCACGTGGTTGAGTTTGTCAGAGTTCAATGTGAAGCTCTTCGCTTTTTTGTCTGTTTTGTCCCTCCCAGAGCCACTGCGCGTCCTCAGGCACTGTTAACCCTAGCGCTCACCCACCGTGGGTAGGCCTCAGCATTTATTGATTTGCTGTCGCCTTTTGCTGCTGTGGATTTTCAGCCCAGAGCTCAGTGAGAGCTTATCCCTAGACCCCCGTATAGCGAATTTGCCTGTAGTAGTCCCCTTCTCAGTGTCCCTTTCTTTGGTTTTAGTTACCCACGGGCAATAGCGGTCTGACAATGTTAAGTGGAATATTCCAGAAATAAAGAATTCGTAAGTTGTAAATTGTGTACGTCCTGGGCAGTGTGTTGACTACTCTGCTGTGTGCATCATTCCGTCTTCGATGTGAATCATCTCTTTGTCCATACTGTCTGCGCTCCACGCCTGCTCGTCACTCAGTGACCATCTCAGTTGTCAATAGACTGTCCCAGTGTGGCAGTGATGGCGTTCAAGTTACCCTTATTTATTTTATTATTATTTAAATATGGAACACTTCACGAATTTGCGTATCATCCTTGCGCAGGGGCCATGCTAATCTCTGCATCGTTCCAATTTTAGTATATGTGCTGCCGAAGCGAGCACAAGTTACCCTTGTTTTAGTTAATAATGGCCTCAAAGTGCAGGAATAGTGATGCTGGCAATTCAGATATGCTAAAGAGAAGCTGTAAAGTGTATGTATAGGGGGGAAACATAGTATATAGTATATATAGGGTTTGGTACTATTCGGACCCCCTTGGGGGTCTTGTAACATCCCTGTGGATAAGAGGAGGGGGGCTATTGAATACAGAATGGTTTTGCCCACTTGGGGTTTCCCACAGAATAGGTAGGTGGGAGAGGTTGTGAAGACCATTGCTCTGCTCAGAGGACAGCAGATAAAACCTTAGTCATGTAGAGCAGTCACGAGGTGATGGGGGTTTTGCCTTGTTGTTAGTACCATTATTTCTCCATCTCTGGCACAGGTTAGGAGGAGCTGGGGAAAAGAAGGGAAACCTTTGGGCGATTCAGTCACACCACGCTGGACAGCTCCCGGCCTTTGGAGTCTCTGGGTTCCAGCAAGGTGGGAACCAGAGTGAGAACAGATTCACTCCTTACACCTACCGAGGAGTGTCTTGGAGTTTTCTGTGTAAACCAGGAGTTGTGTGCCTGAGCCTATGAAACAGCTGCTTTGGGCTGTGCTTGGAAAGGTGTGAAGAGCAGGCTGGCGCTTGGAGCTAGAGGAGCCAGCAAGACTCTTATCTTAGCTCGTTCTGCCTTTCTGCTGTGTGTCCCCCACACATGGACCCAGTCCCTCCTCTGCCATTCTGGGGGGGTCAAGAGGCCCCTGATGCTGGCCTGACCATGTCTGGAAGGCAAGGTTTAGCTGCATTTTCAAGGGACACAGATAATAATGTGAATTTGAGGAAAGTAACTAGGATGGGGAGGGATGTGGAGCCACTGTCGAGTGTTACACCTCTGTTTCCTCATCTGTAAAATGGGCCACCTCCGTGGGGTGTCCTGTGAGATTTCAGTGAGATAATGCTCTTAGCTCTGTGCCTGCACTTTTAGGTTATTATTGTAGAATAATGTTGGTTCTTCTTCTATGATAAATATGAAAGACAACTCAGATTGTTTAGTCTAGACAAGGAAAGATTGGAGAAGGATATGTGAGCTGTCTTTAGATATTTAGAGGATTATTATGTGGCAGAGGGAACAACCTTATTTTTAGATTGAAGAAAATATGACTAAAATATGGCCTTCGCAGGGAGGCAGATTTTACTTCAACGGGCGTGTGTGACGGAGATGCTGAGGAACAGCAGGCTGGCTCTGCGTACGGGGCTCCCAGTCACCAGCCTTGCCCTCGGGAGCTCGGGGAGATGCTGCTCCGGGTGGGAGGTCAGTTGGCCTAGACGCCTCCGTTCTCCCATCTCTGGGATGCCATGAAATTCAGCAACGGCTCGAGTTTTCGACTCCTCTGGGAGAACTCGTGAAGCCAGCAACCGCGTACAATAAACCAGAACGAGTAATTTCCAAGGCTCTTGGGGATCCATTGGGTACAAAACAGCAAGCTCATTTGCTTAGAGATGATTCTCAGCTATTTCTTCCTGGTACCAGTTTTCTAGGGCAGCCATAACTAAGCACCACAGACTGGGCAGCCTCAACAACAGAAATTTATTTCTCTCAGTTTGAGGGGCTAGACGTCCAAGATTAAGATGTTTGATAGAAGTGGTTTCTTCTGAGGGTTCTCTTTCCCTGGCTTGGAGAGATGCCTGTCTTCTCCCAGTGTCTTTGCATGGTCTTTCCTCTGTGTCTGTGTCCTAATCTCCTCTTCTTTTTAAAAAATGTTTTTATTGAGAAAGGGAGGGAGAGGAAGAGAGAGAATCATTGATGTGAGAGAGAAACTTCGGTTAGCTGCCTCCTGCACGCCCCCTACTGGGGACGGAGCCCGCAGGTGCTCTGACTGGGAATGGAACTGGGGACCTTTTGGTGCACGGGAGGACGCCCCACCAACTGAGCCACACAGGCCAGGGCATCGACGCTTCTTACAAGGACACCAGTCATTGGCTTAGGACCCAGCCTCATGACCTCATTTAACCTTAACTATTTCTTTAAAGACCTTCATGACCTCATTTAACCTTAACTATTTCTTTAAAGACCTTCAAATGCAGCCACATTCTCAGGAACTGGGGGTGAGGACTTCAACCCCTGCATCAGGGAAGGGTGTGGGGGCACATAATTCATCCCATAACACTTCCATACAAGGGATTTGTCCTTTGGGTCATCGGGATTGTTGATCATCGCCAGCCTTCAGAATTTCTGTTACGTGTTCTTGAAACAGTCCTTGTCTGGATTCCCTTCTCTTAGGTGAACGGCCCTTCCCCTGCACGTGGCCAGACTGCCTTAAAAAGTTCTCCCGCTCTGATGAGCTGACCCGCCACTACCGGACCCACACCGGGGAGAAGCAGTTCCGCTGCCCGCTCTGCGAGAAGCGCTTCATGAGGAGCGACCACCTCACCAAGCACGCCCGGCGCCACACCGAGTTCCACCCCAGCATGATCAAGCGATCCAAAAAGGCCCTGGCCAGCCCCTTGTGAGGCGCTACCCACAGGAGCCAGGGAGGGCCCGGCCCGGAAAGACACACGACTCCCCACACACGGACAGACCGCGGAAACCAAGCCCCAGAGGCACGCTGCCAGCACAGGAAGCCCTGTCCTTTGGTCAATATTCCGATTTTTCCTCTCCCTGCATTGTTTTTAAAAAGCACATTGTGGCCCAAGGGAACTCCGAACTGCCTCTGACTTTTGGAGGAAAAGCAAATTTTTTTTTCTCCTTTATTTTTTTTGGGGGGGTGGGGTGGGGTGGGAGGGTGATCGTGGGTGGGGAGAAAGGGGTTCGGCCAAGGCTGGGGCAGAATTTTAAAGATTCAACACTGGTGTACATATGTCTGACTGGGTGAGTTGACCTGTGGCATCACAGTGATTCCGGGCCCTTTCTGCTTGCTGTCTCTCAGAATTGTTTTTGTAAACCTTTTAATGTAATGACGAGTGTGCTTCGGTTTCTTTAGCAAAACCACTCTCTTGAATCACGTTAACTTTTGAGACAAAAACGCCATAGCACAGCTGTCTTTATGCAAGCAAGAGCACACCTCCTCCAGCATGACCTGTCATCTAAAGACTTGGAAACACACAAGTTACTTATAGTCAGTGGGTAAGCTGTCTGAATTTATACTAATCAAGACAAACCTTGGAAAGGTTACACTAAGTACAGAACTTTTAAACCTTGCTTTGTATGAATTGTACTTTCCGAACATAAGCTGCACTTTAATTTGTAATGCAGAGGATGAATAAGTTACGTTCATGCTTTAAGGATAGAAGCAGACATTCTTTTTGGAACCACGTTATAATCTGCTTATTTTACAGTATACATGTTTCCCTAAGAAATCACAGAGGATGTGAGGGCAGAATATATGCAATAGATGCTGAAGGAGAAGGAGGGTAGGTTGTTTTGTTGTTGTTGTTGTTTTTAATAATTTAAAAAGAACAAACAGAATTTTGACTCTATTAACTTTTCCCAATTTTCTGATTCTTTTAGTTCACACCACCTTATTATACCATAATGCCACGAAGGGAGAGGGCTTTGACTCTGGTGGGTTTTATTTGAATGGATGCATAATAGTAGCTAGGAACATAGGTGGAAACACCTATTTTTTTTTGAGGGGGGGAAAGGTGTGTTGGTCTCCTTCCCATGTTCCTACAAAACTCCCACTAACAGGTGCAAGAGTTATGTAAAACGAAAAGGGAGCTGAACTGTGAAGAGAAAAATGTACCCCTATCAGCAGTGAGCGCCAAGGGAAAATACCACGATGATTTCAGAGGAGACCGCAAAGTCGGCACATGGAATCCACACGGATGACAACACATCACTGTACTTGATACATCCGAAGCCTCACCACTATGTATCCAGGTGTCTACAATGGCCTAAACCACTACATCCATTACACGCCATTTACCTGAAAACTTCATTTTGGCCTTTCCACGGTCAAAAACATGAACCGAGTTTTCATAGTGAAGAAGAAACCTCAAAGGGGGCAGTCAGCAGTGATGGTGGGAAAATGTTTACATTTTTTTTTTCTTCTTCAGAAATAACGCTTTCTGACAATTTTTTCTGGTATTTAAAACAGGGAGCTCTGGTGCACTGGAGTTTACACATGTGCTAGAAGATGTGTTGTGTAAGCCTCGGGTGCCTCCCTGCCAGCGGACGCGTTATTTCACCCGGTACATGCTCGTTGCCAGTTCAGAACCAGTGTGGGCACCTGCCACAGGCACGGGTCACGGCTGACTCCTGCTTCCAACACAGCAGCCATCACTAGCATGGCGGGTTTGGCTTTTTTTTCCTTTTTGTTTTGTTTAACCAACGTCGTGGTGTTAGCAGTTCTATAAAGAGAACTGCTTTTAACATTAGGGACTGGGAGCAGTCCATGGGATAAAACGGAAAGTGTTTTCTCACGGGAAAACATGTCAGGAAAAATAAAAGAACACTTTCTACCTCTGTTTCAGATTTTTGAAACGCTTATTTTAAACCAAATTTTAATTTCTGTGTCCAAAATAAGTTCTAAGGACATCTGTTCTTCCATACGAAATAGGGTAGGCTGCCTGTTTCTGACAGAGCTCCTGGAGTGGTTCTGCTTGTGATCCTCTGCACGCGGCCTTTTGGTGAGAGAGGAGTTTGGGGTTGTCTAGCAACCCACCAGCTTGTACAAACTCATCTTTCCCTCACAGAAAGAAACGAAGGAAAACCAGGCAAAGTCAGTGAAAGACAATCTCTGTAGTTTCAGGAGTAATTCTGTATGTGGCTTTTGTCCAGCACTTAGATGGATGTAAATGCAGCAACTTGTTTAAAAAAAAAAAAAAATGCACAATTTACTTCCCCCAAAAAGTTGCTCCTTGCCTTTTCAAGGTGTTGACAAACACACATTTGATATTCTCTTATATGTTATAGTAACGTAACGTATAAACTCAAGGCTTTTTATTCTTTGTGATAAATCCTGTTTTAAAACGTCACAAAACAGGAACCAGCATTCTAATTAGATTTACTATATGAAGATATGGTTCAACTAGGACTACTAGAGTTCATTGAACTTACTAAAACTATGAAGCAATTACTTTTTATATTAAAAAGACCATGGATTTAACTTTAAAAAATCCAAATGCAGGATAGTAATTTTTGTTTACTTTTTTAACCAAACTGAATTTTTTGAAAGACTATTGCAGGTGTTTAAACAGAAAGGAAAGTTGTTTTACCTAATACTGTAAGTAGTTGTCATATTCTGGAAACATTTAATAGTTTTAGAGTTAAGGTAACTCCTCTCCTTGGTTAGGGAAGAAGAAAGCCCTTTCACCACTGTGGAACGATGCCCTGGCGTTAAGGTCTGTCTCTACATCATGCTTTTTTTGAGAATTACATTTGGTAGTTACAATTACAGAAACTGATTAGTTGTAAGTTTGCAGATAGATTTAGCACAGTACTCATCACTCTGGATAGCCTGCGATGTTCTCTCACACGGATGATCTGTAACACTGTAAGATACTGATCTTTACAACTGTTTAATCAGTTTTATTTTTGTACAGTATTAGTGACCTAAGTTATTTTGCTGTCCTGTTTTTGTAAATCAAACAAAATTATAATAGAGGATTCTGACAGTAGGTATTTTGTACATATGTATATATGTTGTCCAAATAAAAATAATAAAAATGATCAAGATTTCATTGTTCCTGCCTTTCTGTGTTTTAAAGGCAGCTTATTTTGCCACAAGAGCGGTTACTTCTTTCACCTGTGCTCAGAGGATGTTATGATGAGTGCAAAGAGGCGTCGGCCCTGTGCCTCAGCACGTGCGGTATCTGCACAGACCTGTGCGTATTTGCTAGTCACAGACCTCCGAGGCAGCGGATGGAATGGAGGCTGCTTGGAACCACTGTATTATGCTGGAGGGGAATGTTAGTATTTTCAGGTGATGTTAGGATGTCAGGGGTAAGAGAAGAGAAGGTGGCTGGGATATAAACAGGACAGTGTAAGTCACTAACAGGTTTAAAAAGCTCAGACTAGGCTGAGGTGTGGTGGGAACTGGTCAGAGAAGGTGAGAGACTCGGATTGTGCTTTTGAGACATGATATTGGTAAGAACGTCCAGGTTCTTACCCCCCTCTGAGGTGGGGCAGTGGAACCATTAAGCCAAGTGAAAGTGAACACCAAAGTGTGTGTGTGTATCATTTCTATAGATATATACTAGCTGCCTATGACTTATTAGAGTCTTATTATAGCCTCATCATGATGCCAAGTGTTTGGGTCTTTTCTCTCATTTAATCCTTACAGCAGCTCTACAGGTCATTCAGTAGACACTGTTATCCACATATTTCAGATGAAAAACTTCTTGCCAAAAGACACTAATAGGTGGTATAGTATGAAGTCTGGATCTGCTGACTCCAACCCTCCATCTCTTTATGCCTGCATCAGGGCGGCGATGGATTAACTGAGCATCGTTTCCATTTGACCCATTTTATTGAGTACCTGTTCTGCCAGGCATTGTTATCTCTGAGGACATGAAGGTGAAAAAAACACCCCAAACAGACAAGGAGTTTGTATGTTAGTGGATGGAAACACACAAACAAGTAAACACATTATCCATATAATTTTAGATAGTGATGAGCATTATGATGACAATAGAGCCAGTGGCTTACATGTTGGGGAAGGTGATTTTCGACTGAGTCTCCCTGAGGGGACTTGAACATCTGATCTGGGACCTGGATGACATGGAGGAGTCAGGCCTGCAAAGATATGGAGGGAGTGAGGAGAGCCAGTGCAGGAGTTTGGCGGGAATTCAAGCAGGATTTTGGTGGCTGGAATATAAACAGGACAGGAAAGGATGGGAAGTTGGGGTGGTTGGTACAGGACAGACCACAAGGGCCTTGTATCGTAGGTTATAACATGGTGTTTGATTTTTGATTCTAAGAATGGAAGAATCCTTTGGAAGGTTTAAAGCAGAGAGTGCTATGATCAAGTATATATGACAGCAAGCTCGTTCTGGGTGCTGCATGGAAAATAGATTTTAGAAGGGCAAGAGTAGAAGCTGGGAGACAGTGAGGAGGGGGCTGTATTTGTCCAGGCAAGAGACGGTGGTCATTCGGACCAGGTAGTTAGCAGTGGGGGTGGAAAGAAGTGAGTAGTTCCAAAAATAAGTTGGAGGCAGAATCATGGGGATTTGGTGATGTCAGGATGTCAGGGGTAAGAGAAGAAAAGGCCTAATAATGACCCTCAGGTTGTGGTCTTTGTTAATGCAGTTTGGTGAGGTGGAAGAAAGGAGAGGCGTGGCGTGGAGGAAAAGTCATTGACTAAGTTTGGACATGTCACATAAAAATGTCAAGAAAACAATTGTGTATGTTAGTGTAGAGCTCAAAAAAGTGGTCTGGACTGGAGGTTTGATAACTGATAGTAAGTGAAGCCAAAGAAGTGGATATCAGCTGAAGTAGAATATAGGGGGAGGGGGAGGGGAGAGAAGGAAGACAAGGAAGAGACAGAAAGCTCAAGAAATAACAAGACAGAGGCTTCCAGTCAAGATGGTATTGTAGGTAAATGCCATACATCCTCCTACAGCCACATCAAAATATATAAAGCAAAAATATAAAAAACAGTAGGAGAATTTCATAAAAACTAGAGTCTTAAATGAAAAGACAGTGAATTTTAATAATGTGCATATGCTTTTCAACTATCCATGAAACCTATACAAAAATACAGGATATAATAAGATTATAAGTAACACACTATAGACTACATTTTTTGACCAACAGGCAATAAAGTGAACAACTCATAACAAAAGGATAATTTTTAAATTAATAAAATACTAGAGATTAAAATATTGTCTTTAATAGGTCAAAGAGAAAATAAATTATATTCAGAGTTTAAGACAATAAAAACTAGAGAAAATTGTATGTCCAAAATATACTCAAAATCTGTATGTAGAGAGAAATTTAGAGCTCCATGTGCTTTTATCATCTATAAACAAACAAAACTAAAATAAGTTGAAAAATACCATAGAGTTTCAGCACCCAGATAATTTTAAAGGCAAAAATCTTTCAAATCTTTAAGGCACCAATATCTCCTTTAGAATTTGAACTGTTAGAACATAGAGCATACAAAATGACAGGAAACAGTTCAATTCACTGTGGGAAGCTAGTATAACCCTGGCTTACCAGAATAGTCAAGAATATTTTGTAAAAGAAAAGTAATGGAAGAGAATTTGCCCTAACAGGAATTAGACCTATTTTGAAGACATGAGAATTTGTAAAAAATTAAAGTATTTTATAAATGGCATTCCAAATCAATGGGGAAAAGCATAAATTATCCATTGTATTTAGTCAATTGAATATCTGGAAAAAATTTAAGGTATATCATACCATATCCACCAAAATAAATCTTATATGGATTAAAGAATTAAAGAGTAAAGCACTTAAAATATAGGTGAAGATTTATCAATCATGACTTGGGGAAGAACTCAAATGCACAAATCTAATATAGAAACCAAAAACAGAAAGATTAATAGATTTATCTAATAATGTGAAACTATTATAAATGAGAAATCTGCCTAAACAAAATGAAAAGGTATGGATATGGAAAAATGTACTTCAAAGGGTATTTTTAATGAATAACTTCCTTTAGAATGTATATATATCTTTATTGATTTCAGAGAGGAAGGGAGAGGGAGAGAGAGAGAGAAATATCAACAATGAGAGAGAATCACTGGTGGCTGCCTCCTGCATACCTCCACTGGGGATTGAGCCTGCAACCCAGGCATGCGCTTTGACCAGGAATCAAACCATGACCTCCTGGTTCATAATAGGTCGATGCTCAACCACTGAGCCATGTCGGCAATCACTTCTTTTTTTTTTTTTTAATAATATATTTTTATTGATTTTTCACAGAGAGGAAGGGAGCGGGATAGAGAGCTAGAAACACCGATGAGAGAGAAACACCAATCAGCTGTCTCCTGCACACCTCCTACTGGGGATGTGCCCGCAACCAAGGTACATGCCCTTGACCGGAATTGAACCTGGGACCTTTCAGTCCGCAGGCCGACACTCTATCCGCTGAGCCAAACCAGTTAGGGCTGGGCAATCACTTCTTACAAGTCAAAATGTGCACATGTTTAGAGAAATCTGGTAGATGATATGAATTCACACTTTACAAAATGAACAAAAATAGTCAATAAATAATTTTTTAAATGTTCACTACACTTTCTGTCGGAAACACAATATAAAATAATGAGGTACAGTTATTTGCCTATGGAATTGGCAAATAATTAAAAAAACAAAGCACCCATTTTGTCAAGAATTGGGTGAGAGGGGCATATTATTAGTGGGAATTTAGATTGGCACATATTTTCTAGGAGACAATTGGGCTGTAAGCATTAAAAAACAAGGAAGGCCGAAACCGGTTTGGCTCAGTGGATAGAGCGTCGGCCTGTGGACTGAAGGGTCCCGGGTTCGATTCCGGTCAAGGGCATGTACCTTGGTTGCGGGCACATCCCCAGTGGGAGTTGTGCAGGAGGCAGCTGATCGATGTTTCTCTCCCATCGATGTTTCTAGCTCTCTATCCCTCTCCCTTCCTCTCTGTAAAATACCAATAAAATATATTTAAAAAAAAAAAAAAAACAAACAAGGAAGATGTTCTCAGGACCTTGTGCAGAGATTTTTGGAAGGGAGGTGGATACGAGGCAGTGTGCTTCTACTGCCCCTCCCCCTCCCCCTCACTCCAGCTAATTCAGCCTCCCATCCCCTCACCTGCACTCCTTGACTAGACTCCTCACTAGTCTCATTTCCTCATTTACCTTGTTTAATTCCGTCTTCCAGGTTGCAGTGACAGTGAACCCAAATATAAACATGTCCATATCTTTCATTTTGCAAGGATCTCCCATGTCCCCGTTGGTTTAAGGTCAATCTTTTTAAAAATATATATATTTTTATTGACTTCAGAGAGAAAGGGAGAGGGAAGGTCAATCTTTTTTATGTTATATTTTCTTTTTTTTTTTTTTTAAGGTCAATCTTTTTTAAAAAAATATTTTTATTGACTTCGGAGAGGAAGGGAGAGGGAGAGAGAGATAGAAACATCAATGATGAGAGAGAATCATTGACTCGCTGCTCCTGCATGCCCCACACTGGGGATGGAGCCCGCAACCTGGGCATGTGCCCTTGACCAGAATCAAAACCAAGACCTTTCAGTCTACAGGCCAATGCTCTGTCTACTGAGCCAAACCAGCTAGGGCTAAGGTCAATCTTAGCATGGTTTGCAAGGTCCTTGTTTGGACCCTTGTCAAATTCTCTAGACATTCTTTCCCCCACCATTTTGCCATCTATTCATAATACCCATCTGCTTATAATTGACTCAGATATGTTACTTCTGCTCATGTTTTTCCTTCAATTTAAAATTCAACCCTGTCCTCCCTCTCCCCGTTTTATTCAATAATTCTTTGTAGTGAGAGCTGTACCTTCCCCGGGAGCTTTCTACAACTTTCTGGGCTGGGGTAGGTACTCCTCCATCGGCTTCCATAAAACACAGTTACCTGCTTACTCCACATTATGTGTGTGAGGTTCATTCATGTTGTAAGTCACTGCAGTTTGTTCATTCTCGTTTCTGTATTCAGTCATAAGAATATAGCACAGTTACTTTTGAAGAATTTCTCCAGGTTTTGGCTTATATGAGTAGTGTTTCTATTAGCATTCTTTTTGCATGTTATTTTGGTTAACATATATGTATACATTTCTGTTGGTTTTATGTCTAAGATTGGAATTTCTCAGTCATAGGCAGAATGCTGAAAATTGCCTCCAAGATTCCACACCCTGATGAGAGGAGGTTTTCCAGGTGGGCTTTATGATCGGGAGAGATCCAGGTGGGCTTAGTGTGATCACACCAACTGCTTTAAAAGCAAGAGAAAGGGGCTGGAGCAGAAGAGGAAGCCAGGTCTGAGCATGAGCGTTCCTCGCTGCCTCGTTGCTGGCTTGGCGATACAGGGGTCCTCACGCGAGGACTGGATAGTGGCCTCTGCTGACTGTCAGAGAGCAAACAGGACCCCTCGCCCTAGGACCCCAAGGACCTGAATTTTGCCAACAACCTGAAGGAGGTAGGACCTGGGTTTCTCCCCAGAACCTCTAAAGGAGGACTCCGTCCCCGCCCCAGCTTCTTGTTTTCAGCCTTCTGACACCCGGAGCAGATCACCCAGTCGCACCGTGTCGGACTTCAGAACTGTGAGTAAAAATGGTTTTAAGTTTGTGGTAATTTGTTATACAGCAATGGAAAACTAATACATAGAGTTTGCATGCATTCACCTTAAGAGGTGCTGCCAACAGTTTTTCAAAGTCCCAATTCATATCCATTTCTTAAAAATGTTCATATCCTTGACAAAGCAATTGCATGTCCAAGGAATTACCATCAATGTCTGCAAAGATTCAGTTGCAAAAATGTGTGGTGGTCTTGTTTATAATAGTGAACATTTGAAAACAATCTCAACATTCAGTTCTGGTGGATTGTTTAAATAACAGTGGAACGTTATGCATCCATGGCAAATGATGTAGAGCAGTTTTTCACCAAGGATATTCTGTAGGACATTGATTTTTCAGCAGTTATGTTATGTGAGATCCCATGAGTAGGTAAGTTCGATGGAGGTCCCCAGCCAGGGGAACCAGGTTTCTCCACTGGAGCCTCTTGCGAGCCTTTGCAACAGGCATTGTTAACACCTGACAGCGCGGAATTGCATAAACCTGTTTGATTCTGATTGCTTTGCTTTGTTTTGGGGGTGCACTTGGCAAATTACACTTTGGAAAATGACATAGAAACATGTTCATGACCTATTTGGTACAAAAAGTGGTGCGGATAGCACAGTGCCACGTTAGTGTGTAGGAAAAAGGCTGGAAGGACTTAAAAGATGTGACACAGAAATGTTCGCTGTGATTGTCTTGACAATTTTTAACTTATAGCCCTTATCTATATTTTTTCTGATGTTTCTACCAAGTGAATATGCATTTCATTTGTAAAAGGAGAAAAGAAGAAATGTCAGGAAGTTAATCTAAATACCAGATCTCAAAATAGAACATGAAACCTCTAGCTCTTCTATGAGGATTAACTTGCTATCTGGTCTGGCTTTGGTTACGCTGCGTTTGTGAATGATGCACTTCTTGACCGTCTGTCTGGCTGGGACAGGCCCCACCAGGGTCACACCCTCGGGCCAGTGGGGGTTGATTTGGGGCGGCTCTGGGGCTGCCTCCACAGCAGAGCAAGGAGGTTTCGTGCCTCTCCCTGTGCCCTCCTTCACCCTGGCATGGGGGCCCTTGCTCTGTGCTGCTCCTGCTCCTCCCAGCCCTACCACACTCAGTTCTTTTCCAGGTCAACATACCACCTTGAAGCTTTTCTGAAAAGACTGACTCATGTTCAAATCCTAGTGAGGAACCAGGTCTAGGCATAGCACTTAGCAATTTCTCTGTCTCAGGTTCTTTATCTATGAAAAGTGTATATGTATGAAGTGTGTCTGTATATGTACTACCCCATAGTATGCTGCGGATTAAATCAATATGATTGTAGCATGGTTAGCCCCGGCACGGTACTAGGTTTTCAACAAATATTTGTTCTTGCCATCTCTCACCCCAGGGGTTAATATAGCCTTCAGTTAATACCAGGAGTTACAACCCCCCTACTCTACCTCGAGGATGGTCCAGTTTTCTTCCATCCGCCTTTGTTGGAAAGCTTGAAGTTGGGGGGCGGGGGGTGGGGCATAGGTGTTGGTGTCTTGATGGCATTAGTGTCAGCAAACGGGGGCCTCTGGTCAAATATACCCTCCAGCCTGTTTGTGTAGAGGCCACAGCAAAGAATCGCTTCTACCTTTTTTAAACAATTAAAGAAAACAAAAAGCATGATATACCAGACACATGAAAATTACATAACATTCCGGTTTCGACGTTTGCAAATGAAGTTTTATTGGAACACAGCCACTCACTCGTCTACCTGTCGTCTGTGGCAGCTGTCACACACGGCAGACCTGAGGGCTTGTGACCGAGGGTGTGCAGCCTGCAGTGCCTAACATATCTCCGCCCGCCCTTTAGAGAAAGCTGCGCCCAGCTCGGCTCTAGTATGTTTCTTTAAATGAGAGGTATTGCTCATTGGATCATATTTTTAAAAGTGAATTAGCCCTAGCTGGTTTGGCTCAGTGGATAGAGCTTTGGCCTGTGGACTGAAGGGTCCTAGGTTCAATTCTGGTCAAGGCCACAAGCCTGGGTTGTGGCCTTGATCCCCAGTAGGGGGCGTGCAGGAGGCAGCCAGTCAATGATTCTCATTGATGTTTCTATCTCTCTCCCTCTCCCTTCCTCTCTGAAATCAATAAACATATATTTTTTTAAAAAGTAGATAATTGGAGGGTGAATCTCGAATACCATTCACTTCATTATACTTTTCCTATAAAAGTAAAATTTTTTTTTTTACTTTTTTTTCTTTATTGATTAAGGTGTTACATATGTGTCCTTATCCCCCCATTGACCCCCTCCCCCACCACTCATGCCCTCACCCCCCTGTTGTCTGTGTCCATTGGTTAGGCTTATATACATGCATACAAGTCCTTTGGTTGATCTCTCCCCCTTACCCCCACCCTCCCCTACCTTCCCTCTGAGTTTTGATGGTCTGATCAATGCTTCTCTGTCTCTGGATCTGTTTTTGTTCATCAGTTTATGTTGTTCATTATATTCCACAAATGAGTGAGATCATGTGATATTTATCTTTCTCTGACTGGCTTATTTCACTTAGCATAATGCTCTCCAGTTCCATCCACGCTGTTGCAAATGATAAGAACTCCTTTTTCACTGCAGCATAGCATTCCATTGTGTAGATGTACCACAGTTTTCTAATCCGCTCATCTGCTATTGGGCACTTAGGCTGTTTCCAAATCTTAGCTATGGTAAATTGTGCTACTATGAACATAGGGGTGCATATATCCTTTCTGATGGGTGTTTCTAGTTTCTTGGGATACATTCCTAGGAGTGGGATTACTGGGTCAAATGGGAGTTCCATTTTTAGTTTTTTGAGGAAACTCCATACTGTTCTCCACAGTGGCTGCACCAGTCTGCATTCCCACCAGCAGTGCACGAGGGTTCCTTTTTCTCCAAATCCTCACCAGCACTTGTCATTTGTTGATTTGTTGATGACAGCCATTCTGACAGGTGTGAGATGGTATCGAATTGTTGTTTTGATTTGCATCTCTCGGATGATTAGTGACTTTGAGCAGGTTTTCATATGCCTCTTGGTCTTCCTTCTGTCCTCTTTCGAAAAGTGTCTATTTAGGTCCATTGCCCATTTTTTTGCTTGGGTTGTTTATCTTTCTTTTGTTAAGTTGTATGAGTTCCCTGTAGATGTTGGAGATTAAACCTTTATCAGTGATAACATTTGCAAATATGTTCTCCCATACAGTGGGCTTTCTTGTTGTTTTGTTGATGGTTTCTTTTGCTATGCAGAAGCTTTTTATTTTGATGTGGTCCCATTTATTTTCTCTTTAGTTTCCATTGCTCTGGGAGCTGTATCAGTAAAGTTATTGCTTCAGCGTATGTCTGAGATTTTGCTGCCTGTGGATTCCTCTAGTATTTTTATGGTTTCCCGTCTTATGTTTAAGTCCTGTATCCATTTTGAGTTTACTTTTGTGTATGGTGTAAGTTGGTGGTCTAGTTTCATTTTTTTGCATGTATCTGTCCAATTTTCCCAACACCATAAAAATCTTTCTTCAATGCATCTAATAATGAATAAAATGGTACATATATGAGCGGGATTGAAAGGCCCATGGCCCTTGGCTTGAATGATGAGAATCACGCCAAAGTGAACTCAGTGTTGCTTATTCTGAGAGGAACCTTGAAGTTCTCAGGCAGATGCTACACCCCTGGACTCAGAACGTGCAGGTTTGCTTCTTTAATTTTAATTATTTATTTATTTATTTATTTTTTAATTGAATAAATCTTTATTGTTCAGATTATTACAATTGTTTCTCCTTTTTCCCCCCATAGCTCCCCTCCACCCGGTTCCCACCCCACCTTCTGCCCTTACCTCCCTCCCACTGTCCTCATCCATAGGTGTACAATTTTTGTCCAGTCTCTTCCTGCACCCCCATACCCCTTTCCCCCTGAGAATTATCACTCCACTCCCTTTCCATGCCCCTGATTCTATTATATTCACCAGTTTATTCTGTTCCTCAGATCTTTAATTCACTTGATTTTTAGATTCACTTGTTGATAGGTATATATTTGTTGTTCATAATTTTTATCTTTACTTTTTTCTTCTTCTTCCTCTTCTTAAAGAATACCTTTCAATGTTGTCATTAACATACATTAACATTTCATATAATACTGGTTTGGTGGTGATGAACTCCTTTAGCTTTTTCTTGTCTGTGAAGCTCTTTATCTGCCCTTCAATTCTGAATGATAACTTTGCTGCGTAGAGTAATCTTGGTTGTAGGTTCTTGCTATTGATAACTTTGAATATTTCTTGCCACTCCCGTCTGGCCTGCATAGTTTCTGTTGAGAAATCAGCTGACAATCGTATGGGTGCTCCCTTTTAGGTAACTAACTGCTTTTCTCTTGCTGCTTTTAATATTCTCTCTTTGTCTTTTGCCCTTGGCATTTTAATTATGATGTGTCTTGGTGTGGTCCTCTTTGGATTCCTTTTGTTTGGGGTTCTCTGCGCTTCCTGGACTTGTAAGTCTATTTCTTTCACCAGGTAGGGGAAGTTTTTGGTCATTATTTCTTCAAATAGGTTTTCAGTATCTTGCTCTCTCCCTTCTTCTGGCACCCCCATAATTCGGATGTTGGTACGTTTGAAGTTGTCCCAGAGGCTTCTTACACTTCAAATTTTTGGATTCTTTTTTCTTTTTGCTTTTCTGCTTGTTTTTTGCTTCTTTGTATTTCAAATCTTTGACTTGATTCTTGTGATCCTCTAGTCTGCTGTTGGATCTCTGTATATTATTTTTTATTTCAGTCAGTGTATGCTTAATTTCTAGTTGGTCCTTTTTCATATCCTCAAGGGTCTCACTAAATTTATCGGCCTTTTCTAGAAAATTATTGAAAAACCTTATAACCATGGTTTTGAACTCTATATCCAGTCGTTTGTTTTCCTCCATTTCTTTCTTTTCTGATCTGTTTCTTTGTCTCCGCATTTTTGCTGCTTCCCTGAGTTGGTAGGGTAGGTTTGTGTGCTAGGTTTCTTATATGGCCCAGTGGGTCGGCCTCCCAGTTACCTGAGGTGGGCACTCTTGGTGCACCCCTTTGTGGACTGTGTGTACAGCCTTGTTGTAGTTAAGTCTTGATTGCTGTTGGTGTCACTGGGAGGAATTGACCTCCAGGCCAATTGGCTGTGAGGACCCGCTGTGTCTATAATGGAAGAACTGCTGTGCTGGAGACACGCTTATGGTGCAGGACTTGTTTCGGTGGGGCTTTGGTGCTCACCGAGTCTGCCTCTTGAATGTGTCACTTATGGATGTGAGGAGTTGAAATCTGGTGTCATCTCACACTGACCACTAGATACACTAGCTTCTGGATCTTCAATGGGGTGCAGGTCAGCTACTGTCTGAGGCCACCCAGCAGGAGTTACAGCGAGAACTACAGTTTTCTCCTCTTTGTTTGGGGTTTGGAGGTTTCGGAGCTGTCTGACCAGAGCTGCAGTTTGTTAGGTTAAGCTGCGATAGGGTAGGCCATTTATATGCAAAAGCCGCTGCAAGGAGCTTGGGTGGGTTTGTAGATTGTGCGGGGCAGGGTCTCAGGGAGTCACTAGGCTAGGGTGTGGCAAACAGTGATGGCTGCCAGTCAGCCATCTCTGCGTTTCCACGTTTCCTAGTCCCCACGTCCCATGCCCCAGCGCAGTAAACAATAATTGCTGGGTGCACCTCTGCAAGAAAGTCACCCTCACTTTCCAACCCGATGGCAGACAGTCCAGCTTCTCCCTGTAGGAGTTTGGGTCCCCAGCGTCTCCCCAGAAACTGGAGTTCAGAGTAATCTGGAGCTTGTCTCCCTTCGGGTTGAAAGAAGCTGCGCTCCCAGTCACCTGTTGCCAGCCCGATTCGCATGCCTCCGTACCTCAGCTTTTCAGCGCTTGTGCACGTCTCAATGCTCTTTTCTCTTTCCTTCTAGTTGTAGAACTTCCACTCAGCCAGCTTTCCCGTGGTTCTGGGTGATAGACGTTTTGTCTTTTAGTTGTAGTTTTGAAATTGTTGTGCAAGGCAGCAGTTTAGGTGTTTACCTATGCCGCCATCTTGGTTTCTGCCGCAGGTTTGCTTCTGATGCCAGCTCCAAACAACCACATTTACCCAATTTCAGAGTCTGCTAGCTTTCTGTTAACCCACAAAAAACTTTGGGGTCTTCTATCTTCTTTGCACCTTAACTAGCTGAGAACCATCAAATATTTGCCGAATTCCCCGTTTTCCTAAAGCAGCAGGACCCCAGCCCTTACTAACTCGCCTTTCGTGCCCTCTGCCTCAATGCCTGTCCCCTAGGGGGCCGCTCCAGGCCAGACTCTTACACATTTGCCAAACCAAAATAGAAATAATAGGCAGGGGTCTCCCATAGAGGAAGTGCTAAGTTGTTTATAGCTTCTCCATGCTTTTATTATTTTCTAGGATGTGTTTAGTAATTTCATTATATAGTGTTTATGTTTTTCAAGATTCCAGCTAACATCCCCCATTTTTAAGGGAGCCACTGATAAATGCATTTTAAATGACTTGTTTATCTTTCTGTGTCCACATCAGCATTAAGTGCAATCTATTGTTTCTAATTACCTCTGACAATGGCTAAAAAAATGTTTTTCTATAGAAATCAAAGTCACTTTTTAAAAGCCTACAATCACCTGTATATTTCTGTGTTGGTCTTAAGATAGCAGCTTTGGGCATCCTAAAAAATACTTCTGTTATCGCCACCCATGGAAATGCCAATGGCCCTCACAGGAGCTTACCTACATGAGTCAACCTTTATGCATGTTTCAGTCATGTTTATTTTTATTATCAAGGCTTATCATTTGTACTTTTCCTCTTCAGAATCCTATGAAGGAATGTCTCAGCATTTAAATATTTACTTTTTAAGTGTACTCCAGTTTAAATATCTGAGATTTTATATGGACTCCAGTAGGCATTTCAGAATGAGGCTGCCTGAAGTTTACTTCTGAAACTGGAATTTATTTAATTTCCCTGATGCTTTTGCCCTACCCCCACACCCACCAAAAAATACTATATGAAATATTAATGATGATGATGTAGACAGGAACACAATTGAAAAATAAACAATATATTTGGGGAAGTAGACTCATTAGAGGCAGGAGAACAAGGTGTTCTCTCCTGTTGGGTTTTGTGGACGCAGGATGGACCCTCCCCCCAAATTTGGTTTAGATGTCAAGACTAATGATTCCCTCCTCCCGCTGCCACCCCCCGCACCCCCCCCCCCCACACACACACACAACAAAAGGCATGAAGAGGTTTATTACTCATAAGTCTTTCTGGGGAGTAGGCAGGCCTCCCAAAGTTTAACCAAAATGGTTTCAAAGAGCAAGGCGAGGAGGTGGCTGTGAGTTTTATGGTGGGCAGGGGGTGAGGCCAGGTGGGCAGGGGGTGAGGCCAGGTGGGCAGGGGGGGAGGCCAGGTGGGCAGGGGGGGAGGCCAGGTGGGCAGGGGGGAGGCCAGGTGGGCAGGGGGGAGGCCAGGTGGGCAGGGGGTGAGGCCAGGTGGGCTGTGGGGGAGGCCAGGTGGGCAGGGGGGAGGCCAGGTGGGCAGGGGGGGAGGCCAGGTGGGCAGGGGGGAGGCCAGGTGGGCAGGGGGGAGGCCAGGTGGGCAGGGGGTGAGGCCAGGTGGGCAGGGGGGAGGCCAGGTGGGCAGGGGGGAGGCCAGGTGGGCAGGGGCTTGTGAGGTTGGAACCTCCTGCTGCATCAGAGGAGGGAGGCAGTGCTCAAGCTCACAGTTGCCCGGATGTGGGGCATTCGGGGAAGCCTCAGAAGTCAAACATGAACAAAATTGTGAATTTCCACGGCCCTATGTTTAAGATTGGTAAGGTGGAAGTACTGCTCTGGAGAGAAGAAGATACCTAACAGACGAAGGTAAATGTCTGAAAAAGACATGAGGAAGATGACAGGATGAATTTAAAATGCCAGGCAATCGCAAAGGTGATTTAAGGAGTCAATGGATTTACAAGTGAGGTGACTACCATGTCAGAAAGTAGCTATAGAATTTTAACTTTAAGACACAAATGGGAACTCATGGGAAAGGTTTTGTACAAAAAAGGGCTTTTAATATGTCAGTATTAAAGTGTTTTATTCATATCCACTTTGCTTGGCAAAATATTTAGGGTGATAAGATTAATTAAAAAAATCAAAGTTAGAAAATATAGGATGTCTTCTAAAAAACGAATACACACTGTAACAGCTGATCGATCTATTTTGAAAATGTAATGTATTTTAATAAACACTACCTTTATAACTATTCAAAGTGTGTGTATACATTTTTGGGAGATACCCTATGTATCTAAAAAAGAACAAGAAGGAAAATATAATCTCTCCAAAAGAAGGATGTGGAGGTCCGATGCAAGAATTCCACAAGAGGGAGTCAGAACGCCAGAGCTCAGGCTCCGAGGCAGTGCAGCGGGCGTTCAGTCCACCTCCTCAGTGTGTGACTGAGTACATGAGTCACTGAACTTCTGTAAGCTTTCGTTACCTGCTCCGCAAGCTGGGGAGACCAGGACTGGCAGGGTGGTTATATTGATGAAGTGCCAGAGTGTATACAACCTATTGAACACGGGGCCTGCCAGTTCAGCCAATGTTGTCATTAACATACTCCTATACAAAGATTTTGACGGCTTGGCAAAAATAGGGAGGCGTGGGAGAGACTCTGGAGCAGCCGTGGGCAAACTACGGCCCGCGGGCCGGATCCGGCTGTTCTATCCGGTTCTCTTGCTCTCCCCTCCGCTCCTTTACTTTGAATTTATATTAGTTCACACAAACACTCCATCCATGCTTTTGTTCCGGCCCTCCGGTCCAGTTTAAGAACCCATTGTGGCCCTCGAGTCAAAAAGTTTGCCCACCCCTGTTCTGGAGCATCTTCTATCTCATTGAATCCTCACAACAGAACTGCAAGGCAGGTACCATTAGTGTCTCCACGTGACAGATGGTGATAGAAACAGGTGTTATGTCACTGGTCCAAGGTAGGCATTGGAGCCAGCATCCCAGGACAGGTCTGCACGGCTTCAAAGCCTCCGGGCTGTCCTGTACCAAGATGCGTTTCTTTGCCACTCATTCATGGGCATTTTCAAGCAGGAGGAGGGAGGGAGCACAGTGGATCTTAGAAACAATGGAAATGTGTGGAAGCTTACAAATGTGTATGAGTCAGAAGAATGGAGCCAGAATATGAAATACATTTGAGAATAAAGAAAAAAGAAAGGGGGAGGGGAATAATGGCCATAGGTATATCATGTTAAAAATATGCAATGTTTGTGGAAAATTTCTTGGCTAGGTGATGGGGAAAATTGTATGTACATGTGTAAAATGTTAAGGTAGCTTTTATAATTAAAACCTGTGAGAAGGAGATAAGAAGTTGTTTCGGCAAAATAAAAAGTACTTTACCAATAAGATAGTAGTATTAGAAAGGAGGTCTTTCTTTTTTTTAATATATTTTATTGATTTTAGAGAGGAAGGGAGCGGGAGAGATAGAAACATCAATGATGAGAGAGAATCATCATTTATAAAGGGGCTGCCTCCTGCACGTCCCTTACTGGGAATCGAGCCCACAACCCAGGCATGTGCCCTTGGCCGGAATCGAACCTGGGACCCTTCAGTCCGCAGGCCGAAGCTCTATCCACTGAGCCAAACCAGCTAGGGCTTTAAATGTCTTTTGATAATATTTTAACTAAGGCAGTTTTTATAGCTGTAATCTCTTTAACTTTTTTAAAGGAGAGGGAGGTGGTCAAAAAATAGAAAGAATACATTTCTCCAAATACCCCCACTTAACAGAATCACTTCATTTCCCCTTTTTTGTTGATTTTTTTTTAATCTCCCTTTACTTTAAATGATTGTTCCAAGACAGACTCAAAGAATGGCATTATCTTTGGGTTAGACATACAAGATGGGGCAAAAGTAGGTTTACAGTTGTTTGTATGGAAAATAATACCATAATCCTATATAATAAAAGCCTAATATGCAAATCGACCGAATGATGGAACGACCGATCGCTATGATGTGCACTGACTACTAGGGGGCAGACGCTCAATGCAGGAGCTGCCCCCAGCCTACAGGCCCCAGGCTGGCCAAGGTGGGTTCCAGCAAGGGGCCCCACGATCACCCTGCCGGTCACCCCACAGATTGGCCCTGATCGCCAGCCAGGCCTAGGGACCCTACCCATGCATGAATTTCATGCATGGGGCCTCCAGTTAATAGATAACAGTACAAGAATAAACTGTTTTGTGTGCTTCCAACTGCAAACCTCCGTTTGCCTCACTCTGTACAAAACTCATGCCTATAGCAACCAATCCCAACCCCAGTTTTCAACAGTTTACAAAAAGTCCATGCATCTCATAGGTTGCTTCAGTAACCTCACTTGAAATTTCTCAACATTTAGTTTCTGAAGAGCCACAGTTGATTGGAATTGAGGGAACAGCCATTGTGCACCATAAAAACGTAAAGAACATCCCTAGCGCAGTCCGTGAGAACAAGTCTGTGGCGACCTGTCCTCGGACTGGCTCCTCGGCTTTTCATGATGCCGTCAGTCCTCCCTCCCTACCCTTCCTCCGTGGTCCCCTACCAGAGTCCAGATACTGGGCTGCTTCCCATCCGTTTGGAAGCTGTAGCTGAGGCTGCAGGACAGATAATGAACAGAATCTCTCCACCTGGGCTCTATGGGTTTTGAAGACTTTCTGCTTATTTTTCTAAAAAGGAACCCAGTTTTATACTGAGTAGAGTAGATCTAAGTTTCCATATTAAAGAAGACAGAAGAAAAAAACAGGCCTAATGTCCCTTAGGAGACACAGTAGTAACCAATTCCTTAAATGGTTAGACTTTTAAAACTAGACTGGCTATAACTTCACAAATTGAGATTGCAGTCACCTGAGAAACTTCTCCTCCCTCTATAATGATGACAAACGGTTCATTTTGAATTTTAAATGAGAGGAGAGGTTTTTTAGATATTGGCTTTGCTTATTCTATATCAAAGCAGTCTTACAGGGACTCCCGGGAACTATTATCAACAAAAGAGAAGGCAAAACCGACAGCAATGAAAGCAAGCAAAACTTTGCAAGAAACAGCCTTCATACTTTGATTTGCTCTGGAATAAGAGTCCATTATCAGTCTCCCCCCACGCCATCTGTTAATAAGGATGATCAGATTGATTGTTTTCTTTAAAGTTCTCAAGTAATATGTTATCAAATTAATTAAGTTCACAGCTTTGGTGAATTATAATTGACATACAAAGTGCACAATTTAGTCCTGGTCAGTTTGTCTCAGTGGATAGAGTGTCGGCCTGCAGACTGAAGGGTCCTGGGTTTGATTCTCTGTCAGGGCACATGCCCGGGTTGCGGGCTGGATCCCCAGTGTGGGGCATACAGGAGGCTGCCGATCAATGATTCTCTCTCATCATTGATGTTTCTCTCTCTCTCTCCCTCTCCCTTCCTCTCTGAAATCAATAAAAATATATTTTTTAAAGTGCACATTTAAGTTTTGACATATATACACAGTCATAAAACCATCACAATCAAAATAATGAATATATCCACCAGCCTCGAAGTTTCTCATGACCCTTTATAAATCACCTCGCATTCCTTTCCATCCTCTTCGGCCACATACTCCGGCAACCACTGAGCTGTTTCCTGTCTCTCTAAACTGGCTTACATTTCCTGGAGTTCTATATCAATGGGATCATAGGGCATGTCTTATTTCGGGGGAGGCAAGGTGTCTGGCTTCTCTTGCTCAGCATAATTGCATTGAATTTTATCAGTGTAGTATTCCATTGCACGGACGCACCATAACTTGCTTATCTATTCATCAACTAATGGGCATTTGTGTTTGCAGTTTGAGGCTATTACAAACAAAGCTTCTATAAACATTCAAGTAAAAATCTTGGCATGGACACATGCTTTCCATTTTCCTGGGTAAATATTTAGGGGTAGAATAGCCGTATCATGTGGTATATGTATGCTTAACTTTTCTGGAAACTGGCAAGCTGTTTTCCCAAGTAGTTGTATCGTTCTACATTCCCACCAGCCTCGTACGAGAGTTCCAGTTCCTCTATGTCTGTCAACACTTGGTACTAAATATCTCTTTATTTTATTTTATTTTATTTTATTTTATTTTTTTAAATATATTTTATTGATTTTTTACAGAGAGGAAGGAAGAGGGATAGAGAGTTAGAAACATCGATGAGAGAGAAACATCGATCAGCTGCCTCTTGCACACCTCCTACTGGGGATGTGCCCGCAACCAAGTTACGTGCCCTTGACCGGAATCGAACCTGGGACCTTTCAGTCCACAGGCTGACGCTCTATCCACTGAGCCAAACCGGTTTTGGCTATTTTATTTTTTCTAAATATATTTTTATTGATTTCAGAGAGGACGGGAGGGAAGAGAGAGATAGAAACATCAATAATGAAAGGGAATCATTGGCTGCCTCCTGCACGCCCCCCACTGGGGACCAACCCCGCAACCCGGGCATGTGCCCTTGACCAGAATCGAACCTGGGACCCTTGAGTCTGCAAGCTGACGCTCTATATACTGAGCCAAACTGGCTAGGGCGGTACTAAATATCTTTTTAATTTTAGCCGTTTTAGTGAGTGTGTGGTGGTATCACATTATGGTTTTAATTTGCATTTCCCTAATGACTAGTGATGTTGAGGTTGAGTGCTTCTTCAGTTGCTTTTCTGTCATTCATATATCTTGTTTGGTGAATTTTCTATTGACAATTTTTGCCCACTTAAAAAATTGGGTTACCTTCTAGCTATTGAGTTTTGAGAGTATTTTATTCTGGATACAAGTCCATTATCAGGTATATACTCTGAAATTATTTTCTACCAATTTGTGGCTTTTATTTTTTATCCTCTTAATCAGTATCTTTCAAGGAGAAGTCTAAAATTTTGATGAAGTCTGAACAATATTATTTTATGAATTGTGCTTTTCGTGTTAAATCTAAGAATTTCTTTGCCTAACTCAAGATAGCAAAAGTTTTCCCGTTTCCTTCTGGAAGTTTTATGGTTTGGGCCAGTGGTCGGCAAACTCATTAGTCAACACAGCCAAATATCAACAGTACAACGATTGAAATTTCTTTTGAGAGCCAAATTTTTTAAACTTAAACTATATAGGTAGGTACATTGTTATTAACTTAATTAGGGTACTCCTTCAATCGCACTGTACATGCGCGCCCGCACGTGGTATTTTTGTGGAAGAGCCACACTCAAGGGGCCAAAAGAGCCGCATGTGGCTCGCGAGCCACGGTTTGCCGACCACTGGTTTGGGGTTTTTACATTTAGGTCTATGGTTCATTTTGAGTTAATTTTTTATATGTTGCAAAATATGGATCGGTATTTTTTGTTTGCTGAATTTGGATACAGATAGCCATGGTTTCAGGTGAAATGGCTATCAGTTTTCCACTGAATTGTCTTGGCAATTTTGTTGTACATATTTTTTACTTTGTTAATATGATCAATTATACTAATACATTTTCAAATGTTAAAACAATATTGTGTTTTTGGGATAAAGTTTACTTGCTCAAAACATATTGTTCTTTCTATATATTTTGAATCCAGTTTGTTAAAATTTTGTTTGGATTTTTGTCTTCTGTTTATAAAACAGGGATATATTGGTCTGCAGTTTCTTTTAATGTCTTTGTCTGGTTTTGGTCTCACGGTAACCCTGGAGTCATAGAATGAGTTGGGAAGTATTGCCACCTTTTCGACTTTTCTAGATGAGTTTGTGAAGAATGGGTAACTATTTAGAATTCACCAGTGCTGCCCTGTGGGCCTGGAGTTTTTTTTGTGGGAAAGTTTTGAACTCTAAATTCAATTTCTTCAATAGAATCAGGGCTAGGTAGGCTATATATGTATTTCTTTGTGGATAAGCTTTGGTAATTTGTGTCTTTCAAGAAATTTGTACATTTCATCTAAGTTGTTGAATTTATAAGCACAAAGTTCACAATATTTCCTTATTATCCTTTTAATACCTGTGGAATCTGTAGTAATGTTCTTCTTCTCCTCATTCCTGATAGTGGTTACTGGTGTATTCCTGCATTCTTTCCTAAGCAGTCCAACTCGCTTTTAGTTTCATTGATTTTTATCTATTGTTTCAGGCTTTTATTTCATTGATTTCCACTCTGATCTTTATTATTTCCCTTCTTCTTACCTCGGGCTTAATTTGCTCTTATTTCTCTAGCTTCTTAAGGTAAAAGCTGAGGTAATTGATTTGCAATCTTTCTTGTATTTCATATGGCTGTTTATTGCTATAAATTTCCCCAAATTTGCTTTATAGGCATTCCCCAAATTTTGATATGTTGTGTTTCTATTTTAATTCATTTCCAAATACTTTCTAATTTCCCTTTTGTTTTTTTCTTTACCCATGTTACTTAAAAGTGTTTTATTCAACTCATATACATTTGTGGATTGTTACTAATGTCTAATTTATTTCATTGTGGTTAGAGAAGATAATTTATATGACTTGAATCTTTTAAAAATTTATTGAGTTATTTTATCACCCACAATATGATCTATCTTGGTAAATGTTCCATGTGCACTTGTAAAAAATATATATATATTCTATTGTTGTTGGGTGAAGTGTCCTACAAATATCAAATAGATCCAGTCAGCTCATAGTGTTGCTCAAGTCTCCTATATCTTTATTGACTGTTCATGTGTTCTGTCAGTTGAGAGCTGGGCGATGACTTCCTTAATTGTGAATTTTTCTATTTCTTCTAGAAGTTTCTGTCAGCTTTTGTTTCATAAATGTTAATGTTCTGTTATTAGGTACATAACTATTCAGGATTGTTATGTCTAATCAATACTTTTATTTTTTTGGTCTTATATGCTATTTGTGTTTTGCCTTTATCGCCACCTTTTATATATATATGTGTGTGTATATATATATATATATATATATATATATATATATATATATATATTAGTATATCTGTATATATATTAGTATATATGTGTATTTTTAAATATTTTTATTGATTTCATAGAGGGAGAGGGAGAGTTAGAAACATCAATGATGAAAATCATTGATTGACTGCCTCCTGCATGCCCCCCACTGGGGATCGAGCCCACAACCTAGGCATGTGCCCTTGACTGGAATCAAACCCAGGACCCTTTAATTCACAGGCCAACACTCTATCCACTGAGCAAAACTGGGTAGGGCTAGATTAATATTTTTAATGAATTTATTTTATTTGGCTTTTTTATGTGCTAAATTTTATTTATTTTCTAAAATATATTTTTATTGATTTCAGAGAAAAAGGGAGAGGGAGAGAAAGACAGAAACATTAATGATGAGAGAGAATCATTGATCAGCTGCCTTCTGCATGCCCCATACTGGGTATCGAGCTCGCCACCTGGTCATGTGCCCAGACCAGGAATCGAACTGCAGTCTCCTGGTTCATAGGTCGAAGCTCTACCACTGAGCCAGTCAGATGTTTATCTTTTTAAACATCTTTATTGTTAAGGTATTACATATGTCCCCTTTTTTCTCCTATTGACCCCTTTATAGCCCACCCCTGCTCCCCTGCCCCAGGCCTCCACCACCCTATTGTTTGTGTCCATGGGTTATGCATATATGCATACAAGTTCTTTGGTTGATCTCTTCCCACCTCCCCACCCACTCCCACCTCCCCTCTGAGATTCAACAGTCTGTTCCATGCGTCTATGTCTCTGGATCAGTTTTGTTCAACAGTTTTTGCTCATTAGATTCCACGTATGAGTGAGATCATGTTATACTTGTCTTTCTCTGACTGGCTTATTTTGCTTAGCATAATACTCTATAGGTCCCTCCATGCTGCCTCAAAGGATAAGAGATCCTTCTTTTTTACTGTTGCATTGTATTCTATGGTATACATGTACCACAGTTTTCTAATCCACTCCTCTGCTGAAGGGCACTTGGGCTG
Source organism: Plecotus auritus (assembly GCF_963455305.1). Taxonomy (NCBI): domain Eukaryota; kingdom Metazoa; phylum Chordata; class Mammalia; order Chiroptera; family Vespertilionidae; genus Plecotus; species Plecotus auritus. The sequence continues at coordinate 141,266,445 of NC_137776.1, read as the reverse complement.
TTTCCATATCTTAGCTATTGCAAATTGTGCTGCTATGAACATAGGGGTGCATACATTCTTTCTGATTGGTGTTTCTGGTTTCTTAGGATACATTCTAGAAGTGGGATCACTGGGTCAAATGGGAGTTCCATATTTAACTTTTTGAGGAAACTCCATACTGTTTTCCATAATGGCTGCACCAGTCTGCATTCCCACCAGCAGTGTAGTAGGGTTCCCTTTTCTCCACATCCTGGCCAGCACTTGTCATTTGATTTATTGATGATAGCCATTCTGACAGGTGTGAGGTGATACCTCATTGTCATTTTAATTTGCATCTCTCTGATGATCAATGGCATTTATGGCTTATTGGCTATAAGTTCTTGGTGTAGTTATTTTAGTGATTGCCTTAGGCCCATGGTCGGCAAACTGCAGCTCGCGAGTCACATGCAGCTCTTTGGCCCTTTGAGTGTGGCTCTTTCCCAAAATACCACGGCCTGGGCATTAGAAGAAGTATAAGTTTAAAAAATTTGGCTCTCAAAAGAAATTTCAATCGTTGTACTGTTGATATTTGGCTCTATTGACTAATGAGTTTGCCGACCACTGCCTTAGGCCTTTCAGTTTACATCTATAACTCATCAGTCTACTTCCAAATGATATTATATAACTTCACATACATCAGAACCTTACAATAATATCCACTTCTCATATCCCAACATTTGTACTACTATATTTTACTTTACACGTTATAAACTTCACACTGTTGTTACTATTGTTGTTTAAATGATCAATTATCTTTTAAAGATATTTAATTTTAAAAAAAATCTTACGTATTTACTCAAATAGTTATCATTTCCATTTTTTTAAATGTCTTTTGTAGATCTAGATTTCTATCTGATATAATTCCAGCAGGAAGGAATTTCTTTAACTTTTATTATGGTTACAGTGTGCTGCTGATGAATTCTCTTGGCTGCTGTATGTATAAAAATGTCTTTATTTGGCCTTGTTTTAGAAAGATATTATTGTCCAGCCAGTGGTGCTCAGTAGTTGAGTGTGGACCTGTGAACAAGGAGGTCATAGTTGATTCCTGGTCAGGGCACATGCCAGGGCTGCGGACTCCATCCCCAGTAGGGGGCGTGCAGGAGGCAGCCAATTAATGATCTTTTTTTATCATCATTGATGTTTCTATCTCTCTTCCTCCCCCACGCTCTCTGGAATCAATCAAAATATGTTTTTAAAAAGAAAGATATTCTTGCTTCATATAGAATTCTAGTTTTTTTCTTTCAATACTGTAAATATGCTGTTCCACTGTCCTCTCACTTGCATTATATCCAATGAGGAATCTGCTGTGAAACCTTACCTTTGTTCCTCTGCATGTGATGTGTCTTCTTCCTCCTGACTGCTTTTAAGTAGAATAGACTACTGGAAATGAGCTCATGAATTAGGTGTTTTTTTTTTAATTATTATTATATGCTCCAGTGTATATTATCAAGTTAATAAAATGAGTCAGTGAGCAACTAATAATTTGAGGGGGAAAGAAAAGAGGTTTCCTATTGACTTAAAAAATAGTTAGAAAAAATATAATCTTGATATTTTGCCTTTCATAAAAGCCACCATGACACCAAAATTGATAAAATGCACTTGATAAGAAATATGCAGTACTTTTGTGAAGAAAACCATAAATCTCCATGAGATATAGGAAATATCACCAAATGGAGAGAGATATATCTCACTCATGTCTCGTATGAGACATCTTAATATTGGATGAGAAGTTCCAATATTATATAAATGTCAGTTTTTAAAATATTTAATCTATAAATCAATACAATCAAAAGCAAAATCTCAATAGGCTTGTTTTTTAGTATGCCCAAATGACTGAAGCTTACCTGGAAGTAAAAATCATAGGGAAATAGGGGAATTCTGAGAAATAGGGGAAATCTGAGAAAGAAAAGTAGACTACTTCTAGCGTCAGACTGTGTACTATGAATCAATAGTGATTTTTAAAATGGGGTAGTAGGCCAATGTAATCCAACACAGATTAGATTTTAATATATGATAAAGATGGAATTTCAAAGCAATGAAGAGATGGACTATTCAGTATATGGCATTGGTAGAATTGCTTGTTAATGCCTCATTCTTATATCAAAATCAATTATAGACAACACAAAGATTTAAATATAAAAACAAAACTATAAAAATACAGAGGAAAATGAGTAAATTATTCATATCAACTAAGAGTAGAAAGACCTTTCTGAAAATGACATAAAGCACCTATTGAAAAATCTAACTAAAACAACAGTTAAAATAAACATAAATCCAACAAATCTTAGCTACAACAGCAGCAAACAGACACCGTAATCAGGATACATTGGGAAAAATATAATTTTTATCTAAGGCAAATGGCTAGCCATATATACATCTCCTAAAATCAACATGAAAAAGCCACTAGTAGAAAATAATGGGTGCAGACATGAACAGGTAATTCAAAGAAGAAATACAAATAGTTGAGATATATAAACATAGGCTCAACCTTACTAATATAATGGAAGTTCAAATTAAAGCAAAAATAAGCAAACATAAAATCCTTTTCTACCTATCAGTTTTATGAAAAAAAAAAAAAAAAGATGTGCAATACTTAATACATGGGTGGGAGCATATTAATTATAAGACTTCACTATTGTAAAGTGGCTTAATGAAGATGCTCATTTCCATTCCATACTCCCTGTGTGAATGGTCCAGGTCAATTTGGACAGCTTTGCAAATGGGGATCTTGCCCTGGGCCCTGTGACTCAGCCTCTTTTCACAAGCACTGAGCTCCAGTCAGGTTGTGTATGTGTGCATGTCGGGACGGTGTGTGTGTGTGGGGGGATGGCGGGGGGGAGGGAAGGTGGGGTTGGTGGCTGTCTTCCTCCTCTGAGGACTTCTGAGACTTGTTCCAAGATGCCAGCAGGCCCTTCCAATTTGTCCTGTCTTACTTCCGATCGATGTGGCTATATTGTTCTCTCTCAGGCTGACCTTACATCATCCCCAACAAGGGACAGACATTTCTTGTATGAATGGGGCTACTATTCTCACTTTGTACATGTGTCCTTGCTTAGCCTTCTCTCTCCTTGCAGTGTGTGGTCAACAGAGAATGAGGCTGGTCTAAATTTGCAGTGATTATGGCCTAAAGAGCTCAAGAGAAGGTACTGTTGAAAAATGTGTTGTTTTGCATTTATGCTATAAATTTTGAATGGCAAATTTCACATGGCTAGAAAATGAATTATGGTTCATATTTTCCTGCCTAGTCTGGGAAGGACTTGTATTTGTCTTCATCATCAGTGAAGCACAGTACAATTTTTGACAGTCGTTGGAAGTTATTGGAGGATGTACTCTTGGGAGTCGTAATATAACCAGCATTAAAATAAATAATACTAGGGGCCTGCATAGGCAAGATAACCTATATTGTTTCAATACAAATTTCCAAGAACTATGGTATTTGAAGTAACAACTGTTTCTTTTTTTCTCTGGGTGGGATATGATGTTAACCAAGAAGGTTGCATTTGCATTTGACAGTAACACAAAGATAGTTCCTAGACCTGGACAGGAAAATATGGTGCACTTATAACAGTAAGACATTTTAAAATTAAATTATTTACTTTGGAATGTGAAGGAAGTAAATATATTTTTTAAAGACTAGAAAGAATTACACCGAAGTTGTACAGTGATTGTGTCTGCGCGTTGGCTTCACAACAGACTTTCTTTGTTTTTCATGTGTTCTTTGATGCGGTCATGTTAAATTAGAAAACAATAACTTGGCCATGGTCACAGAGCTAGCTACGTCATAGAAACAATGCTCTTTGAGTCCAAACGCCATATTCTTTTCTTTTAAAAAGTAAAAAAAGCACATAATTAAATTATCTAGTTCCTTTCCAGAGGCAACCACGGTTAGTTTCTCTGTATCCTTCAAGAGACAGAAAATGTAAACATGTTTGTGTGTGATTTTTTAGAAACAAAAAGTTAATTGGGGTGACATAGGTTAATACCATTTTATAATTTCAGGTACATTATAGTAGGATATCTGTATCCCAATTGTGTGCTCACCAGCCAAAGACTAGTTTCCTTCTGTCATCACATATTTGACCCCATTAACCCCATTCATCCCCCCACCTGAATATTTATTTTGGTGTGTGTACTGAAACCCAGGATATTTTAAATTTTTAAACACAGATGGTAAACACACACTCACACTCTTCAGTATTTTGCTGTTTTAGTTGATAATAGCCTGGAGATCTGACTATATCAGTACATAACAAACCTCTCCCTTTTTAACAACTGTACAATATTCTATTAAGTAGATGTTTGCATCATAATTTATTAACCAGTTCTCAACCTATTGCTACTTCAAACACTATTGAACTTAATATCCTCAAACACATACTTAAAAATACATGTGAGAGAACATGGTAGGATAACTTCCTGTAAGTGAATGTGCTAGGTCACAGGGGGTCTTTATTTACACTGTCGCCAACAACCACGCATATGTATCTTTATCATAAGTTTGCCTGCTTCCTGAGTTTTGCCATTCTCTATGCTCTTCAAAATAGGTTACTACCAATTTCAGCCTTACTTGGTTTGTGACTTTGGGTAAGTCCATTTAATCTCTCTGAACCTTCTTCTTTAATGGAAGTAATGTTCATTTTCTATAGTTTTTTTTTTTGGTCAAAATTAAAGGATATATGGAAAAGGCAAACTATTTATATAATACTATTTATTATATAAATAGATCAATATTTTTATATTTTCTACATATAAATAGCTCTTGTACTTTCCTTCCACTTGTCTACTTTTATTCTTTGCACAGTAACTGTTCAGGCTTTATCATGCATCTACTTGCTTTCCACATCTTATTCACATGTCCTTCCCTTCTCCCCCCAAATCTGATGATCAAATGAATCTTACTGAATCCAAGTTCTAGTTGTTACTCTCCTGCTTCTGACAGACAAAACCGCTCTATATCTTAGAGGAAGTTCTGTACCTTATTTTGCATTTTCTAGCCCCAGCCCCACCCTACCTTCCTGTGATTTTTCACTACTGCTTTTGGCCATTGTTATATTCCTTCTAAATATTCCTGCACAGAGTGATATGTGCTAGGTTAAATTAGTGCTGTCGGTCAGTTGCCCTAAGTTTACATACACTTCAGGCCTAGTGGTTTGGCTCAGTGGGTAGTGTCGGCCCTCGGACTGAAGGGTTGTGGGTTTGACTCCCTCCCTGCATCCCTTCCATTCTAAGAAATCAATGGGAAAATATCCTTGAGTGAAGATTAACAACAAAAAGTTTACACTCTGTGCTCTAGATGAAAAATCCCTATTAGAGAGGTGGCTATCACAAGTACCATCTACTATCCATGTATTCATACCAGCCAGATGCTTGCTTAATTAGCACAGTGAATGTCAGAGTGGCTTTTTATTATATGATGGTGTGTAATTAGTATGATGCATATTTGAAATGGGTTGAGAAATTAAAGGTGTTCAAATATGTATTAAATAGGCTAAAATGTTCAGACATTCTCCATTATTTCATAAACTGGGTATAAGATCCAGCAAGTATGATATACTTTGCCCTTAAAGGTGGTTCCCAAACCTTGAACCAACAGGTCTATGGCTAGATACTGGGTTTAAGGATTTCTGGTTCTTTCATGCCCATTTAAAGGATATGAGTCAATTTTCCATGCAAAGTGTGATCAAATCACCCCACATGATAAAGAGCTAGAACTTCACCATTTGCTTACAAATTATAGGAACAGTTTTGTGCTTGGTTATAATAAATGTTTAACAAATGTCTGAGTGGTAGAAGTTGATCTAAGACTTACTTTCAATGTATTCTGTTATAATATGACTTTGGGGGAATAGCTAACCCTCACCCATATTAAACTTCAAAATCCCCAAGAGTTGGACATGACCAAACTGTCTTCGATCAGCTAGGAATAACTGGACAGTTTTAATGACCTGAACACTTTCCCACTTCCTATAAAACACTTTGCATGCTTTCCCACTTTCTGGAAGGCCCACTGTGAATACCCAAGTTCTGTATCTTCAAGTCTTCCCAGATCTCAGGTAGATCCCATCCCTGTCAATTCCAGCAGTATTCAACCTGAGTACCACTTACTGTTCTTAAAATCTGTCCTTGTGGTCCACTTGGTAGCTTAAGTTTTTTTTTAGTGGAATCACATATAGGCTGTATTTTTTATTCTCAAACTATGTCATACAGTGTTTCCCTCAGTACATGTAAATTAGGATTGAATAGGTGACTAATGGAATAAATATGCTCAAATTGCCCAGTGTTGGGAGAGAGGGCATTCATTAATGCTACAATTACTGAGTGCTTACTATATACTAAGCATTTTTCTAGGTTCTGGGTAGGCAGCAAACACAACAAAGTCTGCCTGCAGAGAACTCACTTTCGAGTGGAAAAGACAACAAACTAAGGATAAAATTAGTGACAAAAGCTATGAGGAAAAAACCAGTGAAGAGAATAGCAGTGGCTCGAGGTTGCTATTTTAGAAGAGGGTAGAGCGGGGAGATGTGTAGGAATCTTGAAGGCTGTGGTAACTGATTTTTGTGAAGGGAAACCTGGTCTCTCCTTCAAAAGCATTGCCCATATGCCATAGGGAGATTGGCTATCTCTTGGTCTGTGGATACTCCTACTTGTCTCCAAATACCCTCCCCTTCTTGAGTAACAGGGGCTGGAGTCTAACCAGGCACAAGACACAGGTGGGGATGACATAGTCAAGCCTCACTTGCAGGCCATGGGACTACGTTCAGAACAAGAGCAAAAAGTAATTGGTACCTCTTGCAGATCATGCTTTTTAAAAAATATATATTTTTTATTGATTTCAGAGGGAAGAGAGATAGAAACATCAATGATGAGAGTCACTGATTGCTTCCTGCACGCCCTTACCTGGGGATTGAGCCCACAACCTGGGCACGTGCCCTTGACCGGAATCAAACCTGGGGCCCTTCAGTCTGCAGGCCAATGCTCTATCCACTGAGCCAAACCGGTTAGGGCAAGAATCATGCTCTTAAAAGGAGTGTCCTGTCCTCTTCCCCTTGTGCCTTTCTCCCTTGGTTATTTGGATACAGATAGGTGAACAGAAGCTGGAGCAGCCATCTTGTACTGTAAAGGACCCACTGGTTGAGGATGGCAGAGCAACACAATAGGAGTTTGGTACATCACCCCAGACTGCTTATGCTGTTAAGAAAGGAATAAACTTCTATCTTGTATAAACTATGTTTGGGTTTTTGTTACGACAGAAGTAGCTTGTATCCTAGTTCAGAGGCATATTGGAAAAGCAGTATCTTACACACAAGGAAGTTAATTACATAACCAGGAAGTGTTTATGGGTATAGCTCCAACAATTCAAAAGGCCAGGATAAAAAGGCAGCATGATATTCTAGGAAAAGAAAATTAATTAATCCCGTTTTTTCAGCCCCACCTCTGCCCTTTAACAATAGTAAAAGCTTGAAAAAGTTCCTCTTTTCCACCTACAGAATAGGGTTGTTGTGTATAATTACATGGAAACACTCTGAAAGCATAATACAGCTTATCAACAAATGATTATAGCATTTGGTTTACAAAATAACTTATTTAGGCTTATCAGAGCTAACCTTAATCATTCAAATGGTTCCTTTTCATGATTTATGATTGAGTCTAAGCCACCTGGAAGATCCTTCCCAAGTCTAAGTATATGAAGATAAAGAATATAACATGTCACAATCTCCGGGGCTACATTAAGATTTTAAGTATGAAAATAATTTAAATTTATAACATTCATTGGACAGTTCATCCCGAATCTTTCCACTGGGATGATTTGTTTCAACTTATTCCTTGTTGAATATTTGGCAGGAATGACTAAGTGACCCCAGCCCCACCCTTGCCCCCGTCAATTTCCAACACATGGACCCAAATGCCAAGAGTATGTAAGCATGCTCCTGAAAGGTAAAATGAAGGTTTACTAACTCAAGGACAGTCTGAAAGGTAAGGTGGAAGGAGCACACCTTGCATATGTTTCTAACTTGCCTAACAACAGCCAGCCTGTTACAGCCTCTCGGAGGAAGGCAGAGAGCACAGAGCCAGAGTTGATTTTAGGCCACTCTTGGCTTCAACAAGTCCTCTTAAGCACAGTTCTTATGAAGAACCTAAATAGGGTAGCCGGGCTTTCTCTTTGGGGTTAAAAAAAAAAAGCTGCCTTTTAAAAAAATACCCAAATCTTCCAGCTATACTGCCTGAAAATCACTCAAAGGTGTCTACATCCTTTGATCAATTGACACTATCAATGAAACAGAATAAAAATCTACACATGAACAGAATTCTCAGACCTTGATGTATAAAATGCATAGTACATCATATTTTTCAAGATTTAAAATATCCAATCTCAATAAAGCTGAAAAAAATATATATAAGAGAAGGAAACACAAGCTTCCGACTATGAGGGGAGGTGCCCTATTAGACCCCTGATCTCATCTGGTTCTCTCAAGGCATTATCCTCATTTCACTAATGAGGAAATGGGATGAGGTAACTTGTCATAATCAAGTGATAAAGTCTGCCTGACTAAAAAATATATTTAAAAAAATTAGGTTAATGTAAGAAATAAGACAAATTGACTATTGGGAATGTTTTTAGCAAATCTAGGCTTTCAACCTAAAGATATTTATACTTGCCTTGTAACTTGGTTTCTTTAGATGATTTCAACCTTTTTCATGTGTTTATTGCTTCTATTAGACTAATTTCCTTTCAGGCAGACAGGGACTAAATTTTCTATCCTCTGGAACATACATGGACTGCCAAACACTATTCTGTAAAGGTAGGCATTCAATAGACTTTTCCATAAACCTGAAACCAAAATGACCCTTAGAAAAGTTCAAAATAGTCCAGTGTGGCTCAGTGGTTGAGTGTGGACCTATGAACCAGGAAGTCATGGTTCGATTCCTGATTAAGGCACGTGCCCAGGTTGCAGCCTCCATTTCCAGTGGGGTCATGCAGGAGGCAGCCGATCAATGATTCTCTCTCATCATTGATGTTTCTATCTCTCCCTCTTCCTTCCTCTCTAAAATCAATAAAAATATTTAAAAAATTAAATATTTAATATTTTAAAATATTTAAATATCTAAATAAAAGGTCATTTAAAATAACATACACCAAAAGAATATGAAAATATGCATTTATTACCAACAAAGTAGTATTTCCCACAAAGAGGTTCTTTTAATTACACACATACAATAGGACAAAATTATATTTTCTACATACTAAAGATTCATACTGCAAAGAAAATAAGCACATGTTAAAGACAAGTAGAAAACAGCAGCAGATCTTTCCTCTTACTTTGAATACTAAAAACTTTTCAATGGACTCTTTCCTCAGGCAGATCAATGAAGATTTTGTCACTAAAAGTACTTGCTTGTCACCTTAAGGTTTCACATATTTTATTCATCAAGTCAGACTGTTACCTAAAGTTTTTACTATTTGAAGGAAACAAAAAATAAGCTTTTGCAGAAAATATATGAAATTTTAAGTGGCTGATACTCTAATGTGCTAGACATTATTCTATTAATATGTTAAAATGATATGTAATTTATCCTTCACAGCTCAAAATTCAATGCAAAAACAAATATTAACCTTGTCCAATAAAAAAATGTAAATGCTAACAAACAAGTTATGGAATAATTGTTGAGATATGCTAAGTGAAATTAAATTGACCATTACATTTTATTTTCAAATGAACATAAAATTCAAGCTTCTCTGTCACACCGATATTCATTTTGCAGAAATCGGATGACTGGCACTAACTTAGACAATAAACAAATGACACCAAGCACATATTAGTGAAGATATTTTGTTGAAAAACAAAGTATTAAACAACAAACATTTTTGGTAACAATATCACTTTAGCAAGTTTTTCAATGTTTATATATCTTGTTCATACTAGGAAAAATGCTACTTGAAAATATTTTTCATAGTACATGCATTAGACTTAGTTTAAGAGGAGAAGGCCCTTTTAAAATTTTTATAAAGACAACATTTTAAAGTGGAAATGTCCAAGTGAGAGGACATAAACTATGGTTCATTATTTTTTGACATAATAAGAATATAAATTTCAATGGCTACTTAAGATTATACAAAACCAAAACTGAATGTGATTTTTCAATTTAGTCAGCCTACCAAAACTGAATGTGATTTTTCAATTTATTCAGCCTACCAAGAATATACAAAACCAAACCTGAATGTGATTTTTCAATTTATTCAGCCTACCAAGTCAAAAAAATTTTGTCATTACTGGCACAAATCCAATCCACTGTGCAAAGACGAGCCCTTGGATTAGTCCATTAGCTTACAAGTTTTATTTTTTAAAAGAATAGAATTTGTTTGGCACTGTTAATTGGCACAACTCAGAGATAAACAAATGATTTTCTCCTCTATTCTTTCATACTGAAAACAAAACCAAAAACAGTTAAGACTAGATTTTCTAAGATAATGGGGTAGGAGAGCACTGTAAGGAAGGACCCATAAGGTTAAGTTCTAGAAAAATTATGGTTTTAAACAAGTCAATGTTTTCCTTCGCTCTTTACATAACACTTAAAAATTTCAAATATAAATTGTAGAAACCAGTATATGAAATCTTAAGAAAAATCTTACTAAAAATAATTATAAAAATGCTCTTAGAAATTTAAGATGTAAAATACAATTGACTTTAAATTAAAAAAAAAATCCCACACACTTTACAGTTATTCCTTAAAAACCCTTGTCACTTGATTTTATATTCTGTCAGTCTTTTGGTTGCATTTTTGCATCATCTAGTGGCCACCTTGTGGCATTTCAAAAAAGTCCCACTACCATTTTTAACCAGTACTTTTCCCCTTTGAGATGCCAATACAATTATAATATCAAATTTCATAAAACTTTTTTTAAAGGTCCATAAAATTCCATTTCCTAGGGTGATAAGGTAATTTTTTAATAGTAATAAATGAATAGATTTGTCATAAATTATTTACTGTACATAAGACATTTCCATATCAATTTTTAAAAATTAAATATAATACTGGGAGAAAAGTATGACTTAAGCTCTATAGTCATCTTTAGACTAAAGTAATTAAAGTTACTCTGCAATTAAAGCTCAGGGTTACCATGTCAACCCCTTCCACTGTACTTTTGATTTGAAATGGTAAATACTTTTAACATGGGAATCCAATGACTTGTGGTTAGAGTGGTAAGGACTCAAGTCAACAAAGACTGAAAAAGACTTAATTTTTACTACTGGAAGATGCTATTCCACAGAAAGAAGTTATTATGGTCTCTAGTCATCAACCCATTTGTAGTTAACAGCAGGTTTCCAAAAAAACTGATCTTTTAGTCTTAATGAATCTCCCTTTATTCAGTTGAGCCATAGTTATAGATAGAATTTAACAAAAATCCCAAAGATCTCTTCTTTTACTTTATTGAGAAGGTTGAGTGAATGTTATACGGCGCCGCCGTCTTTGGAAAGCCTTTAAATTCCATCTGTTTGGTTCCAGCATATGAGGACCATTGTAGACAAACAATACTGTCATCTTTTCAGAATAAGGGAGATTTTGTAGGAGCTGTAAGTGTTAAAACAAGCTGTCATATAATGCTATATATACTAAGAAGTATAATTTTCCAACCTTACATATGTAAGAATATATTATTCGTAATATTAATGAAACGACTCAATATATACCCTGCCAGACTGTGATCCTTACCTGAATTAATACATCTGAAGCCTGGCCTAAGGAATGATCAACATGCTTAGGGAACCTTCTACATTCACAGGACGAAAGGGATCAGACAACTTCTTAGATAAGACCTTGGAGAAGTGTGTCCTCCAGAATTTTCAAAGGGGAGACACTTTTACTCATTTTCCCCACAAGTGCTACTCAAGCAACTGTTGTGGTCAGGCATTGTGATACAAATATATACCAGGGAAGGTTTGGTTTATAGGCCAAGGTATTTGGTAAACAATAGGGTATTAACAGATCTGGCTATTCCACAGGGTGTCTGCTGGAACAAGGAGAGAGAGTATACTATTCACTAAAAATCTGAATTTAGGATGGTCTCACCAATGAAATTTTTTGTGTGTGAATATGTGAAAAAATCTGACTACATCAATACATCTTTGAATACATCAGTTTTATAATTTACCCACAGTATACGGCCTAACCAAAGAAAATTTCCCATTGTAATGATTCTAGCTTATAGAAGATTCTTGATGAAGATACTTCTGTTTTTATCATAGTTAATTTGTGAATAGATGCTGGGACACTTATGGTTTTCTCTGGGCCAGGGTAGAGGCAGTGGTGACATAAGTGTTGCCAAAGACAGGCCTTTCCAGGAAATAAGGAAGCCCACAAAGTTCTAGGATTTTGCATTCTCCTGTGAGTGCTAAAAAAGGTACTTCTCTAGAGGAGGAGTAAGTGCCAAAAGCAGGAAGAAATCTGTGTCCTAGAACATAATGCCATGTCTATGTTTCTGTCTCCTATAATGAGATTTCTGATTAAGGTGTCACTGGAACTTGTCCCCTTTAGTAATACAAATATTACTGTAATTTTTCTAGTTCCTTTCCTGGAGTGTTCCTGCTCAAAGGTACATATTAGGCCCAAATCTGCTACATGATGAAGCCACTTTCAGGTTACTTATTACCTACCTTTGGCGTAATAAAGAAGTACTGAGAAGTGTTTTCTTTACAAGCAGTATTTACAACCATTTCAAACACTCTGCGTTCATTGATTGGGTCCATTCCCTAAACCATGACAATAATAATGATTACATTAAATTTATTATAAGATAAAATAAAACTCAAATAAAAGAATAATCACTGTACCTGATTGATTTCATCAACTACTCGGAATGGACATCTATTAAGCTCCTGAAGTGCCATCAAGTATAACATGGTAGAAACACTTCTTTCACCTCCGCTTTGATGATGAGGAGTTAATTCATGCAGTTGAGTACTACTTCGAAATTTGACTCTAATTCGAATTCCATATTTATCATAGTCTTCCTATAAGACATTAAAAAGTTAATAAAAGATGAGAGATCTTTGATAATTTCATATTACATAAAAATAGACTGAATAAATCAATTATAAGAATAAAGACCTTAAAATTTAATGACAGTTTAAAGTAAACCAATAAAATATTAAAGAACCAGTTGCTATTTACAAGCTTTAGTGAGTCTCTAAGGATCTATTTCGGTAAGAAAAATAATCAGATTAAGAGTGACTTTTTTTTCCCTTGTCTCATACCATTCCTTTCAAGTTTAGTAGTTTTCCCCAAGGGTTTTAGAAATTACTGAGTGAAGAGCCCCATCATGGAAAGTCATGGAAAGGCACTATTTATTCTAGCTCCTTAAGTGCTAGGTTTTAAAGCTATAAGTGCAAATAATGAGAACAGTGGAGTATCATGCCATTTTCTCTTAGAAGCAGCTGTGTATGTCACTACAGAGGGCTCAGAGTCCTCCCTTTCTTCAGCAAGTTAAGAAGAAAAATGTAGGCAGAGAATATATGCATACTTCAAAAGACACTTATATTAAATCAAATACACTGAGTGGCCAGATTATTATGATCTCTGAATGCATAATAATCTGGCCACTCAGTGTGTGTGTGTATGTGTGTGTGCATATATATAATATATATTAGTGGCCTGGTGCATGAATTCGTGCATGGGTGGGGGAGGGGACATGGGCGGTTGGCCGGCCTGCCTGCTGGTTGAACTCCTGGTTGAGGGGACAATTTGTATGTTAGCCTTTTATTATATAGGATATACACTGAGTGGCCAGATTATTATGCGTTCAGAGATATATACACACAATACTTAGCAAAAACCTGGCACATAATAAGTGCTCATTAAATATCCGTAGTAATGAATGCCCTTAGTGTTCTTTATATTTTGCCCAAAATGAGGCTGCTCTAAGGCTTGTCTTCTGTTCTTATTAGTCATTTCTAGACCAGTCAGATTCAGATTTACCCTAAAAATGAGAATGCAACTTGATAATTAAAGGTTAATAACTAGTTAATGGTTAATAACTAGTTAATGAATAGAGCTTTTAAGGTCTAAGAGAGCACTGACCAAGTGATATAATGCAAGCCATGCATGCATTTAAAATGTTCTACCAGTCACATTAAAGTAAAAATATGTGAGATTAATTTTAATATTTTATTTATTTCAATATACCCAAAATATCTTTAATATGTAATTAATATAAAATGTTTTAAGATATTACATTCCTTTTTTCATACTAAACCTTTAACATTTATGTATTGTACATTTATAGCACATTTTACACATGTCAGTGCTCAATAGCCATCTGTAGTTAGTGGCTACCATAATGGATAGCAGAGATCTAAGATTAACAGTAAAAACTTCTATAAAAATACAAATATCTTAATTTTAAATAAAAATTCTTATAGCTATCAAATTTTAGAAATATGCCACCTTCAATCCCTTTGCCCTCCAAAAGCAAATAAACAGTAAGTTTTAATAGTTTTGATTCACTTTTTAAACTTATACATTCCTTTTATTCCACAACAAATTTATTAACTACACTATTTCTTAACTATAACAGCTCTGATTGTTAGTTTTGTTTTGGGCTCCGCCACCCACTCTTTTTGCTCATTCTAGCATCCTTCCTTCATCTCACTGAAAGCTTTGGCTAAAGAAGGCAGTTCTAGAATTATGACAGAGGAGCCCAGAACAGTAACTTTCCAAGGGGAGGCTGAGAAGAGATAAGAATGTCCATTTTCCAGGAGGACCCATTGCTAGGTAGGACTATTGAACTGAAAAGACTAAGAATCACTTCTATGGTAGCAAGTTATCATTTAAAACACAGAAAAACTATCCAGAAGAAACGGTACCATGCAATAGGATTTAGATTCAAGGTTGGGATTTCTATTACAGTTCTAACCATTGGTTTCCCTATGCTTACTTGATCGTAATTATGCCTTATCTGGTCAAGAGGTTGATAAAGCTCTTAGTAATCAAATTTTCATCCCATAAAAACTATACCACATCCACTGAAGAAACAGAGTTAAGAGCTTAGGCTCTGGGATCAGATCTGGGGTTTGATTTTTTGTTGTTTTTTTGTTAATCCTTATCCAAGGATATTTTTCCCATTGATTTTTAGAGAGTGGAAGGGAGAGGGAGAGACAGAGAGAAACATTTATGTAAGATACATTGACTGGTTGCCTCCGGCACATGCCCTGACTGGGGATCGAGCCTGCAACTGAGGTACCTGCCCTTGACCAGAATTGAACCCAGGACCCTTCGGTCCGTAGGCCGAAGCTCTATCCAACTGAGCCAAAGCAGCTAGGGCTCCTTACACATTTCTTAATGGTAATTTTATTTTACCCACAATTGCAATGTATAAACTTATAGCTCAAGGAATTAGCAGCAAATTTTCAAATATTTTCATTCTTATGAACTGTTAAATTCTGATCAAAAGGGAACCTCTGACATTATACTTTATTTCAGTTATGTTTGCCAGTTTGTGACTCTTCTAACTTGGATAGTGGTAGATTTATAAGGCAATGCAGTGCATTTACTCATCACAGCTGAATAACCATTACTTAAGTCTGGATATAAAAAGAGTCAAGTATTAGTCACCAATCTCAAATGTCAGATACACACATAAGTAACCCTGATGAAATTCCACTGGTGGTCCTTTCATTCCTTTGAACAATTTCTTAGTAAGCAGAATTTTCATATATAACTCTAGGGTAAATAACAATGTACATACAATTACAATTACTTGCAAGGAAACATTTCAAAAGCTATTTTACCTCATTTTCTATATGGAGATCAACTTCACCTGCACACTGCATGGAACTAAAAAAATTGCTGAATTTTTCATTAATTTTTTCTACCAGCTCTTTTAAAGGATTAAGCCACCTTTCTTTTACCTGCAAATAAAGGCAATATAAAAACACAATTTAAAAGAAGTGTTATTACATTTTGATATACTTTACATAAATTTAATTATCAGTATTAATCTAGTCACAAGAACAAACACTGCACTTTTTCTTAGAAACATATCATTTCATTTTGTATTATTCTACATGTCCATATGATTAATGGTAAGAACACAACAAAAAGAAAAGATAAAGAAAACAATTACCTGTGAAATGCTTTCCCTATATTTATCCAGTTCAACTTTCTTTATCTTTAGTTCCTCAGTTAATTGCTCAATTTCTTCTTCTCTTTTTGTGTATTCCTCAACAACCTAGCAGGGAAAAATAATTTCTTTAAGACAAATTTATCAAAGGATAAAATTACAATTTGCATTAATTAAAACATTAATTGAAAATGCCAATGTGTTGCATTGTTTGTATGTTCTTATAACATACTGAAAATGCCATTTTTTATTCTGAAAAAAATAAACACTGCAGTATTTCAGGTTAGCCCAACTATTCTTTTTATAAAGAAAAGGCACAGAACACTGTGTTCCTTAGGAAGAATCTATTTAAAATTCTAATAGATTCAGAAATCTGGCATTTAAAGCACATTGTTCCTGCTGTCTAGCTTATTATTACCAAGAGCTCTAGTACAGAGTGGGAGGCAAGTACTGGAGGAAACTCTATGTGCGTGTGTGTGTGTGTGTGTGGAGAGAGGGTGGTGGTGGTGGCTGCAGTAGGTAATAGGGAAAGAATCATACTGTAGGATTCAGTCCTGTGAAGCAAGAAGCTCTTGATCTTTCTTCGGTTAATAAAGCATCAATTTCATCCAGTGTGTTTGGAAGGTCTTGGAAAGCCTAAAGAAGAAAAAAATTATCCATCATTGTGGCTAGTACAGTGAAAAGAGTTAAATTCAAATAGTTAAAATATTCGGCCGAGTATCTACTACTCTACTACCATGTGTTCAACAGCATGCTAACACAGAAGGAATCAAAGAAATTATAAACAGGGTTTTTGCTTTCAAAAAGCTTACACCTTTAAAAGGAAATAAAATATATACACTTACACTGGATAATACCTTAAGGCAGTGTACTGATGTTGAGTATTAAAATAAGCAGTACATATCATATAGGCTATGGAATTTAGAGAAGGAAGTATCAGTTCATACTACAGGAGCTACAAGAGAGTAAGAGAATTCAGAGGCCCAGAATTCATCTCGGGGCCTTAAAGCAAATGGCTAAGAAAAAGCAAGGCAGAGGGGAGACAGGAGCTTGGAAAAAAGAATGAGCACTGCATACCATGGGGGGTGAGGAGTTGTGTCCATTTGGAATGTTGGGTACTTGCTGAATTGGTAGAATGGGTCCAGAATATGTGGGGCATTGAAAGAGAGCAAGAAGTTAGAACTTTATACTGTACTGAAAAAGCATCCTAAGAATCTAATTAATTTGACAGAATTTCACCACAGAACTATCCATGCCATAGAGACCAATCAGAACAAATACTTTCCTATGAGGGGAAGCAAGCAGTACACTGTTGGTGTTTTCAGCACAACCTGCAAAGTTCTTATACTATAGGGTACAAAATGAATCTTGGAACTCTGAAAAAGATCCTGGCATTACATTAATCTAGTATCTTAAGTTTTTTTAAACTTTTTAGAAAGCAGTTCAATTTCTATTGGACTTCAGATATTTGTCAAATATATTTTGCTGAATCTGACTATCCACTGAGCTTTGAATTCATGTGCTCAACACTTATTTAGTTATCTTCATTTAACTCTAATAAGGCATCTTAAAGGCAAGATGGTAAAACAGAAATCTTCATTTCACTCACCAATTTGAGCAAACCTATTTCTCCTCTTCAGTCATCATTCCAGTTCATGGCAAAATTTAGGGGTTCTCTCTCACCCTTCACCTCAAATCCATTAGTATGTCCTGCTGGCTCTATCTTTAAACAATGCCTCAAATCTATAAACTTCTGTCTCCAGGGTTTCCTCCCTAATCCATGTCACTATATTCTCTTGTCTGGTCCACAGCAATAATCTTCTGTCCCCTTACTTCCAGTCTTATATCCTTACTTTATTCTCCATATAGCAGTTAGGAGTGCTCTTTTACTTATTTTTTTCAATTACTAGTTTAAAGTTCATTAAGTAATACGAACAGAAAATTCTGCCAATTTTGATGGGATAAGAAAGTTCTTTGAAGTTCATTTTATTTTACTAAAACATTTTTTTACTAAAACAATTTTTTTTCAATTACAGTTTACTTTTAATATTACTTTGTATTGGTTTTAGGTATATAGCATAGTGATTAAACAATCATGTATTTTATAAAGTGTTCCCCCTGATATTTCCAGTAGTTAGTCATATCACTCCTTTAAAATCCTCTAGTATATTCCATCTCAAAATGAAACCCAAACTCCTTTTATGGAATATGACCTGACGTTGCCTTCCTTTTTGCTTGGACCAGCCCCATTGAGATTCCTGTTATTCTAAAACATGTCAAATATTCTTCTGTCCTGGGGGCTTTGTATGAGCCGTTTTCTCTGCCTGTGACTTTTCCCCTCAAATCTTCCCAAGACTGATTTCTCCTCTTCACTCAGAACTCATCTAAAATAGTATCTTTTCAAAGGAACCTTCCTTGACACTCTATCCTCTTACCTTGTTTTATTTTTAGCACCTCTTCCTACCCAACATCTATTTGCCTTTTTGTTTTTTTGTCTGCCACATGATTCAGACTAGAATATAAATTTCAGTAGAGAAGTCTGTCTGTCTTGTTCAGTACACACACACACATTTTTAATGAATATATGAATTATCTCCTAATTTTGTTCCTTTCAAAAGCAGTATGACTTATCAAGAATATAATCATGCTACTTTCTGAAGGAAAAATTACTATAGATATTATATTAACATTTACTTATTTTATGATAACCCAATGTATTTAGAAGTTCTAGCATATTTTTAGAAATAATAGCTCCTTAATTTGTCTTTAAAAATCTACTAAATTCTTATTATGTACCCAGCCTATTCTCTGTGGTTTCTATGTCTGATATCATAGAGTAAAACATTTGAGAATTTGAAAATTATAATTCAATTAATTTTTTCCAGTTTTATTTATATCCTTAGTAGACATTTCATTATCTATTGAAATAAGTAACATTTGAAATTAAGGATAAAAAAAATCCATACAAATATCAGATATCTTAATTTATTTTCTATTAATTTTCTCATTGTGACATTATTCTAAGAGGATAGGTATGTAGCCAAGGTATTATCGCCCCTTGTAGGATAAACCTTAGGGTCACAGGGCCATATAAACTGGTGGAATTTGGACTAAAGGGCAGCATCTCCTCATGTTAGCGATATATCAGCATATAATGGAAAGAAAGGCTCTTTCTCCTTTCCTTACCAATAAAGGTTTGCCCTAAAGATTCAGTTCCCATTGAACTACAAATTAAAAACCCAATATCCAGAAAAACATTTTCATTTTGCCTGCTTTTCTAAATATCACCTCTACTTACTGTTTCTTATATACCAATTACTGGTACTATGTTTCCATGAAAAACCACATCCCATTTCCCAATCCTACTCCTGAAAGGTGGCTTGGGGGAGGGATCTTTTATTGGAAAAATGAATGTTATGGTACTAATATTCTGCAAGGCGATACCCATGTTTTAAAAACGTTAGTATTAAGCAACACGAGTGATTGGTGCAAGTTTGAGTAAAGAAAATTTGTTTAGCAAAATTACATACTCGGTTGAAAACCCCCTATTTTTAATGGAACATCGTATTTTTCATGGGCCATTACAATGCCTAACATATTTTAAGCTTACAAATAATGTTAACTTGTGGTATTATATACTTTTTATACTTACTGTTTGATATTCTTGAGGAACGGTCTGCTCTGCACCCAGGTTACATACTTGCCTAGCTCTCCTCATAAGTTCCTTACATTTCTGCAATAATCGCTGTCTATTTTCATCCAACTCAATGAAATGTTGCTATTATAACAAAAAAAAACATTTTGGAAATTTGAACAGAAGGCTATTTTATAAAATTACCACATTACATTACATATCAAATGAATTATTAAATTTTGATTGTGATAAGCAAATAATCAGAACACCGTATCTCAAATGACTGCTTTTATTGTAAAGGTTAAATCTGAACTTAAAAGTATATCAGCATGTACATTTCTCTAATCCGTAAGAACTTAAAATTTAAATTTAATTACCTTTCCCTCAGTTTAATTTAGCTACATATAATTTTACTCTAATGAAATTTGAAATACACCGTATATAGGCTTCATATCAGAAAACTCAGCACTCAAATGTAAGTAGAACCTTTAAATAGTAGTTTTCCAAATGCCTTTCCATGTAATTATCATTTATCCATGGACACATTCATTCCTTCACCAAATAATTATTGAGAATCTATTAAATGTCAGTTTTTATTATGCACTGAGCAGAGAAACGTTAAGGGGGAAAGATACATAAAACCACTGTAAAAGAAACAGCTATTATTTACTTAAAGCTTATGTGCTAGATGCTTCACACACATTATTCCCTTATTTCTCATAACACTGAACAGTAAAATTGTACCCACTTTGCACATTAAAAAAAAAAAAGAGAAATTAAAGCAACTTGTCCAATCTCATACAATTAGAGGCTGTCAGGCTTCACATCTATGCCTGCTTATAGAACTCATGCTCTTTTCATTACATCCTCTCTGTGGGAGAGACTGAACAGAGGAAAGCAGAAGAAAGTACTAGGTGTACCTTTAATAACGCGGATTTTGTAATCAAAGAAAACACGGTAATTTCAAGAAACATCAAAAGTGTTTTATTCAAAGCAATGTCCATCGCTAGCTACACATTTCCCCCATCTTTCAGGTAATTTGTGGATACTGTCCCAATAGAACTTTTCTTGTTTTGAGGCAAACCATTCAGAGACCCAATTTTCCACTTCTTCGTACATTTTGAAATGCTGCTCAGAAAATGTGTGTGCCATTGATCGCAACAAGTGGTAATCTGAAGGAGCAAGGTCTGGTGAATACAGCGGCTGGGTTAATACTTCCCAGGCAAGATCTTTTAACGTGTCTTTAACTGGTTTTCAAGTGTGTGATGGTGCGTCATCATGAAGCAAAATTACTTTGCGGTGTACATTCTGGTCGTTTCACGATCAAAGCATGGTTCAAATTGATTATTTGTTGTTGGTAGCGATCAGTATTAATGGTTTCACCTGGTTTTAGAAGCTCATAATACACCACACCTTCCTGATCCCACCAAAGGCAGAGCATTGTGTTCTTTCTGAAGTGATTTGGCCTTGCAGTCGATGTTGATGGTTGACCTGGATCAACTCATGATTTTGTGCATTTGGGATTCTCAAATCCACTTTTCATCGCCAGTCACAATTCGATGCAAAAAAGACTTTCTTTCATGCCATTGAAGCAACATTTTACTGATGACTTTTTGGTTTTCCGTTTGTCTTTCGTTCAGTTGATGTGGCACCCATTTTCCTTCCTTAAAATCTTTCCGATTGCTTGTAAATGATCGGAAATTGTTTGCTGAGCAACATTTAATCTTTCTGCAAGTTGTCTTTGAGTTTTGACATGCATCTTCATCCAATAATGCTTGTAATTTCTGGTCTTAAAACTTTTTCAGTTGACCTGGACATTCTTTGTCTTTCACATAGAAATCATCACTTTTAAAGTGTTTCAACCAGCATTCACAAGTATCTTGAGATGGAGCATGTTCACCATAGGCTTCCTGAAGTATACGATAACTTTTTCTTCAAAATAAAGTAATGAATTAAAACTTCCCGCAAATGCTTTTTTTGGCAAGAAATTCGACATTTTTAAGCATAAAAATATCTATGATGTTAACACCTTCAGCAAATTTGACATATGAAGTTTTGAAGTTTACTGTCAATACAACAAAATAGTATACTATCGAATCGCATATATATCAACATATGTGTAACTCCATCTATTGAAAAAAATCCTCATTATTAACTGGTACACCTAGCATATACATGGTGGTAGGGGATGCAGAAAGGTCAGAGTAGTCACAGAAGTTATGATAAGTGAATGGTCTTAAAGGACAAGTATGAAATTACTAAAGAGCAAGTGGCAGCAGGCATTCTCAGGATAGGTGATTACACAAGTAAAAGGCAAGGAAGACTCAAAGACCCATTTATTTATGTAACAAGATCTAACATGTGTGGAGGAGAGGTAAGGATATAAAAGATCAAAGTGGTAAGAGCCAGATGGCAAAAGTTTCATGTGTAACGAGAAGGGCATCATGGAATTCCTTCTGTGGCCCAAGCTTTGTTATAATCACTATCATATATGTTAATTAATCTAATCCTCACAATCTAAAAAATATATATTATCTCATTTTCTAGATGTGGCTCAGAGATATTAAGAAACTTGTTAAGATTACAGAAACAGGTCAGCAGGTTTCTAAAGACAGGTCTAGCTTACTCTTTCCATTAAACCTCAAACTTCAGTGTGCACAAAAAATACCTGGGGTGGTAAAGATTATTAAAGCAGTAATGATATACCAACCATATGCCAGACCTATTTAAGTTCTCTCGCGCTGAGGCCTGGACATCTGTGTATTAACAAGGTCCTCAGGTAATTTTTAAACCTACAAATATGATAGCAAATAAACTAAACCAAGATAAAATGTTATAAAAAGTAAAGGGATATATACTGGACTGAACTGAAAACACAAGCAGTCCTTTATACTAATCACTTAGCACTATAGTTTCCTTGAATAAATTCCTCAGTCCCTACACCCTGAGAGAAATAAAAATAGAAGTTAAAGTTCCCAATCATCCCTACTCTGCTCTCTAGGGACAATCACACTCAGGCAAACGTAAAACAAGGGACAGATAAATAGAAACTAAACACTCCTAAAGTCTTCTATTCCTGCTTCCTAATCCTCTGGATGATGCTAAATGAAATGTTAGAACACTATGGGAAAGAAATCCCTGAGTTGAACACTCGGGGCTCTGTGCTTAGGGGGATAAAAATCTCATTCAAAAATGTCCTTCTCTTTGGTGGCATGTCTAATAAAATCTTTACCAGAGAAGATGTTCTTTCTATAGGTACACATAAATAAGTAAATAAACAAACAAACAAGTAAATAAATAAATAATCTGAGATAGCCTGGCCAGCATAGTTCAGTGGTTGAGCTTTGGCCTATGAACTAGGACAGTGGTCGGCAAACTGCGGCTTGCGAGCCACATGCGACTCTTTGGCCCCTTGAGTGTGGCTCTTCCACAAAATACCACAGCCTGGGCGAGTCTATTTTGAAGAAGTGGCGTTAGAAGAAGTTTAAGTCTAAAAAATTCGGCTCTGTTGACTAATGAGTTTGCCGACCACTGAACTAGGAGGTCACAGTTCAATATCCAGTCAGGGCACATGCCTGGGTTGCAGACTTGATCCCTAAGTGTGGGGCATGCAGGAGGCAGCCGATCAATGATTCTCTCTCATCATTGATGTTTCTATCTCTCTCCCTCTCCCTCCCTCTCTGAAATCAACAAAAAAATATTTTTAAAAAAATCAGAGAGAGAGAGAGAGAAACATCAATAAGCTGCCTCCTGCATAAGCCCTGATAGGGCATTGAACCTGCAACCTGGGAATGTGCCCTGACCAGGAATCAAAACCTCAACCATTTGGTATATGAGACAATGCTTCAACCAACTGAACCACATCAGCCAGGGCTATACATACATTTTTGTGACATACCTCTTCATATAACATCTGTCCCCCACCCCCACAATTGTCGAGATCTGTTTTGGGGCAAGGGTAAGGGGTGAAAAAAAAGGGAGTATAGAATTATGTAAGATAATGTTGTACAGTTAGGCTAGTAAAAAGAGCTTTATATACATTTCTACTTTAAGAGTCTAGCCCTTAACATTAATAGACAATAGAAACGTTTCATCTATGTAAGACATAAGGGGAAAAAGAAAAAGTTTACAAAATACCTCCCCACCAACATCTCAGAAAAGATTAGTTTGTAGGATATATGCCGAGAGAAAATTAGTAAGTATTATCTTTTCTCTGAAATTCTTTTTGAGAAAGTTCAACTGGCGTGAAAGGTGTACAGAAATAACTTAATCAAGGAAAAGGTTCTCTGAAATTCTTTTTGAGAAAGTTCAACTGGCGTGAAAGGTGTACAGAAATAACTTAATCAAGGAAAAGGTTCTCTAAGAGGGCCCTCTAGTGGAAGAAATCAGAATTGTTCACATAATTTCTTACTAAATAAATAGCAGGTACACGTGAAATTATCTAACACAGTAATTCTAACAACTTATTAAAATAAGAGTCAAACAGAATGAAAGCTTTTTTTCCATATGAAAGGAACCAAACTAAGTTCTAGGTAGCATGAACTCTGAACTTTTACTAAAACACTAGCTGTAAATTAAAACATTTCTTCAAATTTTCTTTAATACAAGCACAAAATTTCATTCCAATTCAAATGATACCCATACATATAAGATAGAATACATATTACAATAAAGTAACACATATTAGAATATATATTATAATAAAGTAATGGCAATAATACTATTTGCTTGTTAAATAACCCTCCTCCCCCCAATGTATCTCATTTTAAAAATGTCTCCTCTGAAATTTTTTTTGGGGGGTGGGAGAGTGCTAAACAGGTAGGCAGAGGAGAGAGCATTAGATAAAAGCACAGGATTTACTGTTAGGATTAACAAACTAATTTCTAATTCTTTAACTTATATTGATCCTGATGTAAATAGATACTTTAAAGGAAATATTGGTGTACACTAAGCACCTTAATATATATTATTAAATTAAATATCACAATATCCCTGCAAGTCAGGTATTTATCATATCTATGGCTGAAGATTACAGGCTTGGAGTCGTTAGGAAATCTGCCCACGGTAAAAAACCAAGTTCTAGGTATATCCATTCATCTGTCCATCTCCGTATCTGGATTCACATGCAGTCACCTTACTAATTTGTTCTGAAAATATTCCAGAAGGTAGTGACATAATTGCCAGACAGAACCATTTGCCTTTCTCTGGGAATGTTTTGTAGGTCTGTAATCCTGTTTCCCTATTTGCTTTCCAAGAATTTGGGAAAGTATTAAACTTGAGGGTGGTGGTTAGCTATCCCCAAGTTCCAATCAAGGATGATAACCCCTTCTGAAATTTTGTGTCAATCTTCTTTTGTGAACTTGTTTTCAGAATCAGAGTAAATAAAGGACAAAAACAGAAGTAGTAATAATGGTTCCTTAGTGCAATCTGCCAGGTATTCAGAGGGACAAGTAGGAAAAAAAATGATTTCTCCTTGTTTCAAATAATATAGGAGAGTAAGAAGGGTAAGAATATGTATAGGTACACTTCATCAGAGAAGATATGTGTATGGCTAATAAGCACATGAAAAAAATCATTAATCATTAAGAAAATGCAAATTAAAACTGTAGTGAGGTATCTCTTTGCACCCACTGGAGTGGCTGTAATAAAATAAGACTGACCAAAAAAAAAAAAAAAAAAAAGGAAGATACATTTATTTTTTCCATATTTAAAAAAAAAATATGTATAGGTAAATGACAGCAAACATGAGAAGAAAAAAAAGAACAAGTAAGAGAGAAGGAAAAAAAAAGAACAAGTAGGAGAGAAAGAGAACTACCATATACCTACTCTAGTATGTATTCTTTCACTATCATTCCTGGCTAAACTGTGGTTAGTGATTATGGTCAGTCAGCAACAAATCTGTCAAGTGCACACTGTATAAAAATAGAGGAACCTGACAACAGGGTTGGCAAAACAGTTATAAATAGCATTCAATGATTTTCAGATCAACACATGAAAAAGGGAAGCAGAACGGTGCAAAATATTGCTGAGAAAAGTCAGGGGTCGTACCAAGTAAGATTGGTATGGGAACACCTAAGTGGGTATTATTTCTAGTAACAAAATCTAGAGGGACAAGCAGCTAATCAGAAGTTAGTTCTCTGGACAGTATAATGTGGCCATTTTTGTAAAAAATTACTTAGTGACTCAAAGATTAAAAACAAAACCTTCTCCCAAGAAACTTTCCTATTCTCTAGAGTAGTCAGCTCCATTGGAAATATGAATATTTCTGCTACTACTAATAAAATGGATAAAAAAATACTCCATTATTCTGCATCTAATCTTAATATATCTATGTGAACAATGGCTGTTGGAAAAATATTTCTCACTATATCAAGAGGGGGTTAAGTTTGAGAGAATGTTTACTATAAAGCCATCATGATTTTATACTTCTGTAAACATAATACAAACCCAAAACTTTAAGTTCTTAATTAAAATTTGATTCAAAAACAAAACTCCGGGCACCAGGATCAAATATTGTCTTGTGAGATTTGACTTAAAGCTCCATATAGTATCTGCACAATGGTTCAATTTCTTCATGAAATCTCTTTATACCGAACAACCAGGTTCATAGGCTCAATCAATAAAGCATGGGCTCTACAAATATTTAGCAACAGAATGCACAACGGGCAGGTGACTTCCTCCACACTCTCACAAAACGAACACTGATGAGGCCCTCCTTTGGTAGCTAGTCTCATAGCCAGCCGACCCTCCCCCTTTCCCCTTCCAGTTTGGGTACTATAGCTTTGTTTTCTTTTATTTGCTGTATCCCTTCTATATAAGTATTCAGAATGACTACTGCTACGGCCCCTGCTTTTTTTGGTGGGGAGGAGAGAGGGAAGGAACTTTCTATCTTCCAAGTCTCTGGCTTTGCTCATCAAACCTGACCTTGAGCTCCTTTTGGCTAGGTGTGTTTATGTTTGCCTATGCTTATTTGCTAGCAAAATTGTTTTTTCCTCGTTTCTTCTAGCCATAAGCTTTTTCAAGAGACTTTGAAGAAGCTGGCTTCAGAATAATGAAGCTCCTATTCCACTTTCATTTACTCTTTCCATTCATCTGTACAGTCCTGTTTTTATTTCCAAAAATCTGTCCTCTAGTGACTCTTTCCACAAAAAGATACTACTAAAAGTTCACTTTTACACAACAGGTATGTTTGTGAAAAGCTAAGTGTAAAGCGAATCACATACTGCCCGAAAGGAGCAGAATCTAAGTAGAAGAATTGATGGGGAAGGATACAAGGGAACTTTGAGTACATGAAAAGTTTAAAAAATCTGCAACAAATATGGCAAAGTTTAACATCTGTTTAACAGGAATAGTGGACACTTGTATGTTATGTTACTCTTCTTGTTCTTACTAGTATATATAATTAAAATTTCATACTTAGAGTTATAAAATACCTAAATGAAACGATAAATATCATCATGTAAGTTTTTCTTAAATTTTGAAGTGTAATTGGTGAATAAACTGTCCATTTTTAAAGTGTACAACTGCTGAGTTTTGACAAATATATACAACATCAGTGAAGCCATCACCGCCAAGATAATGAATGTATCTTCTATCACCTGCAGCAGTTCTGTACCCCTCTGTAATCCATCCCACTGTACCCTCCACAGGCAACCATGGATTTGTCAATAGGCATTCTGTAGTTCATAGAATTTTATGTAAATGGATCATCTAGTTTTTTAGTCTGGCTTTGCTGCACATCCTCCCCAGCACTTTGGTACACTCAGTTTTAAAATTTTAGTCACTTTAGAGCAGTGGTCGATGAGGTCTGAAAGGTTGGCGACTGCTGTTTTAGAGGGTCTGTGGTGTTAGCTCATTATTACTGCTTTAACTCACACTTCCCACTGGCTAATAAGATTGGGAATCTTTTCACGTGCTTATTGGCTATCTGTATACTTTCTTTAGTGAAGAGCAAGCTTAAAACTTTTGCCCATATTTTGGATTGGGTTTTGTCTTCTTTGTATTGATAAATGTAAGAGGTTTAGTGGTTTTTTACTGTTGTTATTGTTGTTAATCATCACCTGGGGATATTTTTTTCTGGTGATTTTTAGAGTGGGAGGGAGGGGAAGAGAGAGAAAAACACTGATCAATGGAGGACATACGTAATACTTTCAAACAAAGATTTTAAAGGGGGGGGGGGGAGAAGACTTAAAAAAATAAAAGAAAAACATCAATGTGAGAGAGAAACATCAACTGGTTGCCTCCTGCACACATCCAACCTGCAACCTAGGTATTTGCCCTTGACCAGGCTGACACTCTAACCACTGAACAACACCAGCCAGGGCAGAATTCTTTTTATAGTATTCATCAGGGGTTAGCAAACTTTTTCTATACAGAGCCAGTAAGGAAATATTTTAGGTTTTGAGGTCCACGTATAGTCACATATTCTTCTGTTTTAACCCTTTAAAAATGTCAAAACTATTCTTAGCTTGCAGGAAACTTTATATAAACAGATCTTAGTTTAGATTTAGCCCACAGTAGTAGTTCCTCATCTAGATACAGGTCCTTTGTCAGGTGTATGTTTTGCAAATATATTCTCCCAATTAGTAGCCTGCCTTTTCTTATATTAAATATAAAGTTTTAAATCTTGATAAAGTACAACCTCTGATTCCTTTTGTGTCCTATTTTGCCAAATCTAAGGTCATTATAAGATTTTCTCTTATGTTTCTTCAAGAAGTTTTATAGGTTTAGTTCTTACAGTTAAGTCTATGCCCATTTGTGTGGTATGAGGTAAGGGTTGTGGCTCATTTTTGTAGATGACTATTCCATTGTTCTATCACTATAAGATTATTCTTTCTCCATTGAATTGTCTTGGTATCTTTGCAAAACAACAACTGACCATATATATGTGACTTTATCTCTGGATTATCTATTCTGTTCCACTGACCCATGTCTATTCTTACAGCAATACCATAATGTATTCATTACTGTAGCTTTATAATAAAAAAGGTCTTAAAATTAGGTGTTGTCATTCAAATGCTTTTTCAGTTTTTCTAAGTCCATTGTATTTTAGAATGAGTTTGCAATTTTCTAAAAACTAAAAACCCTGCTGGGAATTTTAACCAATCTATAGATTTAGGGGAGAATCAACATTTGAACAAATCCCAAATGTCTGATCTATGAATACAATCAACTGCTCTATTAACTCCTATTTTAACTTCTGTCAGCAAAGTTTTATAGTGTTCAGGTCTTGTAAATATGTCCCTAAGTATTTCATATTTTTGATGTGATTATATACAGTATTGTTTTTTAAATTACAATTTCCAATTATTCATTGCTAATATATGGAGCCACAACTGATTTTTATATATTGAACTTCAATTTTGCAACCTTGATAAATTCACTGTACTTTCTGGAAACTGAGAGTTTTACAGCAGTTGTTCTGAAATGGGGACATTCTTCCTCCCCAGGGTACATCTGGCAATGTCCATAGACAATTTTTAATTGTCATAGCTGGGGTTTGAGGGTAAGAGTACTTACTACTGGCTTAGCAAGTAGAGACCAGGGATACTGCTAAACATCCTACAATGCAAAAAAGACCTCTCACAAAAAGAATTATTACCGAGTCCAAAATGTTTATCATGCTGAGGTTGAGAAACCGTTTTTAGAAGCTTAATCAAAATGACATATAATTTTTCACAATATGATTTCATAGGTGGTGTTGTGTCCTCCCATTAGGATCCACATACATATCTGGCTATTTCTTTTGTAATGTTAGCAGTGCAGTTGCAAAGTGACAATATACTATACTATACGCTAATTCCCTTTGCATTATTTGAATTACTTGTTTATACTAAATAACAGTTCACACAGGAAAGGAAGGATAAATGCTAAATTCTTTCTTTGCCATTTTTCAAAATGAGCTGGTTCCCTAATATCCTCTAAAGGTGACCAATGTTATTTTTTAAAAGTATCATTATGAATTCATAGATTAAGATATTTAATGTGTTTCAATCTATTACCACTTCATCTATGGCCGGAGGAGATTCTTCATGTTACCTCTGAGTCAAGTCATCTTTTAATAACTTCTCTGCTTTCTGGTGTGACAATATAATTGAGGTTCATCTCAGACATTTTTTTCCCTGCTCAGGAATCAGCCATTTCTCCAATGGCTGATTTTAGTGTCAAAAAGTATTTAGAGGCCAAAATCTGGGTCTTTTCAATACACAGATCTGGGAAATTTTTTTTTCTTTTGGAGAAAATAACATTGAGTTCATTAATTCAACGTAAATATTTCAAGGTTTTGAATACTCCTTTGTTTTATATCTGAATATTTATTTTCTTATGTTGAAAATCCTAATGACATAACATAATCCCTTATTTGCTTTATCCTATAACATAATATTTTCAGAATAATATTGCAAACATTATATAACTGAAATAATACAAATTCTTTTTGTTCTTAATATCAAATTTCTGTGTTTTAAAGTCAATTGAAATACTTTTTCTCTGTGAGGTTATTGGGAAGTCAAAACAAAGTTAGAGCCCTGACTGGGTGGCTTGGTTGGAGCGATATACAGTACACCAAAAAGTTGCAGGTTTGATTCCCACGGCACCTACCTAGGTTGTGGGTTCGATCCCCAGATGGGGCACGTATGAGAGGCAACTGATCAATGTTTCTCTAAAAAAATAAATCAATAAACATATCCTTCGGTGAGAAAATAAAAATGTCAGATTTCTTAGTTTCATTTAACTTTTTGCTAAGTTTGTTTCATCCCATGTCTCTTCCTTTGACTAGTAGTGATTTGTATCCTTTATAATAAAACTACAATCATAATCATGACAATTTTTTGAGTTCTGTGTGTCATTCTAGTAAACTACTGAACCTGACGAGATCATGGGAACCCTCCAATTTATAGCCAGGTGGCCCAAGGACCCCTGGACTTGCAGCTGGGGACTGTGGCCTTAACTTGTAGTCTGATGCCAACTTGGGATGATTAATGTGAGAATATATTGTAGTACACCTAATAGGGATACCCTGAAATTTAGCTTTGTTGTATACATTGTCCATGGGTTTGTTATTATGTGGATTTGAGACTCAAAAACTATGCCAGGTCACTACCATTTTGTTGCCAGCCTTTCTTTGTGTTATATGTTAACTTAGCGTATCACATTTCCTCCCCTGCACACTATTTCAATTTTTATCATCATTTCACAGATAATTACAGAAGATTAAACTGCCACGACTATACAACATTACTCTTACTGTTAATTAGAACTCATCTGCAGTGTACTCTGTGAAATGTGCAAATGGCAATTAAAGCTACTACAGTCATGACTATAATTTATGAGTTAATAAGAAAGCAGACAGGGTGCTTTAGTTTTCAAGGAACCAAATTCGATATTCTGATTTCTCTTTTATGAATATTACCACCATCAAATTAACAAATGCATAGTATAAAGTATTTCAAATATTGCTTCCATATCAGCAGAATGCATTAAATTTGAAAATTAAACAGAACACAAACTGCATACTGGATATATTGACATATATTGTTTTCAAACAGGTCTGAGGCTAGAACCCCAAAATAAAAAAAATAAAAAAATAGAAGCAAAAATTTTACCTCTTTGACACGTAGTTGTGATGATGCAGCCATATAATCTGATTCTAATTTGTTCTTCTCAGAGATCACTGTAGTATTTTGAAGAATTAAATCTACTTTTTGTATATGCAAAGAAGTGCAAATCTAGGAACAAAAACCCATAAAAGTTTAATTTGTGTTTTTTAATGTATTTTCTTAATTGTAACATTATAAACGATAAAAATATTTTTCATCTGATGTGACTTTCTCACTTATTTTTATAACTATTTCTTAAAAGAGAATTTTTAAAACTTTTCCTGTGTATTTATAACTTAGCCTAATGAGTGCTTTCAACCAATTTATTATCTTACTAGAGGCCCAATGCACGAAATTCATGCAAGAGTAGGCCTTCCTTCCCCCGGGACCCGGGCTTCCCTCAAAGCCCCGGCTTCATCTGGTCTAATTAGCATATCATGCTTATACTAGAGGCCTGGTGCACAAAATTCGTGCATGGGGGGGGGGGTGTGTGTCCCTCAGCCCAGCCTGCACCTGCTCCAATCTGGGTCCCCTCGAGAGATGTCCGACTGCCCGTTTAGGCCCTATCCTGGTAGGATCGGACCTAAACGGGCAGTCGGACATCCCTCTCACAATTCAGCTCCCAACTGCTTGCCTGTCTGCCTTCCTGTTTGCCCCTAACTGCCCATCTTGTGGCGGCCATCTTGTGTGTTAAAGTGATGGTCAATTTGCATATTACTCTTTTATTAGATAGGATTATTATAAATAATAAAAATGTCAATAAAGTTAAAAATCTGTAAGATTTAACTAACTTGTCTTATCTACCTAATATAAAGAAAATGCCTTACCTTTATTAGGTTTGTTAATTCGGTAACAAGTTTTGCTTTTTGAACATTTATTTCTTTGATTTTGGTATTTGCTTTTCGCTCTTCCTCTTCAAGATTGCAAGTATCCTGCTCCATCAGCTTTAAACTGTAATGATGAAACATATGATGATGTAGAAATCAGTTCTACACAAGGATGGAGCCCAAATCCTTGGTTCCCTGCTGTTTTATGAGCTATTTAGCAATGCTACCCAGATGTCTAAACTAGCTTCTAGATTAAGCAATCATTTTATGCAACTATGCAGGATCAAAAAGTATTTGTTGAGAGATGTATAGGGTGAGGCAAAAGCAGGTTTACAGTTGTTTGTATGGAAAATAATGCAATAATAAATAATAATTCAGTAATAAACATTGTTTTGTGTAGTCACAACTATAAACTTACTTTTACCACACCCCGTATTATGTGCCCAGTGTAATCTATCTAGGCAATTAATGCTAGTGTTAACACGGTATAGGGTCTGGAGTTACAAATAGGGATCTGAACTTGCTCCTTGCTGCACAACTGGACAAGTTGCTCTTCTGGACTTCAGTTTCTTCACCTAAAAATTAAAAATCATAAGAGAACCCCTCCTACAGGACTGTGGTGAAGATGTAAACTATGTAACACACTTAGTATAGTGCCTGGCTCATAACCAATTGATACATATTAGTTGTTACTCTTGTTTTTAATATTGTTTATAAACACAGTCCTCTCCCTCCCCTTAAGGAGCTTAACTGGGGGGGAGGAGGAGTTGTGGTGGTGATGGGGGACTTAATAGGTTAAAAAAAAAACAACAACACACCCCATGGCTCAGTGGTTGTGCATTGACCTATGAACCAGGAGGTCACAGTTCAATTCCAAGTCAG
Source organism: Plecotus auritus (assembly GCF_963455305.1). NCBI lineage: Eukaryota > Metazoa > Chordata > Mammalia > Chiroptera > Vespertilionidae > Plecotus > Plecotus auritus. The sequence goes on along the minus strand of NC_137776.1, from coordinate 141,233,370 downwards.
GGCACAAGCCTGGGTTGTGGGCTCAATCCCTGTAGGGGACATGCAGAGGCAGCCAATCAATGATTCTCTCTCTCTCTCCCTTTCCCTTCTTCTCTGAAATTAATTTAAAAAATATATAATTTTTAAAAGCCCCATAATGAAAACATAATACAACAATACTGAAAGGTAATACTTTTCTCTTTAAGATGAAGAAAGTAAGGCTCAGAGTTACCTAAGATCACAGATATGAAGTGGTACGATATGCACCCAAGTCTAAATTCCTTCTACTACACTATGTTGCTGTTAGGAAATAAAGCAAGAACAAAAGATGGGAGCAAGAATAAACTAGTTTAGTGGAGTTATAAAGTGTCCTGAATGGTACATGGGGGAGGGTGATGAATTGGAATGGGTAGAGTAAAACAAGATTTTGAAAAACTTGAAAGCCAGTCTAAGGGAAAATAGTATTTAAGTAAATTTCATGTAATGGGAGAAAATCACAACAGATGCTCTTACATGGGGGTAAGGACATAAAAAGAGAAATTTAACTACAGTATTCTGGAGGCACTGAAGCAAGTGGGGACTAGTCAGGCCACCACTGTAGTATTCCAAAGTGCATAACTGTACATATGAAAGGTCATTTCACTATGAAAATCAACATTACTTTACTTTATGAGGAGAAACTTTATGAGAAGTTTTAGACAATACAGCAGTCCAATATAGCAGCTGCAGAGTAAAGGTTAAGTGTTTGCAGGTACTTGAATGAAGTGAAGGGTTAAAGTTGAAAAAAGGCTTAAAGTAAAAAAAAGAAAATTCTAAGCTGACTAAAAAGATCTTATCTTAAGCAACCAAGGTACATTATTAACTTTTAAAATAAAAGTTAATGACATTTGTTTGCTTAAAAAAACAAAAAATTTTCTTAATGCATCTCAAATATGATTCAATTTCTGAATGTGTTTAGAAACACATACACTATATTATATTAGTCAAGTTAAACTTATATCTTACTCAAGCCAATGAGCTATCATTTATTATTAAAGGCTGATTATGTCATTAATATCTATATCTTTATTCTATAGGCAAGAAGCATAAAAGAACAACAACAAAAAGATCTGAGCTACGATGTAGTAAGATATGGGAAAAACCTTGAAACTAAAAGCCAATATTCATTTCCCCTTGTAGTAGGATTAAAGTTTGAGAAAGAAATTATTACAAAATGTGCTTGAGGGAATTATGGTGTCATTCCAGGGTAAACTAATAATATGCCATACTGCTTTGGGCCCCCGGCCACACCCCATGAAACTGGATACAAAATACCTTCCTAGTTTGGAACTAATTTTTTGTTCCAGTTGTCTTTTCTTGTTTTTTCTTTCAAGAAGCTCCTTCTTTCGTTGTCTGAGTTCATTATCTTTGTGTTCTAGATGTTTGCTCTTCTCACGCAAAGCAATCAACCCTGATTCCACTGCTTGCAATTTTCTATTAATTTCCTATGGGATATTCAAAATTGTTAATATATTTTAAAGAGCCCTAAAGTATTATAAATCCAGTTAATATTTTTTTCTAATAAATTAAAAAAAACCAACCTTTAGATGTTCTTCTAGATGTCTTCTTTGCTCTAGATCCACAGTGACTGTGAGAAATTGGGCTACTTTTAGGGATGTGTTACTAGAAATAACTTTATTTGAATAAAAAGAAGTTTTCACCACATACTTTTCTTCTGCTGTATACATTTGTTTTAATCGGGTTTCTTGTATTACCTACAATGTAAAATAAGTATCAGTGCACATCTAATAACTGATATATTTAAAAGGGCCAACGAATTAAAAATACAGATCAAATGAACTACAGAAGATCAAAATATAGTAGATATACAGTTGTTTTTTAAAAATTTATCCAACAATATCTCTAAAAAGGTAGCTGATACATTTTATGTTATTTTAGATAACATTAAGAAAATCAGGAGAAAACAAAACAACTAGCAAAGCTAGCTATATTCTACTTCGCTATACTACTTCGCTATACAATCTCTCCCAACTAAGTGTACTTTTGGAGCTTTATTGTGTCTACTGAAAAGATACCAGGACCCAGGTGTCCATACATTGAACTGTTATTTCAGGTAAGTCACTTACTCTTCCTTCCCCTCAGTTATACTGTTCAAAGGTACATAATCTTATATTCAATTCCTGTATATTTGAGAGAATACTTAATGGAAACACTTTTTAAGGATTTCACATTGAGACTTCATTTTTGCATTTTGGGGGTATTTTTTTTCTCAAGAACTTATACAAGGAGTAGAATAAAGAATAATATAGTTTCTTTCTAATCTCTAAAGGTTTATTACCAATACTATAATGGCTTCTCTACAGAAGTTTATAGTCTAAGTGAAGAGAGAAGACATATTTAAGTACCCTAAATTTTATAAACTGGCATCCCTAAATGCTGAATAATTTGGAATGAAGAGAAAGCCTAGGACAGGTAGTTTCAGGAAAATAAATTTTAAATGGGATTGAACTGAGAAATGTGAGGGAAAGGCATTCCCACCAAAAAGGACATCAAGAGCATCAGCAGAACATTTAACCAAAGGGGAAGTCTTAGAAATTGAGAACAATTCCATAAATACGTTATAATCATTGTTAGAGAACCTAAAATGTTAAAATTCAGTAATAAAGCAAAACTTACACTAAAAAATGTATTGTTAGTCTAAGGAAGAAATATAGCCATTATCTAGATATGACTGCAGATATAAAGATAAGTTTCCTCAACAAAAGTTCATATCTTCTGAAAGATAGCCAAAATAATGTCAGGGACTTTACAGTATATGCATATGTCTGAGAAGCATCTCATCATAATTTATAGGTATTTATCTACAATATAGCACCAAGTTGGCCACTGAAACAATACAGTGTAAGAAACATTCATTGTGTTTTAAAAATACCATCACCTATATAAAAACAGAGGTTAAGAAAAATATTTGAAAAGAGATGAAGGGAAATATGACTTATTATGAATTAATTTTACTTTTAATGTAAATTATGTGAATTCCAATGCTGTTTCTTTAATAAAACAGCTCTCTGGGTGGCTTAAAGTACATGAAAATAATTCAACATGAAGCATTGTTCAAAAAGTAAAAGGATTTCCGAAGTAAAACTGAAAGCCCTTACCGAATTTTCTATAGTCTTTTTGCAATAGTAAAGCTACCCTCACCTTCAGACAGCCCTACCTATACCTAAAGTTATGACAGAAATTGGTTTGGTCTATGAATATGGTATTGTCCTTTTTTTCTAAACACCGTAGAATTAAGACCAGAGAGCTACACTGGAATAACTGTAAACCAGTTGTTAAAAAATTTTAAACACACTTTCTAATAAAGTCAATATTATAAGTAACAGTAGGCCTGTAATTGGGTCCTAGATGCTTACAAGTGGTATTAACAGAGCAACTTGGTGTTATGGAAAAACCTGTTTTAGAAGAGATTTCTTCCCTGTTTCTGCCTGTGATACAGACAACAAATGTGGTTTGGATTCTTGGAGTTAAGTTGTAAGAAGACAATTCTAAGCCTTGTTTGCAGAATATAGGAACTAAGAGTTCCTTGAGAAACCTGTATGATCTTATCAACCAATGTCACCCAAATAAATAAAATTGCAATTAGTATATTAAAAAAAAAAAGCCTGGAAGGTGGGGGAGGGTGGGAGGTAATCAGCCAAAAACCTTGTATGCAAATATGCATAACCCATGGCCACAGACAATAGGGTGTTGAAGGCTTGGAGGGGTGGGGTGGTCAATGGGGGAAAAGGGGGACATATGTAATACTTTCAACAATAAAGAATTATAGAAAAAAAAAAAAAAAGAATGGCTTATCAGGGGGATCACTTTGTTGTAAGTTATATAAAAATCCAAAAAAATAATAATAATAAATTAAAAAAAAATCCAACCACTATGTTGTACACAGAAACTAATACTGAATGTCAAAACTGTAATTGAAAAATAAAAAAATTTTTTTTTAAAAGAATCCAATGGATTAAAAAAGAAAAGCCTAAGTACTGCAATAAGCCAGGAAAATGAGACTCTATTAAGTAAGGATGGTCACTGATATATAAGGTAATCTTTAGTGGAAGCTTTAAGACAGGGAGGTTTTACTATATTGAAGCCTACCATTCCTGAAGTATAATTTGTCTGAAAGATAATCCAGAATACAAGAATCTAAATGATTAAATGATTAAATCATTAATGTAATGTTTAAACATAGGTCCATCAAGCAAGGCAGAATAGAATCAGGTAAGAATGCCAGGTATTTCTTTTCAGGCTTTAACTTAATGACCCTATAGGTATTATTTATTTACTCTAGGTAACTCCACATAACTCCTGTCATAAAGTATTAGTCAATAATCTCTGTTTTATGTTATGTTAAAAATACAAAATACAAAGATAATTTCTGTGTGGTTAAAAACAACAGAATGATAAAGTTTCTTTAAATTTCTTACATTTTTTCCTTGAGTGTAAGCTAAGAAAATTTAATAAAACTACTGATTTAGTACTTTCTTACCCGTTCAATTCTTTCTCTGGTCCTTTCAGTTCCTACAGGAACTTCATGAATATGATACTGGCTGCAAAGGTAACTCATGACAGGAGCAGGTGCATCAAATAACTCTCGTAAGTAAGAGAAAAATCCATATTGTCTGAAAGGAAAAACACCTATTAGATTTTTCTTCTTAAAATATCATTTAAAAAAATCTGATGGTTGACAAGTAGCCAATAAATAAAACAAGAGTCTTTTCTTTGTATATTTGAAAATCACTTAAGTGGTTAATATTGAGATTTATTTCCTTGTCAAGGTTTAATTTTTGTATATTTATGATTACAAACTATTAATCTTTTTTTGGACATTTCTTCCACTGATTTTATATTTAGAATGTCTACTTACATCATCCAGAGTTAAGATATTTACTTATTGCTGTTTTATAATTGCAATTTTTCCATTTAGTCCTTTGGAAATTATTTTTGATTAAGTGATGTTTTATCACTTTATTTTCCCAATAATTAACCAAGCATTTTGGTATTTTTAATAAAATAGTCCAATATTATTCCAATGATTTAAAACATCATCATTATATATTAACTATACCACACTCTGTTCCTGGGCCTGGAATTTTCCTTATTTTAGACTTAAGTAGAGATCCTAAAGTGAAATAATACAGCCTATAACAAACATGTGACAAAAAGATAATTTAAATATATTAAAGAGATAAATGACTACTCAATATTTAAAAGGTTCAGGTTAGTTCTATTAATATTTTCAAGACTTACTTTAGTTCATTTAGAGATCTTGAAGGTGCTCTGTCTGCATATGAACTCCTGGGAGCAATAACAGCATTCACTCTTAATTTCTTATTGTCACGAACCTGAATTTAAAAAAGGAAAATATTATTTTAATAACCATCTATGCTCAATCAAAATGATTTTCTAAGTTAACGTATTCCTACTGGCATTCATGGGGTGATCAGAAATTTGAACACTGACAGGATATTTAATGGTACTTACAAGAAAAAATTTTTTGTGATATTGATATTGTAGTTATGTGTTTTTACAAAGAGTCCATTCCTTTTATAATTTTTACTGATAAATTCTATGAAACAGTTAAAAAAGCAGTAATACCAGAACTCTTTCAGAAAATAGGAGGGAGATTTCCCAAGTCATTTTATGATACCAGCATAATCTTTTTTTTAAAATTAAATATTTTTTTATTGATTTCAAAGAGGAGGAGAGAGGTAGAAACATCAATGATGAGAGAGAATCATTGAATGGCTGCTTCCTGCATGCCCCTACTGGGGATCGAGCCCGCAACCAGGGCATGTGCCCTTGATTGGAATCGGACCCTTCATTCCGCAGGCTGACACGCTATTTACTGAACTAAACCAGCTAGGGCAGAATCATTGATTCTTGAACCTAGTTTCATGAAGAATAGGATACAACATAGTCTCAAGGTATCTCCACATACATAATTACAAGGAGAAAAATAGTTTTGTATAATACTTGTTTTGAAGACAAATTTGTTCCGAGCAATTGATATATTAGGAGACAATTTAAGAAATACATGGATTTCACATTGCTTACATGCAATTCCATCTACAAAAAAATGAGGTTTTTCTCTAGGTGAATGCAGAAAACTGCACCCAACTCAACCTAGCTGCTAAGAAATACATGTAATTTGTGCACAAATACAGAAACACATATACTCCTCTCAAACGTCTACCAGCTACCTCAGGTCACCACATGTATTATGAGCCCTATCCAACCACATTTGGTGTTGCAGCTTTCTATCCAATTTTAGATAAACGCTTTCAATTGTTTGACCCACTACACAATTCACAAACTGAACCCTTCCAATGCCTCCTTCCACAAGCTAACTTCAGGTCTTTCTAAAAACAAAGTACCATATTTATTGTATTTGTATATTTCTTGACAATCTTAAATGTGTAACTATGACAATCTTAAATGTGTAACTATGCTGTCATTTTTCTCCCCATAGGCCCAATGGGTTTCTATTGTATAATTTTGCATAGCATAATGATCTTTAGGAATGTATGTATTGGGTTATAACAAAACTGACTACTTTGCAATGGAGAAATAAAGCAAATAGGGAAAATGCAAGTAATTAGTGAATCTGGGTAAAAGGTATACAGAATTTCCATGTATACTCTTGCATATTTCCTGTAAGTTTAAAGTTATATCAAAATAAAAATTTATTGAAAAGAAAATAGGAGGTATAGATTAAACAATACTGATTCTCATGTATGTTTGTAAAATATACTGCTTTAGTGGTTACTCTAAATAAAAGAATTCTACAATGAGAAAATAATTTCCTCTTCAATTCTCTTTCAATATTTCTAATCACAGGAAGAAAACTGCTGTATAATTCCTTATTATCTCCCCCTTCCTTTTTAAAAAGAACCATGTTCTCTGCTTTCAATAAGGAACAGTACAGATCTAGCACTAACATTGTTTTTATCTTTATTGTTGTGCAAACTCTTTTCTAATTTTGCAGTAATATTAAACTCCCTTTCAGAATATTTTGTTTGAGTAATAAAAAGTGAAGTGATTTAGCCCTGGCCAGTGTGAGTTAGTTGGTTGGATGTTGTCGCAAGCACTAAAAAGGTTGTTGGTTTGATTCCGTCAAAGCACATGTCCAGGTTGCAGGTTCAATCCCAGTAGAGGACATGGAGGAGGCAGCTGATCAATGTCTTGTTCTCACATCAATGTTTCTCTCTCTCCCTTCCTATCTCTCTAAAAATCAATAATATATATATTAAAAAAAGTGAAATGATTTAAATAAAAAAATAATAGTATAGTTCGCCCTGAGCAGTGGGCATCATCCCATGCATGGAGTGTGCAGGAGGCAACCAACTGATGCCTCAATCTCACACCGATATTTCTCTCTCTCTCCCCCTCTTTCTCAAAATTAAAAAGAAAAATGTTAAAAAAAAATAGCACTACACGGGATGGTAGTGCACAGTAGTATACGAAATGGCAAAAACTGTGAAGATGGTTTGTAAGTTACTAAAAAGATGGGAAATGTACTCTAGTTCATACAATTAAAAATACATAAAAGCCCTAACAGGTTTGGCTCAGTGGATAGAGTGTCGGCCTGTGGACTGAAAGGTCCCAGGTTCAATGCCGGTCAAGGGCACATGCCCAGGTTGTGGGCTTGACCCCCAGTAGATGGCGTGCAGGAGGCAGCTAATCAATGGTTCTTTCTCATCATTGATGTTTCTATCTCTCTTTCCCTCTCCCTTCCTCTCTGAAATCAATAAAATATACTTTAAAAAATACATAAAAAGTCATACATGTAAGAGGAAGTTCTGATCTTACCGATGAGACCCTTTGAAAAGTTCATTGCTAACAGCACAAGAAAAAAATAACAAAGGTCTAATTTTTAGGAACTTAAATCATATTAGCAATACACAGTTCAAATACTTAGCACAGAGGAAGCATGTGTTTTTAAGGCAAAGAAGGGTACTGAGTATAGGCTAAGCTGGTGACTTTCAAAATAGAAATCATCTTAATAACACCTGACTGAACACCCTTCACAATATGTGGTATATCACAGACTTGTAACCCAAGCTACCTACTTCTTGAATGAGCTCTGATACTAGATCACTAACTCACTGGTTAGGCTTAAATTAGTCCTAAAATACACAAATGTTTTATTTTTTGAAGTCCATTTTATAATTTCATACATTCAATCTTTTTATGCAGTCACCATATATTCATACTCCCTACCAACTCCCGAACGAGATGGAGGACAATATGGTAAAAGCCAAAGCAAGAAAAATTTCTAATCACTTGTGTACCAAATAGAGGCCCACTTGGCTGATTTAAGGTCTTGTCCTCACTTAGACTTACAAAGGTTTAAATAAACAAAATCTTTCTGGGGCTTTAAAAGAAGTAGATGGCATATGCAAAAGGAAAAAAAAAAATCTTACAGGATATATAGCATATATAGCTAACAATATATACTATATATTATATAGCTATATAACAATATATACATAATAAATACAATAGCTAACAAGCACTAGCTAATACTTTTTCATTTAATCCTCACAAAAATATTATGAAGTAGATAGTGTTATCTTCATTTTAGAGTTGAGGAAACTGAGGCTCACAACATTTAGGCAACTTGCCCAAGTTAGTATCAAAGTCAGAATTCAAATCCTGGCAGCCTAACTGTGCAGTCTATGTTCTTAACTCCTAATCTAAGCTACCTTTCAGTGGCTTAGATTCTTGGTTAGTGGTGTTTTCTAGCCAGATACAGGATTCTCCTTTTTTGAAGATTAATTTATATCAAACAATAACATCAGATTTATTTCCCATCCGAAGATAAACTTAATTCATTCTAATATAGTTCCCAAAAGGATGTTCAAGACCAAAAGTCCATCATTATGATGTTTCTATCTTTTTAGACAATGTCACAGAATTACTATTCATATTAATTTCAAAATTGTGTTACAGAGGGGAGTATAGGCTGTTTTTCCTCTTATAAAACAAATTCATTTCCCAATAATAGCATAAATAGGACAGAAATTATTATTATTATTTTTTTAAAATATATTTTATTGATTTTTTACAGGTTGGAAAGGAGAGGGATAGAGAGTTAGAAACATCAATGAGAGAGAAACATTGATCAGCTGCCTCCTGCACACTCCCTATTGGGGATGTGCCCGCAACCAAGGTACATGCCCTTGACTGGAATCGAACCTGGGACCCTTCAGTCCCCAGGCCGACGCTCTATCCACCGAGCCAAACCGGTCAGGGCAGGGCAGAAATTATTAAAAGAGTTGCTAACACTAGAGTTACAGCTGATAAAATTAGTCATTATCACTTTTTGCTCTAGTTTGAATTTTAAAATTCACTGGAAGTACCAAGTGAGTCAAAATATAATTTATACTTGCCTCTTTGAGGAAAACCTCCATATCTTCTTGACTCTCAAATACAAAGGCTCTCAAGTCATTTGATGGAATATGGTTTTCAATATATTTGGCATTTTTATTATCTTTCATATTGATCTAAAGAAAACAAAGAGGAAAAGTAAGTTGATTTTCTTGAAATTCAAACAGAGTACTAGAAAAAAATAATATTTAATGTAGATTTAATCAGATTAAATTTGATGGCAAGAAAAAGGGAGACCAAGAAAAACAAAACCAAACCCCAAAAAACAAAACAACTTGGTACTGAAGGGTCAACATTGTATAAAACATCTACTCAATCTAAATTATTACCCAGAAATATCCAATACATCATAAAATGAAAGCTATGACTTGAATAGTACCTGATGCATAGTGGTTTTGGTATTATGTAATAATAAAGTTCCTTTCTGGTCAACTCATTGAAAACACTGAAACAGTCTTAGATTGTGACCTGTAAGTAAAAACATTTCTCATCTGTCCCCAAACTTTTTTCTTCTTAATCTTTAAGAGGAATTAATATTATACATGGCAATAACTAACTGGTACAAAAACACAAATACCTGAATAAAATTATGAAATGAATGGAAAAAACTAGCTATGAATTGTACTATTAGTGTCTTTAGGAGAAACCCAAGGCTAGTACCACTAGAGCATAAAAACGTAACGATTTACTTAAAAATACCAGCTAATTAGACATTTCTGCATCTGAGACTCAATGGTATTTGATGATACAAAGATAGGTCAGGAAAAATTTTCAAGAGTTCAATCTATTATTTATCGTAAATGATAAATATCATAAAAAGCACAGTATAATAAATCTCCATAACACAGGTAAATAAAAATGCTCTCTAGGAAATTTAAAGGGAGAGATTAGCTCCAGCAGATGGAAATCAACTTTCTTGGGAAAAAAAACAAAAACAATTTTATAAAAATATAAAATGCAGCACACTAGTTAAAAGCCAGGGCTCTGGGGTCAGACAGATGTCACTTCAAATCCTGTGTGTAACCTTGAACTAAAATCTCTGAAAATTTTACTTATTTCATCCTATAATTGGATAAAGTAAATCAGTCTATACCTCATAGGAATAAATGTGAATTAAAAGAGATACAATGAAAAAAATTAGTGCAGCACTTGTTACGTAAATGCTGTCCAATATTACTCTCTATTTTAAATTACAGAATATCAATCAGTATAGAAAAATGGAGAAAGATATACAATCAAACAAAATAAAATGAAAACCACATAAAATACTATTACCTGGACATAAACACTATAAACATTTAGTATCTATTTCTTCACATTTGCGGGGGGGGGGGGGGGCGGGGGAGGAGGGCATCAAATTACTTTATTGGGAGGAATAGCACAAGTGAAAGAAAATGTGGATATTTGATCCAACTTATAGAAAGAGTATGCAACAGTAACCCCAATATAACTATAGGAAGTAGAAATAAATTTTTTTATAGCTATGAATAAGCCACCTAGAACTTAGCTCTCATTATCATTCTCTCCCAGGGTGTACTTGTCAGAGATACTCTGTTATGTCAGATTCTGGAGCCCTCTTCTTGTGTAAGTTGGTTACATGGTCATTCAAATCTTTGATGGGTTTCACTTGCTAATTTAGGTAATATTTCTAAAGGAAGTCACAGAAGTGGGGAGGGGGGGTTATTCACTGGCCAGTTTGTTCACTTCCAGTAGAGACTGATTTGCACTTTTTTTCAAGTGTAATGCATACTCCCACTGCATTCATGGTCTGGTTTTCTGATATCCAGAAGGAAGATTTGGCCACCTTGTTGGCTCTGCAGCTTATCAGTTTCTTAGCATGCTCCTTCTCATAAGATTGCTGAAGAAAATATTTGGTAAAGTTCTCCAAAGCCATATCTTCTTAGTCACAGTAGTAAGACAGACAGGTAGACATAGGAAGTGTATGTAGCACTCCAAGATGATCTGGTGGTTAATGACAGCATTCTGTTTCACAATTTTTAAAAATGAAATCTTTCTAAACATCCTATTCTGTAGTCTTTTTAATAATTCATTAACATGTCACAAATGTCCTTTTATATAAATAGAGCCTACAGCAACATTTTTAATGGCCGCACAGTATTCCAATATAAGGACCTAGAGTAATTTACATAACTAACAATATCTTTGAAAACTTTGTTCTTTTGCCCCATCATTCTGCTATTATAAACACTACTGTGGAGTATAAGTGTAAAAACATTTTCCCACATTTCTCCAATTCGGTATTGTTAGAAATAACTCATGAAAACTGATTGCTAATTGACAAGTTATATGACTAAAATTTTAAGTTTACATATTAACTTGCTTATGAAGATGGCTGCCTTTCAAACTAAATCTGAACTTAACCAAATTAAGGGTTAAGTGTGTATGGGAATACATTTGGAAGGAAGTAGTAGAAAAGGTGAAGGGTTATTCAAGGAAGGGTAAAAAAGCGGAGTCTATCATTGTATCTCAAAGATTTGTAAAATGACAATATATGCCAGCTAGTAATCCAAGTTAGTGATAGGCCACTATTAAAAAAACCAAGTGAAAAGAGGATAAAATATCTAATAAAGTTCTAATGTATTATTTTGAAATTGGCATTTTAATAAAAATATATTGACAATCACACTTGACTGTAACTTATACTAAGGATCACAATATTTTTCCTTTTTACAAAAATATGTTTTTATTGATTTTAGAGAGAGAGGAAGGGAGAGGGAAAGAGACAGACACATTGATGAGAGAAACATCAACATGGGTCAGCTGCCTCCTGCACGCCCCCTACTGGAGATCGAGCCCACAACCCGGGCATGTGCCCTGACCAGGAGCCGAACCAGTGACATCTTGGTGCATGGGTCAAAGCTCAACCACTGAAGCACACGGGCCAGGCACAATATTTTTTCTTATATTTTCTCCCAGACCTTACCAAATCAATCAAAACAACGGTGCCTGGGTCCAAAATAGATATTCCCTTCTTGATCTGCCAAAAATAGTCTAAATAATATACATCTTAGTAGGAACAGAATACAGTATTATGCATAATAATTTTGCTAATGTAATATAAGATGTAATTTTAAAAACTATATGGAATGATTTTTAATGAAGTATAACGCAATCATGAGTTTTGGAAAATAGTTTTTCATGAATCCTGCAAGAAACTATACTACATTCTTTTCTGAAGTACAAGAAATTATCTAACAAAAACAACCCTTAAGTTAATATTATGTATGTACAGCTATCATTACCAAAGAATGTGTTTTTTACTTTTTGTGACCAAACTTTTAAAGTATTTCACATATACATCTTCCTGTTAAATCCATGGCCACATTTCATTAGATGATTTACTAAATATATCTTATCCTATTCTTGATGACCCATGATAATCAATAAGAGCTATCAAAAGGAGTGGATCCAGAGAAATGGAAGCATGAAACAGAGTATGGAATCTCGGAGGGAAGGTTGGGGAGGGAGGGTGGATGGAAAGTAATCAACCAAAGACCCTGTATGCATAACCCATGGACACAGGGCCGGGGGTGGGCTGGAGGGGTCAATGGGGGAAAAAAGGGAACATCTGTAATACTTTCAACAATAAAAATTTTTTTAAAAATGCTATGAAATGTTTATGAGGTCAATAAACTGTTGGTTTCACTCTCAGAATCCTTATAATGCTCTGTTTCTGTAGCAAGTGATTTTCTTGTCTACCTGTCAGGTACCTTATATCAACATGTATTTACAGCAGTTTTGTACCCCATTGGCAGCATTTAATCTATTGCCTGCTATGACCTAAGAATAGAATTGTAGAAGGAACCAGCTAACCACGTTAACTTTATACACGATTCTTAGTCAATAAAGTGCCATTTTCATATTACTTTCTAAAGAAGTTCACAGGTGTATTCATCAAGGATCTTTTAAAAAGCCCATGTATGGATTTAGCAGTATACCAGTTGCTGCGAGTCTGATAATGAAAAACCAGGGGTGTAAATAAGACTAAGAATTCTTAAAACAACAAAAATCTATGATTACAATAAAAAAAATAACAGATTTTACATAAACAAAATCTCTTACCATGAGCATTATGGGCTCATAGACTCTTTGCTTAAATTTGTCTCTGTTATTTCTCAGCCATAAAACAGCATCATATGTATCACGATATCTCTGTCTCAGCTTATCTTCCTTTTGATTCATAAGATTGTCAAATTGTACAATTTGATCATTCACACCTAAAATTGAAAATTGAAACAAAATATTGTTTCTCTGAAATCTTTCGTTAGTAAAATAATCTATTAATACAAAAAAAAATCTTAGATCCACAAGTTACAAACACCACTTAGCAAGTACCCATCCGCAACAAAACACTCTCAAATTTCCAAACACTTGGAATAAAAGGCGATTAAGCTATCAAAAATAAAAATAGCCGAAACCGGTTTGGCTCAGTGGATAGAGCGTCGGCCTGCGGACTGAAGGGTCCCGGGTTCGATTCCGGTCAAGGGCATGTACCTTGGTTGCGGGCACATCCCCAGTGGGAGGTGTGCAGGAGGCAGCTGATCGATGTTTCTCTCTCATTGATGTTTCTAGCTCTCTATCCCTCTCCCTTCCTCTCTGTAAAATATCAATAAAATATGTTAAAAATAAAAATAAAAATAGGTCAGATAAAAAAGAATGACAATAGGCATTCAAAATTCTGAGAAAAATTATTTTTAACTTACCATTATATATACAACATTGAAAAAAAGGGATAATGAAATAAAGATATTTCTAGGATGTCAAGACTCTAAAATTAATTCCCTAGTACCCCTTCTTAGGTTACCTAAAGATGTATTCTAACAAAATAAGGGAATAATGTAGAAAAAAACCCCAGGAGACATGGAATTCAGAAATAGCTTTATCCAACACAGAAAAGGATCTGAGAAAAATTCCAGATGACTGCCATGCAGAAGGCCTTGAAAACAATCAGTTTAGAAAGGACAAGGATGGCAGGCTCCAGAACTCAAGAGAATGCCTGATAAGATAGGTGGTTTTGTTTTGTTTTTTCAATTTAAGAAAATGGTAAAACTGGTGCTAAAAAAAAAAAAAAAGGTAAATTATAACTTTTAAAAAAGCTATCATTGAAAGGAAATTAAATAATACAATACTATGAACAAGTTTCATTGAAATAATACGAATACTTAATATTTCTAGCTTAGGAGTTAACCCTTAAATAGAGCACATAAAACTTGATTATGATTCTCAACAAAATGTTTTCAGCCTTAACAATATAAAAACCAGAGTACAAATTAGAGAATTTAGAATGTAAGAAGGGAGGAAAGTAAAAAGAAAGGATGGGAGTACTAGTATTTTTAGCTTACAGTATACATTCAAGAAATAGTGACAACTGTTAAATGACAAAAAAGAAAAATTATTCATTATATTAATAAATTTTAATGATTAATAACTAATAATCTCATTTGAGGAACCACAGTAATAGGGAGGGATTTATGAGCTTAAGCTACATCTAAAGTAACAAAATATTAAAAGACGATGTCTAAATTTCACATGATCTCACTTATATGTGAAATCTAATGAGTATAATAAACTGACAAACAAAATAGGTCCAAAGGCACGGATGCATGGGACAGACAGATCCCAGAGGGGAGTAGGGTGGGGATGTAGGAAGAGATTAACCAAAGAACTTATATACGTATTAGAGGCCCAGTGCACAAAATTCATGCACGGGTAGGGTCCCTAGGCCTGGCCAGCAATCAGGGCTGATAGGGCCTGCCTTCCCCTGGCTGCTGGCCGGGGCCTTCCTTCATTCCGCGCTGCCCCCTGGTGGTCAGTGCACGTCATAGCAAACGGTCGAACTCCCGAGGGGACATTTTGCATATTAGCCTTTTATTATATAGGATTTGCGTAGCCTATGAACACAGACAATAATGTGGTGAAGGCCTGGGGTGGGGCAGGGCTGGGTGGAGGAGGGTAAGGGGGGGATGGGGAATAGCTGTAATAATGTCAACAATAAAAAAAAGTCTAAAATTGACAAATTAAGCTATGGTGAAAAAAGAATATGCTGAAAAAACAGGAAGAACTATTAGAAAAAAATTGTTGAAATAGTTAAAAGTGCTTACTCTTGAGAGGGGGTCTGGAGGTTAGCAATATGTTGGGCCTCCCTTCTGTTCTTGTTTTCTGTTTTTTAACTATACACATCGAGTACTTTGATAAATATATAAAAATGGGTGCTTTTTAAAAAATTGATCTTATATATACAGAGCAAAACGAACATGGCATATCCTCTATTTGAATAATGCCATAGGTCTATCCACATGGTCTATACGCAAGCATGTCAAACTTCTGGCCAGAGGGCCACATGCCTCGTTTATCGCAAGTTTGACATGCTTAGAAGGAAAGAAAAGATATAACTGGACATGCTTCAAGGAACAAAATAAATGGAAAGTTTATGAAGGCTAGAATAAAAAGCTTACATTTGATATGAGAACTAATAGTGAGTGACTCTGTAAAGAAAGCAAAGCATTTTTAGAGAATTAAATACATTGATATAATCTGATTGAAGACAATGGCCAATATAATACATCAGATTATATCAATGTATTTAATTCTCTAAAATCATGATACATGATAGCCATAGGTAATTCTCTTAAATCATTTAATTCTCTTAAATCATGATACATGATAGCCATAGGTAATTAAGGCACCGAGTTGAAAGAACTGGGCTGAGCTTCCTCAACAGGGAGATCTGAATATTTAAAGACAGGGTATCAGGGGGAAAAAAGAAAGCCCATTGTCAGAGATGTAGCTCCATTTTATAAACATCTCTTCATCCTAAGTTTAATAAAACTTACTCTTTTTCTCCTTCTCTAGGGTTTCCCTCTCTTTAAGTTTATCAATTATCTCGCTTTCACATAATTCCTTTTCATCTTGAACTCGTCTCAGATCATTTGTAATGTCATCAATCTGGGGTTGAAGATTCACACAGTTTTCTGTGGTCCTCAGTTCATTTTGCAAGTCTTCTATCATTTTTCGGGTATTACTTATTCTCCTCTGTCGGTCAAGCTCTGCATTTTGTTTTACTGTTAAAGCCTGCTGAAGTTCCTCAATCTAATAAAACAAAAGATGGTTAGTACTGGAGATTGTTTTTTTCTCCTAGTTTATAAGGTTTTTATAGTAATATAGTTTTAAAAATGCAAAAATCTAAGAACATGATTGTTTTCCTTACTAAAACCTTTCCTGCTAGAATTAGACTGTTACTCTTACCAGGTTACCTATATCTTTACTTGTTCACTAATACAGCTTAAGTACCTAGAGCAGTGTTTAAAATATAGTTAATGCTCATTAAGTATTTGCTGAATAAACAAATTATTTATAAAGCCAACCAAGTATCTAGAAAGCATGTATTTGCTTTCTAGATATTTATAGGAAGTAAATACATGCTCCATTTCATATCATAACACTGAAATTGAAAGTCACACGGTATGATACTTTGAATAAAGTTAATAATAGAAATGATGATTATGTTACCCTATTAATTTTAAACTAAACTATTTTCTTCCAACAAAATTATTTAATACTAACACTTCAAATTAACTGTGAGATTTTTAAACATCAACCTATATGTTTAAATTTGTTTACTTATATTCAGGATAAATTATTTTTTTAAAAACCCCTATATATAAGTTGTCAGTGAAATTTTTGTCAAAACAGACAGCACCCACTTTATTAAATAAAATAGAAATTTGTATCAAAAATAGAAGCCCAATGCACGAAGATTCGTGCAAGAATAGGTCTTCCTTCCCCTGGCTCCCAGCACACGGCGGGCTTGCTCTGGCAGCCTGTGCAGTGGCGGCGGCGGTGGCAAGCCCAGCTCGCTCCGGCACCGCTTCCTCCTCACCCTCCTTCTCTGGAGAGTTCCTCTGTGCAGCACTGGCACTCTCAGGGAGGCGCAGAGGGGAAGAGGTGGGGGGAGTGAGGCAGATGGGGAGGACTGGCAAGGTTGCGTACACTAGTGCATTTCACTTTCCCATTGTGAAAGTGGGATGCAACTGACCCCCTTCCTCCTCACTTTCTTCCTCCGCCCTCCACCTCCACGCCCACAGCCCCTCCCAATTTGCCGAGATAGGGAGGAGGGAGATCTGATAATTTGGGTTACTGTGTAGGTGGCCTCTTCCATCTACTATTCAAAACAAAGCTGAGCCACCTGCAGCTGCTGCCATGGCCGCCACCATTGCCCCTTGGCTGGCCCGGGGATCCCGGGACACACTAACTGTGTACCGAGCGAGCTCCCACGCATATACGCGCCCAAGGAGCTGCTCCAATGCTAGGGTTTTGTTTATCAGAGCAGCGGGGCAGGTGTGGGGTAGAGGAAGACGCCAGACACTGGGAGCTATGGACTCAGGCACCAGAGGGTTGCCTCTGAGGCCAGGGGCTGGGCCAGAGGGAGGCTACAAAGATGGTTGATAGGTGTGGAGCTCTGCAGGGAGGCCCTGAGGAGGCATGCTGCCCAGAGGCCCGGAGCGGCCAGAGGGCAGGGCTGCCATCATATTTGTTGGGTTAATTTGCATAATCACTCCTGATTGGCTGTGGGTGTTGCAAAGTGATGGTCAATTTACATATTTCTCTTTTATTAGTATAGACAGACAAGGCTAACACATCTCATAATTTGCCTATTAGCTCACTTTCTTTCCAAGTCACATTTATTCTCTCCTCATTATAAAAGAAACAACATACTGATTCTATAATCTTGCCTGGCTGGCATGGCTCAGTGGTTAAGTATCAACCTATTAACCAGGAGGTCAGGGTTCCGTTTCCTTCAGGGCACATGCCCAGTAGGGGGCATGAAAGAGGCAACCAATCAATGATCTCTCTCATCACTGATGTTTCTCTCTCTCTCTCTTCCTCTTTGAAATCAATAAAGACATACTTTTTAAAATCTATAATCTTAATGCGCTTACAAATTTACATTTTATTGCCTATCTATAGAACATGTTTTACTAAATGGCATGACTAAAAACGCATTGAGAGCAGTTTCTCATTATCCTCATATGTCCTTGCAAAATAAAATTCTAATACCTGCATAATGTCCTATTATATGGACATACTACATTTTACCCATTCTCTATTGTTGGAATAGGTTGGTATCAATTTCTTCCTCCTAAAAACTTAGCTTTGGAAGTGTTAATAAACGAAACATATGCCAATGCACAGGAGAAAAAAAATATTTGAAAAATTAAGTTATATATCTGAAAATTAACAATATTCAATGGGTCTAAAAGAAGGAAGCAAACAAGAAGCCATAGAATTCAGCCAGGAGAGTCCAGCCATTCAAGAGAATAGGCATATCATAGAAGACAGGCATAGAATTAAGAATCACCAAACACATGAGGAAGTCCAAGTCCATGAAAAACAACAAGAAATTTAAAATAAAAAGGAAACATATGTACTACTATTTGTAATACCTTAAACAATAAAATTTTTTAAAAAAGAAATTTAAAATAATCTTGCCCTCTCAGCAAAATGGAGACACATCTTAGGTACCAAAAAATCATCCAAGCCCTGGCCAGTGTGGCTCAGTGGATAGAGTGTCGGCCTGAGGTCCGAGGGCTCCCAGGTTCGATTCCGGTCAAGGGCACATGCCCGGGTTGCAGGCTCGATCCCCAGTGTGGGATGTGCAGGAGGCAGCCAATCCATGATTCCCTCTCATCATTGATGTCTCTATCTCTCTCCCTCTCCCTTCCTCTTTAAAATCAATAAAAATATATTTCTTAAAAAAAAAAAATCATCCAAGAAACTATGATGACTAATCTCATCATACCCATGTTTATTAGCTCTGGCACAGTAAGTCCAAGCCTCCTAGATCACCAATCTTCACTAGGATACCATTTCTGCTATATTCCATTTCTCTTCTTGTACTAACTAAAATTTGGCTATTCCTGACACGCTTCTCCCTAGAGCCCTCTGAAGTGTGACCTTTTCCTTCCATAATCCTTCAGAGTACTTTAGGACTCAGTGGTGAGGAAGGTATCCTGATTAATCCCCACTACCCACTATACTACTTCCTCCATTAACAGCCCCACTTCAGTTCCTTTGAAGACCATGTGATCAGACTTTACCACCACCATCTTTGTTGCTAGGTTATTACCTACCTCCCTCAAAATTCTTCCTTACCCTCTTCACTCAGTGATAACTTTAATACCAGACTGACTCAATGCTGTCCTCTCCATCATTATGTCTGTCATCATGAGACTTAAACATACATACAGAAAAATAAATCTAACTCTTTGGCCTCTGTGTTCCTTGACTTCTTCAACTTCACCCATCTTTTTATACACACACACACACACACACACACACATGTATGTGTATATATGTATGTGTATATATATGTATGTATATATATATGTATGTATATATATATATGTATATATTTTATTGATTTCAGAGAGGAAGGGAGAGGGGGAGAGAGATAGAAACATCAATGATGAGAGAGAACTGTTGATTGGCTGCCTCCTGCACGCCCCCTACCGGGGATCGAGCCCGTAACCCTGGCATATGCCCTTGACCGGAACAAACCCGGGACCCTTCAGTCCACAGGCCAACGCTCTATCTACTGAGCCAAACCGGCTAGGGCAACTTCACCCATTTTTACCTAAAACCCTCCTCCCTCATCCACCTTCTCTTACTGTTACATTCTAGATGGGCAAACTATGGCCCGCGGGCCGGATCCGGTCCGTTCGGCTGTTCTATCCGGCCCGCAGAGCCGAAAGAGTGGAGGGTTCTCTTGCTCTCCCCCCTCCGCTCCTTTACTTTGAATTTATATTAGTTCACACAAACACTCCATCCATGCTTTTGTTCCGGCCCTCCGGTCCAGTTTAAGAACCCATTGTGGCCCTCGAGTCAAAAAGTTTGCCCACCCCTGTTCTAGATCATGTAAATCTCCCTAAACCATACTTCTGAAAATACTACTCTTTGATCACCATTTCCTTTCCTTCCATTTTATTTGCTATAGTATTCCTATTCCAACCATCCTTTGACCCTTATAGGGTCCTGCAATCCATTGACCTTAGTACCTTTTAAAAAAATCCATCATTTCTTTCCTTAACCTGCTGAGGTTCCAGAACCCTCCACTATAACCACTCCCTTGCAAAGACCTATCGACACACCACTAATCGACACACCACCTATCGACACAGGCCAGGAGAAAGCCTAGTTCTTTTTAAACTTAACTATATACCGTCTATCTATCTGTATTTAAGCAATTAAACTAATTGGAGAAACTCTAAAATTGGCCATACTTTAAATCTATGGCCACAAAACTTAAATAGGCACTTCAAACAACCTATTGCATTTCTCTAACTAATGTAGTTGTAATTTGTTACATTCTGAGAGTTCACATCTTTCCCTCCTTCCTCAATTCTTTATTGCTATAGGCTTTCTAATCACTCAGCTAATGTTCTTGTCTTACACTTCTAATGGCATATTCAAAATCAGAGTACTCTGATCAGAGTGCTTCTCCCATTTTCTTATCTATCACCCTAACTTCCAGCAGTACTCACTTTGCTTTATCTTGTATAATGTAAGGAGAGTTCTCATAGCTACCTAACTAAATCTAACCCTGCAAGGCTACTCCAAGCAGTGTTTCTCAAATTATTTATGAAGAACAATTTATTAAAAAGATTCAAGCCATCACAGTCAACTTTTATTAATTACAATTACAATAAATTACTAACAATCATTTTGGGAAACTATTTGGCCTATGATATTCTACTTGTAGAATATTATCAGAGAAACAAAAATATCTGTTCATAAATAAATGTATATGAAATATTTATGGCAGCTTTATTGACTATATACCTAAAGCAAAAACAACCTAAATGTCCACCAATGGCAAATGAATAAACAAATTGTGATTTTAAGATAAATGAAAATACAAACTAAACAACCAAAAAATACAACATATCAGAATTTGTGGACACAGCTGAAAGAGCAATGAGGAAAATTTATCATAAGTTCATACACAAGATGAAATGTCTCAATCTGAGCTTCTACCTTAAGAGCCTAAAAAAAAAAAGGAGCAAAATATACCTACTTACGCAGAGGAAAGGAAATAATAAAAATATGAACGATATCAATGAAATTGAAAGGAGAAAAATCAATGACACAAAAGGCTGGTTCTTTAAAAAAACATTAAATTTAACAAAACTCTAGCAAGATTGACAAAACAAAAAACAATCCCAGAAGAAACTAATTACCAATATCATGAATGGAACAGGGGTATCACTGTATCATTACAGACCTTATAGATTCTCCTTATATAACTGGAGAATCTATAAACACATAAATTTAACAACTTAAGACAGAATGGACCAATTCCTCAAAAAACACTAACACAACTCATCTAATTTGAAATCGATTCTTTGAATAGCCTTAACTATTAAGTTGAATTCATAACTTTAAACTCCACCTCAAAAATATCCATATCCAGACAGTATCATTTGATAATTATTCAGAATATTTAAAGGAGAATTAACAATTGCACACAATTTCCCCGAAAAAAACAGAAGAGGAAACTCATTCATTCTCAGAAACACAGGAAGAGAATTTTTGAACTTGATAAAGAATACCTATAAAAATTAGAGCTAGTATTATAGTTAACTAAAGGCCCAGTGCATGGAATTCGTGCACTCTGGGGGGGGGGGTTGTCCCTCAGCCTGGCCTGTGCCCTCTTGCAGTCCTCAGGGGATGTCCGACTGATGGCTTAGGATGTCAGTTGGACATCCTTAGCACTGCCACAGCGGCAGGAGAGGCTCCTGCCACCATCGCTGCGTTCACCAGCCATAAGCCCAGCTCTGGCTGAGCAATGCTTGC
This sequence comes from Plecotus auritus, assembly GCF_963455305.1. NCBI lineage: Eukaryota > Metazoa > Chordata > Mammalia > Chiroptera > Vespertilionidae > Plecotus > Plecotus auritus. The sequence goes on along the minus strand of NC_137776.1, from coordinate 141,211,074 downwards.
CCTGTGGGAACGCACTGACCACCAGGGGGCAGCTCCTGCATTGAGTGTCTGCCCCCTGGTGGTCAGTGTGCATCACAGCTACCGGTCATTCCGCCATTTCATCGATTATATAGGATGGGGCAAAACTGAATGCTTTCCTCCTAAAATCAGGAAAATGGCAAAAATGCCTAAGCTTACCATTCTTATTCAACACAGTGATGGAAGTTTTAGCCAGTGCATAAGGAAGAAAAAACAGAAATAAAAGGCATACAAATCAGAAAGGATGAAATAAAGCTGCCTCATTTGTAGATGACATGACTGCCTATGTAGAAAATGCCATGGAATCTATTAAAATGGGGAGGGTTAGAGAAAGAGATAGACAGAAATATATGGAAGAAGCCCAGACAGTATGGCTCAGTGGTTGAGCATTGACCTATGAACAAGGAGATCGTGGTTCAATATCAGATGAGGGCACATGCCCAGGTTGCAGGGGGTGTGCAGGAGGCAGCCAATCAATGATTCTCATCATTGATGTTTCTCTCTCTCTCTTTGAAATCAATAAAAATATATTAAAGAAAAAAATGTGTTATTTAAGCTTTAAGAGTAATCAGTAGAATAGGTTTAAAATATATAACTTTAGAAAAAATGGATTAAGAAAATCTTGATCAATAGCAACAAAGTAGAAAGGGGCACAGGAGGAATCAAACCATGCAAAGTAAGTAGTAAACAACAGTAAATGTGAATTGGCTAAACTCCTTTACTCTATGAAGTGTCTCACACCAAATAGAAAAAAAACCTCAACATAAAGCCCACTATATATTATTTATAGTAAGTAAAATGAATCAAAACATGATGTTGAAAGAACAAAATAATGCTTTAAAATCTAGGAAGCAAAAAATATAATTTTAAATAGATAAATCTACACTCATAGGTACTGACACTTTAAAAATGAATATATCAGCCCTAACAGGTTTGGCTTGGTGTATAGAGAAGATTGGCCTGTGGACTGAAGGGTCTCAGGTTCAGTTCCGGTGGTCAAGGGCATGTACCTTGGTTGTGGGCACATCCCCAGTAGGGGGTGTGCAGGAGGCAGCTGATCAATGTTTCTCTCTCATTGATGTTTCTAACTCTCTATCCCTCTCCCTTCCTCTCTGTAAAAAGTCAATAAAATATATATATATAAAAATAAAAAAAATAAAAATGAATAAATCAGATAGGTAAAAAAAATAAGGAAGTAGGACATTTGTGTAAATATAATTATAGTAAGCCTATTCTAACATATATCTCCAGACCTAAAGACAAACTACACATTCTTTTAAAATATACATAAAACATGTAAACAATTAAATATAAAAGTCCAAAGAGGTCTTAAAAAATTCTAAAACGAAGTTATAAAGACCACAATTATTGCCAGGCCAGTGTGGCTCAGTGGTTGAACATCGACCTACGAACCAAGAGGTCACGGTTGAATTCCTGGTCAGGGTACATGACTGGATTGGGGGCATGTTTGGAGGTTCTTCAAAAAATTAAAAATAGAACTAGTATGATCTAGCAATTCCACTTCTGGGTATTTATCTGAAGAAAACAAAAACACCTAACTTAGAAATACATATGTACTTCCATGTTCACTGCACTATTATTTCTAATAGCCAAGATACGGAAACAGAAATCTAAGTGTTCATCAATGGATAAATGGAAAATGTGATATATACACAATGGAATATTAAGCCATAAAGAAAGGAAGTAAATCCTGTCACTTGCAACAATATGGATGAAACCTGAGGGCTATTCAAAGTGAAATAAGCTCACAGACACAGAGAATAGATTGACAGTTGCCAGAGATAGGAAGTGTTAATGGATGGGTGAAATGGGTGATGGAGGGTCAGAAGGTACAAACATCCAGTTAAAAAAATTTGTAACTATGTACAATAGGAATGTTAACTAGACTTATTGTGTGATCATTTCACAACATACTATATAATAAAAGCCTAATATGCAAATTGACCATCATTCCAACACACAAGATGGCTGCCCCCATGTGGTCAAAGATGGCTGCCACAAGATGGCCAGCAGGGGAGGGCATTTGGGAGGGACCAGGCCTGCAAGAGAGGGCAGTTGGGGGAAATCAGGCCTGCAGGGGAGGGCAGTTAGGGGTGACCAGGCCTGCAGGGGAGGGCAGTTGGGAGGGACCCAGGCCTGCAGGGGAGGGAAGTTGGGGGGGAACAGCCCTGCAGGGGAGGGCAGTTGGGGGGAACCAGGCCTGAAAGGGAGGGCAGTTGGGGGAGATCAGACCTGCAGGGGAGGGCAGTTAGGGGTGATCAGGCCTGCAGGGGAAGACAGTTGGGAGAACCCAGGCCTGTTCAGGAGGGCAGTAGGGGGGGACCAGCCCTGCAGGGGAGGGCAGTTGGGGGACCAGGCCTGCAGGGGAGGGCAGTTGGGGGTGACAGGACCTGCAGGGGAAGGAAGTTGGGGGGGACTAGGCCTGCAGGGGAGGACAGTTAGGGGCAATTGGGCCAGCAGGAAAGGGCAGTTAGGGGTGAGCAGACTGGCAAGGGAGGGCAGTTAGGGGTGACCAGGCCAGCAGGGGAGGGCAGTTGGGGGCAACCAGGCCTGCAGGGGAGCAGTTAGGCATAGATCTGGCTGGCAGGGGCGTGGTTAGGGGGTGATCAGGCTGGCAGGCAGAAGCGGTTAGGAGCAATCAGGCAGGCGAGTGGTTGGGAGCCAACAGTCCTGGATTGTGAGAGGGATCCCAGATTGGAAAGGGTGCAGGCTGGGCTGAGGGACACCACCACTCCTGTGCACGAATTTCGTGCACCAGACCTCTAGCATACAAATATCAAATCATTATGTTGTATACCTAAAACTAATATAATGCTATTTTTTTTTAAAAAAAAAAGAGTGAAAGAGATAGGAACAATAAGAGCTGACAATTCTATAAAAAAAGAAAATAAATCCCAGAGACTCTTAGAATAAGGAAATGTCAAGTATAGACATCATGTAGAACATAATTACTCCAGCACTACCTCCTACCCAAATATACCCATACACATACCTTGAGCACATAACACTGGCAGCCAAAGCCTCTGCCATGAAAATCTGAGGTTTATTCTCTAGGGAAATAAATGAAAGAAGCCTTGGACTTGAAGATAAAGGCACAGGAAAGGGGTGAGGCTGCATATCTACCCCCCAAAACAGATAACTTAAAATTTAGTTGTTGAATGGTCCTAGAAAATAGAACCCCACTTACATTTGGGGATTTGTTAGCTAAAAACCCCACTTTCTTGCCTAACATTCTAAAATAATTTTGCCTGAAGCCTTACCCATAAAAAATACTTTGTAATCAGCTTTTTAATGCCCTACTCTTGAAATAAACAAAATAAATTCCTTATAATTTATTTTTTGCTATTAAGGTAACTGAATCCAATTTTATCATTACCCTATTAAAAAAAAAAGTACAGCCACCCAGCTATAAAGATGATAATGCATACCTATGATTAGTTTTGAGCAATTTTTCCTAATTATCCTCTATGCAATGGTTATACTTCCAAACATTAGTTCCCTCATAGATTATAATAGAGAATAAGGAAGATGTTAAGACAATTCCCAAACAAAAGGTGATCCCAAAATCCAGACCCGAACACAAACGTTAGGGCAAATTAGTATAATAAAAATTTCAATACAAAATCTTACATGTTTATCTTTCCTTTCTATAACATCTTGCTTTTGTTTGCATTTTTGAGATGTCTCCTTAATATCTGTTGCCTGTAAGATTGAACCAGAAGGGGAAAGATGTTAACAACTCAAGCAAAATAAATTATGTGCTTCACCCATCCAAATATTAATTGTTATGTAAGTTAACCCACAATGCTTTTCCATGATTTCTTTCAAACCAAATATATCATTACCACCAAAAAAAAACACACACGTTATCTGCAAATCTATAGGAGGTTATTCCTATGGGTATTAAAAACAACTGTAGCAATACGCAGACATGTTTTTTAGTCTCTTCACATTTATTTTCTCATGTTCTTTCATCTGATCCTAAAAACAATCCTATAAGATAGCAGAGTCCATAGTTTAAACTATTCTCAGGAATATTACTTGAATTCTCTTATAATTAATCACTTTTGTTTTCCTCTTTTTATATCTTGATATTTCTATAAAGTAGCAACCTTCTAACAGTGATGATTAGAACGTTGCAAGCCCTATGGTGGTACAATTTCTAGTTAAAAAACTTAAGGAGCCAACCCTACATGTCTTGCAAAATATTTTTTGTATGTACTAAAATAAAATACAGAAGTCCAAAATTGAGCCAGGAAAGTACCTTTGCTTTGATTTGAGCCTCCAAATTGTGACGCTGCATTTCTATTTCTTCAATTCGACGTGTTATAGGAATCTGCCCATCTTTAAGTTTTCTTACTTCATCCTTTACTCGGTCACGAGCTAGTTTTACTTCTTCATATTCCTGACGAACATTTTCATATTCCTTGCAATTATTAAAAAAAAACCCAGTAAGTTATGCACTACTAGCTTAAACTAACACATATACTAACATCAAGGTAAAAGCTGAAACTAAATCTATGAAAAGACTGTTTTGATATCCACTTGACAGCTCTATTAATATAACATTTGCCCCCTGAAACAACTTCAGAAATGGTGAATACGAACACAATGATTTACTAAGAGTCTTGAAACTCATTGAGCATTTATCTCCATCAGTAGTTTGGACTCTGATATCCATCTCTTCCTGTTTCTGATATCCTAATGGCTAGTAAAATGAGGTTCTCCTCTAGTCTCTTAGTAGAGAAGGGATACAGGAATGTATAAAGAAGCAAAAGAAACTCAGTTATAGAAAATAAAAATGAAAAAAAGTGTATGACAAAAGGAAAATGAGTAAAAAAAAACACACAAAAAGAAGCATGCAGGTGAAAATGATGCTTGTTATGTCACAGACATTAATAAAAATAAGTGGAGCACTAAGATGAAGTTAAAAAGAACATAAGTAAACATTAAAGTAAAGCAAAAAAGAAAGAAAAAAGACTGATGTCAATATCCTATCTAATAAAAGAGTAATATGCAAATTGACCGTCACTCCAAGACACAAGATGGCCACCCCCATGTGGTCAAAGATGGCTGCCCCCATGTGGACACAAAAGATGGCTGCCACAAGATGGCCAGCAGGGGAGGGCAGTTGGGGGAGACCAGGCCAGCAAGGGAGGGCAGTTGGGGGGAACCCAGGCCTGCAGGGGAGGGCAGTTTGGGGGGACCAGGCCTGCAGGGGAGGACAGTTGGGGGGGGGCCCAGGCCTGCAGGGGAGGGCAGTTGGGGGGGACCAGGCCTGCAGGGGAGGGCACTTGGGGGGGGCAGGCCTGCAGGGCGGGCAGTTAGGGGTAACCAGGCCAGCAGGGGAGGGCAGTTAGGGGTAACCAGGCCAGCAGGGGAGGGCAGTTAGGGGTGACCGGGCCAGCAGGGGAGGGCAGTTGGGGGCGACCAGGCCTACAGGGGAGGACAGTTAGGGGCAATCGGGCCGGCCGGGGAACAGTTAGGTGTCAATCAGGCTGGCAGGGGAGTGGTTAGGGGGTAATCAGGCTGGCAGGCAGAAGTGGTTAGGGACAATCAGGCAGAGGCAGGCAAGCGGCTGGGAGCCAGCAGTCCTGAATTGTGAGAGGGATGTCCAATGGCCCAGTGGGATTGGGCCTAAACGGGCGGTTGGACATCCCTCAAGGGGTCCCAGATTGGAGAGGGTGCAGGCTGGGCTGAGGGACACCACCCCTCCCCCCTGCACGAATTTCGTGCCCCTGGCCTCTAGTTAGAAAATAAAAGAGAAACTGAAGACTTTGTAAAACAAAGATAAAGTAAGTGCAAGAGTACTAATGGATACAGAAAAATGTAATAAAAATGAGTGGAAGAATGGAAAAAGTTTAATAATGGAATTATGAGACAGGGTAGGGTGAAGTAACAGCAGGGGGTGAGAGGGACAAAAATAGAGGCACATATTTATCCACTCTAGTAACAATTATTTCCATCCTAACCCTGGAACAAACATTATAAAACTTTTTTCTTTCTTTTCACCCACTGTAAAGGAATGCAATGAGGGAACTGAATCTTTAGCTCAAACTGCAGTCATAAATAATAAAATATACATCACACAGTGATTAGAAACAGTAGCCTCAAAAAACTTATGAAGCACGTGAGTCGAAGATTACAGCTTATATTCTTCAGCTACCTGTCTATAGCCGAATTTGATATTAAAAGCACACTCCCAAGTAAATTTTTTCGTGACCGGAGGCCACTCAAGAATTTAATTTTTACATGTGTAAACATTTTTATATCATCACCATTTTATAAAACAAAGCTCTCTGTTAAGGACAAAAATTCGGAAGAAATCCCAGATTTGAGTCCTTAGACTTAGTAAACTGTCACTTGTAGCACACAGCTATATAACAACACAGAGACAGATACATTTTATTATATACTAGAGGCCCAGTGCACAAAAATTCGTGCACTGGGGTGGGGGAGTCTCTCAGCCCAGCCTGCATGCTCCACAATCCGGGACCCCTTGGGTAGGGTCCAGTCCCATCGCAGCATGGCTCTGGTTCCCCGAGCCTGCGGGCCGGAACCAAGAGGCCAGTCCAATTGCAGCATGTGGGCAGGAGGAGGGACCAAGATTCCCAGATCGCAGCATGGCTCTGGTTCCCCGGAATTGCGGGCGGGGGGAGGGACCAAGAGGCCAGTCTGATGGCAGCATGGCCCTGGTTCCCCGGAATTGCGGGCGGGGGGAGGGACCCAGAGGCCAGTCCAATGGCAGCATGGCTCCATTCCCAAAGCTCCCTCCTGCCGCCACACTGTGGGCGGCCGGGACCCAGGACTGACTACCGCTGCACCGGCCGGGACCCAGGACTGACTTCCGCCACGCCAGCTGAGACCCAGGACTGACTTTCACCGCACCGGCCGGGACCCTAGCCTGGTGTTCGGTGGTCTGGACGTTTAGGTCGTGACGGCCCTGGCTCTTTATATATTAGGATTATAAAAGCAAGAATGAACAAAAGCACCTAATTGGAATTTGAGTCCTCCTTTCTAACTTTTCTTCTACTTCAAGAATCACTATTTTTGCCTCTAATAACTAAGAACTTACCACCCATGGCCTTTTAGCTTCAAGCATCTCAATCAAATCTAAATGTCGTTTACGTTCATAGAACCTCTCCACATCTTGTTTATATCTTTCATTCCTCTGAACCATTTTCTCTAGATATTCCGTTTTCTCTTTGCATGAGGTCTAAAAGAAATATTTGTTTACACTATTAGTTTAACTGAAAAAAGATAACACGTCAAATTTTTTAATAATAAAAAATGTATTTTATTTAACAAAATTTTACAGTAAAGAATTCCACAGAAGTTCTTAAAAACTATGTAAAACAGTCCTAGCCAGTTTTGCTCAGTGGATAAAGCGTCAGCCTGTAGACCAGAGCCCCAGGTTCTATTCTGGTCAAAGGCATGTACCTTGGTTGCAGGCTCCTCCCCAGCCTGGGCCCTGGTCGGAGTATGTGCAGGAGGCAACCAATGGATGTGTCTCTCTCACATCCATGTTTCTGTCTTTCCCTCTCTCTTCCACTCTCACTAAAAATCAATGGGAAAATATCCTCAGGTGAGGATTAACAAACAAAACAACAACAACAAAAAAACTATGGAAAATGTGCACATGTAAGCTCTGGTCTAGGCACTATAATTTATTAGTCATGTGACTCTGAGGAAGCCCTGCCACCTCACTGAGCCTGGACTTTTCTCACTTAAAGAGAAGAAAGTTAACTGCCTCATTCATCTCAAGGGTAGAAGCAGTTCACTTGCTTTGGATAAAAGCTCATAAACTGTAATGTGATATACAAATGAAAATATTAATGTTATGAACACCCATAATGTAAGGACTTAGAAATGAGATGAAGAAAAGCTACTGCAAAATAACAAATACAAAGATGTACTTAGATTTTAGTATAATATATGCTTTTTTTCTTTCACATGACAGTAGGTAATTTCAGTAAGTGTTTCAGATGGGAATATTAGATTGTTTGATGTGGGGATGGTAAAAAGAGATCTGAAAGTAAAATAATTACAACTCCTTTGGTCATTCACTCTGAATAAGTGTAATAATAAAAATTATACTAAATTATAACAAAAACATATTATAAAGTATAGACAGTTACAGTACAAGAAAAAACATTTATAAGATATCTTATTACAAAAACTTACAGAATTATTTTAGTTTCTAGGCCCTGAGAAATGATTCATTAAGTAAAACACCTTTACAAACAATATGCAAAAAGAGACATTTTAATTTATGTTTTATTAAAGGTGAAAAAAAATCAACACTTCTACTAAATGTATAGTTTTCTTACAAAGTCTACCCTCATACAACTGAAATAATATCAGAACTGGCTGAACAGAGACACTATATTAAAAACTGTATGGTATTTGCTGCACTATCCAAAGCCTTACAAAATGCCTGGCACATAGTAGGTATTTAATAAATATTAAGTAAGAGAATAATACTGAAACTTGTGAGACAAAAATACTTTGTAATACTATTATTAGTTCCTTAGAAATTCAATAACATATATTTGATGAAATGATAGTAAAAAATTTCAAACATTACATTTTTCAAGTCTATTCTCACTTTTTGTAGCTTAATTTAATTAATGTTAGCAATACAATCCTGCATGAAAAAAATCACAAATATATGAATTTACTCAATGGATCAGAACTCACTTTTCCACATTTTGAGACACAGAAATCAACAAGGGGCAATTAAAATGAGTTGTCCATTTACAAATACCTCTAGTTGTTTTTCTTTCTCCCTGAAGTTTTTGAGTTCACAGTGATATCTATGCATTTCTGGAGGACCAATTGACTTCTCAGTAGCTTCAAGTAGTTCAATTTTACTGAGTTTTGCAAATTCTCCAACTTTATCCTAGAGCACAAAACTTAAATATCAGCAACTATTATCATTTATAAATATCTCCAAAATATTTTTCACTCAATGATCACTCTTGTCAAGATGAAATAAAAGAAAAAAATGTTTTGAGATATGCTCTTAATATAAACTGTGTCCTTTCACATATTATTCTTTAAAATAATAGAAATAAACTTATCTATATATATAAAAGCCTAAGCAACCGAACGACCGGTCAACCGGTTGCTATTTTGCGTACTGACGACCTGGGGGAAGATGCTCAATGCAGGAGTTGCCCCCTGGTGGTCAGTGCACTCCCACTTGGGGAGCACTGCTCAGCTGACTGATGGGTGCCAGACACCAGGCTCACGGTTAGCAAGTGCAGCTGCGGCAGCGTGAGCTTCTCCTGCCTCCGCAGCAGCACTAACGAACAGCAGCCATGGTAGGCGTAGTGAGGCAGGGATGAGCAGGAGCGGAGCGGTGCGGCACCAGCCCAGGCTCAGGCTCCTCCCCGGCCGCCTGCTGCTTCGCACACTGCTACATCCCCCGAGGGGCCCCGGATTGCGAGAGGGCGCAGGCCAGGCTGAGGGACCCCACCGGTGCACAAATCTGTGTACCAGGCCTCTAATATAGCATAAAAAGGAAACATTATATACCAAGCTTTCCTATCTTTACATTTAATTCTCTCATACCTGAGGTAGAAACTGGCAAAGATTGCCCACTTGAATATTTAAGGCTGCAACTTGCTCTTCTACTACTTTCTGGGTTGTCGATTTTTTGTTGATGAACCAAAAGGACTGATTTTTTGCCACATCAATCTCACGAGTAATTACAAGATTTCCAGAACTCCTGAACCTAGTTAAAAAATAATTTAAAAACATTTATATTCAAAATACATACATTATTTCAGAAATAAAATTTTCAAAATACTCGTGCACCAAAGGTTGCCGAACAAGGTTATTATAATTTTTATTCCTTATGATATTTTTGTCCATCTAGAGAAGAAAACTTTGACATTTTATTAGTATTAACACATAATTTAGTACTCTTTTCAACATTCAAAATTATTTAAACTTAAAAGAAAATTGAAATAAATTCCAATACTAATTCCCAAACACTGCCAGAGGATTCACATATCTGAAGTTATTTATCCTTTAATCATTATGCTATTCTCCAATCAGATTGCAATTCAAAATGGGCTGATATATAAAAGCATGTAACAGTCAAACCTTGAAAATCCCTCTACTTGGGAAATGTATGAATGAAACCAATTCTTGCGTACATATTTCCAGACATCAAAACTAGCCTGTCCATGGCTTCTCCTCATTATGTACTCCACTATGAATTCAGAGGGGACTATATCACATGGCTATACAGGGACAGTAAATGATAAAGAACCTAAAAGAAGGGTATTTACTTATTTCTTGCTTTCAGGAGTACTACTGCACCATACTTCTCATCTGTTCATTCATCTTCTTCACTGGGAATCAGCAGCATGTGGTAGAAAGATAAATTATTGGTATCCAATAGCTATATGATAATTTATAAATGTTTTATATATATATTATACTATAATCAGAACTCTCCAAACAGTAAGATTTTAGGACTTAAAAAATGTTGTTTTAAACTTTCATTTCCAGCAGAATGAATAATAAAGTAGACTTTTTAAAATCATCTTGCTACAAACACAACAAAAATTGATAGATAAAATACTAAAATACCTTCATAAATGCACTTATGAGTTA